>NC_089979.1:144540429-145165429 GCF_036417845.1 Apteryx mantelli | reverse complement strand
TGTGAAGTTACCTATAAATGAGAGGGAGGAGGAAGGATGACTTCCTCAAATAACCAGGTCCCTCTTTTAGATTCAGAAGGCAAATGATCATGCTGTTTCAAGCTCGTCAGGCTCTTTCAAGGGTAGAAAAGCAGTTTATTTTTTTTTAAAGCATATGTTTCTGAATTTGAAATCCATGTCTTATAATGTTTCTCAGTGGAATACATTTTACCTTGCATGCAGAATGTAATACAAAATAACAGCTGCTGCTACTGTACAACATGACATTGCATTCTTGGGAAAAGATAATAGTTGCTAATTATTTATCATCATTTTTGTACCAGTTTAATCAGTGCTATATATGGTAAACATATCCTACCCACATATGCCTCCTATCCTGCTATGTCTGCTTCCTACATCTTATTTTTCTTCTGATTTTAACAAAATCCATGTTTCACCTGGTATCATGGAAGAAAAATTCAATTAATTCATGTAAACATGTCAGAAAATGATTTGCAAAGTCCAGGAATGATCATTTCTGCACCTCTGATATAACAGAGTCTTACACGTAAGAAGTTAGAACATATAAGACAATTCCAAAGCTGTATGTATTTGCTTTTTTTTCTACTAACATTTAGAGCTGTTGCACAGTTCACATTCTCATGCATTTGTGGGCCTGCACAGAAACCCTCCATGGGAATTTCATTGCTTATCCCCAGCCTCACGGAGATGGGCTTGTACCAACTTTGGCTAAGCATGAACAGGGCAAAAACTGCAAGGTCCTTTACAAGTTCATGGCCATTTGTTCTGTTTTGCAGCATATAACATACTCTTGATAATGGATATCCTATGCTGTTCTTGTTTTGTATGATACTGTTCTCTTATACCTCTGCTGTATTGAGCCTGTGTACACACACTCACATTTACACACGAGTCTACTAAAATTTTTTCTCTTGAGCTTGCCACCAGCTGAAAAACATTCAAGCTGCTCATGTATTAATGTCTTCTAGGTGATCAGACTTCTGGGTATGCAGTGGTCAGGGTCTACTTTGAAAATATATGAATCATTTAGAAACTGCAGGTATTTATTTCCCAGGACTAGAAATACTAAATGTGGAGTACAAAGAGCAGCGCTAAAGGCAAAACGCACGCTCACTGAAAGCAATCTTACTGTTTTTTATAGCATTATAAAGGATGTAAATCAGGCTGGATTTTTCTCTGTGCATCTCTCACAGCACTGCATTAATGAATTGGCCAGGGTCTGCCCAGCAGTCATGCTGAGCCATGCTGCTGTATTCAACCCACCCAGAGTCAGCTACACATGGATGTAAATCGGACCTGTTTTTCCCATCGCTCCCAAACCAGAGCTAAATTCCTCTAATGTATTTATGTATTAAACCAACAGCAATTCCTTGCATCACCACTCTTAATTAATCTATAAAAATGGTTGTAATAATACAAACCAAATACATTTCCAGTTGCCAAACATGTGACTCTAATCCATGTAAATCCCCGTTTGCTGCACAAAGAATTTTTTTCACCCTTCAGCCTTTTGCCTACTTGTAAGAGATGCATCTGAACTCAAGTGGATCCACTCCTGCCCTTTCCTCTTCCCCCCACCCCCCATCGTGGAGACCAGCTTATGCAAAATAAAACAGCCTTTTTGATGCACCATCTATGTTTGGGTTGTTGGGTAGGGGAGGGTTTGGCAGCTTTTCATCACAAAAGGGAATGTTTAAGTAACAAAACCCCCTTTAGTTTTCAGGTAAATTCAGTACTCTAAAAGCTGCGATACTGATGGTACTGCAAACTCACAGTCTGCATGGAAATGCAGGACACATACAGAATATCAACTGGCAGTAGGAGCTCACCCCATCCTGGCCTTTCAGATGTAGTTCAGAAGCTCAGTTAGGTGGGAATTAGCTAGCTATCCTCCAGGTGTGAGAGGGCAATTCAGTCTTTTCTCCCCACTCGCTTCTTGACTACTCAGCCAAATCTGGCAACAGCATTAGTTTGCCTCGAGGAATAGTGTGCATGCAACCTTTTCTCTGACTTTTGTGACAGGTCACAGAAGGACCTTTATTCTTCTTACTTTTATTGAAGTAATCTTAAAAGAAAACAACTTAATTTACTGTTCCCTGTGTTTTTGGTTAGTGAAGTTTCAAAATGTTTATTCTGGGAAGTATAGTAGCCACAAGAAAATCTTTCTCCTAAAGTATGATTTTTCTTTCCCACCAGAAATTTGAGGGTACCTCAGTTAATCCTTTAGTCATCTGTATGGACATGCCCTGACCAAGATTCTTCTAATACAGGATATACTGAAATGAGGGACTCTTTATATCTCAGTAACAATATATTGTAGTTCTTCCCATCTAATTTCTTATCTAAATGCTACTACTTAGAAATTTCTATCAAAGTAACAATGCTAAGTAGAGAAGATGGGTAAGTAAAAGCAGAAAGAATAGTGCAGTGAGTACTTTGTCACAGGCCTTTTGTTTCTCTTCCACAGGAAACTGATTTTATTCAATGAATTATGATTCCAATCTCCCACTACTATGGTTTTCTAAAATTAATTTTGTGATCCATTTTCTTATCTATGATTTCAACCAGTTGTGAAAGTGGGAAGTGCTGAACCTTGGACCTAACAGGCGGCATGAGAATCACTGCCTTCCTTGTCCCTAGAGGACTGCAAAATGTTGTGATCACAATCTGGCCTTGTTTGCATAACTAGTCTTTCTACTGGATTACATTGTTCTCAAGCAGTATACTCTTTTTCTCTAAATAGATGTATATATGTACTCAAATGTATATACACATTGCATATATACTACACATGTATAGATACTACATGTATATACATACAAGCATACACACATATGTATATGGAAAAACTTTGACAGAAAATTTTCTGAACCACAGGTCCTTTAAGATCATCTGTGCCTATATTTTTATTCTCTTCTAACACTAAAATGCCCCTGGAGGGGGATCTAATACTTTTATGTGCCATTAAGTAATTTTGACTCAGTATTAAGCAGCTCTTATTCCTTTGGCTGTCTTGACAGCGTTAGTCTTAATTAATGTTGCCAACATATTCCCCGCTGCACTACTCTATAATCATTTTTGTGATATTACCTCTTCTTGGGGATAGATAGTGCAAGTCTGGATAAAGTGAACCTGCAAACTCTGAGTAGAAGTCTTCCCTCCCACCCAGCTTTACATGGGCTGCCTGTGTTAAGTCTACAATAATTAGCTAATACTACAACAAGGTTGGGGCTGAGATAGCAGGTGACTTCACTGAGAACATGCTCATTCACTGTGCCTGGATCTTTTATCATCACGTAGCCAGCTGCATGCATGTCTCCCTGGCCCAGCACATACCAGCTAACTCGCTTGAAATCAGCTGCTTTTTTCTTCTGTTTTTTTCTTCTTTTGCTGTGAAATCTGTGACTTTATAAAGACCTGGGCAACAGTCATGGACAGTTGCACATTTGATAAACCCACTGTATCTCTCATGGAGTGTCAAGGTGAATGATGCTTGCTATCACTTGTTCTCAGTGCTCTTTGCGAAAAAAGAAAAAAAAGTTGACTGCATTTTAACTGATTACCTTGGCTCTATAGAAAATCTCTGAACACTAGAGAGGACAAGAGTCCTGGTGTGATTTTGTTGAAAAAATGATTAGCATGTAGATAATCAATATAGGCTGCTGCCTGAAAATGTAATACATGTGAATGTATACTACATTACATGCTAAGCTGAAAATAATATGGGAGTATAGAGCTTTTAACAGGATTGTTAAGTCACTTGCATTAATAAAAGGAAACCAAATCTGGGCGGAGATGTCTATTTGGTTAATGTTATTAAATGGAATCTTTTAATACCTCCCGGTAATTCATATCACTCATCCATTCACTTATTGTGGAAGTACCTGGAGCTTTCCATTTTTGTAGAAATAATCCTTAGCAATCAGCAAGGCTCTTAGATGTCAGCAAAGGAGAAAATCACAAATCTGTTCCATATACTGCAATATAATAATAATGATAATAATAATAATGGAAATAAGCAGCTAAGAAAAACAGGACTGTATTGCCATCTTGGGGTTTCTGATGACAAAACAGGTATTTTGGTTTTGTTGTCAAAATTTAGAGATACAGTTAAATACATCATATTCGTGCATATGAAAAAATATCTGAATTTCAGTGTTCTTGAAACACGCGGTACTTTAAATTAGGTGAGCAGAACATTCAGCCTACCATTGTTTACATATAGATACCTGTATCGTAGTATTTATACCCACGCGTGCTAGCACTTGGGCACATTTTCTGCATGAAAGTCTGACCTGGTGTGTACAGCTGTGGGCACATGCCATAAAGCCTCTGAGGTGCTTGTGGATTTAAACTCTAATTCAGGCAGAGGTTTAGCTACTGTTAAACATCAAAGCTAGCATATATGCTTACATTTTAGCTAGTGTTGCATCTACCACCTAGAAAATGCACAGGTAAGTAAACACAGAGATAGCTCCAGAAATGAGTGTACCACTGAGATTTTGTTCGTTCATCTGTTGGGTGTTTTTTTCTAGTAGCTGCATGTTTATTGTTTATTTTGGCTCTTGGGTACAGCTTTCCAATTAACCAAATAATTTTAATTTGGAGGAAAGGAACCTGGTTTGGCAGTATCCAAGAGATTTCACTTTGGGATCTGGGAGCTAAGGCAAATGCAGCAGCATCGAGAAACTTTCTTCCAGACAAAGTATCATTTATTTAGCTATAAAAGCATAAATGAAGAGTGCTACCCCAGCATGAAGCTCTGTGACTAGGCATGCTTATGCAGTCTTTGTTTTCCCCTCAAGGCATAGGTGGACCCACTGTTCTTCTTGTACTCCCACATGGACGAGGTTAAAGTCTGTCACTGCAGACCCTGCTTTTGTTTCCCTGCTTCAGGACACTGGCCATTAAGAATTGCAGCTTTTGTAAGGCCCTGGAGTATTCACTGCCTGTGTCCTCCGCAGGAAACAGCCGGAACAGCAGAAGAGCTCAGCGTTTCTTGCTCTCAGTGAGAGGTGCTGTCTGCAGCCATTGGCATTTCCTTCCTGTAACCTTGGAAGAATTATCTTAGATTGATGCTTGTTAAGAGATACACACACATTTTTTAGAACATTTTCACATTCTTCACATCTCTTGTAAGAAAGATGGAACCATAATTCTATTAAAGATATGATATAGTAGTAGAGCAATTTAAAGTATGGTATGATGTTAATACCTTTAAGAGCTTCTCAGATTTCCCCACAAATTATTCTTTAATTTCAGTGAAATACCTTTTTATTTTTAGCATTAGACAAATCTATTTCCAGTTAATGTTTTAACTATCACTGTTAGAGAATTCTTTAGAATGACCATGAGTGGATGCATACCCTTGTCAGACACTTCTGCTTCATCATCACATTTATTTTATCTTCAGTATTATTGTTTTTTGATACTGAAGGGTTCCTTTAACTTTTATTTTCTTCATTATTCTACCGTACACATACTGATTCAATTTTTTTCTGCTCTTTCCTTTTAAGTACATCTTTTTCTTCCCTTAGAAACAGTACGCTCTTTACATTTCTGGCATCAATCTTGTTTTCTTTCATGTGAAAACCTAAGCTGGAAGCAAAGAATTCATTTCTATAATCTGTCCTATCATTTCTGTATCTTGTTGCCTTAAAGTTACAATGTTCTTTTGCTTGCTCTGAAACCAACAATTTTCTTGTCATTACTTATGCCTTATTACAGTCTGTAATTTCTGTTACAGCTTTACATTTTCTTAATTTCTTATACATGCATTTTGCAGTTCCCTATGTTGCTGGTGTGTCTAGTGCTTGGTCACTTTCTTTGGCTCTTCTCAGATTTGTGTGTTCTTGCTCATCCTTGCAAAAAATGACTTTTGCTCCTACTGAAACTGTCCCTAAAGAACAGGCTGGTACAAGCCTTCAGGTTTTTGATAGTTTCCATTTTCTCATGCTGCCTTTTCCATAATTGCTTTAACAAGTTCCTCTCGTTCTTTCAGAATTCGTTCTTGTGAATTAACTCCCTTTTGTACTTAAATGAGTTTTGATTACAGACTAGATTGTCCTGTAGTTTGGATTGTTAGATGCAGAACTTGCAGGGATGCCTATAATTAAAATTTCCACCACTCTGCGTTTTAAGATGCAGGTTTTGGTTGCTCTCAGAGTTTGGGCTGAACTTTTCTTTCCAGGCTGTCAGCTTTAGTAAATTACAGAAAAAATATAATATATTTGGAAAGTCAAACATAAAGAAGCGACAAGGCACCAGGATTAATACTGTTTGGTCAATCTAATTTGATACTTTTATGCATTTAATTTTTGATACGCTTTTTAATCACAGGGTTGCATGTTGTTTTCCCTAAGAAAAATTCCCTGACTTAGTATAGAAGACCATACTCAAGAAAGGATTCAGTCTTTTGCGGGGGGTGAAGATGTTGCCTGCAAAAGAACTGATGACGTGGAAAGAAGGAGAAATAGAAGGATAGGAAGAAGCAGGTTCTGGAAGCAATTATGGGAATGGGTGTAGTGGACAGAGAGAAAGAAATGTCAAGAACAAAAAGCCATAGAAGTATCACTGTGAAATTAGAAGACAAAATGAAAGTTATGTATGAGAAAAGGAAAAAAACAAGAAGATACAGGAGGAAGGGCCTGGAGAAATAGTCTATAAGTAGGAGGGAATACCAGCAGAGTAAAGCTCAGGAGGAGACAGAAAGGAGACAGAAACAGCTTCTAATGTCAGTCACAGACATGGAAGCACTTACAGCTGAGGAACTGGGTGAATCAACCAGATATGATATATGAAAATTAGAGGGTGTTTTGAAAGCTAATTCTGTTAACAAAAACACCTCAGACATTATAGTG
This sequence comes from Apteryx mantelli, assembly GCF_036417845.1. Lineage (NCBI taxonomy): Eukaryota > Metazoa > Chordata > Aves > Apterygiformes > Apterygidae > Apteryx > Apteryx mantelli. The sequence goes on along the minus strand of NC_089979.1, from coordinate 145,158,548 downwards.
GCACAAAAACGTTGTTTTGTATATTGAAAATCATAAAAAGGGACTTACGTGATATCCAAAATCTTTGGGATCTGAAAAAAAAGAATAAAATGTCTAATACTGTGGCTTATGTGCAATTCCATCTGTTACTGCTGATAGATGGTATAAGATCATAGTAGTCCATTTTCTTGGCTCGAACACTTCTTTCACTTAGAAATAGGGAAATCCTGCCTTTCTTAAAGCATCCTTGCACCACATCTGCTGTGGTTCAAAGTACCTGCAATCCAGTATCTTTGAAATGCTGAAGTAGCGATGCACTGAAACAATCGGGTTGTGTCACATCACAGAAACTGATGTAACTAAAGGCAACATAAAGCAATACAGCATTTAAGCAAAGGAGCAGCACACAGCATATAGTATGATAATTCTATGGTGTCACTGTGTTAAACAAGCATTTATTCTGCCAATTCAAAGTGATCTTAAAATGAATATCCAGTTTGTAATATCATGCAATATTTTCTTAAATGTTGTGAGAGGAGGCTTGTATTTATAACTATGTTAGAGATGTTTCAACTGCACATTACGGCAAGTGCATGTACCACAGTAGTTCCAGAGTAGCAGGAGCAACATTATCAAATACCACTGAGCACTGTCTGGTGATTGGGCATGACTTGAGGCAGCCGATGCTAGAGAAATGTCACCATAAACAATTCTTTATTTTAAATTTTACAAATCTGTGCAGGTCAGTGGTCCTTGTTAAGAACTCCTGCACCTGCTGCCCTGCAAATGCTTTGCTGTTTTCTCATTACTCAGTGATAACACAAATAAATTAGCAGTATTCATTCTTGTAAAATAGCATGTTGCTTAGAATAATGAACTTCCTTTATAATCATTAGTACTTAAAAAAATCTCTTGCAAATAATGCAGAGCTTCTTTTAAATGTAATGTCTAGATAAGCTAAATTGTTAAATGCTAGATGCTATGGAATTACATTTGGTACTCTTTAGAATGAATGCTAATTAACATGTAAATTAGCAATTTAACCCTCTTTAAATTGGAAAAAAACCCACGGGACACTTAATTTCATAGTTGTTAATAATGGTCCAATGACTGCAAGGTATTTCTTAATTTCTTATTTCATTATATAAGGAATTACGGAAGTGTATTATCAAATTTTGGCATTTAAGACATAGCAATAACCAGAATGTCTGTTAGAGGAAGTTCTCTACATTAATGCTTGTGTTATTGTCCTTTCCATTCTTCTGAGAGGGTACACATTTTAATTACCAAAGTTCTATAACTTATTTTTCAAGTAGGAGGAATGGTTGATGCAATGTAATGAGTTCAATGTAATGAATTGCTTGTTGAAACAAGCAAGGACTCTGAAGGGTTAGATTTGTAAAAAAACAATGATGCCAAACTCCAGACTAAATAATCACTAACAGGAAATTCTGCTCAAGAATATCAGTTTGGGATTTGAGTTTTGCGTAATAATTCCCCACCTGGAACACAAAGAATCATATTCTTACTTAATTAGATTTTGACAGAAGGTGCAGTAAATCTGGTTGAAACTCAACATTTCTGATTGAAGGAATATTCCAGTGTTTCAAACTTTGCTTCCATTTCAAACGTGTACAAGGCAAAAATTCTCAAAAACAAGTCAATTCTATTCTGACTTACTTTACATGGTAATTACAATATAATATAAATTCAAATAAATTTGAAACAAAAAGACTTTCTGAAACATTCCATTCCAATAAAATGAAACAATATTTTGACCCTATCAAACCTCTTTTTCATACTGTGTAAAAAAGAAGTGATTGAAATCAACATGTTCCTCTTTGGTTCTCCATTATGAAATGCTAATAAATGCAGCATATAGGATATTACTTAAATAAATGGGATAAACATGAATAACCTAAATATTTATATTTTGATTATCATTCTTGTTTTCAGTTAACCTCTATGACAGTCATAATGAAGTTTTATCTGTTTTATTTAATGGGCAAGATGAATTATATTGGGCTTTGCTGCTCTTTTTTTCCCAAAGTCTGTATTTAGAAGTCTCTCTTCCATTTTTTAAATGTCAACAATAGGGACAAAAGCAACAGAGCTAAGCAGGATGTCTTCTACCTACTTCTATGTTAAATGTTACCGCTCATGTAAAAATGGCTAATCACCATGCACTAAGAAGAACTGTGCAAGGCTGAAGACAAACGTACAAGTGTGTTCCCTGTACCAAGATTCAGAAGACTGGCAACCGTTAGGTAGTGTTCCTTATGGGCTACGTAGTTTGCACATTTTTTAGTGAAACCACTGGATTTGGAATAATTGATGTCATCTTAAGGTTATACTCTACAAGTCTTGTTTCAAACAGTTAGGTGATAGGGACAAAAGCTTCGAGATGCCGTGATCCTCTCTGATTACTGTCCATTCACAAATACTTTCATTCTTATCTGTGGAGTGACTTGTAGAATGAGGTGCTATTCCACAAGATCAAGGAACCTCTTGTGCAGTTTATAACACATCCATGCATATCTTACCTGGACCAATTTTCTGTCTCAGTCAGCTTTTGGAAGTACCGTGCAATTGACTTCGCTAGCAAAATTCTATACCCTTAAATGCTAACAGAAAAATTAATTTTCTGTCAGCTTCTCCAAAACTTTTAAACAGTGCTGCTCTCTTACTCATATCTTTCCCTTATCTGGAGAGAGAATAATTCTTCTAATCCCACTGGCATCCACAAAGGTATATCTGGCCCTACAACATCTGTTTGGAATCTGCATCTATTATATTTTTGTTCATTTTTGACCATCTGTACCTTCCATGCAGTAATTAACATGCAAGAATGTAGCTGCATAATTGATTCCTGTGGAGCTTTAAAGTCATGCTCATCAACTATGTTTGTGTTTGAGGAAATGTACAATGTACCTTTAATGTCTTTAAGGGGTATTTATAGCAGAAACAAATATTTAAAAGCAAAACAGAAACATAGCTGTGCATCACCAAGATAGCAATGAATATGGTGGGATTAGTCATTTATTACCCATACTTAGTTAAAAGCATTAATTAACATCTTTTAGCGTGTCTCCGAGGGAAAAAATAAAGAAGGTAACCCAGACTAATTTTCATTTCACTGCTTTAGCAATTTCATAATAATTAGAATCCACCAGGAACCATTAAAAAAGATGAGGGCTCTTTAAGCACCTTCTCAGGCTAATTTGCAAGGGAGTATCTAGAGAAATGTAAATGACGTTCATGTCATACTAAACAAATATATTATCACAGGTGATGGAACAGTAAAAACTGAATGTCTCCTCAACCAAAAACTGACAACCAAACACTTTTTCTACCAGGAAATGCTATTTTTAAAGCAGACCATTTTGTGGGAATGTGATGAGTTCAGCAGCATTTTTCAGGGGAAAGTTTCACATGATTTAGTTTCAACCAGGTTGAAATGGTTCATAAAGATTGAAATACTTTGTTTCAGCAGAGTTACTTTTAAAAATATTTTAAAATATTAATTGTAATATATGCACATATTACATTTGCTATTCTTCAGATAGAAAAAGCAGGATGAAAATTATAACTCTAAGGCATTATGACTCTTCGCTATTTAGATGAATTGACACCAAGTGGAAACACTTGAAATTTTCATTTCATGGTAAGTTTCAAATATTTATTTTTCCCAGGAATAATAAAAAATAAATAAATCCCAAATGTCAAGATTTCCTACAGAGTAAAAAATCTGGTTTCTTGAACAGGAGTGTAACGTATAGAGGAACTGATGAAAAACCCTGGAACTCCATCGGAGACTTTCTGCTTGTAATTACAGTTTGTCTACTTATTTTCATATGTTAGCGTGTTGGAGGAGTCTTCGCTCTGCTTCCATTTAAACAGACACTTTCAAATAGCGATGTTTAAAAATGCTCTGTATTCATGCTCTCCATTAAGGATCTGTGGCATTCTGCAAGATAATAAATCTTAACCAGCAAAAACAGTATAACTTATTGCTTGTACTGTGAACCTGCCTCGAATCTCCAGTCTTAGATAAGGATCTGATTGTGTTAGGTACTATAAGAATATCAACTCATGATTATAGAAAAATTATTGGATAAAGTAATAACATGTTTAGGGGTAAAATAATATAATTTATTAAATTACACAGTTAACAATATTTGTCTGTAAAAACTACTGACTAAAAGGTATACCATAATTTTTACACTTTACAGGGGAGCCAGACTATTCAAATTAATCTCCTCTTGTTCTTTACTTTAAAGAAAAATTCAGTGTTCTCAAGAGCTCCTAATGACCATCTTTTCTGAGCTCTGCAGTTACTTTCATATCATTTGAGCCTGGGTTGCACCAGGAATTCAATTCATCCAGGTAATTACGGCTCTCAATAGCCCAGGACAGATTCTGATTCCCTTTAGCATTTTGAAATTTAGCATAGCATAATCCCTGATGTGCAACACAATATCCCTATGCTTGGTTAATAAACAAAATGAAGATTCTGGCCTGGAATTTGAAAATAATCATAAATTGGACCCGCATACATGCAATACAGCAAGTTAAAGCCAAATAAATCTAATGGTGGGGCATACAAGAGAAGTATACAATAATTGCTAAAAAAATTTCTGTTATTTCTAAAGAGAGTTCATTAAACTGTACAAAGTCTTTTTAAAAAGCTGAACTAATAATATCTGCAAAAACAATGGCATATTTTTTCACAAAATAAATGGTGAGATATGATTCAGTTGCCCTACTCCTCCTTGTCTCCAGAAAAACTTACGGTATCATTTTGTCTCATCTAGTCTGAAGAATATAAAGTCACTAGCACCATGTTGTAACTGTGATGGTGCCTATTTTAAAAGGATTGTTGTTCTAGTTGAGTACATAAACTCACAATCTTTTTTACAGGAAATAATTCAAATTCAGGGCTGTAGAAAAGCATAAATTACAAGAATAGGAAGTCACCGTGTAAATAAAAGATCAACTTCAAATTTTACAGAAATAAAAATTTTCTGGGAGCCAATAATTGAATAATGCTTAAAAGGGTGTTTATATCAAGTGACAGGCAAAGAATTTGAGTAGTGACACAAAATATTTTAGAAGCAGTGAGTGACAAATCAGCTTTATAATATTAAAAAGTTTTCATGTCTACATGAAAAACTAGATGTGTGTTTACAGTATTATTTGATGTAAGAGTGAATACAAAGACAGAAAGCCTGGAGGATGGGTGAGAGGAGACATGGTGGGGGGGGACATTAAATATATTACTTTCCATAGCTCCACAGCAAACCAGGGGATGAGAGAAGCGTTTTGGAATTGTTCTCATAAAAGTATATCAAGCTCATTTCCAGCTTCTTTCCAGGGAGCTGTTCCTAGGACAGTAAGAAATTAACTTTAAATTATGGAATCACACTTGAAGGGTGTCAAGCTACAGCTCAGTGATAAGTTACCCACCAGTGAGCTGAACACTTATCTTCACTGTGGGCATGCTTTTAGCCCCCTCTCTTAGTAAAGCCTCAGACACTCAGGGATGCAAGAAAACCAGTAACATGTTCAAGGAGACCAAATACAAATAACAAATTGCAAATAAATGATATTTTAAGCAAGTGGCAATAAAAAGGGTGCTACCTAATATTGTTGCCTTATAAACTGGAAAATTAAGGCATCATTCACTCTGCAGAGTTTGGTCATCTTTTTCCATGACACACTGAATTTGTGTAGAAAGCACCTTATTGGTTTTGTTATTTCAGAGGGAAATGCCGCTGAACTGGGAAGTGAGATGGATACATCAAGTGGCTGGAAGAAAGAACACTAAAATCAAAGGAGACAGGACATAATAATTATGCGAGAGAAATTTGGAAAAGTATTAAATAAAAGAATAAATAACATAAATCAAAATAACAATTTTTTAATCATTATAATTTACTGAGATGTGTTCTCAGAAGATTGTCTCAGATGATCAACAGGCTAAACGAGGATATTGCAGGAGTGAATTACCCTGGGAAAAATGGGACATCTGTTCATCTTCTGCTGTAAATGAAGCAAGGACTGGAACATAAACTGCTACCCCAATCCCATGCATGTGGAGATTAAAATTAACTCTGTGGGCCTCCCTTCTGTCTAGCATAGCATAAAAATACTTCAGACTAGTGTGTCTGGGCTCATCCACATTATGGAGCTCTAAAAAGCTGATTTTTAACTTATACTTTATTAGCATGGTGGTGATCAACACAGGCATATAGGGAATTTAGAGGAAAAAAGTGATTGTGATCTGATTGCATTTAATAAATGCAAATGGCACTAAAAAACCCCCCTGCAACCTACACTTCTTTAAAGATGCCAGATTCATAAATGTGAATGAGCCAAATGGACTGGGAAGAAGAATTCAAATGGAAAAATGTGAGAGATACTTAGGAAATTTTAAAGAGCCTTTGGTAGATGGTTTTAGAACCAAAATTCCATATCTGAGAAAGACCAAATGGGTTATAAACAGCTAATCTCATTTAAAAGGAAAGTCTGTTCTTTGGAGTTTAAATTTATAATAAAGGAAAGAAAGGAAAAATGGATGGTAATGATCATAAATCAGAAGCTAAAAAATTGGAAAAAAATGGTGGAGGAAGTAAAAAGGGCAAAAGGAAAATTTGTAGTCATCAGAGGTAAGGGCAAGAAGAAGGTTTCTGAAAGTATATTGAGGACATAAAGAATCTTCTGATTCAAATAGAAATGAATTTCTTGTCAGGAGTGATGTAAAAAAGATTTTTCACTGCCTATTTCTGTTCTATATTTGGGGCAAAGCTGGATGATGTAGTCACATTTATGATGTTGATGGTGATTGCGAAGTACCACCCTACCCATAACTAAGAAGAATGTTAAACTGCATAATCTAAAGCTAAATACTTTTAATCAGCAGGTCCAGATAACCAACATCTATTAGGAAAGTGATGTCCATAAACTCTCCTAATCATTAAGGTTGATTTTTAATAAGCCTCAGAGCACTAGAGATTGCATGGAGCTAGACGCTAGATAATGTTGTGCTAGTATTTAAAGACAATAAACAAGAAAATCTGTCATCCTGACATCAGTGCCAGAAAAACACTGGAATGACTGGTACAGGACTCCATAAAGTATTAAAGTATGTTAATACAGTTAATGTAGTTTACGTAAAACAGATCTTGTCAAAAGTAACTTGATCGTATCAGTTCCTCTGTTCTGAGAGAGCAAATCAGGACATCTGCCTTGTGTTATTGAGAAGTTTGGATCAGGTGATTGCGATAGTCTCTTGTGGCCTTTTTTATTGGCAAGAACTTCAGGGAGATGTCATTTATTAACCATTAATCATTCCCTAGAGCAGCCATTTTGTAGCCAAATTCCTGGTTACCTTTAACTCCCCTACTCCATCAGAAACCTGTCTATTTCAAGCTAATAAAAGAGAAACAATATTTTGCTCTTGACTGAGAAAAAAAATTTTTAACAGACTTTTTACTGGTAGCTACCACATCCTATTAGAAAAAGCAGTATTTTAGTTCCTTGAGACATTTGTTGAGACTTCTGCTTATAGTTGTTTTGAATATCCTTTGTGTATGTACTATTTTTCAGTATTTTTCCTGACCAATTCTTTTACATCTGAAGTGCAGTGAAAGGCACCTGTCACCAAGATTATATTTATCTCAAGTACACATTAAAATTACTCTTTTTATTGATATGTTTATTTTTCAGTACAGCACTTCAAAGTCACTGTGTAGTGACCTGCTGATTCAACTTCTTTTTATGTAGACCTATGGATGTAGCACAATGCTTTATAATAGGTTATTCTTTCATGCTTTATCATAGTTACCACATCATTACCACAGTTGTCAAGAATGGACTGACTATAAAGGTAAACTGAATTTAGGCTTAACTCAGACGTGTGGTATCTTTCCTCTTGTTTGAATGGGTTTATAAAGAGTGAGATGTGCTAAATAAATGTATATCTGTATGTGCTGATTCAGGTTCCTCCCTGCTCTTCTCAGCAAGTCATTCCATCGCTCTTTGCCTTCGTTTATCTGTAAAATGACATCATGGCAAAGACACTTGTTTAATCAGAAGCATGAGACCTATCTGTAGAAAGTGGTAGCGTAAGATATATGTACTATCATTTCTATTATCATTTTTTGTTATTCTGAAAGTCTGATGACCATGTAGAAGGAGGTTTAAGGTGATGCTTTAGATTCACCCTTAGGATTCTTGAATAATGCAGACTCTTACTTTTTTCCTTAAAATGTAGCTCATTTTGTATTTCACCTGCTACAATTAGAGCAAAGAAAAACAAAGTCTGAATATTGATGGTGAGACAGGCTTCAAAAGATGTGGAGAAGGTCTTAAGCATATTTTAAATTAGATTGAAAGGAGTACTGAAAGTTTTGCAAGGAGAAAGTCCTGCAGTGGATCTGTAATGTTACTTTCTTCTCCTCAATCTGCTTACACGAGAAGGAAAAAGAAATATAATGTATAAGATGTTGGTTTTCATAATATGCATATTGCATGCAGTACAGCTAAGAGTCAGAGCCAGTGACCCCAATGAGTCAGGTAATATATAATCATGAAGTGAAGAGATAGTCCCTGCCCCAAGCTTCTCATCATTCAGATACATTGCTTTTACTAAGTAAATTACTGTGTTCCAAAATGGCACTAAATATATTGAATCAAATTGTACAGTATACCAGCCTGCTTGTTGGAGCAGATGACCATAAATTTGTTGGAACCGATACAAATGTGGGTGGTCAAGTGAAGCATATGTTGAATCCACAGACAGCTCAGGCCACAAAATGGGTGATTTGTTGCCACAAAATGTTTGTTCTATCCTCTCTCCCTATAGAAATGGTCCCCATGAAATCCATCTGCTTTAACTTTACTTGGGGGCTTCAGCCTTCATGAGCTGTACAAACATACCCTGAAAGTCATTAGTCCAAACTCATACCTTGGGGAGTGGATGAAATCAGTTTAATTAGCAAGAACATTTGCAGATCTGTTTGAACAGTAAGAATATCTTCCTAACTACAAAGGTAGTGAAACACTGGAGATGGCCAGCTGGAGAGAGTGCAGTGCCTCCTGACTGCACGTTTTTGAGAACAAGTTAAGCAGACACCTGTTGGGAAAAATTCAGATAAACTACTTTAATAGTATCAGTCCTAGTCATATCTCTACACCTCAGGACTAGGAGCACAAATACAGCACACTAGGGAGACTTAGACCTGGTCTAAGTCTTGACCTAGCCCACATATGTATTAGTTTATTCATCAAATAGTCAAGCTTGATTAAAAACACAATTACAAATTTCTTTGCAATAAAGAAATTGATTTCATATTAAGTTCTTCAATCCTTTAATGCCTGAAATTTCTTCTAATTAGTAGGCTTTGTGAGTAAAAAAGCAAAACAAACCAATTCAGTAGCTATGATTCAGAGTTTTATGGCTTGACTCCCATGAGGAGTATAGTAACTTCTTGGTTGACTGTAAGCATATGGATCTTTGTCTCTGAAAGAAGCATGGAGTTTTTATTTTAATCAGATTTCACAGATATGTATTCAAGGCATTTTTTAAAATTCACTAAAAAAGCTGCATGATTCCCATCCACTGTCCCTTCTCAAATTTCTCTACTGGGTACTTTCATGTCTGTAGTGGCAGTCACTACTGCAATATCAACAAACGCACCAGAAATGTTGCTCTTTTGAGACATCTGCACCCTTCTGTTTGATAAAGTAGTTCTTCAGGTATCTTTGAGATATATATCCATGTTGAATAGAGATTTCCATCAACCTCAGGACACAGTTTTATCTTTTTTCTTGTTCACAAGGTCATTCTCATTCACCTCTTTAAGGTGATAGGAGATTTTTGAAGGCCACCACAGAGAAATAGATAAACTTACACAGAAAAGACACATGCAAGCAGTAGTAAATCTTGCTGCCTTCTGGCCTCAAGACCTATTGCACTAGACTAGACCATCTTTCTATAAAGACGAAGCAGGAATTTCTATGAAGACACAGGCAAACAAGCCCTTCAAACAGCCATCTGTAACTTATCCTTCCAGTTGGTTCAGTCATCAACATCTCATCCACTAACAAGGATTCTCTAGGCCATGTCTGAGGATTGTCTTTTTTCCCCCTCCTGATGTCATCCAGCTCCCTAATCCAGTCACGCAAACATATTTTCTCTCTATCTTCCCATTCACTCCTGCTAGCAATATCCAATCTAATAAGTTGACTATAATACAATCTACTCCAAAAAATGATCACTGCCATATACTTCAAAGTGATCTGTAGCTATTTATGAGTAAAACAAATGAAAACTTATCAGCTAATTTTTAAGTTTCATTTCTCATGCTTAATTCCTGTATATAATAGCCTTTCCAATTTATTTTTAGAATTTCAGTTGCCAAGGTAAAAGCAGATTCCTTCATTGCTGTTTCTCTGCTTCCACCTAGACAGCTAATACTGTAATCTTCAGACTGAAGCCTAATTATGTTCTCTAATAACTTTATTATCCTCATTTGATTGTTTGCAGTGTGAAGTCATATTACAAATAATGTAATTGGTTCCAATGTCTTCTTAGAGTTAGGGTTAGAGGAAGGTGAATAATTATTGAAAATCATGTTCCCTTTTTTTTCAGTATTTAACCCTTCTATCGGGAATTTGTTTAGAACTGAATTAAGAAGCTTTCCAGAAGAGGAAAAATCAGTCATTAAAGCCAATCAGACACTCAAACACTCACAAGGGTTTATGCATTTAAATTCAGACAAGGTTCTCTGCATATGGCAAGCCACATATACCTAATGCTGACTGAAGTAAGCATAGGCATTTATCACATTTTTACCTGGGGCTGCAGTGCATTATAAGTGCTGAATATTTCTGAGGATACACTGAGTGTGAATGAGATTCTGAAAAAAAGTCTGAATGTTAGTGGAAAAAGTCACTTAACTGATACTGACCTGCTCTTTTCTGACTTGTTGGGTGGAATTTTAACAAATTCCTTTCAAAGCTGCCTTCTATTTACATCAATGTAGTCACACCACTGTGAATAAGAACAGGATTTGCTTCTCAGTATATCATTTACAGCAACATTTATTTGCACCAGCATCTGAAGTACAGCTATATGCAGAACCTGAGGTAGATCTGTTTAAGGAGCCAGACACGTCCCCTGGCAGAATGCTCAATAAGAGAAGTAGCCCTCTCCCTCCAATCTGCATTGCCACCGGCCCTCAAATTGAGAGTGAGTGAGAAAGCAATGTAGAAAAATGTTTCCTGAAGCCAGAGACCCGTTGGAGAATGATGGATGGGAATTCAGGCAGGGAATTGGCCACGGCAAGAAATTAGAAGTGTGGGAGGAACACATATCTCTGTGCTCATTGATTCAGGACTCTGCTCATGTGTCTTTAAATTTTACTCAGTACTCTCAGCACACCCTCTTACTTTTTTAGGTATATCCCCTATCAAATGAATCATTCTGAAATGCAGATTCTGAAAACTCATCTCTGTATCCTTGTCAGTTGTTTAGGAAATACTCAGATGTCTTCCTCCACTTTCTTCATTACATATGCCAAAAATACACTAATACAATGTGCTCTTTTACGGAATCTATAGACATGAATATTCTCTGTAGTACTTACGATGGACGATGGACCAATAGCACCCATTTCCTCTAATCTAGTTTAAATGTGTACAAAAAGTGGTCTATATCTAGATAGTCATTCTTAATATCTTCTATACCCAATAGAAAAAATGAGGTACTCTTATGTCTTAACTTTATGGAACCAGTTTTCGACATCTACTTTAAGAAGAGGTGATTAGGTCCCTAAAAGTGCTTATTTCTCTTCAATGGTTGTGAAGAAAGTCTAAGCAACTATTATAGATATCTATATCTATATCTATATATAGATAGACATCTAGCATCTAAATATATATATATATATATATATATATTAGATATCTATCTATATAGATATCTACATTTGGTCAGATGAATATCAGTCCAGAGAAATTATCACCTGCATAGGGAAGAGTAGAAATCAGGATCATAACTCCAGAAAGACTCTGAAAAGTCACTCTGGTAGTGCAAATGCAGCTACCAGTAAGTATTCTGAAGGTGCCCATAGGTTAGTGAAAAGCAAGTACTGGCCACAACAAAGCATCATACACACTCTCTCTCTCTCTCTCACTCTCTCTCTCTCTCTCTCTCTTTCTCTCTCTCACACACACACACACACAAACATTAAGAATGAGCAGAAATTATTAAAGGACAGGTAACTGACCATTGGTGCTTCATATCTAGTGAAGGTAGGCTTGCTAAACAGCCATGGTAGCAGTGTAGAGTGGCCACAGGCAGACTTGGGTGAGCTAAAGACCACCTGATTAGACTCTCAGGTCTTCGCAGAGCTGAGAATCATTTGAATCATTTGCTATATAAAAGATTTACTATGATAGAAGACCCGGTTTCATTGCTATAATTTGGGATCCATCCAAAGCTCTAGCTCAAAGTGATACTGCTGTTTGGCAGAATTTTTGCCTTTTTACTTGGACTTTACTTCCTCTAAATCAGACTCTATTCTCAGTTACACCTTTGCAATTCCATTGACTCATTTGGATCTCCTGATGATTCATACTAGAGTTCAGGAGGAAAAGAACAGATTCAGTGGTTTTTGAGTGGGTCTTAGCTAGAGGAGCCAACATGACTTAAATCTGGTTATATAAGTCTATCTTTCCATAATAGTGAATATTACTTTGTCATCTTTTAACATTCCCTGGGGGTGTTTATAAAAAAAGGATGGGTTACTTTTGGATATGGCAGAGTCTGCACACACACATACACAAAAAAAGCCAGACAAAGAATAGAACATGACTCTAAAAATGAAATATAATTCCATGGCAATGATATTTGTAGCAGGTGAAGGACAAAACACAAGATTTCTATTAAATAAATCATAATTTATTACATGCACATATATTTGGATGCTCAGTTAAGCACCTAATTACATGAAAAGTGCAATTGCCCATGTAAAAGCGATGTTAATTTTCGAGCACACCTGCTGGGTTTAGGTTTCTCATTTAGGTACCTGCTCAGTTTCATGCTGTTGTGCGCCACCTGTCGAAAATATTTGTGTGCCTGTCAGGAGGCTGGCAGAGGTTACTGGTGAGGAAAACTGCAGGTTTGCAGGTTCAGTGTGCAGCCCTGTTGTCTAACCAGCGTAGCTGACAAATTTCTTTAAGAGTCATAACTGGAGCTCTGGCAGCGCAGTTTTTTTGTTTTGATGAGGGGATGTGCTGGGAGAGACCCTTTCCCTGCTCAGACAGTAGATGCTTCTGGTTTCTTGGATTTCATCTCCTGTTGATGAGTTCTCAGCTGTGTCTCTCTCTATTTTTGTATTCTTTTCTCTACTTCCTTGACACATGCTGTATGCCATTAGAGAGCAAAAAATACCGCTAGGAGTTCTATTCTTAGTGTTGGTCCATTTGCTTTGTTGATTATCATCCTAACTGTCAAAGAAGTGAAATGGCATTGCTTTACAGTACCTGCACTCCATAGTACCAGCTTTCACATTGCTCTTTGTTTCCTTGACAGGTAGAAACTGTTTCTGTTTTTCCTCATGAATGCTTTATGTGTGATACTGAACAGTTCATGGTGACAGCTAAAACATAGCAAGCGGCACTAAAGGACATTTCTCAGATGTGTTTCTTTGCCCTTTCTTCAAGTGGAACACGTTAATAAGACTACCTATGTTTTTCCAAGGAGGATAGGATCTTTACAGTTTAAATATCTTTACACTCTTGTAAATATTACTTAGATGACAGAAAATGTAGGTTTGTTCTGGGGAGATTCTCTGATTCATTTTACAGCTTCAGCTACATTATTAAAAAAGAATTCTATTTCTTGGACCCCCAGAAATGTTGTCTTACATTTTCACCCATTTTATTGTAAATTGCAGGGAATGAGAAATGGTGGAAGGAATGGAGGTCACATCACTGTGTAACAGCCTGGCAAGTGGACAGTGGGGGAGGAGGTGCAGGGGGACAGGGGAAAGCCAAGGCTGGTGTAACGGTTGTTCTTCTCCAAGGAACTAAAAGTCAAAGAGCTTTAAAGAGGACTTTGAGGATATTCTATTTCAGGGTCTAGTTGAGTGAAGTATGGGATGTCAGAGCTGATAGAAGTGTTCCAGAGAAACATGCAGATTTGACAGACTTTAAAAATTCCTGAGGAATGTAGTTAAACTCTCAACAGGCCCCAGGCAGCAGGGTTCTGGTCTTCTCTGTCCCTTAGGCAGCCCCATCCAAGTGAGTTTGTCCATGTTGAGAAGTCAGGACAATCATGATCACCTCAATCTCCCTGAGCAGGTAAGGCAGCTCTCAGTAGCTCCAGATCCATGCCTAGGGGCAGCTGTCTTGGGGTTCATAAGGCTGAGAACATCTACTCTGAGTCTCCCAGCATTTATTTTTTTTCATGAATGTTTTGTGGATTTTTTAAGATCCTGGTTTTTATAAAACGTGTATGAAGGACAGCAGAAGTGACCATGATGGGAGAAACCCACTGTCAGTTTTCCAGTGCTCTTCAAAGAGCATAGCCATGGACCCTGTGTGGTCTGTTTCCCCCAGCCCTCTTCCATGCCGCTCTGTGGTGTTATGGCATCACCAGTAGCTGGATAACTTCATATTTCTCTAATTTTAGCTGGAGAAAATAGAAGCTACTATCTCTGCTGAACAGCAGTTTCTCCCTGTTCACTTTGTCTTCATCTACTGCCATCAGCTAGATCTTTCTCCAGAAAGCAGTCCTCTCTCAGGCATTCAGTTTCTCTCTTACACCTATAAACTGAGGACTCTCTGCCTTCAGCCCTGTTTCTCAAACATAGATTTATGTTGCCCTGTGCAGAGGTCTGTGCAGACACAGATAGACTGCTCCGCATACCTGAGTAGCTTGTCTTGTCTACCCTGGAAATATGAGCCCCATTGGCAGTGTCTTCAGAAGCATCCAGGTGCACAAGAGGTCCAAGCAACACAAAGCAATACTTTGCTGCTATATTGCTGGGTCAGCCTGCAATTTATCCAACCAAAGTGTGTTGTGCTTTGGGCCATGCTGGAGGGAAACAGCAGTGTGAGATGATGGCAGTGCTTGGGATGTTGTTCTTCAGGTGCTTGTGGGCAGGGAGGCAGACATAGCTGCTTGTAGCTGAGCAGCAGTTTAAAAAAGACTGTGATACAAGTGCCTTTCTTCAAGTCTAAAGCTTGCAAAAAGCAGCTGTCTGGGCTCCATGGAAAATTTAGCATTTCTAAGCATTGATACTACAATTCTAGTGTGCATGGAGGTGCCTAAAGCCACCTGAAGACTGAGAGACCAGTAGGTGCTGGACCTCTCAGTCCTGGTTTCCAATCTGTGCAGTTTGGGGAACTGGCTAAACACACCATAGCTGGCTTATAAACCTACCTTCCTATGAGAAGCAGAGCACTGGGGATGTGAGGAGGGGGGAAGGCGTTTCTGCCATGGAGGTGGGGGTGGCTGGAGCATGGAAACTTGGACCTGAACTTGGAGCTGCAAAGTGCTCCTGGGTCATAAGGTCTGATTTTAGGACCCTCTGCACACAGCAAACTCAAGGCCAAGACAGCACCACGACTTTTCAGAGGAAGTTTTTGATACTTTTTGTTTTGCATCTTCTTCTTTATACTTTCCTTTATACTATCAGGAGTGCAAAACCACATAATAAAGAACGTAATAACTGCAAAGAAGTTTGCTTTCTCCAGCAGGAATTATCTGACCTACCGGCATATGAGGTGATCCAGAAAATTTTTGAACATAACCATAAAAGAATTTTCTGATGAAATCTTTCAGACACTAGTTTTCTCCCTTGAATAATAACTGCAGTCTTAAAAACCTGCAAAACCAACACGGAGACATGCATACATCCAAGTATACATGCACAAATATAGAGATTTATAAAATGTATTACACATACACAAGCTCAGTTTTATTCCAGTATATTCCTATGTATTAAATTCCAACTGACTGAGTTCAATCAGAAACTTCCCAACGAATTAAATGGAGTCTAGTTTCATGTATGCATTTGTAGGCAAAAGAAGACACATGTATATAGAAAGGGCAAATATATTTCAGTATCAAAATCTGCATCTAAAAAGCTATCATAATTATGTGGATTTATATCAGCTAAGGTATGTGGGTATATCTCAGTAGCACAGGGCCCAATCATGTTGTTTTTTTAGGCAAAAATAGCATTTTCAATATCTTCTTAAGATGATAGTATTTTAAGCATATTTTTACTCTCCATTTACATACTAACTTCACCAAAAGCATATAAATTGAGTAAGAAGGAATGCATCTGCTTTGTGTTTATTTAATCCTCTCTCTTTTTGCTCTTTTTGCACAGAGGTTGAAAGATTTAAAACAAAGGGAATTTGCTCGAAATGTGGCTTCAAAGTCATGGAAAGATGAGAAGAAACAGGAAAAAGCACTCAAGCGGCTCCACCAGCTCGCAGAACTACGGAAGCAGTCAGAATGGCAAGTATTTTTAATTTATGTTATGTTTAGCACCTTTTTCCTAAATCCCAGAAGTAACCTTCAAATTTTTACTCCTACACTCTATAATGTACAGAGATTGTGTATACTGTAACCTGTTTTCAGTTATCCCCAAATCCAAATGTTCCTGTTCTGCAAACCATAAAATTGAAAGTCCCTGAATTAATTACTTGGCATTTGAAGGTTTGTGTTTTTCTTTCCTGTAGCCAGTTAATCTAATCTGTTCTGAACGGAGTGGTTTGAAGATGATTTTACATCTCCATTTTTTCTTATTAAAACTGACCTGAATAATTAGTATAACTGTCTTATCATTTTTATAGTGAGTGAAAGGGAGAGGAAAAACACCTTTTAGCACCTCTGTACTTAGTCTGTGAATCACTCTCATTACTTCTACTACACTGAGATTATTCTCACAGTTTCTCTGTAGAGTAATGGAACTATCATTATGTGAATGAAAAACAAGTAATTACCTCAGTTAAGTTTACCCAATACTGTTAGCTCAACTGATGAATATCAAGATACAGTACAAGGTTTGCACTAATAAAGCTTTCCACTTTAGAAATATCCTTTGTTTAATGACACTGAATGCTTCAGTAGAATAGATTGCCACCAGACCAATTGTTTATGTTAATCTATGACCTTAATGGATTAAGGAGATAACTAAACAGGCATCCTTTTAAATTCATATCAAGCTTACAGTACCCTGGAAATAATAAGATTCAGGGTTTATTATACACTAATTTTGGCCTATGTAATTGCTTTTGAGTAATCTGCAGAAATATAACAGCTTAGTGCTAATGTATCACTTTTGTGATTAAAACTCCATTTTCATACAAATCCACTGAAAGAAATGTTACTGCCTGTGAGGAGAAGCACAGTGTTTGTGCCCGTGTACTTGAAGATGTGGTCTCAGACAGACTGATAAGGTCAGTGATAACAGGAAGGCTAGAGTCAGACTGGAAGGGAGTCAGTGGGTCTGCTTTCAGAAAGAGCTAGGAGTCTGCAATCCTTTACAGGGAGCCTGGAAAGAGAGCGCTTACTATTCCTATTCGTAATGATTGATGGGTTCAGAGGCAGCTGAAATCCCTGCACTTGGCTTAGGGATTCCTGATAATTCAGACAAGAGAGGAAGTCAGCTTTTCTAAGCAAAAGTCTACACACAACTGTTTTCATCCCTGCATAATGTGTCTCAGGTTCCAAGAGAGTTCCTTAAAACAAGCTAATACATTTTGACAACAAAATTACTGTTAATCTGATTCACACAAAAACTGAAAAAAGTAGCTTTATTTTGCTATTCCAAGGGTACTTTGAAAAGGATCTCTTCATATTCCACTTTCTGCAAGAGATAATTCCTTCCTGATGTACAAATTGGGGTGAATTTGTATCTCCTGGTGCTAAATTTGTGGCAAATGCAAATATATTCTCAGAAATGCAGACGTATTCTCATACTCTGAGTTGACCCTACTCCAGGGAGTCTTTATATCATTTCCACTGCTGGAGATCAACGCGTTTTTATAGCATTTATAAAACATGCTAGCCTATCTGTACATAGCTGCTATGCAGATCTGGCAGCTATAATTTACTTATACTTGATTAAAATATTTTCTAATATTTTCTATTTTCTATTTTTTTTCTAATATGCACTGCATGAATAGCAAATATAGATAATTTGGCTCATGAAATGCATATTTAAAATATTAGTTGGAATAACATTTGTATGGTGGCTATATATGTCTTATCTCTAATGGAAAATGATGGTAGTCATTCCAGTCTCAATTAATCATCTATTGCAAGAAATAGATGATTTACCATCTGTTTGTTAAGGCCTTCTTAGAATAGGTTTAATTCCAAAAAATTACTACAAAAGTAAACCACAAGTTCAAAATCTGAGAGTTTTGGGGAAGATGAAAAATGTAATTAATGAAAGTAAAATACAGGGAGAGAAAATGTGACAAAGAAAGTCAAATGGTGGTTGATAATGGGAGTACTGAAGTTGCCATTAACACTGAGGGAAATTCACCTTGTGTCCATTCCCCTTGCCAATATATGGTGATAGTCTTGGCATATCTCTTTGAATCTTTCACAGAATCATTTTATTGTAGAAGGATACAAAAGTAAAACAAGAATATACTCCTTAAAAATTATAGCCACCCCCCCCCCCAAATAAAAAAGGTAAGCAGAATGGTGCATTTGCCTTTTCTCTTATTGAGTCTGATTCTGAAGATCCTCCAGATGGAAGTCTTATTTTGTACAAGGCACCATTTCCCGTTAAAGCATTGAACTCGTAAAAAACAGAATAATCACAGACTAGATTGTCACTGATATGAATTTGGAGGGAAAAACAATATTGTTTATTGGGCATGTACATGGGCATAACTGGAAAAAAAAAGTGCTCCTGTGCTGACTAGAAATTGCATCATTTGCTATACATAAAAACGATCTTTTCCTTACAGAAGCCCCCAGTGCAGGGCTAAACCACACATTTAGAAACCCTTTAGAAACTTTAGGTTTCCCTTGTAGCAGGAAGACTGACACTCTTCTTTACCTGACAGATACTGTCAAACTTGAGTCCTCTCTTTACTCAGTTACTTAATTAATACAGCAGGTTTTTATTTATTTTCTTATAGCGTCACAGGAAGTGGACCAATGCTTAAAGCCCCCAGATTAGTTGTGGAAAAGCAGCAATCACCAGAAGAAATTTTCCTATACAAGGGTGGGAAATTCACGACTGGTTCTCAAACCACAGCCAAGGGTGAAGGACAAAGTTTCCCCAGAAGCATAGTAGAGAAACAAAAGCTTATCATTAGCAGGCACCGGTCACCCACTAAGAGACTCCATGTGCTTGGAAATCAAGTCTCACCAGTATTCCCAGATAGCATCAGTGCTTCTCAAAGGACAGGAGTGTCTTTCTCATTCTCTAAAAAAGTCCCTTTGAAACTCGAGTCCTCAGCCTCAGTCTTCAGTGAGAACTTTGAAGAAGGAAATGATCGTAGCGAATCCCCCAACCATAAAACAAAGCAAGCTCCTGAGGGCTGTCATCCTGGCACACTTTTGGAGGAGGATGTAAAAGCAAGCCTGGATAAAGGGCCACCTATTCCACAAGACCAAATAGATTTGGATAACAGCACATCAAGTTATGTAGCTGCCAAACCTAAAATGCTAAAGGAAAATGATAAAAGCAGTGATAGAGAATTAGAAGAAACAGTCAGTACTCATCTTCCATTTTCCAAAGTCAAAACTCATCTTTCAAATTTGGATTTTTTTGGTTCACTTAGAGAAACAGAGCAAGACAGTAAATTGAATGAGTCTGAGCAATTGCTGGAAACGCTCATTTCACCTTCATGCCACACTAGCAATTTTTTTACACAGCAGAACACCTATAAGCACAGCAATGCCCACCTGCCTGACCAGTTACCTGAGCTCCCACCACATCAAGCACCTGAGCAGGGAGGTGTCAGTGACATTAATGATGGTCCTGGGGAGGTCAAAAGAGAGCAATCTTTGGAGAGTTCAGATCTTTTCAGAGTTCAGAATGGGAATATGGAAACGCTTCCAAGGGAGACTGTGGTTAAAGAGGTTAAGCCCCAAGCATTGCCTTTTCTTCATGTAGTGAGCAAAGATGGCAGCACTGCTCTGCAGTGGCCCACAGAACTACTTTTGTTTACAAAAACTGAGCCCTGCATTTCATATGGCTGTAATCCATTATATTTTGACTTCAGACTCTCTTTAAACCACAGAGATGGTAAACAGCATGAAACAAACAAAGCTAGCTGTAAAGAGTACTCTATAAATAAGATTGCAGATGAAAATGAAGCCTCAGGTTTAATAAAACACAAGCAAATGTCAAATGAACAAGATAATCAGTTGTTGAAACCAAAGAAGATGAAAGATTCCCTAAACCCAAGAAAGGCCAAGCAAAAAGCTGAGTCAGACGTAGGGAAAGAAATGAATGAAAATGGTCAAAAATACGTTTCAGATTATTTGAATGAAAATATACCCAAAGTGCCTGCTTACCTTGATGTCTCAAAAAAGGATTATATGAGAGAAAAAAGTCTTCATACAACAACACTGAGAAGATCTTTAAAGCATCATTTTCATAGCTGTGAAAGAAACAAACACAGCATTAGAAATGAAAGCATTTCCTTTGCTGCTTTTATGTCTAGGATTAAAAAGTCTAAAACTGCAAAATGTCATTTGATTTATTCTGAAGAAAAACATGAAAACCAAAATGACTGCAGATCCATTCAAGACTTGGCCAGCTGCAGTGGTGACATAAGTGACAGTGGAAAAGATTCTGGTGGAAGTTTCCTCAGGTTTAAATCCTGTTTGAACAGCAGATACTCAGAAAATGAAGGATGTGGAAGTTATATGAGATGCTGGAGATTCTCCTCTCCTCAGAAGTCCTCCTCTGACAGACATTCTAGCTATTCTGACACTTCGATTAGTAATACAGGTAGCTACATAAGCAGTTCCTCTAGTCCCACATCAAGCAATCACAGTAGAAATCATTTGCTTTTTTGTTGCAAAAGAAAAAGCAAGACAGCTGAAAGGCACAAATGTAAGCACAGAAAGCACAACTGCATTTTCACTTCTGATGATGCAGATGAGGATTACCTTTCCCACACTAGAAGTCAAAAAACTGGAAACTGTTCACAGAAGGGCACAATTAAATATCAATGGTGTTCAAGACATAAAGTTTTACACCATAGAGACAGATCTAAACACAGCAGACGTAGACACCGGCATTTTGGCAAAGTGCATAGCAGAAGTAGAAGCTACCATATCTCCAAAAGTTCTTCCACCAGAGATTCACGAAGCAGCGAAAGATCATCTAGTTGCAGAATATCAAGAGGTAGCAGTTCAGGATCCTTCTCAAAAGACAACTGTGAGAATAAACAAAAGGAAGATGCAGAAGGAGATTCTAATACTGAACCAGAAAAAGCTGAAACTACACATTATGACTCTCTGAATGTAAATTGTCAGTCAAAAAACTTTGATACCTGCTCTTCTGAAATCTTAGCAAAAGACATAGAGGGAAAAAGAAAGTCACTGTCAGCCAAGCTGCTTTTAGAAAGAGTGCGGTGCAAGAAAACCCAGGAACAAATGCACAGTTCAAAGAGATTTTCAAACAGTTGTGGGATAGAATTAAAGGATCACTCACAAAGTCACTTTGCACTTCAGTTTTCATCATCAGTAGATGACATAGCAATGTTGCCTTTGCCAGAGAAACTCCTAAGCATAGGTAAAAATGATATAGGGCATAATGAAATCAGTTCAGTGGAAAACTGTGTGAATAAAAACAGCTTTGAAGCTTCAGAAATAACTAATGTTGGTCTTTCAACAGGCACTGATTATGATCATTGTCTTTTTAAAGACATCATTCAAATAGGAACAGGCTATCAGAGCCCAAGCATGAAAAGGAACACAGCAATAAAGGAACAATCCAATTTCTTAATCAGTGAAGTACAACCCTTTATACAAAGCTGTGACCCAGTACCAAATGATTTCCCTGGTGCTTTTCCCTCTAATAGATATTCTGTTGTTGCTAATTCAACAGAGACCAAAGAAGAACTACATGATGTAAACATGGACTTGAACCGGGCAGACGGCAGTTCAGACTCTCTTTGTGACAATGCTATGCAGAAGTACAATGAAACAATAAACAACCTAGAAGTGTACAATAAAGCGACCTCCCCACCTTTAACACAGCAGCCTATAACATTTTCACCAGAGGAAATAGATAAATACAGGTTGCTCCAGCTGCAAGCTCAGCAGCATATGCAGAAACAACTTCTGGCAAAACACCTTAAAGTTTTGCCTGCCCCAGGACCAGCTGCCTTCCCTGCAACACCAGCAGTTCCCACTGTCCCTGTTCAGCAGCACGCTACTGTCACCACCATTCACCATACGCTGCTGCAACGCTTTGCTATCTCAGCATCAGTACACCCCCACGGCAGCCATCTCTCCCTCGCACACCTCCATCCCCTCTCTCATGCACATTTCTCCCCCATATCACTTTCCCCTTTAGCACCAGCCTTCATTCCCACCCACCCTGCTCTGCTGACAGGACACCCATTACATGTGGTCTCCACCACCCCCATTCACCCTTCCCCGCTGAACTTCCCAGCATTGCCACGTGCTGCATATATCCCAGCCTTATTTGCACCACACCTGACTGCAGCCACATCTGCTATACATCCAAATCCCTTAATTCATCCTTTATTCCAAGGGCAAGATCCCTATCACCATTCTTGCTCTAGCCAGACCCAACAGTTACCCACAATAAAAGAAGTTTTTGGTATTTCTAGCTATTTAAACTAGCCCACATGATTATATTATGGCTCTAAAAAGAACTTTTAAAAAAAAATTATTATTCAGTATTCAATCACATATCTGAGGGGAATTCTACCGTTTTGTTGAGAGCACGTCAGCAAATACTTTAAAGTCCAGATTCTGGCTGCCAGCATATGAATGTTGATTTGGTTCTCATATTGTGAGTAAAAGCAATTTAAAAGCTTTTCTTGTTATTTTCACAAGAAGTACAGGGTCCAGCTAATGTCAGTCTGCAGAAGGTTTAGAAGGAACAGTGTGAAATGAAATCCGTGGCTGTCATCAGGAGCAGGACCACAGCACCCAAGCACAATAGGACCAAGAATGTCAGAAGTGACAAGTCATTTAAAGTAGTGTAATTTAAAGTAGTGCAAGCTTGACACACCTCAAAGGCTTGTTTTTCTGAGTATGTGCAACATAATACGTGGTCTGTTTAAGGTGTTTCAGATCGAACAAAAAAGAAGGACCACGCGTCCCCGGTTCAATCTCCTGGTCAAAATACATTGGAGAGCCTGATTACTGATGGGTAATGAGTTACACTGGAAGAAGAAGGTGACAACAACATCTCAGATACTGTAGTGATCTTATAGCTGCTATATGTTGCTTAAACAGTGTAAAGGGACTGTTGTCTGGCCACAAGCACATAACAAAAAAATTCTCTAAGTGTAAGGAGGCTTTTTGCTGCCACAAGCAGACTGCTACTTTTCTCTCCCACACAGGCATAAAAGATGGTAGGGTGAGGAAGGAGATGAAGCACGTTTATTGTCATTGCATGTGTGGGGCTGTGGCATCGGGGTATGTCAGGGCTGGGATTCAGATGCCAGAATTGCAACAAGGCTGTGCTGGATTTGAACCTTAGAGGGCCCTGGCCAGCACTGCAATACTTCTTTCTTGCCAAAAAGATGTATGTGGGAGAATCTTGCCCAAAGAATGTGTAAATATGTTTAGCCCCCTTCACAAACAATATTCATGGAAAATTCTGGCTGGACTGAGCTCATCTCCTCAGGCTCCTAGCGAGGGAAGGGTTAAAGTTTAGTATTTCCAATATCCATGTGGTTATTTTGAAGAAATGCAGCTCTGTAGGGGGCTTCAATTAGGGAAACTTCCATTTAATGATAGGGCCACAAACTTGGCTGTAAAATTCTGCTGAAACTCAAAAATATGGAAGTACTCCAAGCAGAATGTGGCCTACGGGTCAATTTTCATAGACAACCTCAGGACAATTCTCAGCATTTCCAGGTATATTGAATCTAAACAAACATGCCAAGTTTCTAACATGATTTCCCAAACTTCCAAGATTCAAAGTAGCTGTTTGTTTGGGTTAGAAACATATTTGAAATAATTTCAATTAGTTTGCAGGAGTTTAGTGCACAGTTAATAATTCAGAATTGATAAAAAAAATTAAAAAATTTTGGAAGAATTTTATTTCATGACATTGGGCTAGCTAAAGAAACTGAGAAATCTAATACTGATTAGGGTAAAGCTGAATATCTAAAATACTACTTAGGACGAATTTTCTAACTTAGCTTGACTTTTAGTCAAGCTAGATTGATACAATGCTGAAGTATTTCAATTTCTAAAAGCAGCTGCTTCAGCATGAACTGATTTTAGGCCAAAATTTTCAAGAGTGTTTACTAATGTGACTGCTTATTTTGCAGTTGATTTGCAAAGTTAAAGTTTCTTTGGTAACTTAACATTTTAGCCATCAAATAAAAATGTGTGGGAAAAATTTTTGGAACTGAGCAGAAACAAACCCTTAGGAATGAACAAAAGGTTGGTGAAGCCAACACCTTCAAATTTACTTTGGTTTCATTCGCAGCTGATTCATTTATTCCTTAAAAAACTGGAGTCTTGTCATTTTGGAGTTACTTATGCCTGCTGTTTAATTCTCCTTCTTTCAATTACAGGGAAAATTTTATTAAAGTTATTGCTTCAGAATTAAGGAAGTCGGAAAGTTTTGGGAGGAAAGATGTTAAGACTAAAGAGTCTCATATTTTAAAAATTCTCTCTTTCATTTTTGGCTGAAATGTTTCCCAAATTAGATCTAAATTTATATATAATTTCTGTCCTATGGAAGCTTTATTTTCTATGAATCTATCACATTTCACCGAATGCTACTTATCACCTCTGAAAATTGGTACTTGCTTGTTCAGAGTGAGTGCCCTGACTCAGTGGATCACTTGAAAAAAATTAGTTATAATTCTATAGATAAAAGGTCTGAACTGAGCATTTTACAGGAACAGGTCAAATTGTGCTCTGGAAGAGGCTGACAGAGCTGCACAGCCACCATCCCCCTTTCAGGATTGTTACAAGCATAAAAGACGCATGCCCTGCTCGAAAATTTTTTAAAGGGGCCAATTTTGTTCCCATTCAAAATAAACCAAGTGTTCTCATTGTCTTTAATGGTTCTCTTGAAACTTAAGTAGGTAACATTAAGAGAAAAAGTGGAAGGGAAGAAATGACAGGCTATTCTTATACTCAAATGTGTACACACACATTTTGCATCCCTGCTTCTTACAGGCATCAAAAATATTGCAAAAATTCCTATGGCAAAAAAATCTATGGCAAGAAACCCAACCAACTGAAACCTAATGGCATCCTATTAAGTAGATCATTTTTGGAAATGTATT
This sequence comes from Apteryx mantelli, assembly GCF_036417845.1. Taxonomy (NCBI): domain Eukaryota; kingdom Metazoa; phylum Chordata; class Aves; order Apterygiformes; family Apterygidae; genus Apteryx; species Apteryx mantelli. The sequence goes on along the minus strand of NC_089979.1, from coordinate 145,133,051 downwards.
CCATTAGTTATATACCTTTTCTTTAATGTATGCATAAGAAAATGGGATTCCAGAAAGGAACCAGGAAATCCATGCATAATTTTTTATACCAACAGAGATGATCTGGGAAGGCAAATTTAATTTAATTACATGGAACAATGAAAATTAGGATCTTGACAGGTACTGATGGAAAAAGAGAGATTAAAAAGGGATAGAAACAGCACAATAGCCAAACAGCCGTCATAGATTGGACAAAGAGAATGTCCAATATAGTTCTTAGTACACAGAAGGGATTTTCTTGGAGAAATGTGTTAAAATTATCAGCACAGCTGAGATGATGTATTTGCTCTACTTGCTGCTGTAATTATTTTTCATCAGTAATTTATTCTAAATATGTAACATTATTGTTATTAAAAGCATACTTGAGCCTGATGTATGGAGCCATGCTACAATTTTGATTTTATTTAAGCTAATTTTTAAAAGAGTTACACTTTCCTGGTGGCAGAGATATATACACTCTAAGCTAATAATCTGTTTTAGCTTGATTGTATATTCTTGATGCATAATCCAAGGAAATAGATCACCCACACTGTAAAATTCCAATACAAAAGTTTCTTGAGTTCCACAATGATGAAACTTCAACTTTTTTTGGTAACTGAGGCACTTCTGGAAAACATTTAACGTGTATTTGTTGTGCAGATTTGCATAAAAATGCAATTTGACCAGATTGATTTTAAAAGTGTTAAGTTTATATTTAAAACTGAATAATACTCTGCCTAGTATAATATGTAAACTAGTAATTTTGTTTTGTATCCTCTGTATAAAGTGTTTTATATTATACAGTAGCTAAGTGAATTGCACTATTGTACATGCAATGCGGCTTTTTTTTTTAGGTTATTCAAGGAATTCCTGGGAATGTAGTTTATTGCAATAATATTTTTTTTCAATAAAAAGGCTTACTGGTATAAAAATTGTCAGTCATGTATTTTTAATGTAAAGCATACCAAAAGGCAGTAACATAATAAAATGCAGAATGATGCAAACATATTCTGTATTTTAATCTGAGAAATGAAATGCATTTAATTCATCCCTGTGGCTATAATCCTAAAATTTCTTAGAATGTTTCCTAAAGATTTTAGTATGTGTTACAAAAGTGGGTTGTTTAAATGGAACTGAAAATAAATATTCCTTAAAAAATGACTCCATCTATGTGTTTTTTGCAAGCACTTTTGGTGGATCAACATCCTCCTGGATATTTTTAAGCACTAATCAGTTTATTTAGAATTACACTCATAACTCACTTGTCAGGTTCCCCAAATAATATCTTTGAGCTATGATTCCTAATGCTTGAGTAGAAGGTCCTTGACAAACATGTTAACACTATGGTCTAAGAAGTTGCTATTTATTTATTCTCCTTTTAACCATTCTGTAAAGCTTACCTTTTTCATGATACTTATCAGCTGTTTAGTCCTTATTTTCCTTTTTACCTTGTCTTTTTCCAGTTTGCTTTTTATATCTTTTTTTCCTCAATCTTTTATTTATATTGTAAGCTCTTTGATGGAAGACTTCAGGTTTTGTTATTTAGTTACTTGGCTTTGAAGTTCTCAGGCACTGTTGCTATACAAATAATAGCTGTAAGACTAATTAATGCCATCAATAAGTAGTTTCAGAAGTTTCATGTCTTTAGGTGAGTTTAAAGAATGAGATAATGGAAAAACATGAGTCAGCATGGGTACATGTGATGGATAAAGTTGTCTTTCAAGGTCGTGTGACAGAAATCGTATTCTATGAGGTCTGTCTACACAGCTGGAAATAATTTCACCAATCTATGGGACCAAATTAATGTACGATGCAGTGTCATCTCAGGAATCAGTCATTCAAGAAAATCTTGAAATCACAGCAAATCAACAGAAACATAATCAATACTTGCACATAAAATGTATCTAATTCCATTCAATTCTGATTATTCATCAAGTTGATTCATGAAAAAAAGAAAATTCAGAATTATTTGGACAAACTTTATTAAAAAAATGTGGAGTGCCTGAAGGAAAGCCCCTGTGAATTAGTATCTACAGTATTAGCTGTTAGTTACAGTAGGCTTCCAGTCGAGATCAACTCTCATCTGTCTGTTGCTGAACAAACTCAGAATCACACATACATACTGCTTTTGGCTAGGATGTGACACGTGAAGAAATGAAACTTTCCACAACTTCCTGTTCCTGGTAAAGTTAGCTACTTTTTCCAAATGGCAATGCGCATACTCATTCAAATAAGCAGTTGTCATTCACGTCAGCAAGATCTTCAGCAAATAAAACCCATTCTGTCCCGAAGAACTTGCACACATAATCTGGGCAGATAAACATTATCCTTTGTCAAGCTTGAATCCCAGGCCTATTTAATAACTTGAGCCTAACCTGAAGTAAAATATTTTTCATTGTCTATACCACAATTCATCTGTTCAAGCCTAATCTACATTTTGAACTGTTACCTCCTTGAGAATGAAACAGCAATGGTTTGTCAGACTTGAAGTGTCTTTTATGACCAGATGGATAGACTATACGGAGAAAGCAAACATTTTATTTAACTTAAAAATTGAAAGCTTAATAAAGCTGATATTTTGAGACAGTAAAAGAAAAGTAAAACATATTTGTAGCTACTTATATCTCAGTTCAGCTTCAAGACACTCTTTTGCTCCCCTAACTAAAAGAACTCACAGTTAAATTTCCAGCCTTAGCAAGACCTGGGTATTGCCTGCACTAAACGGGATCATAATCTGGGGACAGGGTTGTTCTTATAGATCCCATTTCCCCACAGGTTTCTGCTCCGACCAGAAACCTCCCTGCTCTCTGAAGGCTCCTTGTGAGTCAGAGTCCACGAGCGCTATGAGAGGAGTCCTTAGCTCTTCTTCCATCACATTTCTGAGGACCACAGCTAAAATGCTGATGCCCCATGGGCACCGGCTAGGCAGCGTTATCATCTGGCCAGCCAGAATACGAAATGCACATGACTGCAAAATGTAATAGCTTCTCAGGCTATAAGCAACCCACACAGGATGCAGATACAAGGTTGATTTAAAGATGTTCCATCCCCCTCCTCACAAGTTTCAAATTCTGCATGACAATGTTTTTTCCTTTTCCTTCTTTTTTTTAAAAAAAACAAGTCCCTACAGTGCTCCTGTTTACTCTTGAGTCCCACAATCAATTGTATCAGCAGAGCTGGGAGGGTGTGTGCGAGACTGAGCTGTAAGAGGGGGAGAGAAAGAACGTCAAAGGAAAGGAGACTAGAAACTTATTAAGCCAATTTTCTTTAGAGGAGATGTTTGCATACCTATATTCCCATGCAATGTCAGCAGATGTCTCCTGCAGTCTGGTGGGAAGTCGTTCACTTCAGCACATATACGAAAATAAGCAACTGAAAATAAACTTTATACAGACACATAAAGAACCACTGTGAATGCAGCTCATTACCTCGCTCTTTCTAGAAACTAGACACAACGATAATAACGTGTGTGGGGATAACAGGGAATTTGCAAGTCAGTGAACTGTAGAGCTGGCTTGCTGAAATTGGGGAACCCTGTCATGACACACTTGAATGTTTCTTTGCCCCAGAGCTAAGGGAGATTAACTCAGGAACTTTTCAGGTCATGGAAATACTTTCATTGACTTCAGTGCCATCAGACTGGGCCTTAAGACAACGCTTGTGCACATAGCACTTTGCCAACACTTTTCATTAATCTTCAATAAACACATTTTTTTCTTTAACAGAAAACACAATACAGCCAATTGCAGAAATTACAGACAGAAATAAATCTGTGATTACAGTAATGGGTATTTCTTCTAAACATCTGCTGCTTAGCAGTGACCAATCTGTTTTGTGGATGTGCTTAAAAGCGATCTTGACTGAGATGTCAAACAGTAGATATACTACTATCTTAGAAGAAACTGAAGCCCAAAGTCATTTTTTATGACCTAGATATAAGCCCCTCAATATAAAGATAAAGATGAAAATGTTGATAGACTTCCATCAAGCAGTGTAAGCAGTTCTGCTCTATTTAAGTGCATATCTAAAACTGTACTACGCACAAAAATCAATATTTCATTCTCATGAACCAATAAACTTTTTAGACCAAATAAATTTGTCATTTGCAAATCAATAAATTAAATGTATTTATCAATTTTATACATAAAACAGCTCTGTGTACTCCAAGTAGTGTATGTGTGCAAATCAGCAACATTAAGAAATAAATCACTGTGAACGGAATGAACCAATTAGTCTCAGACAGCTATAAACCTACTATTTCTATATAAAGCAATATGTTCTATACAGAAATGGTTGAATCATAATTTGCTTTCTTCTTTTTGCAAATAATTTATGACCTAACTATTTTCTGCAAGCCCCAGTGAGAAATCCTACAGAATAGAGTAGAAATAGTTGTGTGTGTGTGTGTGTGTGTGTGTGTGCGTATGCACATTTGTGTTCTTAAGCATATAGAACTGAATTTAATGGAGACTTATACCCCTTACATGAAATCTACACGTGAATCAAAAAAGGGAAGACGTATGGTAGGATGCCCTTCTGTATCCCATTTTCTGTATTGTTACCATAGTGATAGAATTTTTTTGCTATCATTCTTACTAAATCATATAAAATTTCTTTAATCAATTGTTACATATCTACCCTGATGAAATACTGCAGAGTTCCCAAAACAGACAGGTATTTTCCCCTCTCCCTCATGCTTAGCAGGTGTAAGTTTCTGCTTATCTGCCAGCTGTCTACATCGTCATGAAGTGGAAAGTCCTACCTTCATCAGAGAAGGTGAAAATATTAGAAATGTTTCTGCCTCACCCACCCCAGGATTCCTCTGAAAGGATTCCAGTCTTCCTGAGAGTGCTCAAGCTAATGCACTTGCTTGTTTGATTGCACTGGGCATCCTACTTAGCTCAGGTCTGCAGAGCTCAAAGAGAAGGCGAAGAACCACAGTCCATACCAATCTAGAATTTCTAAAGAGTGGGATCATCCTTTCTACAACTCTCTAAAAAAACATGCTCACATATGCTAAAATAAATAATAAGGAACCAAGTCCTCTCTGTTTTTCTGGACAACTCTAATGATGGCTAAAGCTCGTCTGATAGAGCAACGTTAAATCAACACAAGACTGTTTGAGAAGATACACTGCTTTGAAATGCCATATTTATAGTCCTGTTTCATTTTCAAATGAGTTTGCTTTCTGTGGAGAGAGAGAGCAGCTATGGGCTTGAAGGTGGAGATGCAGCTTAAAATGCTGATCATGTTCATTTAGGTCCCACATAAAGATGGTTGGATCTAGGGGTAGCTATCAAAATTTGAAGAACTTAAACATTTTAAAAGAAAACTTAATGCTCAATGTTGCTTAAGTTGCTAGCTCTTATCTGCAACAAGGTTCCTACTCAGCCACAAGGCATGGATTTTTCCAGTCTTATCCACAGCAAGCAACCAAGACTTGAAGTACACAGGAGAGATCTCAGGACTATTTTATATCTCTCTCATTTCCTGAGACATTTAAGAAACTGGCTGTGAAAAAAAATGGCAATTACATGCGATGATCCTTGGTCTATTTTTTAGTTTACTAGTAATTTATTAAAATATCTCTGTGACTTAAAATCCTTAATGCTTTTATGAATATCATTTGTAATTACAGTACTGATATCTACTGCTAACATATTATACGTTTAATCCCTAGCAATGAGCTTCCCCCCACCGTGAGTCTTCCTCTTGGTTCCTTTCTATGACTATATTATTTCAAATGTTGAATTCCCTGGTTTTATTTTTCTTAAATAATGTGTTAGATAAGTGGTTCTTATACAGTTTTACTGTAAATTATATAGGTCAGAGTGAAGCATAATAACAAATCTTATTATAGGATATGATCAGAGTTTGTGAGTTGAAAATAATTTTGTCTTTCATCTCAATGTTGCCAGCCCAGCCCTCCCTAGCTTTTCACAAGAGAGAGCCGCAAGTGCTGAGAGCAAGTCGGGGTGCCCAAATGGAAAAGCAGAAGGAAGCAAATGAGCGAAAGGGCTGCCTGTGAACAATAAAGATAGAAGAAAGGGCACGTGCAAAGTCTGAAGAGCAGTGTCAGATACCTGGAGAAAAGGGTATGTTAATTCCAGAGGGTGCTGAGAATGAGATGCAGAGAACATTGAGAAAAGGTTAGAATCATGATGGATAAAGCTAGAGGTCTGCAAGTTCAAATAAAATGTCAGATGAGCAGCTGTAATTGTTGATACCAATAAAATTAAGATGGAAATTCTTGGTAGGATTCTTTGGTGGGCTGTAACTTTTGCAAAAATAATAGATTTTTTTTCCATATCTGGTTTCTGCAAGTCCTAAGACAAACAGAGACAGATAATAATGAAAAGTAGGGAATAATGTGAAAGGCTTTTAAAAAGTACAAAAAGACATGTTTAGCTACTGAGTGAACAGTAGGTCAATTGTTACCCTGCTAAATGTGGTCTTCTTATTCCTACACTGGGGGTATTTGAAACAGCAGGTTACAGGATAAGTTTGAGCAAATATAAGCAAACAGCATAAAATATTTGCATGTGCTGAAGTTAGTTTGCTTGGATTTAAGAACAGGTGAAATGAGTCACATTTCCATTTGAAGCCCAAGAAACCTGTGTGCTTGGCTAAATGGTAATCTAAATGATGAATTAAGTGGAAAAATGTTAATGCTAGGAAATTCCTCAATTAAGAACTCTGTTGAGAGTCAGAGCGGCCAAATTCTTCTGAAACACTGCAAAATTCAACCAGCCTACAGCTAAGGACTTCTAGAAAAATAGACAAGAAATGAAAAACTGCAAATGATATTTAGAAAAATGATGTTCATCACATATGATAATCTGTTTGATGCATCAGTGTCCCCAGAAACTTCAGTGGCTACTTTCAAAAGGGATCTTTATAGGATTCTTCCTGACAATGTAAATTAACCTGAGACAGCAGAATGTCTTTGCCAAAGCACCGAGATCAGAGTATAGTTATGAAGAATGAATTAGCAAATTTTCCACAGAAGAGCATTTGGGATAGCTGAGGCAGCAGTTTCATGGGAAAAGGACCAGTTCCCACACTTTGGTGGACCAGATGCCCATAGAAGGTACTGTAGGGAATATGTTACAAAGCATCCATAAGCAATCTCCTGGCTACAAGCATAGATACATTCCCAATATAACTACTAGGAAGACCACTATTGATATCCCCAGGCACACTGATACGCCTGGTAGTATAGCAACATTTCAAAGCACCCTGGACTGCTCATGACTCAGAAACAGTACATATATTCAGAAAAAAGAATTCCAAGCCAAACTACATTGAATTTAAATTTGAAAGTGTCTCTTCAATAAAAAAATCCACTAAAAATTCTCAGTTTGTCTCAGTACAACATATATATATTAATGTTAACCTAACTGTAAAATACATAAGTATTTTAATCATGCTATAAAATTCCTATTCCCTGTGCAACACAAAATCTTTTTTCTCTCTGCATGATTGGACCATCTTGATGATGGCAATCCTGTAAAACAAATATTGAGAAATATATAGTGTTTTCCCCTGTTGCTAATTCAGTGAATACTTGTATTAAAAATGTTCTGGTCTTTTATTTCTAGGGTCACTCATCTGCAGTTGGAAGCAGAGAAAAGAGTCAGACTATTGCTAAGGGTATGTTTTCAAAGAGTAGCAGAGAGATTTAGTCACTTAATTCCCATTATAGGCAATACATTTGAAAAGCTTTGTAACCTTTAGGGTAGAATACATGGGTTAATGTGTATCTTCATTTTTTTCTAAAGATTTCTCAGGTTTTCTCAGGAAAATGGCTTTAGAAACTTATAGTAGGTAAGAACATGGTCAGCATGATCAGACATTTTCAGACTTGGAAAGTCTCTGGCAGCTTGGAAACCTAAAAGCGTTGCACAGTGCAGAAAATGGAGTCTCTCCACAGCACCACAGTCCTAGCCGTCAGCTCCTATTAGAAAAGTTTTTTTAGCTTTTCCTTAGGATGTCTTTGGCCTTCACAAATCGAAGAATATACTCAACATGTAATGCTCCTGCTAAACAGTTTTCAGGGTTAAGAAGCATGTAAACTCTCATTACTTATTTATGGAGAAACTTAACACTGAGTCAAATGCTGACTTGACCTTATGTTCTCTGGTTATGTACTACTGACTTCCCACAGGCTTGGTCAGCTCTAGGCAGTGAGAATGATGGGCTTCAGGATGTGAGTTCATCGGGGAGACCAGTGCCACTGTGCAAAGGCTGAAACGGCACAATGGCCAACCAGCTGCCTCCAGTACTTGTGTCTGCTTTCCTCTGTCTTCACGCTGCAGTGCTTAGACCTTTTCAAACTATAAGTCAAGGTGCACTTTCTCCTATATGTGCAAGACACCTAAGAGCTCATGTGATACTTTACATTAACAGATCATCCAAAAAAATTTCTCTGCATTATGCAGATGACACAAGATCAACACATTGCATACAGTATGCAAGAATCATCCTACCTGAACTGGACTGTGTGAGATGTAGATGTCTACTCATCCCTGATTGCCTGTGTTCCCTATATACTGAACAGGGAACAAGATGTGGGTTAGAGTGGGTTCATCCCACCTTCCTCAGGATTTCTGGAGTTACCATTATTAGGTGCCTACCTCTCCCCACTGAGCTTAGGAGGTGTCTAGATGGCTAGAGAGGGCTAGCTGTCTAGGAGGGCTAGCTGTCTGCATTTTAGCATTCAAAGTATGTCAGCAGTATAAGATACTTATTGTTATGTTTCGGGCATCTGGATCTTTTTAAGACTCAAAACTGGAGATGTTACAGCTACTCTAGTTCATCCTGACTGAGGTACTGGTCTCTTCATTATACTGGTTAAGGAGCAGAAGAGGAGAGCAAGACAGAAATCATAATAAATCTGTATTTTCGGCTATTTATAAGAAGTAGCCTATTAAATACCTGCCCTGACTGAAGTCAAAAGAGGGCTGATATTTCAGTATGGGTGAGTTTAGATCTGTTGCTTTGCAGCAGTTGGCTAGAATTATTTGCTAAAATATATTGTGAATAATATATGATGAAAAGTATATTTTTAAGCAGCTCATAAGCAACTCACGAACAGAAAGAGGCTAAATTTAAATAAACTATTTGCTTCACATTATTTGCTCAGCTCGAATGATAATTCAATTAAGGTCTTACATATATCTGCATGCAGTACCAAAATTCATTCTGGTACTGCACACAGTACCAGATTCATTTCTTGCTTTCCATTTCTGCATTCCTATTCTTGCTCCCATGCAGATAGAAATACTTTCCTCATCTTCAGATCAGTTTCCTTTCAATGTTAATTTTCTGTGAGCTGGTATTAAACAGTCATTCTGATTAGTATTCTGTATGCCACATAAACATTCAGTACAGTATCTGTTTTTCATGAACTTTAGCAGCTGGAAAAGAATGAAAGATTCAGCAATGAAATATTTCAAAAGGTTTTGTCAAAGGAATGTGTAGGACTATCCTTGATGTGAGTCCAAAAAAATCTGTAGTAACAAGTATAGATAAAGCAATAAGCACAGAAAGAAAATGACAGGCCAGAAAAGATAGCCTTCAACGATTCTTTTTATGATGGGATGCAATTACTACAGAAAATTGTATTATTCAGATCATGGTCTTTACTCTCTGACAAACTCCCTAAAGCATCCACTACAAACCCTGAGCAAAGGACATGCCAGAGCTTTGCGGCTGACAGTGAGAGTCTTCAATAGTCCTAACATGATGATACCTCATGGTCTTTTATGAATCATCAATGCATAAGAAATCTGTGACCAAAATGACACTCTGCAGAGTACTTTCTCAGCTCCAGCTGGCCAACTTTGTACTCCTGTTGATATATTTCTGACCCTAGGGAATGAAGGGGCAAGGACCTGTACCTTGATGTCTCCTGCCCTTCACCAGGGAATGGCTAGTTCTGGAAAATGCAATGGCACAGGGGAGATAGGAGTCCTGGGAGTACATTTTCCCTGTGGAGGGAGACATCAGGGAAACTGCCAGGCTGCAGGCCAGCAGGATGAACACGCTAAGAGGGGCAGCTGCATGGCTCAGCTTGCATGAGGAAAACCTTTCAAGGCTGAGCCTGGCCCACCTGAGAAAAACACAGCATGGAGATGTCCAATTAGGCTACAAAACCAGATCAGCCTTCAAAAGAAAAGTGTCTCATTTTAACTCCTGTTAGTTAAAGTGAGCTGCTGTGCTCAAATGAGCATGAAGACACAAGTGAAAGGAAGGACAGCTCTCAGATCTGCTTGGACTCCACAGAAATTCCCTCTGGTAGAGGATGCATGTGCAATCAGGGCTGGTTGCCGTAAAGTCTGTGCTGTATGGGAGATACTGTCCCTTCTTTATACAGACTTTATACAGACTGCATGGACCCATTCAACCTCATAAAAAAATTTAACTTGAAAATGTTACTTTGAGAGCTGAATAACTACAGGTTTTCCCTTTAAATCTGTGTATGTAAAAAGTCATTTAAGCAACCTACAGGGCTGCTGATAAACTGAATACAGCTGTAGTAGATGGCATTGATTCTAAGGTAGAGAGGACAGTACTTTATCTACAGTACAGGGGGGCTCATTATGTCTGCCTTGGAGGAATAGAAAGAGTGTCTGGATATAGCAGTTAGCTATAGACACCTCCAAAGCATAGACTGCCAAGCCATTACAGTTAGTGCCTGAAGATTAAAATTTCTCAGGTAGCTTCCATCTGCACCCAACAATTCATTACAACGTGCTCAGAGGTGTACTATGCCACATGAGCTGGCTACATCTCTCTTCAAATAAGCACATAAACTGATGGAGATGTGACAGAGAAAGTGTGTGGCATTCATTGTATACAAAATGTTCTTTCCCATTGTAATCCTTACAATAATTGTTTGACAGTCCTGTACCATTACTTCCAGCTTGCAGCTGCCCGTTCCAAGCAATAAACCCAGAGATTATACTACTTGTCTAGGTCTTCCAAAGATCTCAGAATAGTGTTATTTTGAAGAGAATAACCTCACATCCTGCATTTGAAATAGATAAGCAGGATCATTTCCAGGCTGCTAATGCAAAGACATGCAGACATAATGAACCTCATTTCTAAAATGAGTTTCAAGCCATAGGTGTGCAACAGAGTCCTTGTAATTTCCATGCAATTATTAAAATTATACTTGTGAACTGCAGAGAACATAAACACTCTCAGATTTCACTGTTCACAGCATATAAATATATATATTTATATATACATACATATATATATATCTGTGCAGTAGCTGGGGCAGATTTCTGCCCTCAGCCTGGTCTCAAATTTCTAGTGACTTGATCATAAAAGGAGTGATATAAACAGAGAATAGGATACAGATTTTCCATCTCTCTGTGATGTGCCTTTAACCTGGTCATTTTTTAACTTGTTATTGTCATGTTGCTTTTAGGATTACTTCAATTTGTATGGAAATGGACAACATGATGCCATCCAAACATTGTTCTATCTTGGGAGCAGCCTGGAGCTGCTGTGTACCTGGGAGTTAAGCCAGAGAAAGTATGTCTTTGCTGTAGAGAAGACCCTCCACAGATGCACTTCCTTCTGCCCACGCAGTCTCCACAGTGCCCCTCTGTAGTGGGCTTTTGCTTCTAATGAACAGGATTGCTATTGCAACACCTGCCCTGCAGACAGTTATAACCCATGGAAGCATAGGGGTGGGGAGGTACCTCTTGCATTCCCCACATTCCTCTCATCTATATTAACACAGAGATTTAAATATCTGACCCAGTAGAGCTGTGCTTCTAGCTCAAGAATGCTTTGTGCTGGTGGCCACACAGTCCCATAAACATAGTCTTACAGGCAATATAACTGCATAAAGAAAAACCCTCAAAAAACCCAAGACAGCTTCACCATCTCAGTGTGGACTAATAAGCCTGGCCTGTGCACTAGATATCATCAGGCAGAACACTTCATCCAGTTCATGGTCTGCTGTCTACCACCACTTTCCCAAGGCCATCATAGAACCTACCATCACACACCTGAAATCCTTCTTTCACAAGACCCATGTCCGTCCCCAGTCATCTGACCGAAGCTGCACAAGTCAGTTGTTGGGGAGGCTTTGACATTTTAGGCATATTATTAGGCCTTTGTCCAACAAGATGGGCTGGATTCAGGGCACACAGTCCTGCAGTATCCCCATAAGGAGTCTATATTTTTTAGAAAGGCCTAGACTCCTACAGTTTCCAACAGTTTGCATGGTGGCAATTGGATCTGCTTTTCCTGCCACTATGGGTGTGTGTAACAGACTCGCTCAGACCAGATCCAAATTTCACAGCTTGAACTCAGTTCTATTCTTACTGTTTCAATTCATTTTAACCAACTGAGGTCTCTGCCCTCCTTGAATCCCTCAGGAAATCATGGTTTCCACCTGACCAACTTTTCAACACAGACATCCTCTGGCACCTTCTCTCGCTCTCCAGTGTAAGCTCTCATAGTGCAAAAGCATACAGCATTTTAGATCTATGCTTAACATGTAAAACGCCAGCTGCAAGGCTTCCTCAAGATCAAGATATTGCTGCTAGAAATAGGATGCTGCAACTGAATCATTTAGAATTTTATGTTTTCATATGCTGTACTATACTTGGCTTCCAAGCCAGGCATGTATGCATGTACATTTAATGACATATAATGTATGCATAATGCTAATATACTATTTGCATACTAATTGCTAACATGCCGACTCTGGTGAGCTCCATTTCTTTAGCTAAGCTCCACATATCTCAGTGAACTTCTGCATGGGTTCCCAACTCATTGTGCATCCTAGACCAGATTGATGAACACATATATAACTGTGGGTAAGTGCCAACATACACTTTTCTATCACATCAACAATAAATTAACTAATCTATTATGGCCAAAATAGTGCTGATTTATATAACTTGCAAGATGAACAGAATGTCTTCCATTGCCTTTTTCATTTCATTTTCAGTCTCAGTTAAATACAAGTTAATCAAGATCATCCATATTATGTCAGGGATTAGAAATGCCTTAGAAATCATGTTGTTTTAAACTATGTGTTCGAGGGTATTTGTGCTAAAAAGAACAGTACAGATTGGCAGGAAAAAGCCACTGACCTAGTACTAATGCATGGGAAAATTATAAGGAAGCTTTGCTGTTCATTGACATTAAACAATATGTACAAGGCACCCTTGAATTAAGAATTCTCATTTAAAAGGAGGAAGGCAAGCTTAACTTGCTCATTTCTCAGAAGAATCTTATTGATTTTTCTCCTACCATTAGGTGATCATTTGAGGGGTTTGTCTATGCACAGAAACTTCAGATGAGCTCTCTGATCCTGCTGCTTAAATCAGAGAGAAGGATCTCTCTTTGATTCTGCAATAGAATGAAGAATTAAGTGAGACATTCCTGGTATGATATGCAAAACTGTAAAGAATTTAAGAGTTATGATGGATTTCATCATCTTATGCAAAGCCCATTGAGAAACATTTGGGGTACACTGGCATACTTGATGCTAATGGTCCAAAGTTATTAAGCTTTCCAGTCTCTTTGTTCATAGAATTAAGTAAGCACTGCAGAAGAAAGAAAAAAAATGTTTTCCATTGCCTTATTGAAATGCTTTAGTAATGTTTATTATATCATAGAGGTAGATAATAATTCAAAGGATTGTAAAAGCTTCTCATTACTTTGCTGTCCATGAAAACTGCCTACCTTTCATAAATAGTCAGTAAAGAAAAATTTTTGTCATGTACTCTGAAATACTGAAGATGACTCCCAAGCAGTAAAGGAAAACAGGCATGTAAACACCTAGTAGAGGGAATGTCTTGATGGTACTTCTGACTTTCTTTCACAGCTTCAGATGTCAGACATGAACTGCAGTTTCACCCAAGGCACTTTAAGATTTTCTCCTTGAGTCTAATATGTACCAATGCACCGAACAAAAACAATCCATGTTTTTTTTAAGTAAGCAGCTCTGTCAAAGGATAGGCCAACAAATTCTTTCCAGAGGTGCCCAAAATATCCCACTCACCTACTTTAAGTATCTTCTCAAAATGTATCACAAATATTTTCTTAGATCTTGATAAGAAAACTGATGACTGACCATCCATGGCAATCTGAAAATCTTCGTTCAGCTCTCAGGGGTCACTGCTAAACCTTGAGTTTTTCTAATTTCCAGCAGATATCTTGCTTCAGCAGGAACCTTCCTGCTCAGGACACCAAATGAAGACACAATAAGCAACAGAGTCTCCTGAGTTTAGCTAATTAAAGCATGGATTATTGAAACATGAAAATTAATGAACCAAAGGCAAGGAGGAGTCTGGGAAAGTAAACTGCAGGCGAGAAATAGCACTGCAACCTGATAGCAGTGAAAAGTAGGCTCTCTTATGGATATGACCCTTCACCCTAAGAGACACTGTCTCTTCTCTTCTATTAATTCAGCTCTAAAATCTGTTCTTTATTTCATTTTCCTGCTCTCAATTCCTTTTTTTTCTATTCTAAACTCTGAACTTTCTCTTCCTTGTTATTTTCTATTCTATTATTCTATTGCATTTTGTTATCTCTTTTCACTCTCATTCCTTCTTCACCAAAATAGTATCTCTCATATATGACATCGGACACTAGACCTCTCCAGGATTAAAATATCTGCTCAGCCTTCATGGCTGCAGCTACTGAATGAGCAGGTATTGCAAAAGCAGTGGTGTATATAAGCCAGAAGATCCTTGGCATGGAGGTATCAATATTATTGGTAACCATTTCAAGCATTGGTGTTTGGATCCCATTTCATCTCTTGCAACAGCAGCCAACCCAGCCACACTACCCTAGTGCAGTGCTTCTGCTTTTCTTGTCCCTGGACTCATGAGTTGACAGATGAGAGGATGATCTTTCATCCTACAGTTTATTTTGATCTCTTCTACCACTTCCTAGAAAAAATTTCACTGGGTATGTCCTTTAAAACAAAAGGATGAGAACAGGGAGAGAATGAAATAATTTTTCCTTGAAAAAGCAAAAAGACAGTAATAAAAATATGTTTTCTGATGTAATTTCTTTCCCACCAATGCCACATTGTATGAAATGATGGGTTATTTCTGTTTCCTTATTTAGCTGGTAGAGGAGAACACTGAGCTGTTCTGTGTCACACTATACCTGTAGGATGGCACCACATAACATGACTGAAGGTGGCATTTTTATCTAGACTCACCGATAGTGTTTCAGACAAGCATGCAGTAATCACAGAATATTTAAGCTTTAAGCATATGTAGCACAGCTTCGAAAGTAGTGAGGAAAAGAGCAGGCTAACTCTCTTTAAGATACTACTGATGTCTGTTTTTCATCAGTTTGTATGGTCAGTCTGGCAGCTTTCTATATATTGGCATTCATATAATTTTCCAGATCCCTAGAAAATAGCTTTATATAGAACAAGATGCCACAGGCTGAATCTAAAGAAGTTTGGTCAAAGCAAGAAGATTTCCTGTGGTATTGCCATGACACACAGGCCAGACTTGGGGCTCTTCTACTTCTGTGGAAGGTGGCAACACTAACCCTACAACCCTACTGGTCATACTGAAGGAAATCAGAAATGTTATTTCCTGATTTTCAAATCAGGTTTTCTCCAGTTTGGACAGATAGTTTAAGATTTAACTTTAAAACTGTTCTAAAGAACTGGATACTTACGCTAGAAGCTGCTGGGCAGCATTTTTATCCAAGGACAAAAGCTGAACTGAATACTTGCATATGAATTAACCTTTCTAACTTCTCAGTTTATACTCCACAGCTTGCAATTTGCCCACAGAGATAGGCTTTGAGCACAGAAATATTCTATTGAGAATCCTATAATGCTGTATTTATAGTTTCTGGCCCAAGTGCAGTCTATTTGGTGACCCATAACTGGAGAGGAACCTAACTAACCTAACTAATGTTTTTCCCAACCTAAAAGTGTTGTAGAAGTAATTCTATAAAATTCACTTCTATACCAACAAAGTTTTCTATGTCAAATAGAACCACTGGGACCCACTATGAAAATCATTCCTCATTTGTCATTCAGCTACAGAGATGCAAATTCTTCCTAATGAGGTAAATGTTTATTATTATTTTAAATTTTCCCATACTACAGAGTACAAGTGGTTATTTCAGACAAGGTCTGAGTGAGGTAGGGCATAATTTTAGGACAATTACATTTTGCAAGAGAACCTGTGGAGGCTCTGGGGATACCTAACAAAGATTTTAGGGCATCCTGAAATCCTGAATTACTTTTTAGCTTATTAAGCTAAGTGGGGAAAAAAATATTTTGGAGTAAGGCTTCTGGAAATAAAGCTATTATTATGCTTTTGAGACAAAGTACAAAGCCAAGGCAGAGGTCAACATTTAGATCAATAAAATCAACTACAACTTCCAAGTATCAAAAATACCTATGCTTGAATGTATTACAGTACCGGCTTCTCACAGATGGGGCTTTGCTCTCAAGAGGGAACACACAGGTGGTGAAAGCAGACTAAACAGCTACACCAGAGAGAAGAAATGGTCATCCTTGGGCTGATGAACTTATCTGGGGCCAATATGTAGCCAATTAGTGGGTTATCCTCCAAAGCTGTGGATATACTAAGAGGAAAGGGAATTTGCAAGTCTTTGTAATACTAATTAACTTCCTATTTTTTCTATGCTTTGTTCAGCATTGAAAAAGTTCATGGCATTTTGATGGTCATCTTTCAGTTAAAGTATTAATAGCCTATTATAGTAAAGGTAGGCAGAAAGAAATGGTTCTCTGATATGTAAACTGTCTGTTGACTTGCATTACCATTGTGCTAATTTTCACTGACTCCTTTTTATGGCTGTGACAAGGACTAGGCACGAGGTCTCCAAGGGAGAGTGGCTACTTGCCCCTCCAGTTAATTTCACTCAGAGCTACAAGAGTGAGTAGGTGCACAAAGAGTAAATGTACTGTGAGCCCTTCTGCACTAAGTGGCTAGAGATAGGCTGCCTGTAAGCTGGAGATTTAAAAAATGATATATACAGTCCTCTACCTGGAAATGAACATAAATGGCATATTTGTTTTAAGCTGTTGCTTTCTAGATTTCCAAGCTGTTGTTTCTGAGGCTGCCAGATAGAACACATTTCATGTATGACCAATGCTCATTCATTCAGAACAGCGGTTTAGATCAGCACTGCCTCTCTGAAACTTCCTCGTCGCTACTGCATTGATGCTCTGTCCTCTGGGCTGTGGCTGAGCTGTGGTCTGATTAGACACTATCATTTCAGTGCTCACTGCTGCCAAGGTAAAAGAATATAAAAGCAAGTTCTCTCAATTCTCCACTAAAACAGTCTGTTCAAAGGCCAGTTGTCTACTGTAGTACTCTCAGGAGCTGAAAGACTTGAAGTACACAGTATCTGAAGCTGGAATTACCTGGACAGCGTGGGAGACATCTGTCAACAAGTGGTAGCAAGAAAGGAAAATCTGATGACTGCCGTGTCAGAAACTCAGTGACATAATAGTATTCTCCGAGTGCCCATCCTGTTACAGATGGGTAATTGCTATTATAATGACACGGATAACACTTTTTTCCGTACAACTAGAAATAATTACTTTGATTCAAAATACTGTCTGTCTGACAACAGAATACCTACTGCAACACCTGCAGGCCAGGAATGTACAGCTGTATTCTCCTTGTAGCACTGCTAATCAGGCTCCTGCAATTGCCAGATCTTTGACTGAGGTGGAGGGGACAGGTTGCCATCACAGTTTTAAAGTATTTTTTCCTCTTTACCTACTGCTTTAGTCTCAGCTTCTCCCCCACTCTCCCCCACTCCAAAATACATCGTTGGCAGTGACAGCAGTTGCAGAGAAGAGAAACTGCCAGATAGTCAACTGATATAAATGAGTGTATTATTATAGTCAGTGGAGCTGTATCGATATATGTGAGATGAAAATTAACCCCAGATCTGCTCAAATGCTAATTAGTATTTGATATTATCTGCAGTGATTATGTGAGACACTAAACCCACAAAGGAAACTGCAGACTAGGCGATCCTATTATCCTCAGGTTACTAGTTGTCACCTTTCCAGTCTCCCTTCTCAGCTAAGACAGACATTTAAACATGTGCTTATTTCTGATTGCGTTCATGTTATTTACAAGCATAACAAAAATACAGACCATTACCTTCTATAAACTGGATGGAAATGGTGCAGGAAAAAAACACCCTGTTTTACAGACACTATCTGCTATACTGAAGGATTTTATAATATGAAAAATTGGATGAACATCAAGGGCAAAAATAATCTCACCTTCAACAATACAGTGACAAGCTAAATTCAGTGGCAACAGCCTTCACAGATCCTGTCCTCCAAATGAACAGCAAGTTTTCTCTAAGGCCTTGTGGAGGTATGGGGTTATTCAGTGTACATAATTGTTTCCCTAAAATAGAAATCACCAGAGATGCTTAGTTTTATCTACTGTATACACAGTCATATTGGCTTATGTCACTTTCTTCTATAGATTGATGGAGCACCGTTTAAATTCATACAGATGGCTCCTGCAGTATGATGCTGAATCATGCTTCTAAATAAGCATGAGAATTAGTAAGGACAGGCCATATGTATTTTGAGTTAATCTCAATTATAGAAATGTTTCCCTTGTAAAAGACTTGCCTACTTAAATGATTTTTCCTGTTTTAAAATTCAGTGTGGATCAAAATTAGAAGACAGACAGCCAAATAATCATTTGTAGGAAACTGAAGAGGAACCTCAAAGAGTCAATGAAGATTTTCTACAGAGCACAATAAAATTATGAATTTATTAAAGTTAAATGGCATTTCTCAACATCCTAGACATTGCAAAAAGACCAACATAATACTAGGAATGTGGTTTAACTAGATGGCAATTACCTTACCTTAGCACAACCAGGAAAGCACATATTTATAGCTTGCCCAGTGCTCTAAACATTCTGGTTTTTTTTCTTACCAGCTACCTCCAAAACTTGGAGCCCATCAATCTTCCTCATACAAGTGGAGGGTGAAGAACAGGTGGTTCTTCAGTGATGACCCAAAACTGGCTGTCATCTGCTTTGGAAGATTTCCTCCCCTCATGCTCTTCCAGCAGGGAACAAAATCCTCTGTCGCATGACACAGTGAATGGGACGTGCTTTAACCTAAACTAGCCCCTGGGATTATGCTATGTAGAAATAAAGACACAATTTTAATTATCCCTCCTCCTCTTTACAAACCACTTTAAAAAAATTTGTACAGCATGACACTGCAGTGTGACCCTTGGGAGATTTTCCTTGTTTCTCATTTTCTTATGATTGCATTCTGTTATAATTACAGAAAGATTTTGACACTACTGCTCAACATAAGCTTACCATAAAAAATGTGAAATGTGTCCTAGCCAAGGAGCAGAGCAACAAAAAGTCAGGCAGGTGTTTGTGTGTATCTTCTTAATGGTAAATTCTCCTCACAAAATGAATTTCCTATTGTAGACCTGGGAATAGGGAAGAAAAACATGTTTTGGTGCACTTATGGGTATAACCCCACATAGGTTAAGGGTTTGCATAGCAAATAGAAAGACTATGACTTCATCCCTCTGTTTTCAGTAGGGTCTCCTGAAGACTGTTTGGCCTGTTCAGGCCCATTTCAGTATTCCCTGCTTGGAGTGGCCCCTGGGAACTGAGGCGGAGTTGGGAAAATCAGGAAGGAGTGCATCTAACATAGAGCTTGCAGGCATATGGTTCACCTAGACATAGTTTTCAGGCTTTCCAGCTGAAATGTTTCAGTAATGACATAAGGGAAAAAGACAAAATGGAAGGAAGTTCACAGGACTGAAACCCTGCAATATTTCTGTTAGGAAACACTGAAATTTAGTGAGGTAATGTGTGGAAATGGTTTCAAATCATCCCAGGTCGCTAATGAGACTAAAACACCTAAATTTAGGACTCTTAAAGCAGTCTATATCTGTGAATTAGGTGTTTAATCCTCCATGTTAGTTGATGCAACATGATTCAGCTGACCACCTGCTAGGGACTCTGTTGAGCTGTGTAAACACAGGCACTTGGTGTCATGTTAGCACTGCCACTAGATGACCAGGTCTCAGCAACGAAGCTGAGCCATCATTGTCTACCCTGAGGTGGGCTGCTCCCCAGGCCCTGCTGACAGTCATCACCGGAGCCATAAGTCAGGTGCCTGGTGCTATTTCAGATGCTCAAGAGAATTCTTTCCAATCTTGAGCCACTAGCCCCAAAGTCACACACCTTCTGTAAATCCTGCATTGTATCTGTCTGTCCTCTGCAGGTGTCTTGGATCCCTAGAACATCTCAGCCCAAAAAATGTACCTTAGTTTAGGTAGCTAAATCCTGCCATTGAGCTCCATTGACTATAACAGCAGTTCAGATGCTTAGTTCACATGTAGACACTTGTGATTAAGTATCTTACACTGAAACAGAATCCTGCCCAAACTGGTGGGGGTAAGCATGAAAGATGATCCTTATCTAGTGCTTGTTTTTCATGAGTGGCAATAAGACACGGTACTAACAAAAACTTTTAATTTGAGTATGCTTTTTTGTGATAGGAAATGACATGCTGGCAGTATGAGCATGCTGCCCGGGGCTTCTAGACACAACTGGTTCCTCAGGTCCATGGAACAAGTTATCCAGGCTGCGCTCAAGATGCAGACAGCTGAAGGAGTCAGCCTCACTAGGCAGTGGAGTTAGGAACTATGGAAGCTCCGCAGGGGATGGGGAAGCTCTTGGCTCCAAGGAAAGGAGCCTGGAAACTACACAGTTCCTCTTCAGTGTGATGCTCTCAGAGCTTCTAGCTTTGTTGTCATCAGTCCAGGAGTTTAACCCTGAAAACTTGACCTCAACCTTAAACTTTTGGGCTCACCTGACTCCCAGGCCATCTGTCTCCCCTGGGCAGACTCTTCAGGCACCATGTGTCAGCTGAACATGCAAGGAAATCAAATGGCCTGGGCTTCCTGACCTAGGACTACCTATGCAGAGTAGTTGTCCCAGACCTCAGAAACAAGGTGATTCGGGGGTAGTCCTCATGCATGGATTACCGCAGAGCCAAACACACATGTTGCAGGAGCCCAGTCAGAACTGAAAACCTGCCTAGCTCACAAGCTGTGAAGCATGACTATGTCCATTAGATTTGCCAAAAGAAATCATTTCATGTAAATGCATTGCTTTAGTTAAATCTCAGTCTTTCAATAAAAAAAATCCATTGCATTGGAAAAATTCTAATGAGATCCAGTATAATGCTCTGATCAAAGATCAGAAGAGAAAAGAAAATCTCATTTTCATTTACAAACAGAGGGATGAATAGCACAGTTATACTTATCTAAGTGGCAGCTCAAAATACGTGTATCAAAGTTACCCATGAGACACTGCCATTTTAATTAATAGAATGTGTTACATATAGTAATGGAACCCCAAAACAGATTTAAAAGTTGTTAACGGATATTTCAGTATACTTCTAAATTATCAACCAATCTTGCTTATCATCATAGAGGTAGATACTTAGAAATGAGCAAACAGTGCTTTAATTGCTGCATTATTTAGTTTTGTAAGGATAATCATTTGGTGTTTAAAATAATTAATTTGGATTTTTAGTGAAATATCGAAACACCAGAAGATTAAACTGATTCAAAATGGGGCTGTGACTGTTACCTTTCCCTTTGCCTCCACAGGCCAAGTTCTTCATTTCATATGTGGGATGATCTGAAATATTTATTCTTCCTCTGGTTAGAAAGCTGGGAAAAGATTTGCACTTTTTAAGTGAGCATCCCTTTGGTTCTTCCTACATCACTTGTTTATGAGACACAGCTTCCACCAAGCTGTGATATGATCAAGGAAAATCATCAGATAATTTATGAGGCAAACCTCTGAAATTCATCAGATAAAATATTTGAAAAATAGGCTCTTCTAAGAAAAGGTTAATGTTAGCCAACTAATGATTCTTTCAAAGACAACTGGGTAACAGAAGATATCAGACATTTCTCTGGGAAGGTATAAATATACTATTTCACTTCAGTTTACAGATATTATCACTAGAATGGGTAGAAGGCTTGGTATTTGGATTTGAATACCCTGCCTTTTGAACCATCAACTATTTGAAATTCACAAATTGAGTCAACATCAGACAGATTCCTCTCTCCTGCCAGTGGACAAGGAATTCTGCAGGATGCCTGAAATTTTGTAAAAGCTGAGAAAGAGCCGCCTTTTACTCAAGATGTCCTTACAAAATCCCAATATGGAGCATAGTTAAAGGAGGACATCTTTAACCAAAGCACATCCATCTTGTCGATGTCCAGCCACCCTGCTACTCCCCCTGCTTACCTATATCACCCGTCTTTTGTGAAGTAAGTTCTTTTGACCACCATTTCTCACTGGTTCTTTCTAGAGCAATTTTCTGTAAGGACATGGTTTAGGTCACTTCAGTGCAACATGAAGGTGGACAGAGAAATGTTGTCCCACTGTTGTGCCAGTGCATCTCACTGAGAGCAGCAGATGCAGAATCAAGCCAAAAACACTTTTTTGTAGCAGAGCCCAGCCAGCATAAGGCCACTAGGTACTGTCAGTAAAAACAAAAACAAATAATAACTTTTCTAAAGTAGCTAATGTATGCTGGGAAAAAAAAAAAAAAAAAAAGGAATACAAGTACTCAGACTCACAAAGTCCCTCCAATTGTTTATGCTACATATTGAAGAAGGCTAAGTTCAGACCCTGATGGCTCTGTCACAGGATCTGATAATAATAATTTTCTGGTCAACGATTCTCACGATTAGCTGGAGTGCCACAAAGGGAAGTTCTGAAATGCTGAGTAGTATTGAATATGTGGAAAAAACGCTAAGAATTCAAAAGCATCTTCTTTTGCTTTCAATGATTTGTTTATTTTAACTTTGTAGTTTCACATTAAAGACATGCTCTGGAGTAGAGCTACAGGAATAACGGTGGGGTTTGCCATTTATAATTCTGGTGATGTACAGTTCTACATTCAGAGCAGTCTGAAAAGTGAAAGGTTCCACTTTTTTCTTGCTTTTTCTTCTCTTTTAAGTTGGATATCTGTCGCGGTCCACGGGAGTGACGGGAAAGAATCAGACGCACTCACAGAATGCAGGTTCAATTCCAACTTTATTCGGCAATTTGCCCATCTTATATATGTTTGTGCAGTCGTACACTTTGCTAGGCCAATCACCATGCAGATTATGTCACAGGGAGCCAATCATGGCACCGATCACGCACGCAGCGATCATGCCTTGTACCTTGCTACTTGTTTAGCAAAGCTATCTTACCCTTAGCCTTGGTTCCCACTGGCTTCTGCTAGTTTATCTGTACTTTCTCAGGATGTATCATTTCCAGCTGCACCAGTGTCCTTGGTGGACTACTTCAAAGCACGTAGCAGTGGCTATAGCCTGAGGCCTAAGGCTTCAGCAAATTTAGCTACTAATGCTAAGCAAGTTGTGCTAAGCAATTAATCCTAAACAGTGTTAGTTCCATGCTCTATATCTCATATAGATTATTGTTCTGAAGCACCGCAAGGGCCCCAACAGATATCAGTAGAGTACAAGGGAAATGGACTACAGATAGTGGCCAGACTCTCATGCCCTCCCTAAATTAAATTTCCTTTTGCCACTGTCAGAGGTAGAGCACTGTTGTAGTTGGATCAAGATCTAATCCAGTAGGACATTGCTTTTGTTCTTAAGTATAAGATAGGTCTCATCTCATCCTTAAATACTCTCCTGTTGTAGTGGACAGGAAACAACCTAATTTTTCTTCTGTTTTCTTTGATTTGTGTGAACACAGTGCAATATGGTCACTTGGGGTATCCAGTGATGAGAGCAGTCAAGTACAAAATAAAAATGCTAATAAATCCCTAAGAACATGAGTATTGTCAATCACAGTCCTGTAGATCAAACTGCATTTTAAGAACCTTTATAATCTCTTGAAATACCAGTCTACCATATGTCAGAAATGTTATTTAAAAAGGACTGTCTGCCTTTGATGTGCTAACAAAGGGAGAAATGACAGTAGATATGAAAAAAAAAAGGTGGGCCAATCAGGAATTCTAGAGTAGTGCTATGAAAGTAATATAAAAGAATGGCTGAAAAGTTTCACTGGGAAACTACAAATAATATTTTGATGATACAATAATGTAAAGAAC
The DNA here is from genome assembly GCF_036417845.1 of Apteryx mantelli. Taxonomy (NCBI): domain Eukaryota; kingdom Metazoa; phylum Chordata; class Aves; order Apterygiformes; family Apterygidae; genus Apteryx; species Apteryx mantelli. The sequence goes on along the minus strand of NC_089979.1, from coordinate 145,108,880 downwards.
AACAATGAAAAAAAGGAAGTCACAATAAAATATATAGCAACAAATATCAGATGAAAACAGGCAATTACTTGTGCAGTGTAGGAAATGGAATCACAGTCTAGAAGTCCTCTGTTGCATCTGGGAAGAACAAATGCTGAAAGACACTGAAAGAAATGGTCATGAAAAAAATCAGGCAAGTTAGAAAAGTGTACATAGGAGAAATGACCACTGTTGTAAGGCTCTTCATGTTAGGAGAGGACAAGAGATTTTAAAAAGGGTCATATTTAGATCCAATCTTATGCCAGAATGATAGCTTTAGATATAGAGCTGGAGCTCACTGACAGAAAGGTTTCCAAGCAGATAAAAGGGATTTCTACTGTCATGAGGAAATATTTAGCCTGGGTAAAGCTAGCTGCAGGAGGTTTTCCATCTGCTCTGCCTGCAAAGGATGAGCGACATGGTTTGGAGAAAAGAATGATCATCCTAGACCTGAATTGCCCGAGGAGTCCCTTTGGATGGAAATGCACCACAGAGCAGCTTCAAGCCTCCTTCACCTCTTCGGAGTAACCGAGGAATCAGCCTTGGGACTAAAGTGTATTCCATGCCCAAAGCCTCACAGACAAAAAAAAAAAAAACTACAAAGGGGATTGTACTAAGAGCATATATGATCAGATAGTTATAATCAGTAATATAAAATAAAATGAAAAGCAACCTATTCATTTACCTGTAAAAACTTATGGGGCTGAGATTCCAGCATGAGAAAAGGTTGACAGTCAAGTTGTAAACCTTGGAAAATAGGACTATGCTATCAAAACAACAATAAAGGATCTTTAACTATGGAAACACAAACACTTCTGCTATAATTACAAATATCAGGAACTATAAGAGACTGCATCAAGTGAAGAGCTAGGAAAACAGATATTACAACCCCTGCTGTTTCTGCAAACATTTTTATTAGATAGAGAAGCAGTGGAATTAGACCAAAGGGAATGAGTTTCTGGAAGCTATTTACAAACTGTAAACTAGCAAAGGAACAGGGAATTCTACTTACATGCAAGCCATTAAACTTGTTTTTTCTCTTTCGTTTTCCCCCCAAAAGGCTGTTCAATATGAAAAATGACTCTCTGTCAGCAGAGACTCTACCTAAACCTCCCTGATCAGCAACCTTCATTGCTTTATTGAGATAAACTGACAATGTGCAACCAAATGATTTTATATAAAGGGAATTGAAAACTCAGAATCGAGGTTTTTGTCATGTGAGAATAGAAACTAAAGAACAACTCTGGATCCACCCTGTCAAACAAATTAGCAGTGAGCAGCCAGTTCAGAACAACCCCTTGATTCAATACCTCTCAGGTGAAGTTGTGCAAATGGATTTACCGACAGTAAAACTTTTCAATTGCTTTGGCCAGTATTTATTGCTGTTACGAACAGTAGTTATTTTTACAGTACTCCAGTGTAAACATTGTTTCTTGGTTACATAAAATAAGCAGAGAATGATGGTCACCTTATTTTATGTTCTATTTTCCTCTCATGAAGGAACAGGCATAACAGCTTATCCCCTTTATTTATGTCTTATTAAATAAAGGTCCTGCAAACATTTTTGATTTTTTTTTTTGGTCAAAACTGAAACATTTTACAAGATAGCATCAAGTATTAAAAAATATGCAAATCAAAAAAATATGAAAAGTGGTTTGTTCCAACTTTCTTCCATTTCTTTTTGAGTTTGCGTGATATTTTCTAAATTAAACACAAAAAGTCATATATCGCTTGTCATACTTTGCTTCTTCAACACAAAGTCTTCAATAATTCATCTTCTATTCAATTCCTGAATTAAAATTGTCAGAATGTCTTTCCGACAGTTATTTCAACAGTTCAATCTTTCAGCGATATCCAGTAACTGTCTCCATCATAAGTCTCTAAATCTCTCTCTTTGACTGGTCTCAGCAGATTACCTTACCCTCTTCATCCAAGATAAAGCCCATTAGACTTTTGCCTTTCCATTTTTTTCTTAATTTAGCCAGTTCCTTTAAAAAGTATTAGAAACTAACAAGTGTTTGGCTTAAACCCTTGCTTGAACCAGGAAAAGCTTGGAATTGGAAAAAATTTCAGCACAGTGCTATAACCTGTCCAAGACCCTCTGAGCAAAGTCCTTCTTGCTGCTGCTGCCAGGAGGGTGATGGGTATTCAGCTCTTCTCTGAAACCGGTGAACAGGCATCTCCTGCTTCTGCATGCTGCGGCTTCATTGCTGAGTCACTGACTAAATTAAATAGGTGCCCTTCTGTCCTTGCTACTGTTTTTGTGGCTCACAGACTTCTTGACCACCATTAGTGGGCACTTGTCAGTGTAGCTTCCTTTTAATTCACCACCAGCAGTCCTTCCTCTTGAATCTTGTTGTTATTTCTTGGCTATTTTTCAATGCCTATGTTCTTTGTATCCATAATCAGTTAAAAATGTCATGTCAGACTAAAGGCTTGGTGGGAGTGGTTGTTTCAGAAAAAGGAAAATCAGGAAATTTTATAGTCTCTTTGAGTCTATTTTTTCCCCTCAAATGATCAGAAAAATCAATTATTAGCCAGCATTATACAGGGATTCATGCCTCTGTAATGACATAGACAGGTTCACCATAGACAAAGAGAAAAAACAACCAGGCAAGCTACTCACAGTAGAGCTAATGTATAATCATTAGCTCAAGAAGCATTCATCTTCCCAGCTGGGCTAAGTGGAGACTCTCCATTAGTTGTCACTAGGGAGGTATATATTCTTTTTGCAGGACAGCAAACGTAAATGGAATAACCAAAAAACATGAGCAGGATTGAAACTGCATGCAGAAAAAGGTGACTGAGTCTGCTTTCCAGCCTCCTTGTTTCCAATCTTCCCATTAGAGACTTTTGTTAAAGAGTATAAGTTCTACATGGATAAAAATCCTTTTCACCCTGTGGGAAGATTGCTATTAAGAGACAGGCAGCAGAAATAATTCATGTCAACTTGCTATCAAAGTCTTCTTACTGCAGCCCTTCTCCCACTAACTAGTCTCCCCACAGACCAAAGATTTCTAGTACTCCATTAACAGTGGGAGAGAATGGCCATGAATGTTTGGGCCTGCATGAAAATTCACAGTTTCTAACATCAGGCAGACAGAAACATGTAAGAAATACTTGTTTCACATGGGAAGAGCCCATCAAATTTTTACCAGCTCATGAAGGAACAGTCCTGCACTGGATCAAAGATTTTCCCTTGTTAAGACCTTTTGCTTACGGAGAAGATTTGCAGAGTTTCTTCAACAGTGAAATAATACCAGTGTTTTTATGACATAGACAACCAAATGTTGTTCCTGCCCAGCTCAACCAGCAAGAAGGTGAGAACAGCTAGCCCTCACAAAGAAAGAAATGCCGGGACGCTAAATACGTTATGCCAAAGTCTCATGGCACACTCGCTCCCCACATAGGTGGACACAGCCCGCTGCTGCACACCCTGCCGCCAGTGCCACCCCTCGGGCGCTGCCCCTGCCGTGCCAGGTATTGGGTCCAGCGCTGCCCCAGGCCCGGCTGCGCTCCCCCAGCCTTTGGGGGAGTTTCCTCTCCAAGTCCTCCTCCATTCCCTTCCCCAGAAATGAACCTATGCTTCATGTTTTTGGCACGCCAAAGGCAAAATCCCATATCTTTCACCAGGCATCTGTTCATCATAGATTATAAATGTAAAATCACAGCACATTATTCAACCAAGTATGCATGTTGTGGCTGCTTTCCAGTACAGAAAAATACAAAATTGCAAGCAATATATACACTTGTAGTAAAGTTATAACACCCTGTTGGGAATCTAGCATGGATTCTCTTTATATCAATAGATTTTTTTTTTCTGGCCCACCATATATTCCATTATGTGAAAACAGATAGAACTCTCAGGTATTTTGATATATATCTCTCTGAAGAAAGTTACTACACATCTGACAACGTGTATTACCAGCTGCATATAGCTACAAAACTATTTCCATTTTGGAATAAAAAGAACAAAGAAGAAGAGATTAAATGTGAGTGGTTACTTTCTAGTTAGAAATAAGAATGAGTAATAAAAATTACATGGGAAAGGAAACAGGCCATAGCTTTAATTATATGCTTCCAGACTTTTTAGTGCTTGTTTATTTTGTAGGTAATATTTTGTGCAAGAAATGTAGTATTTTGACAGTTGCAAATGTTTGTGGGAGTGCCTGCAGAGGTGCGATTGGTGAAGGTTTTTGCTGATTTTAGTATGCACAGTTTCAGCCTTCATGTTTTGCTGACCTTAATTTTATCGTCTACTGCTCCTTATCATAAGCAAACCTGCATTATCTTTTCTTTAATTCTGTCAATCAAATCCATTAGAAGTCACAAATATTGTCCAAAACTTAAGCCTTCCAGAACATTTTCAGCTATGGGAGTTAGCTGATCCAAGTACTCTGCTAATGGAAGTCACTGCTTCTGTCTAGCTGTATTTTACGTTTCCTGTTTTGTGCTTGATGGGAAAAAAGATATGAAATTTACTAGCAATAGCATCTGTTTTTAACAGGAAACTCTCTCTGGAAGATGTTGGCATGTTTAATGCTAGCGTTCTTCTTCACAGCCTATTCCTGTGAAGGACTCTATACTACAGTCTGCTATTATGCACATTATAAATTGCTGCAGTTTTATTCTTGGAACCACTCTCAAATGTCAGGATTTTCTATAGCTTTATGGCAAACATTACAGTGATAATTTAGCCTAATCTCCTGAACCTCATTGATTTTAAAATCCTCTGGGATAAGGAATTAGACACAGTAGTCCTTAGCGGTTTCCAAGTCTCTCCTCTCCCCCATGCCAATACAAACCTCCTCTGCATTATAAATGGCAGAGTCAGACCCAGGTTAACTCACACCAGCTAGCTACCTGTGGTTAAAAGGCCTTCAGGAAAAGGTCAGAGAAATTAGATCGCCACAGCTGCAGATGACAAGCTGAAGGTGATGAAAGAGAAGACAAAACTAGCATTTCTGCCCGATTCCTGCTTCCTCCAACCTGATAGGATAGTTAGCCAGGCGGACTGCCCCACTAATGGGACATTGGTTTTAATAACTAGATTGGTTTTATCAGAGCTTGTCTATATGGCATTTTGCCATATAGATATACCCCTGGAGCTGGTGAATAATCCCACTGAGATCAGCCCCTGCTGAGTCAGACTGTGTTTACAGGATTGGACCTCACCAAATTTGGAGAAAAGAGCAGGACCTCTGGAGATTGACCTGACAGATGAAGTCTCAGTCTCCACTTGTAAGGGTCTCTCAGTGACACCAGTCCTTGTGTTCCTGCAGGTTTTACAAAAACAATACAAAATTTTGCTGCATATGCCTCAGGAATCCTTCCTCCAGGAGCCACATTTAGCCCGAACCACCTGAATGACAGCAGAGGAACCATAAGAACTGTAGAGGCCGCAAGAAAGGATAACAAACATTGTGAGGGTCTCTGGGATGGTTCTGCAGAGAAAATACTGGTGTTGTGCTTTGATGGTCAGGGGGTCATTTGTGATTTACATATACATGATTGCTGGGCAAACATGGTTTGCCTGTGGGGAGCAAATTTCACAGGTGCTCATCAAGTGGTGGTTATGACTTAACCACACATGAATGTTATGTCCCTAAGCTGTAGTTCAAGGATGGCCTGAGGGAGAGGGAGAAGGGAAGAGAAGGGAGAAAGGCAAGAGTGCTACTGAGACAGTGTGCTCCAAGCTCATTTTTAGGAGGAGGCTTTGTTCTGGCCTCCCTTGGGAAACTGGTGTTTCTGGCTCCTCAGTCAGTGGTTCCTCCATCCAAACACTGATAAGCTTGGCAATATATTGCTTGTAAAAATCTGGGTGTAAAAAAACAATAAAAACATAAATAAAACAGCTCAGTTGTCCAATGTGATTAACCCCTTCCAGTTATACCTCACTGATACTTTTTTTTTAATGTTTGTTGTGGAAGCTTCTATGTGATATAATTGTTTCACAGAGACGTATACTTTTTTTTCAATTTGCTAACCCAGAAAACTACTTCTTGGAAAATTATATCCAAGAAGGTTTTCATCAGACTGATTTTGGTAGGATTGTATTAGGGAACAGTAGAAAAGGAGGTCTTATGTAGTCAAGCATGTCATAAAATCATGAATCTGAATGGCTTTCAAAGAATTAATAGACTTTGTCAAACCAGGCAGTGGTAGGATGATAAAGGAGGAAAAAATCAAATAGTAGGCAACTTCCACAAGAATTTCTGTAAAAATATTATGTTTAAAACTGTACATAGGATAATAAAAGTGCACTTGAAGTCCCAGTGGAAATTCAGCCTCTACTTTATGATGGTATAATATTTCCAAATATTCCCTTGCTCAGGAAAAGGTATTTTTCCAAACTATCGTGTAAGTGATTCCTGAGGCATGTGTGTAGGTAATACAAGAGGAAAATTAACAGAAAGCTGACTTTCATCCAGCAGGTCTTCTGCTCTGATTCCACCATAAAGTGCTTCCTTTGTTCTTGTAGAAACTCCCTCATTCTGCCTTTTCCACTGGTTTTGTTGTCTGAGAGGATAAATTATATCTGAGGACTTAGTCTCAAGGAATGATATTTTTAAAGGCTGCACATTATCTGAGTTGTGAGTTATACACATGAGAACACAATCATTACTTCAAGGGAAACTAGTTCCTCCATATAGTGCTGGAGTAGTTATACTACATTGTCAGCTGGAGTGAGCTGTATGCTGATTTACACCTGCTGAGTCCTTCATTTGCCAAAATACTCATCTCATCATGCCCAGAAATCCTACAGGCTTTTAAAAATCTGATGTAAAACAATCCCCAAATAGTTACACTTCCTGCCACACTGCTCTCTGAGAGAGTCACCAATATGATGCCCTTTACAACAGAAAGAGATCATTTATGGGCAATTTTTTCCAGGAGTCTGGGTCTGTGCTCTGCTCAGCTTAGTGTCATGCATATATTGTAGATGCTTCTTACTATTTTCTCTTTTCATAACAGCATTGTACTTTGGCAAATAAAATCTATTGTAAGAGTAATCAAAGATCATATGAAGGATGAAATGTGGAATTAGACTACGAACAAAGGCAGAACTTTTTAAATTGCATTAGCAGGCAGTAGGACAGAAGATATATTAGTTTCTGAATAACCCAGAAAAGGAAAAGTTTCTAGGCTTCTTCCCTATAAAATTCACCATTTTTCATTCAAAGGTTCCTTCTGTACATTGGAAAACCAGGTAAAGTTGTGTAGCCAAATCTATAAGTGTCCTTCAAGCAATTCAGCCAACAGTATATCCAAGTGGAGCTGGACAAATTCTTTTCTCTACTGATCCTCTATCCCAGTGGCCGTTGGCCATATGATGGCCATTTCAAGCTGCATGCCCATATAAAACAATGCAAGGCAGCTCATCTATTAGGATGATCATAAATTGAAACAGAGGCATCTGCTAGACCCTCTTCTTAGTGTTTTGCTACAGAAGAGATGATCTAAAGTAATGTTTGCACAATCTAAATGACTAGAAGCCGGGATGATGCTGGTGATCTGCCAAACTCCAAAGAGAGTAAAACTGAATTGGGCAATACCTACATTTAAGGGTCACAATGATGTAGTTACAAGAAATCTCTCACATGAAGGTTTCTCCAACCCTGCAAACACCAGCAGAAATTGTTAGGCAAGATTATTAGGGAAAATATTTCATTTTATCCTAAACCATTGAAGTAATGGACCTGAGTAATAATACTAGGGCCTCATGGAATAATAAGACACTTAATTTGCTAGACTGGAAAGCATTAAAGTATACAGAATTACTCACTTTCCCAAATAAATGAACCTATTTATACCAAAATAGTAATTTTCAAGATAGTTTTCTCAGGAGTTTTTCCAACATATGTCCTATACAGCCTGAAGATAAGAGAGATGAAGCCAATGGAATAGGAAACAATATTAGACAGAATACTCCTTTTTTTCCCACAGAACACAAATGACCTAAACACACAGTTGATCTCTGCAACTTCTTGTCATAAATAACAGAAAGACTATGAGGTTACCAAGGTCTCCCAAAGACTGGAAAGTTTTCATAGATGAAAAGAAAATCCAGTTACACTGACAAAAAAACAAAACAAAAAACATGAATGGATATATAAATTCCACACTGAGACAAATCCAATAAAAATTATATGAGGTTAGAGGGAAATCTACTCAGTGAAAATATTTCTCTTCTTTGTCCAATATATTCATTCATCTGCTCTGAAGCATGTGGTACTGGCCATTACTGGAAATAGAATACCAGTCTACATGCTCTATGGTCTCATCTGTACTTCTGTTCTTATGTATGTTCAAACATTTTTTGACTTTTTTTTCTATAAGACATTAAAACTTTACAGCAATTTTCATTAACAAAGCTTTTTGACAGGCTATTTGGTAATGTAGGATGAAAAGCGAGGAATGTTTCCTGCTAATGTCAGGATAACTTCATGTGATATATCAGATGAATCAACACACAATATACGGTTTAATCTTACATTGCAAAAAAGCCTATTAATAAAAATTTGTTTGTCAGCTCCTCATAACAAACTAGGATAGCTCAATTAGCTGGCTACTGCATTCCCCTAAATTAGTTCTGCAAATTGAAACACAGCAAAACACTTGTAACTGGAAAATCCTTTTGTTACTGCTCACTGGGTGACTGCAGCCACAAAAGGCAACACATGTCACTGCATCTCAGACTGAAATCTCAGCAGCCAATCTATTTCCCATACTGCTGAGAGTAAAATAGTACAGATGGATTAATGTCATCAGGTACTGCAGCTGTCTTTAGCAAGTAAAGCCTCCTAAGTGACTGGAGCACAATTTCTCAAAAGGAAAGACGAGCAAAAGATGTCTTTCACAAGAAAAGATAGGATAAGATTTTGACCTCGGTGCTGTCAGAAGGTATTTCAGTAATAAAGAGACACGTATTTCTCCATGGGCTACAAAGATCCGTATAGTCTAACTACTTAGTGCTTTGTTCCCAGAGATGCCTGACGCGAAGGTGCCCTGCCCTGCATCCAAAGTCTGAGGAACAAATTCAGTCCCCTACTATCATATTTCTTATTCTCTATCTCAGAAAGATGACAAGTTTCTTCTTAAAAAGCGGTTTTAGCCCCTCTTAGTCTAAGGGAAGGGGGAAAAAAGCAATTCCACACAGCAGAGTGAGAGGAGATACTCAATTCAAGAGACCCATGTAGGAAGTGAAAGAAGAAAGGAGGAAGGAGAACGAGCAACTTCGTACCCTATCAGATAAAACTTTCTTTTCTAGTCAATCTTTTTTTTATTATCGTTGCTTTTTACAGTGTTTAACATAGAAATGAAAAATGATTTTTTTTTTATCTCACTTATAAAACCCCAGTCTCTTACCTCTGGGTCTTGGATTCATGTTCATTCTGATTCTTGTTCTGGCACTGTCTTTTGGACCTGAAAAACCTTTAGGAATTTCATGCAAAATGAGACTGACTTAAGAGGGTAGGTCAGGAGCAGCCTTGTACTTTGATGTACTTCTTGGAAGTAAGGCATCTGGATCCAGACTTCCTCTGTTGAAGAGAAAGCAGATAATTTGTTTGTCACATTCCGAATCTTTCAAGAATTCATAAATAAACTAGGTTACCATGGAAAAAAATGAGAAGGTCCTTTCACAGAATTTTTTTGTGGGGAAAAAAAGTGTAAATGAAGAAAAGTTAGAACACGGATCTAGACTCAAACCCAGGTTGTATGAATTGGTCATCAATCAATCTAGAAAGATCCATTCGAGATTTTCGCCAGATTTAGTGACTGATATCACCAGTGCAAAATAACACTGTCTGAAGAAGGATTGCCTCTGAATTAGCTATTACTGTGCAGGAAAGAAATTCCAGAATTATTATTTTCTGAAAACTACCCACATTAACTACATGCTCAGTGGCTGGTAAATAGAAGATTAGGAATGATTAAGAAAGGCATAGAGAATGAAGCAGAAAGCATCATTATGTTACTGCATAAACCCACAAAGTGCCCACATCTTAAATGCTGCATGAAGTTCTTGGCCACTCTTGTAAAAATGATATAGTGGAGTTAGAAAAGAACAGAGAAAGGTAACAAATATGACTATGTGTGTGGAATACCTTCCAGGTTAGATAAGGCTGAATAGAAGAGGGCTCTATGACTTAGAAAATGATATTGAAGAGGATATGATGTAACTTAATAAAATTAGGAGTTCTATGAGGAAAGACATTTATTGTTTCTCAAAGTACATGGAAGAAAGGGAAATTACTTCCTGCAAAATTGTCAGGTTGCATATTTAAAACAAGAACTACATTTTTACATATGAATCTATTTAAATTGGAAACTCGTTGCCACAGGATTTCACAGAGACTGGTAGGATAAATGGGTTTCAACATTACATAAGACAAATTCACAGAAGATAAGGTCATTAGTGGCTTTTGAAGACAATGTTCTAAATGCTAACTCAAGCTGAAGCAGGGCTTTAACTGTTGATTGCCATAAATACATTTTTAAGATATGTAAAGGTCATCTCATTATTATTAGAGTAGCCTAATCTGACACATGTACTCTAAAAAAGCTTATTTTATTGATCTTAACATTTCTAAGATATGCATTAATCACTGAGTCATGACAAGACTGAGTTACTTCTGAGCATACACAGGCACCTGAAAAACTTTGATGTGAAAAATGGAAGCCGTTCCTACATTAAACAGTTTTTTATCTTGTAAACCTCATCATACACTCATTTTAAGTGCCTTAGTCATATATTAGCTACCACAGGTCCTTTTAGAATTGGAGTTGAGGGAACTGTTTTTAGTTTAAAAGAAAAAATCAAAAAAAAAAAAAAACCCAGCAGACAATACCTAAATTCTCCATGAGAAAGAAAAGCACAGCTCACCCTGAAGAGCACACAGAAAAGAGTCAGAATCTGAGAAATGTCTGTATTTTTTTAACTCTAAGAGAAAGGCAAATCATACATGTAGTTTTATAGTTTTCTGTGCAGAGGTCACAGTCTTTACCGGAGTATTAAGTATAGCAACAGCCATTAATGCCTGCTTTCTAAGGCTTCTCTTTGTTCTGCTTTTCACTGACACCCCCCCCCCGCCCCTCTAATGAACCGATAGTACTCCTTACAATACAGGTGTTCTACTTTACGAAAAAATTGTAAGCTTCCTCATGACTGGATTTTTTTCCGTTTATCTGAATGAAAGGCAATTTTTAAAACCATTCCGCAGAAATAATGAAAACCATCTCACCAATCAAGGTTCGTGTACCAGGTCTGAAGCTGGTACTTATTTCTACAAAATGAAAGAGTGCATTCTCCAGACACAAAATACAACATTCTGAAATACTGTTTAAACACATGCTCAGCACAATTTAAAAAAACACAGATGTTCACTGAAAAAAAGCTCTGTATATTTTATTAAAAGAAAAGACAACATGGAATCATAGAATCATACAATGGCTGGGAGGCACCTCTGGAGATTGTTGAGTCCAACCTCTCTGTTCAAAGGAGAATCAACCAGAGCAGGTTTCTCAGGGCTGTGTCCAGTCAAGTACTGAATATCTCCAAAGATGGAGAGTTCAAAACCTCTCTGGGCAACCTGTCCCAATGTTCAACCATCCTCACAGTAAAAAAGTATTTTCTCATGTTAAAATGGAATTTCCTGTATTCCAGTTTGTGCCCATTGTCTCTCCTCCTGTCACTGGACACCACTGAGAAGAGTCCGGCTATGTCTTCTTTACTTCCCCTCAGCAGGTTTTTATACACACTGATAAGGTCCCCCTGCAACTCTTCTTTTCTCCAGGCTGAGCAGCCTCTCCTCATTTGAGAGATGCTCCAGTCCCTTAATCGTATTTGTGGCCCTTCACTGGTCTCGCTCCAGTATGTCCATGTCTTTCTTGTACTGGGGAGCCCAGAACTGGACACAGCACTCCAGATGTGGTCTCACCAGTGCTGAGTAGAGGGGAAGGATCACCTCTCTTGACCTGCTAGCGACGCTCATCCTAACACAGCCCAGGGGGCTGTTGGCCTTCTTTGCTCCGAGGGCGCATTGCTGAACCATGCTCGACTTGTTGTCCACTGGTCAACCCCCAGCCTGTACTGGTGCACGGGGTTGTTCCTCCCTTGGTGCAGGACTCTGCACTTTGCTTTCCTGAACTTCATGAAATTCATGAAGTTCACAATGAGAAGAGGCAATTTAGCAAAATGGCTATTTACCATGCATAGAAAATATGGTTCTGTTTATCTTCTATTGTATATCCCTGCAGTTTACAAGGTGATAGCAAATTTAAGAGCATTTTTCTGGTGACTTTTATTTGAGATCATCAAGATCAGGGTGGTGGTGGGGGACAGGGAGGGGGGAGAAAAAAGAAAAATGTGAAGCATCATAGATCGAAAATAAGTTCCCTCAGCAGGCCTTGAATTATCATTACTTGATTATGGCAGTTGTGAAGCTTGAAAGATGTCTATGAATATGTAATGATCAAATACCTTGTCAGTTAAACTTTTCAACTTCCTTGTTTTAAAAGAAAGCGCAACAGAATACTAATCATTCTCAAAATCTTTTCTCCTTTTTTTTTTTTTTTTTTAAGCCTAAACAGGTGGTGTTCAAAGTGCCCAAGGAGGCAAATTACCTCCATCAAAAATACCAGTGTGAAAAAACATGTCCCAGTCTTCAGTCTCAAAGGGAGAGAGAAATGCAGGAAAGATTTTCTGTTAAGGTACCTTGATGAGATGTAATTGCTATTCTCTCACCAACAAAGAGCTCATTTTGTATTTTAGAATGTTTTCATATTTGTTCCTAATCAGCAGAAGGAAGGAATCAAATTACTGTTGACATTTCTCATATTAATACAGCTTTTTACCTTAAATCTGTTTGATTTATAGAGTTATAACTTTCAAATGAAAATTCTTTTGTAGCACTGAGGTATTCAGCTATCTGCAAGTGCTCCCTCAGTCACTCACCACTAACTCCTGCCTCCTTCAGGCTTAGATTATAGCATTTTAGGGACAAAATTTTCGTTGAATGGCATGGTAGGGCTGGCCAGAAAACAAAATTTCAAAAGAAAGGGAGAGGGAGGGGGGAAGGAGTAGGGAAGGAGGGAGGGAAGAAGGAAGGAGAAAGTCAACAAATTCTTGCTTGATACCCCTTCTGAAGCAATGACCTCATCTGATTCATTTCATATCAGATTCTGCTTTATTCATTTATTTCCAGGTATTTTGTTTTGCTTTGTGTTTTTTTTTTAAATCCTGTCTGCCGGCTATTCACTCATTTCTCATTCACTATTTCTTCTTCCATGACATTTCCCTGCTGGCTCCATCTTCTCCTCTGAGTTGCAGACTGAATTCTGTGGTTTCCATCACCTCTAATAGTTTTCTTTCCTCTTCTTTTTCACTTTCACTGATTCTAGTCTCTCAAGTAGCACTTGCCCATGCCTTTCTGTCCCTCTGCACGATGCCTCTGTAATGGATATTCCATCTCCAAAATATCTCCAACCCAGGTTATTTGCTAAATATTTGGTATAATAATAAATAAATATTTGCTAAAATGAGTTTTGTTGAAGAATCTAACACTGGCTTTGGCTAGGAAGAAGTTCTTAATGCTCCACTTCTATTTCCTCCTTTGTGTCAGACTCTAGGTACTGATGACTTCCCCTAAATATTTGGTTTTCCTCACAGTTCCTGACAGTTGTAGTTCTCCTTGTGCTCCTCAGCTCCTCTAGTCATGTCTCTAAGGTGTTATTCCCAGCACTGCCCTTTTTACCATGCAGTTCTGTGGGGTGAGGGGAGCGGAGGGTCTATTACAGGTCTGTCTCTTCACTTCAGACCTGACCTCTTCTGTCCATACAAAGGTATCACTTCAGATCTCCTCTTGAACATCCATCCAGCTGTCTGCTGACAAACAGTTTGAACATTTAACTTTGTCTGCACAGACTTTCTGGCCTTTCTTCTTTCTTTATCACTTTTGACAGCACCTTTATCCTGCCATGGATGGATACTCATAACTTGGGTATTTCCTATCTTGGCCCACTCCCTACAACTTTACACCAAAGCTTTTTCTGAATTTTAATGGCTCACTCTTCTAAAATATCTCTATCTGAAATACAGTTATAAAATAATCTAAAATGCTTAGAAAAAGAGTTTATTCTAACCCCCTGTTTCAGTCACAGTTCCCATCTTGCAGCCTTCCTCTAATGTCCTCCCTTCTACTTGCTCTTCACTAAAAATAACTTTACTTAGCTTCATCCTACTCCTGCTCATTAGCTGCATCACCCATTGCTGATCAGCCAGCTCCATCCCACATTTACAAAGTTTTTAGGCAAACACCTTTGAGCTCCCCACAAACATCCACAAAATGACCTCATTGATCTTTTTCAAATCATCCCTCGAAACTGTCTTTTGTAATGACGCTTATGAGAAATAAACTTGACAACAGTTAAATGCCTGGTAAACAGACTGCTGTCATCCGTTGTATATGATCTTCTCCTGGCACTTTCCAGCTGTCTTTCACATCCAGCCAGTGCCTTACATCAGAATGCAATGCCTTTAGGAAAAACCCTGTCCTTTGGCTTTTGGTTAGTGCAGCATCTAATAGATGATAATCTTGACCATAACTGGAACTCCTAGACACCCCTGGAGGACAAATATTATGCAGCGATTTTGCTGAATATAGAGGTGTGATGGACGTGCTCTGCCAATAGCCTGAGTTACTCTATGAAAAACCTGACAGGAACTGGGCACAGGGTCTTGCAGTTAAACTGCAGATTATAATGTTTGGTGGTGAAAAGAAAATATTCCAAAACTTCTGACATGTTTTACCACAAGGCAGTTAGACCTTGTTTCTGGTTTATTCCTTTAAGTACCTAGGTCATGTGAGTATTCTGGATAGTACAGTCTTTCCAACATTAAAAAAAAAAAAGTGTGAATTAATAAAGTTATAACTTCACTAATACAAATGCTGTTCCCTCAACTGAAAAAAGCCCTGTGAAGATGACTGACTTTAAGACAGTCAGGAAGCCAGCAAAGTGAGACACAGAGGATGGGAAGTTAGTTATCTAAGGCCACACAATAATTCTGTTAGAAAATTACTATATCCTGACACTAGCCTCTGAGAAGTTCTTCCTCCATGTGGGTTAGAAAACAACAGCAACAAAAATAACAAAATAGGTTAAGGTGATATGAAATTCTTCAGCCTTTATACAACTTGTCTAGAATCTGAGTCTCATTCATAAGAATCTTATGAATCAATTTGAATTTTATGTCAACAAATGTTCAAACAAATACATCAAGCTAATACACTGGCTCTGATTACAACAGGGATGTGGATCAATAGAATGGAATATATCTGCGGGAGATCCGGTTGTGTCAGAGAATGGTCCTGAAAATACTATAGTATCCAGGACATCACATCTCACCACATTTGAAAAACTGTCTATGGAATACTTTCTAATCAATGCACAACAATACACTACTATTTTTTTCTAATTTGGTTTCTAGGTTTCTTTTTTTTTGTGGATTTAGGCATAGGAGATATCAAAAATTTGGAAAATAGAAGTTTAGACATAATTCAGAATACAATGAATAAAATGTTTCAGAAGTCCGATGTAAGTGGCTTAAAGAAAAATTGAAAAAAGATTGAGATAACACTTGATGGACATGATGCTATCCATGTGATAGTTAGCAATCTGAGAAACCAAGCTGATGACCTGGAAATAAGTTCAGATTAGAAAATATAATATTGGTTCAAGTTCCTGAAGGCAAAATAACCAGACAAGTTGAAACATAATCTTCTATAAAAGATTATAGATGGGCCAGGCATAGATAAGTTTGAAATGTATTTACAGTATATCTTGGCTTGTCATATATTTTCTTATGAATGCCAATTATACAACATCTCATACAATAGGCATAAGTCTCAGTATGAAGAGAAGTTTTGAGAGACATAAAAAAATCAAAATCTAATTTTTAGTGGTCATGATTCACATTTTTGCTTTGATGATTTTGGTAATAAATATGGATTATGTAAAAGTTGGGAAATTAGGACAGAGAGAATAATAATTATGTCTAACTTTCTTTTAATTATGTACTGTAGATTATATAAAATATTGTTTGTGCTGGGAACTCCTATCACAGTTGCTCACTGTTATCACTACTTCTTTAAATCCTTCAGGTATCATTTCTACTGTGACACTTCATCTCTCCACTTCTGAACAGTTCGGGAGAAATGATTTTATGCACACACACACACACACACACACACACACGTTTAAAAAAATCTGCAGAAGAAACCACCAGGAAATTGTGAATTGGAGTGAGATGGGACTCGTTCCTCAGCTAGAGTCCAGCAGAGTCCTCTTGTAGTCTGAGCTGCTCTCATGTGGGTACAGCAATCTGCACCTATCCTTTCTTTTAGAAACAAATCCTGTTACCTATATGCTGTTATCTCTGCCTCTCTTTTATACGTCACACTCAGTGTATTATGCCTTGAACGCAGTACAGTGCAGGTCAAAATGGACCTGTCTTCCTTGACATCTGTATGAGGTCACCAGCACTGCAGGGTCCCAATCCCAATCACTGCCCTTTGGGTCTCAAAGTACAAAGATTTACAGGTTTTTGTTAAAAAACAAAGAATTTTAGAAAACTGAATTATTTACTAAACTCTCCCCTGCCTCCCAGAGCACTGAAACTAAAATAATTTATAACACTGACATTTCACTGTCCATAATTTTATAGCCAATTTCCATTTGCCCTTTGCATTGCACTTATGAATAGTCACTGGATTAGGTTTGGTTCTTGCCTACTCCAGTAACTGGCTTCCATGCATGAGCAAAACTGTGCTGAGCTGTAATTTGACTCATTGTTAATTGCTGACATATGGCATATTGAATAAGGAGGGGAGGAAAAAGTACTCCTGTGGGGTAAGTGATTAGCATTCTAAACATGCAAGTTACTGACATTCCTTGATTTTACATTTTCTAACTGTTCTAAAATTCTGGCTCTCAGAATGTGCTTCTTTCCTGTCTATTCGGAAAGGAAGGTGGAAGAAACACTATGGTAAATTATTTTACAAAAGAGAAGTCAGAAAACTCATAAATTCTGCAAGTAAAGCAATCTGTCAGAGATGATCATACATATTTAAGACTATTTACAAATGGGGCAAACCATAAGCAGCTGCATCCAGTACTTAAAGCTCTCAGATGGAGAACAGATCATTTTCAAATACCAATGAGCATTTCCTGGGAAACCTGCTGTATGTACATGGAGGACACCCGAAGGAGAAACTCCTCATTTACCACTCACGCTTTCTCTAATGGGGAGATTATTTGGAAATGAGAAGATAATACATCACCTACACTCTCCTAATCAAAAAGATTCTGTTTGAAATATCCACCCACTAGTACTTAAATTAAGAATGCAATAATGTGAAAAGCATAAGAGTAAATCTTTACTTAATCAAAACAGGCAACAGCTGTAATATTTTAAGAAATGAATATTTGCTTGCACATTGCTTATATTTTTCTCTGATAGAGTTTAAATGCTAAAACGTAGCAGAAATCTCACTAACTACACATACATCTTGAGCAAGACAGTTTTTAGGAGATGGAATACAGCAGTTCAGGGAAGATCAGATCTACCTGCAATTGGGCAAGGACAGGTGTTTTTCTATTATATTCATCACTCGTAGCTGTCTGAGGAGAAGCCAAAATATATTATCCTTTGACATAATGGAACTGCCCCAGAAATTATGATTATTGTTAGAAATTTTGTTTTAGATAGACTTTTTCCCACTGTTAAGAAAAAGAAGTTTTTGCACCTCTGCAATGCCTTCTTATCTAAATTCCTTAGTCCTCAAGCGTGACTCCTGCTAACAATCATGCCCTCGGACATCACTACTCCTTATCAACATTTCTTTTCTATAGTCTCAGGAAAATAATGATCTAAGCATGTAGGAGAGGGAAAAGTGCATCTCCAGTTGTGAATAATGGACTTTTACATTTACAGCGAAGCTGAACAAAATTTCATTAGCATTCCAGGCCCAGCTGTCCAAAGTCCAAAAAGGATGAGAAGAAGTCACACATCTGTCCCAAACCAAGAAGATAGCCCTGAAGGGATATGGAAACACATGAAGTTTTCACATAAGGGAGACCTTTGGAAAACCTCAGAGTGTGAAGAGAGGTTTTGATATGATATTCATCTGGACGCATCAAGGAAATAAAAAAAGACAAAAAGAAAGCAAAATAGGTGCAGAGAGGGAAAAGACACTACATGAATATAAGGCAGCCTTGAAAGGATGTTTACACTTATAAAGCATCATGTCAAGATTTTGTCTTAGTGTATCTGAATCAGCATTATGTTGACACAAACATAAACAGCCTCTGCAAACTCTACAGATCATCCCAGAATGTGACTTCTAAAGCCTAGCAAAAAAGATATTTCCCAGACCTGTGCCTGTGAAGATGTTCTATCAGAAAAGAATGGACAAAAGGATCCATCCCCATTAATACATATTGCTTGGTGAACTGCGGTCCCACAGCCTAAAAATAGGGACAGACAGCACTATGATCTAAATGTAGGAGACCTACAGTCACCTTGCTAAAATCAGATCAACAAGGAAGAGTACATGTTAGGCCAGTTATTGGAAGATTTCCTCTCTCTTAGCTCATATAATGAACCTGTTCCTATCAAAGACTACATAGAAAAACAGAGCTTATGGAGGAAATGCAAACAAATACAGTTATATGTATCTGTGCAATTCCTCAAAATTTTGGAGAAAAATTCACTTTTGCTGTGTAAAATTGCAGATGTGTTTGAAATTATTTTGATTTCCTTTGCTAAAAATCATTTCTGACAAAGCCAATTTTTCTATTTTCTTATGGAAAACTCAAACTTATCTCAATCTCACAAAGACAGCTGTTTAATTTTGAGAACAAAATAATGTAAAAGACATGCTCTTAGTTTTAATTATTAAAAAACCTCGCATTGCTTAAAAGAGTCTGCACTGGATCATGAAAGGTTCAGGTGATGTTGCATCACCCAAGTTACAACCTCATATCCTGGCAGTCTGGTCAAGAAAACAGAGTCACCTGCCTGGCTTGTAAGCAGAGGCTGAGCCCTCCAGGAGCTCAAGCCAGGTTTCGCCAGCAATGGCATAAATGAGCTAGAGAAGGTGCTGTTTCTTCATCCCATTTGAGCCAGTTGAGCATATTTCTGGGAAGGCATTTGGCCAGCCATGTGTTGCAAGGCCTCACAATTTGGCCTCCTGGAGACAGCCTGTATGCTGCACCCAATGACAAATATTTCCATAAATCATGCTTTAAGACATAATTTGAGAAAATGGAGATAAACTGCTACATTTGGCAAGAAATGGGTTCTGATCCCCTGAGTCATGGTAAAAAATATGTCATTCAGTCAAGAGGAGTCAGTGTCAATAAATCAGAATATGACCCCACTCTGACTGGAAAATGACTGGAAAAGCAAAAACACTCCTATCAATTTAACACAACTTGAGTAAGATTTATCTGGCTTGTCAGCAGAAAAACTCTACAACCAACACATGTAAGCACATGATTGTCCCTGTCTTGGACCTTCAGAGGCAAAACATGAGTCTCTGCTTGGTGGCTCTCCTGTGTACACCCACATCCCAGAGAAAAAGGGAAGGTCTACATCTAACCCATTGCACAGCAGAACCTTCCAATGAATGACATTCAGAATAAAATGTAAAGCAATATTGGGGGGTGGGGGGCAAAATAAAGCAAAACAACCAAATAAAACATCCCAGATCTACTTAAACAAGCAACTGAAAGGAAACAAGCTATCTGAAAGGAGATAAAGGCAATGGTAAGTTAGGTAGCCCTGTCTAAGTCTGTGCCAACTACAGTCAAACATTCATCATGTCAAACATTCATACAGTCATCATTCCCATTCTTCCTGGATTGCAATAAAGGACCCAGATGCTGGGCTTTGAAAGATATTTCTCTAGCAGCAGGATCTGACTCACTGGCAGACTTGTCAAACAGTTTAGCTGGCAACCTTGAAGTTGCCTCTGCGCAGTAACATGAATATGCAGCTCAGGGCAGGCTTATTTCCCTATATGCCATTTCCTTGGACAATGGTTGTTCTTTCTCATGAAGATAAAGCATAAAACTCATTTACAATTTTGGCTCTTTTCAGCACAATAAAAGCTATTCTTTTGTTAAGTATTTTTGCAGAAAGAGACATAATTTTTTTCCAGTTTCCTCACAACTCATCATATATGCCGTGTTGAGTTGTACACAAAGTCAGTAATGTACCATGCAGTATCAGTATTGAACATAAAGTAAATACTATAAAATGCTGTTCTTTAACATAATTCTGGTAACAATCAGTCAACCATGCAGATAAGTATTGTGTCAGTTGCAAATCACACATAGAGGAACTTCAAGCAAATACATTATTTTTTTATTTAAAGGAAACAAGTAAGAATGTGTATTATATCATGGCAGGTATCCCCAAATGCACCCTATATCTAATTTACTTACCTGCTTTTCTAATGTCGAAGCAAATATTTAGGCTCATGAAGACAGAGAATATTGTTGATGTCAGTTTGCTGGAGATGTGAGTTTGCAAAGAGAAAAACACACAAGCAGCAAAAAAATTTGTAGTCTTGCTTGGTCTTTGATTATGATCAGAGATTAAGTTAGTTCTGCAAATCAAATTTTTGGCAATTCCTTTACACTTCTGTTTACATAATGTAAATGGAACACAGATGTAAACAAGTTCCGTTTGGAGTATATCAACACTCTTTCTCATGAATTTCCAGATTCACTAGAAAATTCACTAGAAAACTGCTCTGCCAGACTCTAAACATTCTACATAGTTAATTGCACAACATTACATCTGGCTAAAAGCTAATTGCCTAGGCCAGGCTAGAGAGCCAGTCTAGTTATCTCTGGCCTCCACACAAGTATCAGAGAAGCAAGCTACATAGCCAGAGTGCGATTCATCCCGTCTCTCAAATGCCTAAACTGGCAGGGAGTGCCTATTTCTCACTGACAGCTGTAGAGGAAGCCTAGATAACTTAGAGCAGGCATTTTAGTTTTAGGCAGTCCAGGCTGTTAGATGAGAAGGTCCCCATCTTCCCTCTCATGTGGCTAGCACACCAGGATGCTGATAGCAGAGGTGCGAATTGCAAGAAGGCCATGCAGGAGGAAAGAGAGTGCTTCTCTTCAGGTTGTCTGACATTTCCCGTTGCAAGAGCCTCTTTCAGTTGCTTGCCATTTTATGAAGCATTAACTTTCTGAAGTGATGACTTCTAGATTGCCTAAGGCTGGTTATTTAGTTGGTATTGAGAACAAAAGGCAATTATGCTCCCCCATTTCCAAGAGCAGAGAAAAATCTGCATGTGGTTGTGATACAAGGGCTTTCTTCCGTACACACACAATGGTTTGGTCAGGGCTCAAGGCCTTTTTTTGTTTGATTTTAAAATGTATAATTCACTCAGCACTAGTGAGTACACTCTCTCCTGTTGCACTTCTTCCAAACTTCTCCAAACGGCTCCACAGATCACACTCCACAAGGCAGCTGTCCTGAACTGACAGCCCTGGGAGTTCGGCGGTGGCAAAAACCCTTCTGTGGAGCCGACAGCCTAAGGATAGGGAGCTTCATAAGCTCAAGTCACTTGCTAATAGCCATGTAGGAGCAGGCTACAGGCAGTATTAGGTGTCCCAGCTTTCTGTTTGCTTAATTTCATAACTCTTTGCAGTTTGGGGTCAGCTCTGTTATAAGCCTGTGAATTTCTTGCTAAATCAAATTTTAGGGCAGAAATTTTAAGCAATATTATCACCACTTAAAACAGGAGGGCATTCAGCAAAATAAGATTTCATAATGACAGAAATATTCTTTGAATAAGTTGTTTTTAGAAAAGGAAATCAGGAAAGGATTCTGGGAGGAAAAAAACCCAGAGATGAAGCATCATCCTCTAACAAAGATAAGAAACAAAATGGCCTCAACACTACAGCCAAAAGACGGATAAAAACAGGCTAGCAAACACACAGCATAAGGGTGACGAAAAACAATTGCCACCTGACTTTGCACTTTGTCCTGCAGGAATTTTCTGCTGGACTGACACACCTGGCTAGAATTTGTGCATTAAAGTAATGGCTGTTCTACCAGATAAAAAGCAGCAAGGGTATTAATAGTAACTCCTGGTTTTGGACAAGAATCAACAGGGATTAGTTGGAAATACCTCTGAAAGTGGAACTTGCTCTAAGTACTGAAGTGCTTTCTCATGCTTAATTTTTTGAACAGACTTCACAACAAACTTCACAAAATCTTCAACAAAAAAGTAAGCATGAAACCTAAACTGCAGTACAATCACAGATGATTAAAAAGCTGAATAAACCTAATCAGTACAGTAAAAGTCGTCTTCTTCTACTGGCACAATTAAAAAAGATCAATTGGATAAAGAAATAAAGATTTTTTTTTCAATGCCTCTCTCTTTCAGAGAAAATAGATTATCCTGTGATAGATTTCCTGGACAGAGAATGCATCTGTATTCAATAACTTCAAGAACTTTCACTGGGAAAGGCTACAAAATCTTGCTACTATGACAGGAATACTTGTGTCTGCCTTGTTTAGGAACTGTCCAGACTGTCACAGCATTGGGGCTTTTCAATATATTATACAGTATCTACCAAAAGCCTTTCATTTGAAATAGGTAAGTCCCAAATATAAAAAGAAAAGCAGTATCCTATACAAGTGAATTTTCGCTGAACACAGTATGCTTCAGCACTTATTGCTACTCTTTAATTTGCTGAAACAGTCATTGTCAGTTATGTATAAGCTACAAGATTTCTTAAAATCCTATTTTAGTTTTTCTCAGTGCTTATAAACAGATTTGACCTTTAAAAGCCATCCCAAACTAAACGCAATCATATTTGTATTTCAAGAGGAACACTGATCTTTATCCACCCTGTGCAGCAGCGCTTTGCACAGAAAGAAGCATCTCTTCCCTGAGTGAAGTGCCCATATCACTGTTTACCTGACACTCTGCACCTGGCTTCAAATAGTCAAAATGAAGCATTTAATGCTAGAAACAAAACAAAACTGCAAGTTAGGCCTGACAATACCAAGAGATGTTCTTAAAAGCACCAACAGTTAAAAAAATTACTGGGGGATCTTACCACTGGTCCTTCATGACTCACATTTTGAAGCTTTTTTCCCAACCAGAAGGAATCAAATCATTATGTTGTTGAAAATGAAATCTGAGACTGCTGTGTTATCACATGGCTCCAGGAGCTTTTAGAAGAGCACTGAATATGAGAAAACTCTTGATAAAATCATGAGAGTTGGCAACACTGACAGTGAAACTACAGCCCCTTGAATGTGGGGCTGCTCTCTGATAAGAGGATAAGTCCTTACGTTAGCAAGAAATGAGATGTGTCAAGCCTATCTCTGCAGGAAAGAAATTATCAGCTTTGGCCCTTGCAGAGCAGAGATGCACTAGCTGCTGAGGAGCCTTGCAGTGACTCCAATATGTTTTGATTTGAACAGGACTGCGGCAGTAATTTTCCAAACTCCCTTGTGAGGTTCCCTGTCCTCTCTTCCTATACCACTTTGCTGCCATCCCACTCCAACTCTACAGTGACAACTTGGAGATATCTATCTTGTGTTCAGATTTTTATATCTGGCTATTTTATAGCCATTTGTCTTAGGCAACACATGTGTGTTCTGAATGAGAAATGCATGTGAAAAGCAGTTTGAAGTATAGCAGAAAGCAGTTTGAAGAAAGCGTCTGAAGATTATTCTCTCTGTTTCAAAGCTGCATCTTCCACAGTCTCAGGATACCATGTTGGAGACGTGAGGCACATGCTGTTCAAGAGCTGCAGAATTAACTCCTTTGCTCTCTTTATGCTTCCTGCCTGTTCAACTGCTCTGCACAGCAGAATTAACCTACAGCCTCAATAGTTATAGCTAGTGAGTGAAGGAGCTTAGACCTCTTTATTCACATAGCAAATAGGTGTCAACCAGTTCTGATAGTTGGTGCAGAGGCTTGCTGCCATGCCAGATACCTTCAGCTATTTTGTTAGCGGAGTCAGGACCTTTACTTTTTTTGCTGGCAGGAACAGAACAAATTGGTAGGTGATACACTTTCTGTCCAGACAGGGACGATTATGGTCATCAATCATGGGTCTGCCACACCAGCTCCTACTGAATCTTCTGCTGTGTCAGCTGAAGATGAAAATTAGCTGACCAGTTTGTTGTAAGCAATGGATGCTGTGAAAGGAAGATGCCAGGTGGAAAAGTGGTTTAATGCACAATGGCTTTTTATGGAGCCAATCTGACATTAAGGCATTAGAAAAAGGAGTGGCATCGTGTGAACTCAGCAAAAATAAAAGAATAAAACACACTCCCCAATGACACTGTAACATGAGGAAGCATTTAAAAATAAAAATGAACAAAATCTCTCATACCTGAAGAACTGAGAGAAAAATCTCATTTGTTCTTCCTTCCGAGATAAATCAGTTTCATTATTGATAAAAGAACTGGACTTTTTTTTCTAATTTGAGTTGTTTCTTTGCCTTCTATTTGCATCAAAGCAATAAAATGTACCCTAAACCTGCAGTGACAAATTTTATATCAAAGATTTCCTACTTCTCATCCTCACTGCAGCAAGAATTATCAGGCATCAGGCCCAGCAGTTATCCTGACTTTGGAAGAGTGCCATTTTCTGTTACATCTGCCGATTATACATGTCCTCCACATTAGTCAGCAACACCAGCAATTAAGAAGTAGAAATATTGCCACCTTTGTCTACAGATGTACGTGCCTCTGCATGTCTAGTTATTTATTGAATCAGAAGTAATAATCTTTTGCTGTTAGCCCCTTCGACCAGTGAGCCTTGAGCTGAATACATAGAGCACTGACTAAGAACACTGCTTTCTGTAACACTTAGCAAATCAGTCAAAGCGTTATATTCTTCTGCAGAGATAGGCCACAGCAGGTGGTATTAATTGCACTGCTTGTTTTAAACCAGAGGTTTTGGGGATTCTACTCATCCAGACTTACCCACCCACAGGATAGGCATCTAGTTCAAGTGGCATTGCAGTAGTTGTATTGGGCCAAGATTACAACAAATCAAGGCTTGTAAATACTTTTATTATACCACCTTTTTCCCATCTACTTTATTCCCTTTTTATTGGCCTTAAAATCCAAACCTTTCCTACTCCAATCTGATCAACCTTGACTCTTCTCATCACTGGAGGTAGGCTCACCCTACCCGATTGCTCTTAGACACCTGAGGTAGGATGGGATGAATGGTCTTCCTCAGCCGTCTTACTCTTGACCTAAACTATCCTACTGCTGTCCAGAGAAAAAGTCTAGAGCTAGCTTATATATTACTATCTAAATTTTAATTTGTCTTGCAGAAGACTTTTTCCTCCTGAGTCTGCTGAGGGGTTGCTTGAAGAAAAACAAAAAAGTAACCTTTCCCTCTCCCCCATCCTAAATTATTCATGAATAGTCCTAAGTCAAGTTATTAAAAACATGTCTATTGAGGAGGGCAACATATGGTAACGTAATTAAATATGCCTGGAGTTCACTAGGGGTGGTGCATGCAGAAAGAAGAATGACTTAGTACAGGAAAGCCTCTGGTATATTGTTTTTCATCTTGGAGTTACTCTGAACTGGCAAAAATATTTATAGTTACAGCTTCTTTTTTGTTTCAGTGAGTCTACACCACTATGTCAGCTGAGGATTTGACCATGCTAAGTTATTTTCTTTAGACAGTCACACAGAGAAACTTACCATAATCACCTATTGTGCAAGTGCTTTGTTATTTTGCATCAGCTCCTTTTAGTCTGCAACAGCCACGCTAAGAAAAGAACTGTGTATGGTGCTCTGTGGTGCACATCTTTGTACAACTAGAAACTTTGAGGAAATCACATTAAAAAAAACAAATCATGCACAGTTACTTTATTTCCATAAAACATATGTCCTAATGCATACATATGCCACTTTCTCTCTGCTGCTTAATATGTCGTGACTACAGTATCAGTCAACATCCCAGCTAAAAAAAGTAGATATAATTATCACAGACTGGCAACCCTAATTTCCTACCTGAGTTTAAGTCTTTATAAGTTCTCATTTGCCAGTGTAGCCAGTCTTGTAATAGGTGCACTCACATAGGATACCTAAGTCAGGAGTGTCAAGCACCTCAGTCTACACTCCCTTAATAGTAAATGGTGACAGACATCTCCAGTACTGTCTAAAATGGGGGGACATTATGTTGCATAGGTGCCTGTGCATCTGCCTTTTGACTGTAGAGGGAACATATTAGCAGATACTAGGCAGTCCTTTGGGCAGCTACGGTAGGGAGATGGACTCTGTGCATAAAGTCTTAATAAGAGACAGGTATTTGTCAGGAATATGGCAGGTAAGGATCAATTATTTAGTTCTGACAATTTTCTTTCTGTTGCTACATGTAAATCCCATAGCTTTTCCTTGTACTCCTCTGTTGCATTTCCAGCAGATAAGATGGAACGCTCTCCTGGATTGCTGTCTCTCCAGTAACAAATGCCTTAGAAATTTATCTTCATTTATCCAATACTTGAGTAGTGGTTAGCTATGATTTTATAACCATTTTCTCTTACCCTGACACAAATTGTGCTATCCTTTTTCAGCTTTCCTCCCACATTTCTTTCTTAATTGTTTTCCTTGTGATCTTTCCCCTGTGTTCTTACAAAACAATAACTGTATACCACATCAATGCAATTCAGCAAACTGGATATTCTGGATAAAACACACTTGGTTTGTCTGCTTAAGTGATAAAGATAACTAATTTATTTAAAATATAATTAAAGGTTATATATTGATACAAAAATAGCACTGTAATGTGTAATAATAAGCTTAAGGCGCTTACATAACTGTCATTAACAGAAGCATTTCATATATGAGTAAAACTATTTAATTAAAAACTACCTCATGTCCTGCCTTTTTTTAGGTGAGAGACAGTCCTATATTCTGAGCAGACAGAGTTCACTAATTCAGTAGAGGTCAAATAATGTTTTTTAGCAATGAATAGAAGGAACAACAGTTTTTCTGCTGCTTATGAACCTAAAAACTAGATGGCAGCAAGAGAGAGAAAGAGACTTTTGAAAAATAAGCCAGGTCATTTTGGCATCATCCTTCAAACTGCTGTTCTTACAACAAAGACTTAAACCATAATTTGGGGATGTTACAGAATGGAATGAGAAAGAAGTATTACCCACTCAATAAAGCCAAGACAAGTCTTTTGAGTTCCGTGCTGGCTCTGCTAAAACATTAATTTTAGTTATCTGTGACTCTCTGTTTAAAAGCTTGCTGTTAGAAAGGCTAGTGCATCTTGAGAGGTTTTGATGAGATTATAAATTTGCCAAGTAGAATGAACAGTAAAGATATATTAGGCTTCTCTAGGGCTCTTGGTTTGGTACCATGCAATGTTTTGAACAAGAAATTAGGGGAACACAAAATCATCAGGCCAAACATTAAATGGATTAAAAATTGATTAATTGGTCTCAAGTACAGTTGTAAGCAGTGAATCATTATCAAGCATGAAGGTTGTAGGGGAGAACCTCAGTAATTTGTTCTTTGCTTCTGTTTACCAGGAAGAAAATCTTAGGACCATAGGATCATGCAGGTTGGAAGGGACCTCAGCAGGTCATCTAGTCATAGTAGTGTCAGCTATAAAGTCAGAAATAAAGTCAGAATTATTGCTACTCATGAAAATTGGAAGATTCTGCAAACCTGAAGGCATGGTAAAGAATGGGAAGAACAGGTTGCTTAGAATGATTTGAATCATTTGTCTATCTGGATGAAAGGAAAATAAAGTGGAGTTTTACGTAGTTATATGTAAAGTCAGACTGGAGGAACAGACCCTGGGTGGGGGATTCTGTCCTGGGGAGGAAGGAGTCCAGATCCAATCTGGAGCTGATGTTGGAGCAGCAGCTGAACCTGAGCTCTAAGGGCAAGATTAGCCTGACAGGCTAATCTTGTCCTCACAGGTGTAGACAGAAGAATATTGATTATAAACTCTACATTTGCTACCAAGGTAGCAAGTGCTATGCTGAGTTTTGGTGCCAGTAATTCAGAAAAGGTGTTGATGAAATGGAGGAAATTCCAAGAACAGCTACTAAGAGAAAGCTAAAATTATTGATGAGGAAAGAGCCAGGATCTCAGCCTATTTAATTTAGCAAAAGGAATTTTAAACAGTGACGTAATCCTAGTCCATAACACTGACATGAAAAACAGAAGTTTGTCAATCTAGCAGACAAAAGCAGAGCAAGAAGCAGTGGCTGGAGACTGAAGAATACTCGGTAGATTCAGATTGGCAATGTGACACAGATTTGCAACACTGAAAGTAATTAACCTTTGGGGCAATATAACAAAATTTATAGTGGTTTTGCTGTATTAAATCACATTCTAAGCACTATGCTTTTGGTAAAACAGGAATTGATTGAGAAATGTTTTACTGTATAAAATACTCAGCTATAGGATCGCAGCCAGCTCTTTAAGACTTATCATCTATTACTCTAGTGTTTAAGAAACCAAGCTCTTGTCAATTTTTAAATCAACTTACTAAGGCTGTATGTGATTTGAAATCAGCTTTTTTATTCCACAAAGAATTTTGAAATTTCATATTCTTCAACAAAAAATGGAAAACAAATAAATATCTCAGAAGAATTTGATTAATTAACAAAGTCTTTCACTTTAATACCATCAAAACATACCAAACGAGCATTCTGATTCATTTCATTTATTCTCTTGTATTAAATCTTAAAGAGACTATATTATCTTTAATAAGTAAGTCAAATCAAATTGATATAAATGTTTCAACACTGTCAAAGTGAAACATTAGACTTTCCCATTCTCCCATCACAGCAGCCCCATGAAACATTAGATTTCAACAGAACTGCATTGTTCTGGGAAAAACTTTTCTTTGTCAATCCTGCCTGTTGCAGTTAGTTAACAGCATTTTTTTTTTGCCTTGGTAATGCTTTCCAGACCTAATCATTGTTACTGCAATAAGAGAAACTAAGCCCAAAAACAATATACCACATCAACAGGGCAACAGGAAAAACAATGCGCTGAAACATGAATAAAGTGACCTGATTTATTTTCTAGACTCACTTTGCCAGTTTCCCTATTTCTCTATTTTCTCTCTTCCCATTTTCTAATTATTTTCTTTAATCTGTAACTTTTCCTATCTCTTTGCCAATTCTGTTTTCTACACTCAGTCCCTTTGACTGTATTTTTTCCTACCTTCCTCTATTCTCCACAGTACTCCCCATGCCTTTTCCTACTCTTGGTATTCTCTTGCCTTCCCCCAACCCTCCTTATCATCATTCCAGCATCTCACTTAGTTCTCTTCATCTCCTAGTGTTATCTCAGAGGCTAACATGGCATTTGCTGGGTTTCCCCTCCTCCCACCATGCCAGCTGGCTTCTCTTTTGGTTGTCGGCTTCTAGAAGAAGGAGCTTGACTCTTATGCTGGGCAGCAGCATATCAGCAAAAGAAGATGCATATACACAGCTGGTCAGTAACTAGGATAAATAAAGTGCTCCTGGAGTACAGCTGTATGCACTGATCTGGTACACATTTATAAAATGCCAGCCAGCAGAGAGGAAAGAGTCGAATGGCCTATTTTCCTATTAATGGTATTGGACAACATGGTGAGGTTTTTTTTAATGCATGGTTGAATGAGAGCACTGTCCTTGCAGTCCAGTTGTCACTTGTATCCCTGTCCACAAGGGCTTTCTTAGAGTGGGGCTGCAGAGCAGCACGGGAAAGGCAGTGTCAGCTGAGCACTTACAGGATGGCTGCAAGGATGGTGGTAACTGAGACCAGGAGTCAGTAATTCAGATGATTATGGAAGGCATATCATGAAGGTACAATGAAGACAGAAACCTCAGCATGGTCTCAGAGGTGCCTAAGGACTGAGAAGATGTGATGCAGAATTACTTTGCACGGATACATGAAGAACAAGAAAGGAAAACACCTGAATGAGTGAAAACATTTTTGAATCAATTCCTGTCTTACTGAAACAATGAAGTTATTTGGAATGCCACATTGTGGGAGACCAACCTGATTAGGACAGTCATAAAATTTGGGGGGGCAACAGATAGGGACAATATAAATATAAAAATGAGAATAAGTCAAAATATCAGTATTAAGCTCTGAAGGACCCACATGAGACTGTACGTAATATATAAGGTTTGAAAGTAAGGGGACTACATGGTAAATTTAAGCCATGGCTCAGTCACCTTATAATCATTGAAAACCATTGGAGTAAAATGGGATAAATTCTATCCCCTTTTCCTTTTAATGGTAAAAGGCTCTGCACAGGACACTAATGCAAACAAATGGAAATTGTGGAGCACCAGTGTGTAAAGATGTTTGTACAGAACTGTTTGTAGTGAAGTAGATTGACTGTAGACGGGCAGCTTGATGAAGCAGAAAGTCAGGAGCAATTCAGGAGGGCTTTGGTGACAGGGTCCTGATAACAAGTTCCAGAGAACCTAGGGTGAACAAGGGCACTTTCTTCTTTCTCCCTTCCTGCAGCCTTCTAGTCTTAATGCTATCTCTTGCCTCTCCCAGGCACTTATTAAAAATCAGGTGATGTTGCAGGAAGGGGTCACCTCCTGGAGCACACAGCTGTGAAGTACTATGGATTTATCACTGACCCAGGTGTCTGTTTTCCTGACCATTTCTATGACTCATGTCAGTCACTCTGATCGGAGCAGCAGGCAGTAGGACAGCTCTCCAGTCATGCTAGAGCCCTCCAGACCTCACACGCAGAGATAGACAATGGGGAAAAGAAATTTTATAGGAGGTGTTTTCTCTCAGGGGCTGTTTGCAACTTGTCCCCCAAAAGAAGGTTTTCAAACTCGAAGGTGGCCCTGATAGATGATAAGAGACCTCCTGGGCAGGGAAAGAAGAACCCAGCCCTGTCAAAGCCCTCAGGATCACATGAAGAGGGTGTTCACACGCTCCTTGCTGAATTACATCAGCAAGGCTTGAGACTGGAAGATGCGGGGAGCTCTTGGAGCAAGTCTGCAGAAAAAATTTGGCACTGCTTTAGAGCAGGATGCTAAAACCTCAGGCAGAACCACACTGCAACGTTTTCATGGAGGCTGACCTGAGACATAGGAGACAAGCATGGACCAGGAGAGCCAGAGCAGAAGTAGGGATATCAAGTGAGAGGAGCACCAGAGCTCCGGGTTCCTGGTCTTCCTGGATTTGTCTGTAACTACTGACTGAACTGTCAGCAAGCTCTTAAGGTTTGAGGGTGGCTCGCCCTGAGATAGAAGGTTTGAAAGAGACTGTTACAAAGAATTTCCTTCCCTTTTGTACCTACCTTCAAAAGAGGACAACCACAATCTAAATTGTGATTTAGTGCAGGTCTGACACTTAAGTCATAGGGATTCATAAGCAGGTGCTATATATCCCCAACAAACATAGCAAGATACAGCAGGAACAGAAACATCATCCTGCTATTCGTCTGTCAAAGGCAGGGGGAGCAGAGCTGGCACAGGAGCAATAGCAATTGCATCAGTGTTAGGGCAAGCTAAAAATCCGGCAGCAGGACAAATCAGAGCACGCTGCCTCTGTGCCTTACATTACTCTTTGGCAAAAAAAGATATAACAACATTTATTTATGTCTAGGGAGTATGAGTTTTAATCCAAAGTCTTGGATAAAGCTTCTTTTCAATAAAGCAGAAGAGAAGTGAGAAATGAGGCAAGACTAACTATAAATAACTCATGGGACTTTCCTCTCCTCTAACTCATTCTCTGAGCTTGCTCTTACCCAGGAATTGGCAATCACAGGAGCTCTTGGCATAAAACTAGCCCAAAGACAGTGTTGAGGGTATCAGAGAAAAAGAGAATAGATGAATGTTAAAACCAGAAGGCAAGACAATTGGTTCATGATCTGAGCCCTAGCCATTAAATTAAGACCATAAATTCATTTGGAGGTGTTTATTCCCTTTCCTCCTCACAGCCAGCAAATTGAAACTCTTTGTAAATTTCTTCATTAATGGACTTCAATTTTCATGTAAAGTTTTTCAGTAGTTTGAGTTTGATAGAAAAACTCAAAACACAACATGTTTTTTAATGGAAGAGTTTCTTCTACCTCCCACTCACCCCACATTGCAGGCAATTAATGTTGCTTAAGAAAACTTTCACCATGGAAGAACTAAAAAAAAAAAAAAGAGGGTCACAAAGGATTTCACTGAATTCGAAATGTCAGGCCAGCATTGCAACTGTATATAAGCTTGATCGCAGCTCACAATAAACGCCATCTTAGCATCTCTCACATTGAGGTCTGTGCTTTGTGGCCCTGCGGCGGGAAGCTGCAGTGCACCCCCGGTGGCGCCATGGGACCGAGCGAGAGCGCGGCAACAAATGGTGACCCCGACGTGATTCGGCAGGACCGACACGTCTCGCCGTGAGACCCGGGGGGGGGCGGGCCGTCTCCTGAGGGAGAGCGGCGGCTGCGACGGCGAGCAGCGGGCGATAGCCGAGAGTCCGGCCGGACGACATGGAGGCCTTAATAAAGGTAGTTGCGTTACTAGCTAAGGAATGGGGAGCTTCTGTGAAGCCGAAGGATATTACACTATGTGTAGAGCGGCTCCAGAAAGAAGGAGCCGTAAATAGGCCGGGGGACTGCTTGCAGCTGGAATTCTGGCCGTGATGTACTATGGTGCTGGCGGAGCAAGCTATGTCCACAAACACGACCAAAGATCTCAAGACGTGGGGAATTACACTCCGTCTTCTGAAGCGGTCGCGGGAGGAAATGGAGACTTGGAAGGCCGCCCGCGACGTGTTGTTTCATCAGGAGGAGGCTGAGACGGAAACGGAGGAGAAGTCTAGCGATGGGGGGGGCGAAAGAATGAGAGAGCGGGGGCGGGGAGGCCCCAGCGAAAGAACGGGAGAGCGGGGGCGGGGAGGCCCCAGCGAAAGAACGGGAGAGCGGGGGCGGGGAGGCCCCAGCGAAAGAACGGGAGAGCGGGGGCGGGGAGGTCCCAGTGATCCTACCGGTGGAATCCCAGGAACCGCCCCCAGTGTACCCCTGGCAAGATCTCGCACAAGCTGGAGAGGGCTGGGGGGTCCACGGGACCGACCCCGAGGATTGCGTGCCTGGCGCAGTTTTGAGGAAGGCGCTTAGTGAGGAAGATAAGACCCTGCTGCCGTGGGCCCCGGTAGAGGAGGGTGCTGTAGGCGGGGAGAGTCAGGCAGTGCAGCGAAGGAGGAAGGGTAACGGCCAATCGGAGTGGAGAGACCAGAGTACAACCTTAAAAAGAGAAAGGAAAGTTTGGGTGAGATCGCCAATTGAGGAGGAGAGCAGAGAAGATAGTGACGAGGAAGGTGGGGGCTTGCGGGAAGTTATGCGCAGGCTGCGGGGGTGTGTATTAGGAGAAACGCAGCCGAAAGGGAGGCCGAAGGGCGGAGAGGAAGTAACAACAGCCCCGGTCGACACCCTATTGCATGTATTAGAGGAAATAAGGCGGGAGGTCGAGAAACAGAAGGACCTGCTCAGCAGAGCTAAAAGGGAAGCGGCCCCTGCCATGTCCATACCGCTCACTGACTGGCGGCTAATAGCCGATTCGTGTGCCCTTCAGGGCCTACGGTTCGAGCAAGCGCCGCAAGTCTGCCCCGTAAGGGCAGTGCCGGGAGGAGGGGTCCAGTGGATGGCGCTCGAGCCCAAGATAGTACAGGGACTGATGACCTCGGTGAAGGAGAATGGGCTGAAACATCAGCAAACTCAGATGTTGTTGGATAGTGTGCATGCCCAGGCATGCACGCCTTACGACCTACGGCAGCTGGCGAGGGCGATACTGTCGCCCACGCATTGGATACTGTGGAAGGAGGCATGGCAAGGCCGTTGCGCCGCCCTAGCTGCAGCTGCCGCCGGGGACCCGAACCACCCCCTAGTAGGTACCACACTGGATTGCCTGGTGGGGCGGGGTGCAAACCTTGCATCCCTGAACCAGCAAGCGGCAACTCTCAGAGGCCGGGAGGTCATGGCCACAACAGAGGCTTTGCGGGCCGCATATGAGGAACTCGGGAAGCTAGTAAAGGTAGAGCCCCCCTGGACAAAGATAAAACAGACACATGCAGAGAGCTTCACTGAATTCTGTGACAGGCTCCAACGGGCCATTGCAGAGTCAGACTTGCCCCCTGAGGCCCAGGGCCCGGTCATGATGGAGTGCCTCTGGCAGCAGAGTAATGCCATGCCGGAGTTCAAGCCACGGCCTTGGCTGGCGGTAACAGTAGACACCTGTAGCACCGTGATCATCGCAACACAGCATCAGAAGCAGACAGCCCGGGCAGCACAGAGCCACTGGAACCTAGCCATTGCGTGGCTAGGGGTGCCTGCGAAGATAAAGATGGACAACGGGCCCTGCTTTGTCTCCCAGAGCACGGCCCAATGGGCACAGTTATGGGGAATCGCTCTACTCAGAGGCCTGCCCTATAACTCCACAGGCCAGGCAATAGTAGAACGGGCCAACCAAACACTGAAAAGGAAAATAAAATCCCTAGCTGAGGCGGAGGGCTGTGGGGGAGGCATCCCTCCTGAGAAACAGGCGATGCTACTGCATCGGGCGCTCTACGTGCTGAACCACCACAGCAGAGGGGATTGCCCCACGGAGCCAGTGAGGAGACATTGGGGGCACCTACCGCCCTCGATGGGTCCAGGTGTGAAGGTCCGCTTCCCAGGGGAAGGGGAGTGGGAGACAGGATGGGAACTGATATCACAGGGAAGAGGGTATGCCGCGATAAAACGGGAGGAGCAGATAAGATGGGTTCCAATGAAATGCTTAAGACCTGACTTAAATGCACGGACGGAAGGGACTGGGGCGTAACTAATCATTCTCGGTGAGATTCCATTTTGAACAGGGCAACGCCAGACGGGGACGCTGCTGCCTGATTGGATTGATGTTTATCGCCGGCTTCATGATTCCAGGGGCCGCAGAGTCATACTGGAGGAGGTGAGCACAGGCGCACGGAGCAGCGCACTACTGCATCCCGCTCAACCCCGAGGCAGGGCCGGCAGAGACCCCAGCGTGCCTGGTGTTCCGGCCACTATGGGTTAACACCAGTACTATGCCGGCTGTCCCGATGATCGACTCCAACCTGACCCTGGAGGCTAAGGGAAAAACGGGAGCTACGTCAGACCCTTCCTGACGGGGAACAGGTCAACACAGGGGCGTGGATCTTGTCATGGTTTGATTGGAAATGGCTTATAACACTGGGCTTGGTAGCACTCACAGTAGTGATAGCGATATGCTGCGGCTTGCTAATTCTGAATTATTGCTTACGGCATGTACGGGCTTAACTGCTTGATAGACATGAGCGCAGAGTATATCAATTAATGGTACAGGAAAAGAGGTTCTAAAAAGGGGGGGAGATGTGAGGGATCTTGGGAAACTGCATAGACAAAGATATTTGCATGAGAAGCGGTAGAGTAGGTGTAGCGGAAGATCACGTGGTGTGACGCGCAGCCTAGGAGTGGGGACGAAATGCAACTGTATATAAGCTTGATCACAGCTCACAATAAACGCCATTTTAGCATCTCTCACACTGAGGTCTGTGCTTTGTGGCCCTGCGGCGGGAAGCTGCAGTGCACCCCCGGTGGCGCCATGGGACCGAGCGAGAGCGCGGCAACACAGCATACCATTTTAATCATGAAATATTGGTTCTTTTAAGCTTTTACAATTTGTTTTTTTCCTATGTAATATCTTATCTAATGCAGTGTACTCATATTTCACGCAGAAATAAACAGTGAAGAAAACAGTTGATAAATGATGTTCTGCCAAAAGATATTAATTTATAAGATTCTAGAAATACTTTATTAGTGAAGGCAATAGATGTAAATATGATACCATTATCTGTAGTTTCTAGCTGATATTTATTGCTTTCTCATAGTCCAGGTAGCATCTCTTTATTTATTTAACTTAGTTTCTTTTCTGTAAATGGTTAGATTATTTCTCATAGACTAGGCACAAAGTATTTGTATTAATCTCACTCTTCGCCATTAGGTTGCTCTATTGCACTAATGTTTCAAAAGGTCAATTAAAACAAAACGGAAGATGAATGGGGCTGCTGGAAAGAAATCTCACTGTAGATACACAGATCTTAATGCACCTTTAGAAGTCAAGGTCAAGCAAACTGAAGGCTATTTATCTACTCTCCTTTTTGGAGTCTTGATCCAGTTGGCCTCTGTTAATCAAGAAATTGAATTCAGCAATTGAGAAGCTATTATTCATATTTCTGAAACACACAGAGTACTGCGGGATCTTAAAAATCCAATGTAGTGCACTAGGCTATATTCCACAGATCCAGCTAATGCCAAAAGAGACCATCATGCTCTATCTATATAGGTTCTTCATTTTTCAAGAATCTGGATTAAAACATATCCTTTAAAAAGAAACCAATGAAACAAACAAATAAACAGAAACTCTCTTCCCTTCTTTTAATGTTTAAACCCATCCACTGTTTTGGCTAAAATACTCCAATATTTACTTTTTGCTAGCAAATCATACCATACTTCAAGACTTGATTTGTCAAATTTTCAGCCACTGAAATCAGTCCTACTCTCGTGTGGAAAGCTGAAAAGTCTCTTTTTCACTTTCTGCATTTCTTTTCTCTATGCAGCAACAATATGCAGTCACCAACTATATGCAATCAGCTTCCAGTATCTTCCTGATAAACTGAGTAGACTGAACTCTGTAAGCCTCACAAGCCATCACAAGGCTTATTTTCCTGGGCCTTGGTCCTTTCTTTACTTGACTGTTTCTTGAGCATTCTCCAGTATTAAGTGTTAGTAAAACTTCTGGTAGTGGTCTTATCAGGGTTGTATACAGAGGCATGAATCACTTCAATTCAGAATTAAATGCCATGTTGCCTCAAGGCAGTTTAAGAGGCTGATACTGCAAGCCAAGCTTCCTGGTTGGATGATGTATTACATGATGTAATTTTTTCCCCCCTTTGATCCAAAAGCATGATACAGTACAGAGTTCGCATTACTGTGGATCTACATTACTTGATTAGAGAAAGTGAAGACATGAGGGAACTCAGCTTCAGACCCCAGGAGGCCAGGTACAGTTGTGATGACCTTGAAGCTTAATGTTCAGCTGACAACTATGATGTTTGATGCTCTTCAGGCAAATTAAAATTTCTTTTCTGGAGTTTTTAAATGTTGAATTTCAATGACAAAACTGTAAGCAGAATGTACTATCATAATTGTTAGAATTTTTTGATCCCATTTTAACAGTTTTATATTGTTACATTTATTTTTTCTCTCTGTACTGAACAACATGAGACATTGAAATATCATACATTTCCCTCTGGGTGAAAGTGCCTATTTCTGTTTATGGCTAGTTCCAACCAGACACAGGTTTAAGTGACAGCCATAGTAAATTTCATGCCCTGCCCTTTCCACAGAATATTCATTACAGCTGGGACTAAGCAGCACTTCTTTTGACAAGGTGCGAGAAAGCCACAGTATCAATGGACATGAGACTGAATTACCATTCTGTCTCTGGAGAGCCTGCAAAAAGTCAAGGCTGAAGACCATTGTAGATACTGTGTGTAGAAATTCATGTTCTGTGTTCATTCTATACCTATTCCAATGGAAAAACAGAAGGCCTCAGACTCTAGAAATATCAATGTATTTCATGGCTATTAAATCACTCTTAAAATGGGAATAAAAAGTGAAAAGAGGGTCCATTCTCTGTGACAGCAATGCCACACTAGTGTCATGCACCTCTTTACACATGGTCATACCTGTTGGCGCTTATTTACCAAAGAGAATATTTGAAGAGTAGAGTAGAAAAGGACACAGGAGAGCATTTGAAGCTGTCACTGAAGCATGACTAATGTTAGTTGCCCGGGAGTTTTGTAAGAACGTAAGTAACAAAAGCAATACCAGAATGTGTTAATGAGTACAGTGCTATGTATACAAGCAAACCTGCAGTGCTGCTAGCCCACAAAAATAAAATAGCAATTGTACCTGTAACCTGAGAATAGTTTGCTTAACTGGAGAGTTAGATCAGCAGCCAGAGGGGTCACAATACAAAGTTATGCAAGCATTTGCCCTTCTATGCTATTACAGAAGGAACAAATGAAAGTGATGACAAGAGTCAACGGAGTGAGTGTGCGTAGTTGTTGCCTGTGTTTTTTTCTCGATTATTATCCCACTGCCCTACTACAACTCTCCAAAAGGATTTAATTGAAGAGGAAGCAAGTACTCCTGTGTGTCAGAACTCACTGGACAGAAATGCTGTAGTGTTCATTAAGGTAATCACTTAGCTGTGCAGTGTAATTGATTGACAGCATTATTTGGATTAAAGCACTGCCAACCGCATAATTCTTCCACTACTGCTTAGATCTAGCAAGAGCTTATGTCTACAACCAGACTAACTGAGCAGTGCCCAGATTTCTCTCTTCTTTCCTTCCTTTTCTTTATTTTTCTCTCTCTCCTCTCTTTCTTTCTTTCTCTCTCTCTCTTTCTTTTTTACGTCTGGACAGACTCCAGCTATTTATGTGTTCCCAAAAGAAGGCTGCCCCTGTAGGCCTGCCTCTCTGACGCAAACTGACATACAGCAAACACAAGGCAACTGTTTTATAAAACCTTAGAACCACAATTCTGGATGCACCCCAGGTATTAAATGACGTTTATAATACAACGTTATATGACACACATTAATGGTGGGCAAACAGAATCCCCCATATAGCACTCCATACCTGATGCCAAGCATGAAGCTATCAAGTTATTGCATATACATAATATTTCAATTCTTCTTATGCTGTTAAAAGATACTCTAAAATTATACTTGGATGCTTCAAATGAGGCCTAATACAGTTAAAACAATTGATAGGGTTGTCAGTGTGTTCCCAGATATCCTTGAGATGGGGCTATCTGATCAAAACAGCAACTCCTTCATCACCAGAGAGCAGACTTATGGTCTAAACTGGTAATCCCATACATTAATTTATTTTTGCTGATATAGCTTCATAATTTTCATTAAACAATATATGTGTTCTCTAATAGACCTAATAATAGTAATGAAATAATACTGGCAAGACTATAACCCTCTGGCATCTGTTTGCTTTAAAAAAGAAATATAAATTCCTCTGTGTCCTTCTGGAGAGGTGAAGTGTAACCTCTATTTCA
Organism: Apteryx mantelli; assembly: GCF_036417845.1. Lineage (NCBI taxonomy): Eukaryota > Metazoa > Chordata > Aves > Apterygiformes > Apterygidae > Apteryx > Apteryx mantelli. The sequence goes on along the minus strand of NC_089979.1, from coordinate 145,069,677 downwards.
TCCTTTAGGGTTCTCATCTCAGCAGAATCTATCAAAGCTGAAAGCCACTTTTCACTCTTAAAGTAAGTTTACCACAAGCAACAATTGTTCAGCGTTTTTAAAGCCAGAAGGTTTTTCATTCAGCAGTTAGATTAGAGGTCTTTATCAAGCTAAAACCAGAAGCACTGATGCTTACTCTCCATGGATTGCTTCTCTCCAATAGCTTACTGTGTGTATGGCACAGGAGTTATTCATGCCCCCGTTATTCCATTAACATCAGGCAGTGCTGAAACTGATATTCTCCCACTCTATTAACAGTCCATTTCAGGGCAAAAATCAGACCTTCAGCTTCTTTTCAATTCAAAAGCAGTATTAATGTAACACAAGGTGAAGATGCTTCTCATATTTCGGCTTAGACAGCAGCGGTGTTATTACAATTCACTATTTGCTACAACATTCTGTTAGCTTTTATTCAAGGTTTCAATGTTTGCATGGATTTCATGGGCTTTATCATTTTCTTGCACCTTCTTATTCTCCAGTTGCAAGCTTTTCCCACTTGTGTTTCACTTGGCCTATTTTCTAGCACTACCCCCATCCTGGATCATATATATTCTGGCCAAAATCCTTGATGGGGTAGGAAAAGGGAAAGAAAGCCGGCTGAGGGAAAAGGAGCTGCACAGTCTTCTGGGTACCGCACTGCCAAATCTTTTCAGCACATTGTCGGTGGAAAGCACACAGTCCCTTTGTTATGAAAAAGAGAAATTAAGAGAAGTTATCACCAATCTCATTGGCATATCCATATTCCCTGAAACTGGCTCTGGACTTGCACTCTGACTGTGTTGTGCCAACCTACCCAGTCATGTGAATTTTAAACCTGGTGGATCTGGCCAACAACGGATGTCTTCAGGTTAGAAAGGATGTTTAAGTAACAAAGACCAGTTTCTACTTCTGCTGCTCTGGTCTTGGCTCCACTCTGGGCGAAAAGTTCCCCCAGAAAATCCTTCTCAATCTCCCACCAGCTGTCTCAATTTAAAGCAACCCTCAGGTACTTGCCCTGCGCAGAGAAGCAATGGGATCGGAGGACTGAACTCACCCAGTGACCACCTTTATATATCTCCTCTCAGCTGTGTCTAGCTATGGCAAGTCCTCTGCTTCCTTAGGCCATTATACTTAGCTGAATGAGCCTGATGTACACAGGTTAGCAGAGATCAGATCACAGTCATGCACAGATCTAGAGGCTGATGAGCAAATTAAGCCATAGATTCATGCAAATTGTTTGATGAATACAATCTGGAGGACAGCATCCTTTCAGTTGGAGGAAAAATGTATTCTGGATTCAATATCAGCTTCTCTCTGGCTCTCCTTTGAAGTTAAAGAAGATTTTCAGAAGGCTGTTACATGAAAGTTAACTTCAAATGCTGTGTTCTTTGAAAAGAAATTTTATTCACACAGGGGCATTTTATTTAATTTGTCCAACTAAAATTCTATTTACATATTAGATACAGAGTTTTATCAATATTTACAAACCAGAAACGTTTTTATAGCAGTGTGGTTTCAGTGATTTAAAAAGGGGAAATCATACAAGAATTCATGTATATATCATAGCATTTAATTCTACAACATTTCATGCTCTGCCAAGCTTTTCCCAGCACTAATTGAAAAGGGAGGGGGGGAAGGAAGATAAAATAGGAACACTGAGTACTGAATACTTTAATAAAAGTATTAACCAACTGGTTTATTCCCCAGAGTTCAAGTGTTCGTTTAGTTATGCCATGTATCACACTGAGGAGAGCGGAAGACAGAGATAGCGTGTGTCTGCAAGAGGAGGTGGGATGACTTTGCTGCAGCTCTGCCCAGTGAGGGACATGAGGGCAGGATGCATCCCCAGGATCCAGATGCTCTTCTGCCTGTGGCAGCAAGACCCAGCAGAGGGAGTAACAGTGTTCAAAGCTGGCCACAGTGCGGTTCTCAAATAAAAAAAGAGGCTCTACCAAAATACCAACCAGTGGTGCATCACTTCACACAACGCAGTGACAGACACTGGGTCCCTCGGGACATAGGGCAGCCTTACATGATGGTCACTGTGGGGTCCGCCAGGGCAGGCTGCTGTGATCTGCATAGCTCTGGCTGCCAGGGCAGGGCTGCATGCAATTGTTGCAGCCTTTGTTTGATAAAAGACAAAAATGTGGAGAACTTCCCACAGAACATTTTAAAAAATTACAGTTGAAGGGGGCACTTCAGTTTAGGATAGTATACATCCAGTTTTTTAGTAATCTGCTTCTTAGCCCTCTGAGACACATGGAAGGTTTTGCTTTGTAACCAGCATAAAAAGAGAAGACATGAACTCAACCTTTCATTGCAAAAAGAACTAAAAAACTTTGTTTCAAGCGCAGAGAGGATATGTAAAGGAAGGTCTTATCTATTTATGGTTCATGGCCATTAAGTTCAGCTACCATTTTGTTTTAAAAATACTGTAATAATGACGATAAAATAGCTAGCAATTTTAAGAAATTATTCAAGCATCAGCAATGCAAAACACTTTTTCATGTAGACGTTTTAAAACAGCAGCATTTATCAATATGTTTTATCTTACATGTCATTATTCCATGCATCATGTTTGCTTTTCATAAGTAACCTCAGTCATTATACTTGGGAACTACCCTTGAATTCTTTGCAGTTTTATCTCTGGCATTTTTACTGAGAGAGAAAATCAAAGTTACTCTGTTTACTTATATACATAAGTAGAATCATAGAATCATATGATAACTTAATGATGATTATAAAGATTTTAATGACTGTTGAAGCATGTCTTTCATGCACTAATTGATAACAAATTGATAGTGATTAATAGCTAACAGTGAATTCTTATAAATTAAAGAAGCTAGTCTCTCCATAAATCACTGTTGTTTCCCTCCATTGCATTGGTATTGAACAGAAAGACTACAGGGTCCTTCCTCATTGCAAAGAATGGTGAAAAATAAAATCTCTGTATACATGCTCTTATTATTCCACCAAACATTCAGCTGCAAAACAAATGCCTTTCTGGTTTGCTGCAAGATTAAGGGCCCACTAGGACAAGTTCTCTATACACAGAACACCCATCGATTTCAATGGCAGCACCACGCACAAACCATTTCCAAGATTAGCCCTTAATTATTTATCAAAAACTTGCCCTAGAGCTCTGAGTGCATTGCAAAGACAAATGGAAAGATTCAAGCAGTAGATAATGGGGTGCATTTTTCTGCCTTCACAAAATATATGGAAGCTTTTGTGTAAACAACTCACTGACAACTGGGTGAATAAGTTGTTTATTGCTGAATATGCTAAACTCAGTAATGTGCTAGACATTTGGAGATGCCAATCAATGCTCATACCTACCTCCAAAGTGTTTGTAGTGATAAAGCAGGTGCTATTTTTTAATTCCACAACTGTTTTTTTACTTAAATTTACATTTATTAAATGTTCTGCTGAAACAACATTTAAAGTAACAGGACAAGCAGGAACCTTTCAGCTAGGGGTTGAATCCTAGCTACTTAGTTTATTAAAAAAAAAGTCATATCCATCCATTGGCTATGCAGTGGTTTAGGGTACATGAAGCCTAAGTCTCTCAAAGTTTTCCAGCTGGACCTAACTGAACCCTAGACTGCGACGCAGTTGCTAAATATCTACTGTCATTTTCAACACTTGCCTCCAGCTGCTGCACCAGGAAGGAGCAGGTTTCTTGTAAACCCTGTGTTGTGCGTGTCAGCTCCACACAGGTACCTGGGAAGCTGTAGTACATCTCCAGAGGTATTACATATCCAAATACCATGCCTGGAGCCCCCTTTCTACTTTGCCTCAGATTTCACGTATCATCTTCAGCAAGTCACTTAAGCTACATGTTAACTGGTAGATATGGGATTGCTGCAGATGTCCCAGATTTAAGCATTCACACCGGCCACATCCCAGGCCTAAACCAAGGTAAGAACTAAAGTACATCAGCTCCTCACACCTTGCCTTTTGTGGAAAGAAAACCCCATTGCACTGGCTGGATTGAACTCCTAGCACACCCCAGCCAGGTTGCCAATTTGGGGATTGAGAACTCAGGACCCAGCCTGTGGAGCCATTTTCCCTCTCAGTATAAATGTAACTTGCCTGTTCCCCAGTTCCCCACCTCAAAAATAGGACCACACCACTTTCCTCTCTCACCAGCGTATTGTAAAGATAAACACATTAAAGCCTGTGAAGTGCTCAGATGCTCAGGTGATAATGGGAACCAGATAATTACCCAAGACAGACAATTCCACGGGCAATTTTCCATACCTTTTTAATAACGGCTGATAAGAAAACCTCAAAGCCAGGCAGTAAAAAATCTGCTGTAGAATGAGCTTAAAACTTGATTGCCTAAGGAACCTGTAAATTCATAAAATTTTCATGTAAAACATATGTGCAGTTTATCCTGCAACCAAGTATAATGTTATATGCTGCTGCAAGCTGAGACAAGATATTTCCCCCAGAGCTTCTGCGGAGACCATAAACCTCTGGTATAAGTGATTAGACAAAAGGAAAAAAAATAGTTTTTAGGGAAAAAAAAGAGTAATCTGCCGGCAAGTACTGTTTCAACAATGAAGCAAACACGCTATGGACAAGAGGAACTTCTCTGTAGGTAAGCTTCAGTCAAGGGACAGGATTTAAATTAGCAGGTTCCTATGACCACCTGAATAGCTGTGAGTCGAGGACACTGAAAGAAAAGCTGAAAGAAGGAATTCTTCATCCTTTGTCTTCTCTGAATTTTTCCAACAGGTATTGGCAGTACTTTGGACTTTGCTCAGATGGATTAAACTGACTTTCTAGATAGTAAATCACAGAAGTATGCTACTACTAATATATAAGGGTGGAATGGTAAGCCTGGGTCAACCATCAACCTCTTCTTTCTCTATTCAGCTGCAAGAAGAATATGTCTTGTGATAATTGACAACTGTAGCCATGGTGCAGTGGGCAACACTCCATTTTTTATTAATGAGGGTACAACTATAAGGCTGGGCCTCCATGGGAAAGGCAGATGCTCCCTGTCACCCGCAGAGCTGACTCCTCTTCCGTGGAATGATTTCTTAGGAGAGTAAGAAGCTGACACCTCCATTTCTTGGATCCTTTTAGAAATGAATGGGCTTTGGTCCAAGTGCTGTTGATCCATTCCTTTTGCAAGTGCTAAATTCACTTTTGAGACAGGAATATATCTACAGGAGCATGCTAATTTATGCTAATTTCTATAGGGGCACTCCTGAGGGAAAAGTTTCCTATGGACACAGCTAATAAACTATGCTGACTGCAGAAGATTCAGGTTATACAGGGTAGTACTTGCTGACCCCATTCCTTCCTGCGACTCCCAATTGTTTATTACTGTCCCTCCAGTACCAACAGAGTTTTTCAAGCCTCACGTCTGTCAGTATAATTTTTCATCTGATTACTCTCCAAATTTATTCTCCAAAATGATTTGGGGAAGGAATGTTGGGCTATTGTTTTGGGTTTTTTTAAGTGACACTAAGAAAAGCTGGTTGATTATTAACCCAGGTCATTTTACAGGAGAATGCTAGAAAGCAGTCAGGTGGCCATTTAAACCAGTTTGTAAAGGGAAATATTATCTCTGGCAAGAGACAAGGGCAGTGGCTTGTGAACAAAGGAAGATATTCTCTACCCAGATCAGCTGCAGTTCCAACACTTCATTAGCTTCCTCAGAGCTGGAAACGGCAGCTGCAAATGCAACTTAAACAAACTTTGCCTTTCCAGAGTGTTTAAACAAGACATACAATGTTACTATGGGGTTTGCATTCAGGATTTGCATGAGGATGTATTATTGATGTCTGCAGTACAAACTAAAAACTTCCAGCACTGAATAAGTGCTTTCACTTTAGTTTATAATAATGCCCTCCCCTTAATGAACATGTGGAAATGTAAATTATGAACACAAAGCAAAACAAAACCACACCTCAGAGACCTGTACCCACCACATATCACATGTAGGTTTTACGCCCTTGATTCTCTTTAGCTTCCATGGAATTTGAGAGTATTCAGAAGAGCATCCAAGTCACCAGCACCACACAGCACTGAGCCATTGGCATCCAGTTATCAAAGACCATTAGAATCACTGGATCTGTTTTGGAGCAATAGTGGAGGCATCTGCCTCTTCTGGTGATTAAAGATGACAGAGAAAGGAATTTAAAATCTTTTGCACTCCATTACAGGCACTACACTTCTGATTCATTTGCAGGACTTATGTGCGCTTAAAGATGCTCATGCAAAAGCACTGAGCTGCTGCATTGTAAGAGAGGGCGAGAATCCCCATGGGCAATCTCCACAAAGCAGCAAGTAATAGCAGTAGACAGAACTATCCATCCAAGGTGCAGATAACAAAGCAGTATTTCTAGCCATGCAGCATGCCAGACACAGGCTCTTTACTTTTTATGAAAAGTTCAGCCTGTTCAGTTCATCTGTCTCATGAGAACAATTATTTGTCCATGTACAGAGACCAGATCAGCTGTGTCATGCTTTAAAAAATATGCATTTTAAATAGAGAACACTGACTTCCATTTACACCTTATCTTTGCTTCAGTGTAACAGTATACAGAGCAGGCAATATTAACCAATGAAGGTTGAAATACTATACACCAGCGTAGTAACACTCCCTTTTGCGTTTAGTCATTTGAGAAGAAATCAGCCCTCACAGGTCTATATCTTGAGAAGTGCAGACTTTTCTTTCTAGAGAGGAAAATTTCAGCTTAAGTTTGCTTACTCAGGCCAAGCACTTTCCTTGCTTATTCTGCTGAACCCCTATCCATATCTCTGGTTCCTCCTGTCAGTGTGCTTTCTCAGAGATGTTTCCCTCTCTGACACTAGCTGTGGTAGATGTTTTCATAATCAAATTCTTTTGGAGTCAGGCTATTCTTTCTAGGCTGTTATGCACTTCAGAAATTCAGGCCAACATTAAGTTCTGCATATCCATATAGTGCCCTAGATGTGAGACGAGTCAAAATGCTCTTGTAAAAAGAAAGCTCCCTTGCCCTCCGTGGTACTGGATCAGGCCCCATGTACATCACTTCACCTTTCTAGCAAAGGTCACTGAGCTAAAAGAGACTGCGTAAGCTACAAAATGTCAGGTCAGATTACTTGTGCAAAACAGTTTAGGATCCTGCTGCTGCTATTTATTTATTTATTTATTTATTTATTAAAGCCAGCATCTATAGCTGACTTAGGCAAAGGAAGAAAAGAATTAGTGTGCTCCATTCCCCAGAGACCTCTTGCAAACTCTACACTTTATTCATTAGCAGTGACAAGAGTAGTTAACATTTGCTTGATATATGCAAGTGAGAAAGCACTGGCATAAAGAAACTAGTCTTAGGATTTTTTACTGTTAGAGTTTGAGAGGTTTTTTTAAAAAAATTTGTGCAGATGAGCACATGCATGTGTGTCAGAAATTGCAGTTTAATATAGTTAACAATTATTTTTGAAAAGCCGTATATTCTTTGCTTATCTTGGTGAATTGGTAGCAAAGTGACCAACTGTAGGACTGGAAAACTGCTTTTACTGTAATAGCAGCATTGCAATAGCTAGCAGCATTGTTGGCACAGCAATTAAAGCAATTAACTCTAACATTGATCTCATAAAAGCAGAAACCAAAGCTTTATAAGTTACTCATCCAGCTTCTACATTACAGACAGCCACACTGAGAATTTGATTCTGTTTCTCTATTGATAGTTTCTTGCAGAGATGAACCACAAAAATCCAAATATTTAGTTAAGGTTCTGTGGGTATGTTTTGCAGTTATCTCCCATATTCTTCTAATGTCACCATAAACCAAACAGCTAAATCAGAGCAAGAGCCTATGTCTTTTCTAGAATTAATCAAATATTTTTGTGTTGATGCAATGTCTGTTGTCCCACAGCCAAATCCTGCAAGATGTTAACCAAACAACCAGTCCTTTGATACAAATTTTATTCAGTGGACTGGGATTTTTTCCCCCTGAAATCAGTCCCTTCTCAGGAAAATCTCCCAGGTTTGGATTGTCTAGAAAGGGACAGTTCTCTCTGGGAACAGCTTTCCATTCCTGTATTGAAGACAGTGGGTCCAAGGTCTGCAGCTGAGTACATCTTCTTTTTACACTCCTCCAAAAATGACAGCATGGCCTGAAGACAATTTACTTTGCATCTTGTCCTCTTTAAAATTTCCTCCCTGGGAATCTCAGAAGTTGAGCCTAAGAAAATTCCTGCCTGCAGAGCTCCCCTTAGGCTTCAGTGCAACAGCAGAGATCCTCAGATATTGTCTGCCAGCAGCCATTTAAAATCCTCAGTCTCCACAAAAAAATCATTTTGTTGTTTTCTCATGGGAAGGAGGGAAGGAAAAGATTATATACATATAGATAGGTTATGTTTAGTTGCAAACTACAAGGAGGGGAAAACATAGAAAAAGATAAGAGACTGATGGTAGACTAATAAAGCTTTATTCTAACACCAATCTGCCAAAATAAAACCACTGTATGATAAATATTAATTTTTAAATGAAGTGGATATGGATTTCACCTGGTGTCTCTGCCACTTACTTACACTAAGGGAGGTAGATATTTTGCTACCTAACAGTCTTTATCAGAACAAGACATCATAAAGAGATCTTGTGGAATTAAAACACATATGCCCTGAATATAACACAGAAGGTTCTGAAGGTAAAAAAGGAAGAAACATTAAAAAAGGTGGTTTCTTTCTAGGTCTCAGAAGAATTCAAATGAATTTCAGGGAGAATGAGGCACGTTTTCTGAGTGGCATGTTATCCTAAAAATCATTTTCTCAAATTACTGGTGGGTAAGTTACTGTTCAGCCCAAGTAAGGGTGCTTCTGGTATGGACTAGATGATTTTAATGACAATTACAAGTTACTGTACTTGACACGGTGTCAAAACAATTCATAAGGGACTTGGGAAGATCTACGTAAGCTCAAAAAAAGGCTGTGGCCTCAAGGCAAGCTATATTGGTAGGACACAGATGACCTCTTGCAAATGGGCTGCTGTGCTCTCAAACACTGCTGCCCTTCGACATCTGCCTCAACTCATTGTCAGAGGCTGGTCACTGACCCCAGCAGCAGGCATCAGAGGGGACCTGTGTCTATCTGTTTTGCTGCATTCTTTTACATTTCCTCTGAAGGGGATTTCATGCCGTTATGGGGAACCATGAGCTAAAGGGGCCACAAGGGATGCCAGGCTGACCTAGAGTAGCTGCAGTACGGACACTTTGCTCCTGCTGAGTCTGCTCCAGCAGCGCTACCTCGGGATGGGGCAGGCAGCTGAGGGGAATAAAGTGTTAAATCACTTCATGCAGACTCACCATATTACCTCTGTCACTGCTCATCCTCACCTGCTCGCTTGCCTGCCTGGCAAGCAATTGTGCACCCCATGAGTAAATGCAGTGCTTACCAGAACTGCTATTATTTTTAACAGCAAAGATTCTATCACCTGTTAATAAAAGTCTATTTGGGCTTTCAGCTATGAGCAAATTTTAGCAGCAGTTCACCAATGGCTAATACCAGTGAAAAGACAGCAACCAGTCCCCTGGTGATCCAATATTTTGTAATTATGTTTTTAACTACATAACAAAACATCCCTCTAAATCCCTGCTGGGACAATACTCCATTTCTCTGAAAGAAACAGAATAGAGAGAAATATTGTAGGACTTACAACTATTTACCTGAAAAAGGAAAGATGTGGCCAAGAGCACTCAAATGGAATAGATATAATTGGGGATGGAGCAGGTGGAAGTGAAGGCAGGGCAGGGACAAAGAGCTGTCATTCTCTTTGTCTTAAAATTAAGGATCAGGGACCAGAAAAGTAGAAAGAGAAAAAAAAATCTAAGAGGATGAATTGACCTTGGTCAGAATTGTGACAATTCTACCTCTACTTATTCAAATGAACTAAGATAAAATTGAATTTGCCGCACACACAAACACAATCACCAAAATGTAAGACCACATTGAGATTACAAAAGCACGTAATGCAAAAGATAAAAAAATCCAGATTAGGGTTATCTGTGCAATCTCTGTTTCATTCCTTGCCCACCTAAGAAAACCTCAGCCCATATAATTAAACAAACAGTTGACAGTTGACAAAGCTATGAAAGATGTGAAGTAACTGAAATAATTTTAAACTAAGGCAGGTTAACTGATGTCTTAGATTTAGGATCAAGAAGAGATTTTCTCCCTGTGCAGGCTAACGTGTCAAGAGACTGAGGATTTTTCACCCCTTCCCTGCACCACAGGATGTGAAGAACCCACTAAATCTCCTGCCATTTCAAGGTTTTGAACCCACTAAAGCTTTCTGAACCTCCCATTACATCAGTTTAGCCTTCTGGTACTGCTTATTCTAACCTGGTGGATAAACAGATGGACGGATAAAGGCCATGTCATACCTATAGGGCCTGACTACAGAGTTGTGTTATCCCCTGTTTTAGACCAGGTATATCTGAAGAATTTTATTCAGAAATGAGAGGGAATCTGTGGCAATCAACAAAAGCTCCCATCAGGTATTAGAACATTTCAAAATCAAAATATTTTGTATTTTAATTGAAAACATTGTGGTTATAGGCTTGGCCTTTGTCTGACCTGTTCTCCAACCCAATTTTCTGTCAGAAACAATTTTGGCAGAAGACATTTGACCAGCCAGTCTCTAGATTAACACTTTCATCAGTGAGAACCCTTTTTTTCCAAGGCTTTCTGCTTCCTCGTATCTGGCACTGGGATTTGCTTTGCAGGACATCATTTGCTTGCAGGATTGAGGGCACTGTCACGTCCTGCTTCCTCACAAGGCAGAAATCATTCAGAAAAGCTCCTAGAGTGCCTCAGGATGTTGGCTGATTAGAAAATGTGTTGTTCTCACTGACTCATCACCTTTCATGGACGTTTTTTGTGAAGGCCTTTGTATACTTTTCCCTGGGCAAAATATGAAACAGATTTTTCTCTCCCAGAACAGATGATTATCTGGAAGCAAGGACACTCATGTGGGACACTGAAGCTTGATGCCCATCTACAGCAGATCAAGCAAAGGCTCCAACTTGGCTGTCCTGCATCTCAGCAGTCCCTTAATCATCGGAGCTTTAGTCATTTTTAAGAAGGCTGTGTTATACACAAGCAAGCTCATATTGTCCACATATTACATTATCCAGCAAGCTTATATTACCCAGAGATTAAAGAAAAGACAGCCTGGTTTTGCGCCACACTGGTATGGAAGCTGATGCCAATAATTCAATATTTTGAGGAAAACAGAGTGGATTGGGAAGGCACGTAAGGTTACAATTCCCAGCTGCCTATCCTATCCTCAGTTCAGTAGAGTTTACAATAGCGCGTTTCAAGGTAAAACAAAGACAGTGGCAGTTTGTTATAAAAGGCCACATTCAAGTGAGCCAACCCAGCAGGTACTGACCTCCCCAAAACAGGCTGCGCTGCTCTATACCACTGCCACTGCAGCTGGCTTGTGTTTTTAACCAGCAAATGGGGCATTTAACTCTAGTTCAGTCCTTACTTTTTATTTACAGGCCTGATTTGTAATGATGGCCTTTAGGTTTCTTCTTTTTAGTGTTTCCTTGTGAACAGGATTCAAGATACAAGGGACTCCTATTTTCTGTCTTACTCCAAAATGCTGAATGCTGAAGAGGAAGGAAGAGATTCATGCTTTGTCAGGTACTCTGAGCACATTCTTCAAGACAGTAACATTTTAATTATAACACTGGAAAAACCATCTATAAGAGGAAGCTGCTTTGCCAGCATCAAGAGGCAAAAGAGGGACAATTTCTTTAAATTCTTTTCTAAATTCAAATTGGAAAAATTAAATTCTCAGTTTCAATTTTGTTCACAACATGCCAGCAGAGGTAAGCATACATACAGAGACACAGACAGAAACAGAAACACAGACAGAAACAGAAACACACAGACACAAAGACACACACATAGAGAGAGAGACATATATATGTTATTTATGAATTTATGTGCAAGTATATATGTATATTTTATGCATGTATATTTCTCTCTCTCTCTCTCTCTCTCTATATATATATATACAGATATATGTAAATATATATGTTTGTTTATAGTGAGTTTCCTTCAGAAAATGCTACAGGTCAGCTTCCACTCACTGAGATGTGCAATATTTTGTATTGTGCAACAGGACATTCATATATTCCACACAGCTATTTTGGTGGGGATCCCACATCCAGTAACCGTCAAGAGCTGTTAGAGGGAGTGTGAAATCCATGCTGCATCTGACAGCACAGCAGTCTCCAGATAGCTGGAATCACAATCAATAACTAACAAATGGCCATTCCACTTACAGTATAATGAGCCCCGTCTGAGCCTGCTTTTCCCGCTATGAGATTCAGGCACTAATTCTACCACCATTAGCTCCTTTAGCTGGTTGTAATGACAGTTAAAGCATGTAATAACATTTAAAACACAGACTGTAATTTCTTTTTCTCTATTCAGAATTTGTACTTGGCCAGCAAATGGCTTAATGAACTAGCTTTGGAGACTTTTCTAATTACCAGATGTCCCTGGAGAATTTCTTTGTTTGATTTTATTATGCAAAAAGTCACTAGACTAGCATCTATTCTGGCTGCTCTCAGAAATGTTCTTCCTTCCAGCGCAAAGAGACTGCATCTTGCACCAGGTCCTAAAAAATACTCTAAATAGATTTAAAGTCACTTTCACTACTTTCTCCTAATTCTCTGCAGCTATGTATGAGTGGAGTTGGGTCAGTTCACCAGGCTGAACTAATTGTTTCTCCTCAGTAGTATTTTAGTTCTGGATCAAGTAATGCACTTGCAATTTCCAGATTCTCCAGTTTCAACTATAGATCTTTAAATTGATGGAGATAAGAAACATTACCTATGATACACTAGATCTATTTATATCTAATTCCCTTCCCTGGGTCAGTCTAAACTCTGGCTTTTTTCCTCAAGTTTGGTTGCTGATTTTTCATCACATACAAAATGCAAAACCTACGATCTTCTGCATCCTTCTGAGACTAGGTTCTCATTACTATCTTGTTATAAGAGAGGCATCAGTGTTTCTCTCGTTTCACTTCCAGCTTGATGCTGACAACCTGCTTGCAACCAGGATGCAGGTTTTGCTCCTCTCAGATTGCAGTGGGCTGGAGCCCAGATCTCCCTCTTCCTTGCCATGTGTCTGCCCACTAAAAGTCCATGCTGTAGCACCTAGTCATTGCTTTTACAAGCCACTTTTTTTCTTCAGCTTACATGAACAGAGTTATGTGACCCAAGAGTGGTGGCCAACAGGCACAGCAGTTCATGCAGAAGAGCACGCAGAGGGGGCCAGAAACTCTGCTGTGGATGGTGAACACATGCTCAGCAGTGGGGTGATGCACCACAGGGCAGCGTTCCTCCTACTCAGCCCTGGTGAGACACATCTGGCGTGCTGGGTCCGGTTCTGGGCTCCCCAGTATGAGAGAGACAGGGACATACTGGTACAAGTCCTGCAAAGGGCCATGAAGATGATTAAGGCATTGGGGCATCTGTCATGTGAGGGAAGGCTGTGAGAGCTGGGACTGTTCAGCCCGGAGAAGAGGAGGAGGATCTTATCTATGTGTACAAATATCTGAAGGGAGGTTGTAATGAAAATGGAGCCAGACTCTTCTCAGTGGTGCCCAGTGACAGGACAAGAGCCAATGGGTACAAACTGTAATATAGAAAATTCCATTTAAAAATAAGAAAATTTCTTTTACTGTGAGGATTATCGAACACTGGAACAGATTGCTGTCAGGTTGTATCTTTCTGGAGATATTCAAAACTCAACTGGACATGGCCCTGAGCAACCTGCTTTAGTTGCTCCTGCTTTGAGCAGTGGGTTGTATTAAATGTTTTTCAGAAGTCCTTTCCAGCCTCAACCATTCTGTGATTCTGTGATTCTACCAAAATAGTACAGACTCCCAGGAAACTGTAATTGCTGCCGGCTAAGACTCAATGAGGAGTCTGCTCCTTCTGCCTGGACCAAACAGTTTATCATGATTAAAATGATCTGTAGTTCTGTATCCTTGCTTTTGTTCCTCAGTCTACGTTAACCTTGAAACAGGATCGTGAAACCACTGCCTTTGCTGACATAGTTGACCTGTGTTTTCTCAGGTAGCTCGTTATGCTCAGACACAACTCTGCTGTGGCTGGACTATCTAGAACATATCTACAGCCTGTGGTCATAACAGTTCCTCTACAAAGCTAGAATGGCTATTTTAATTTCATGTTCCATCTACAACTATCATGTTTTCCTCTTGAGTTCAAATGACTCTCAAATTACCGTCATAAACAATATCTAATTAAATCATTTTGGAGATGAGAACTGAGGTGTAAGTTCTAAGTATCATTAATGCTAATTTCAAGTGTGACAAGGGGTGTGACAAATTAGAGAAATATCTGTGTTAAACTGTGAACTTGTTTTGGTTATACACTTCATTGAATGTAATTCCTACATTGGACTGTATGTAGGGAAAGTAATAGATTTTGTTAGATAAATTGATATAGTTGGAAAAAACAACAAGCTTTGGAGCAAAAAAGACTTCTTTTGCTCTAGTTGATATTATATGGTATATTTTACTGAATGGGAAATTCAAGCAGTTCCTCCTTCCCCACTTTGCTAAACTTGTATTAGAAGAAAAATTCCTGAGGATTAAATTGGTTAACATTGTCAAATTAAAGTTGCAAGTGATTGTTCTCAGCATGTATTTAGTTATGAAGGCTGCTGCTTTTATTTCAGACCTGTAAAAGTATGCCCAAAACAGCTTGCTTTTCGCCATTTGTATGTATTGATCTAATAAAAGATTGAATTTCTCCTTACAAACCTGAAGTCACTTATATAGTCTTAGGAAGTCACAGCTATGAAGAAATCTTGATTTTATCAAGGCAAGTGATTGCAATTCTGCATGCTGCTCTGGATCCTATTTACTCTACCTGCTTGGGTTCATTCTTGCCTGAAGCCAGTTATTGTAAAGTGGAGCTGTAAAAAGACCTCTGCCAAGACGACTGGGGTTGGAAAGCAGGATCTCCGTGAGGCAAGAAACAATGGGTGCCTCTTTGCCAAGCACTCTTAATAACTTCCGAACCCACAAAGCAATTTCAGTCAGAGCTAAATTAAAGTGGAGACTGCAAATGCATTGAACTTTGCCCATTTTGTGAAAGCTGGCAGTGGAACTGAGGACCTGTGTGAGAGCCACCAACCAAAGGCCAGGCAGTTGTGAATATCTCTTTGAAGAAGCAGCAGCCAGCTGGCATGGGCTGCTGCTTGCATGATCAAACACGCAGAGTGCATGGAAGGATCTAGGAGCCCTGGAAGAAAGAGAAAGGAAACAAGTCAGAGGCCTTGCAACACAAAACCAGAAGAATTTGCTGGCCATGGTTGATAGAAGCTGCAGACTTCCACCACAGGGACTTTTCTTCTGCCGGCCCATGGTTGCTCTGTGCAGCCACACTGTGCATGTCCAAGCAGCATAGCTGGGCCAGAAAGACTTCTTTGGCCCTAGCTGTGGCAAGAAATATTGTGAATCCAATAGTTCATAGTTTGACAAACCGCTTGTGACCAGACATGCACTTTGTGGTCATTTCTTACAATCAGCAGATTGTAAGATTGGCAGATCGCTGTGATTGGCAGACCACTGTGTGAGTTTGGAGAATGGCTTATACTAGCCAGTGTTAATAACTATACAAGAAGAAGAATCAGATTAGCCAGCTAAGATCTTGTCTTCAGGAATTGCCTTGCAATAAAAAAGAAGAAAGATGACAGGAAGTTGAGAGAGATTCCCCAAACTCTGATACCTCCAGAGTATTTTGAATAGGACAATTTATTTATGGCTTTTGATCTTTGTTTGGAGGGCCAAATTTTAAAAAAGGGTGTAGAATTCCTTTCTGATTCATGGTCTCTGCTCTTCAGTTAAGTATTCAACCAGCTGAAGCTAGGTACCTGCAACCTAGCAGGCATAAATTTAAAGACAATATTTAGAAGACCTTAAAAATGTGGCCCTGAGACTCTCTCAGGACCCATGAATAACAAGTTAGTGTTTGTACCATATTTAATATGGAGATTGTGACCAAGCTGTTAACCTTTAGTAGCTGCCACTGAGTAAATATGTCACATAGTATAGAAGACACCATAAATCCATGCAAACAGTGCAAAGTATGTGGAGTGGCTTCTCAGCTGCCAGCTAGGATAAATGAAGTCTTATTTATCACTGCTATCTCAATTCCTCCTAAGTTTGGACCTTTAAAAAGTCCAGCTTCTGCATCTATCACATACTTTTACCCAGAAGATGGCTTTCCTTTTTTTTTTTGTCTATGTCTTGATTGGTGGCATTTTATATCAAATGATGCACTGCTGTGTTTTCTATGCTTAAATTTTAATTTCATTTAATTTCTTCTAATTCCACATAATCACAATGACTATGACACCCTCACTGACTGTTGTTGAAAAGCACACCAGGGTAGTGCTGGAAATTGAGATCTTAATATGCAAATGTTCATTCTAACACCTTGGCCTAGGAAATCTGGCATTATATCCTCAGGTTTGATGTCAAATTTACAAAACTTTTCTTTCTTTAAACACTTCAGTTTCTAAACTGAGGTCTGCAGTCAGCCTCAGGTCCAGATTTGTTTCAGATGAATAGTGTACCAGTATCATCGACAAGACAGTCAGATAGCTTAGATACTACATCCTGCACCTGCACACTTACCTGTAATTGATCACAGCCAAAAATTTAGGGAACAGTTTTTAAAATATAATGCTGAAATATAGCTGTTATTCTGAGATTTAAACCTGCATCACAGAAAATGTAACAAAAGTGTCATTTTCTTGTCTACAGCTAGGTCGCAAATATTTCCTTTCTTAGTGGCCAGTTAAGTTTCCTCTATGCCAACACTTCTATTATTTTCCACCTTCAAAATGTATTAATTCACTGAATGTGCAAGTTATGATGCTGAATTTATTTCAGTCTTTATTATTTCCTAGGTTGCTGCGAACATTGCATTCAGATCAGATTTCCAATTCAGCTGTTGCTGAGAAGCAGATGGATTACAACCCCTTGTTTTGTTGAATCTTGTGCTTACGTTCCCCAGAGAACACCTATATCCACTCAGCAACATGGCATTCACTAAACACAAAAGTCAATTTCCACCATGACCTTTATTCATAAAAGGATAGAGAACCTTTACAGCTGTACTTAGTTTCAATAGTTCTTGAACACATAATTAAAGGCAGGATAATTTAACTGGAAAAGATGAAGTCAATATATATGGAGAGAAATATGTCATGTTCATATGTAGAAGGACATTCTTATATTTACAAGAGTTAAACAAAAGGATAACAATGGACCGACTCGTAATGGGTGTTGCCCACTTGCAACACCCTTTCAAGGTGCAGTTTAGTCTAAGATATTGAGCTGCAAAGCAGGCTGTTCTCCTGACGTTCTTCAGCTCCAGAATGAGTTTCTCAGTAGACACATCTCTGAGTAGAAATAGGCAACTTTTCTTTTTAGATGAGAGCCTATATACACTCTATTCTGCATATTTACTCTCTTGCATTTCCTCCTTTACATAACTCCGATCAATGCCTAGGTCTATAGAAAGAGTTACATTTCAAATCTGAACTGTTACTGCCACTCCATAAAATCCATAGCTCCAGCCTAGGCCCCCTAAGCTCATGTTGAGGGTTAAAGTAGAATGCATAAAAGCACAGACATAAACTAAGGGACACTTAAATTAATCATTAGGAAGGAAGTTGTGGCTTACTCATGAAACCATCCTTGTGACTCTTCTTTGGTCTGCACTTGCAGGGAAATATCTTTGCAAAACCCAGATTCACAGATCCTGCCAATTCAACTCACACAGAGCTTTCTTTGAGAACTTTTCAGCACATCTTTTAAAATGCTCTTTATTTTAAAACAAAGGTGCTCCTCTGCCTTCCCTATTTATCTAGCCCATATACACAGTTCAGTTCCTTCAGTACCCGTCTCCAAGGTTAATAAAATAATAATAAGATAGTCTGAGGTGAGAGATGCTGCAATCTACTAATTAAAGCATTCACCTGGGAAGTGACAGCTTCTTTCCAGCCCTTGCTCAAGTCAGTTTAATATATTTCAAAGTTTACAAGTCTAGCACTTTGTGCTAAAGCCAGAAATGCAAACCACAGTCACCACGTTATGAAGTTCAAATGATATAATGGACAACGCTGTTGTGATAAGTGACCAGGGGAAGATTTAGCATGGAGAAATGGTCTGGCTCATCCCAGCCCTCCTTTAGGGCTTTCCAGCCTCACTGAAGAGGATGATCTTGCAGCAGCTGTGCTACCACAATTTAAAGCTTGCTGCATTAAGATAAACCCTTATCAGTGCGCTGAGTTATTTTAACAAGGTAGGCTACATATTACAGCAGCTCAAGAGCTTCCATGCAAAAAGGTGAGGAGCCTTTGCAGAAGCTGTGAGAACTAGAGAGCATTGGGTCTGGTGGTAAGGCATGAGATCTCCCAGCATGTCCCGGACCAACCCATTACCTCTGTCAGTCACAGTCCGATTTTAGGCTCTAATTTGTCATATGCTCATTATTTTTCATCTGTGTTACTGCATGAAGGAACCCAAATTTCTTAACTTCAGGCATCCTGCAAGTTTTTGCTACAGTTTTCCCTTATGGGATTGTTAGTTTTTATATTTTCCAGGCCCGAGTAGCTGGTTAATTTGTTTTTCTAGTCTCATTAAGGTGACAGAAATATTACTGATACAGCCACCTCCCTTCATCCATAGTAGTAATTGTATCATCTCCTTTTCTCCCCAGGTAGATTTTTCTGTACACCTTCTCTGTACTAATTTGCCTTTATTTATAACTTACATACTTCTTGTGCTCAGGATTGACAGTTAAAACAATCACTCTAAATGTGAGTGGACTGAACAATATTTTTAGACAGAATACACTAATAGAAATATTAGAGTAGAGCTGAGCAATGTACCCACAGGGAATAGCTGAACTGCTGCATCTGGGGAACTTCCCTATTCAGTAAGGTATTTACTAACATATATTCTTCTTAAAATATGTTAATTAACACAAATTGTTCAAACATGTTCTTATGAGTATATTTCAAGTTGCTCTTGAATTATTTTAGTCTGTATTTAGCTATTCACTATTTTGTAATTTTTTTATTTTCCATTCAAGATATCATCCTATTACCAGAACAAAATTCCTGTATACCAGAAACTTTAACATGAAATTTAGGTTCCATTTGCTACAAAGTACCTGGGAGCCTGGGCCACACAAACATGTAAACTATATCACAGAATCACACAGAATGGTTGAGGTTGGAAGGGACCTCTGGAGATCATCTAGTCTAACCCCCCTGCTCAAGCAGGGTCACCTAGAGCACGTTGCACAGCATTGCATCCAGGTGCATTTTGAATATCTCCAGAGAAGGAGACCCCACAACCTCTCTGGGCAACCTCTTCCAGTGCTCTGTCACCCTCACAGTGAAGAAGTTTTTCCTCATGTTCAGAGGGAACTTCCTATGTTTCAGTTTGTGCCCGTTGCCTCGCGTCCTGTCGCTGGGCACCACTGAAAAGAGTCTGGTCCCATCCTCTTGGTGCCCTCCCTTCAGATACTTGTACACATTGATAAGATCTCCTCTCAGCCTTCTCTTCTCCAGGCTGAAGAGTCCCAGCTCTCTCAGCCTTTCCTCATAAGAGAGATGCTCCAGTCCCCTAATCACCTTTGTAGCCCTTCGCTGGACTTGCTCCAGTAGTGTCACATCCCTCTCGTACTGGGGAGCCCAGAACTGGATACAGTACTCCAGATGGGGCCTCACCAGGGCTGAGCAGAGGGGGAGGATCACCTCCCTCGACCTGCTGGCAACACTCTTCCTCATGCACCCCAGGATACCATTGGCCTTCTTGGCCACAAGGGCACATTGCTGCCTCATGCTTAACTTGGTGTCCACCAGCACTCCCAGGTCCTTCTCGGCAGAGCTGCTTTCCAGCAGGTCAACCCCCAACCTGTACTGGTGACTGGGGTTATTCCTCCCTAGGTGCAGGACCCTGCACTTGCCTTTGTTGAACTTCATGAGGTTCCTCTCCGCCCACCTCTCCAGCCTGTCCAGGTCTCTCTGAATGGCAGCACAGCCCTCTGGTGTATCGGCCACTCCTCCCAGTTTTGTATCGTCAGCAAACTTGCTGAGGGTGCACTCTGTCCCTTCATCCAGGTCATTGATGAAGAAGTTGAACAAGACTGGACCCAGTACTGACCCCTGGGGGACACCGCTAGCTACAGGCCTCCAACTAGACTCTGCGCCGCTGATCACAACCCTCTGAGCTCTGCCATTCAGCCAGTTCTCAATCCACCTCACTGTCCACTCATCCAGCCCACACTTCCTGAGCTTGTCTATGAGGATGTTATGGGAGACAGTGTCAAAAGCCTTGCTGATGTAACTAAATAACTGGGATCCGAACAGAACATTTTATACCTAATGTAGATCCACAACTGAGAATATTGCAAAATCGTTATCGCTCACACTGAATCTCTTTCAAGTTCATACCAAATTACACAATTTGAAAATGCAAAATTAAAATTCTCTATCTCTCACCTAGTGAAATGCTCAGCTGAATAAAGTTCATGAAAGAGAAAGCAATGTTAGAAGGTCAATCATAACACAGAAAAATTGAAAAAAAAGATAAAACAGGCATCTGGACTTTCTAAAAGTGATTCATTAAAACAATAGAAGGTAAAAGAATGAAAGAAATGTCATGAGATATACTTGCATAGACTTCACACTTCACTGCCATTTGATATAATCTGAATGTCACAAATTCTTTTTTTGAGAGACCAAATTGAATTAGCAGTGGCCAGGAGAAAAAAATGACATTGAGAAAGTGTTCCCATATTAAGTGTAAATAATTAAGGAAGACCCTGACCTGAGGACAGATAGAACTCCACATAAAATTTATACAAGCTGGATCATAACTTAAAAGGCATTTCTAACAGATGTTCATTACAGATAACTGTTAGAGATAGGAATATCACAATTAGTCATAATGCCATGAAAGTGATTTCTTAAAATATGTTTAATCTTTTATCCAGACAAAATTTATTACCATTGTACAACCTGACTAGGAAAAAATTGTTCATTGGGAAATAGTAGGCTAAAAATATAAAAATGGCCATGAGCAATCAGACATTAGGTTCAATCACTGACCAGACACAGGTTTAGCAAGAAAGTATAAGAACTGGACAAGCCAGTATTGGTACTTCCCCTGGTATAGCATCCCACCAACAAGCAAGGTATGGTTTCAGATCTCCCTGACCCAAAGATTGAATCTGGATGCAATCTTGACATTTAATGCTCCTTGACAGATTCCTCTTTATGAATTTGTTTCATTACTTTTTGAGCCCATGCAAATTTCTAGTATCCAGACCTTGAGTTCCTCTGCTTAATATTTTGTGTAACAAAACACTTCCTTTCTGCTTGTCTCTTAAAAGCCTATTACCTGATAATTTTGTACAGTGCCATCTACTGAATACCTTCCCCTTCTCCATGCTACTAGTAACTTTCAGGAGTTTTCCTCTTTTCAAAGCCCCCAAATTTTTGTCTGTTTATTTTTCCTTTGCTCCATATCTCTGATCACACTTTCTACCTTTTTTTATATCTTTGCTGGGTAAACAGGATCCATGCTTAGGTGCCAGGACTCAGATCACACAGAGCGGGATGTGGGTATACCATGCAGTATGCTAGAGGTAGTTTAATGAAGCTTTCTGGGTTCCTCACTCCCATTTGTTTCCCACCTCACTTTTAACTCCCTTTTCCAGCTAATGTGTGAGTATAGCAAACAGTGAACGCTCCAACACAGGATGCCAAGAGCATTTGTGATCTCCCTGCCCTGTGGAACTCAACACTTAATTCTAATTAGTTTTCCCTGCTTTTTATCCATATTTTAACCCACAAGAGAACCTTTTCTCTCACCTCACAGCTTAATGTCCTTAAGGGTCTTTGGTGAGAGAGCCTTTTGAAAAATTATTTTAAAACCAAATCTGGTTTCCTCTCCTTTACCTGATTTTTTACTTCAAACAACTCTAAGATTAATGAAGAGTGACTTCTCTTCCAAAAAAACATATTCTTAATTATATCATTTCTCTGGATGTTTTCTATTATATCTCTGTATTCTACTATAAGTTGTATTACAGCTTCAAAAAATTTGGCATTGTGAAAACAATGCTTACAGAGTCAGAAGTGGTTTTGGTTTTGGTTTTGGTTTTAAAAAGCATCTCATATTATCCAACTCTGTTCCTCTGGTAACAGGTTATACCATAGTGATAATTTCAGAAATTTCATATTTTAGTTTCCTTAGAACTCTTCAGGAAAAAACATCTGGCCCTACAGTTTATCATTCATTTTATCAGTTTGTACTTAAGTCTCTCCTACTAAAACTTCACTCTGAAACAGCTCCTCAAATTCAACCCCTGTGAAGATGAGTTTCAGTGCAGGAGCCACTCTGAAGCTCTTCTGTAGCAAACACTGATGCAAGGGATTCATTTAGCTTTTTTTGCTATGGCCTTATCTTTTTCGATTACTTCTTTGCACCTCAACTAGGAATCAGCAGTACAAACTCTAGCAAAATTCCTGCATTTGTTGTGTCTGAGAAAGATTGTATTCTTTGTTAATGTTTTTAGCAAGTTCTACCTCAAAACCATTTTCGGCCTCTCTTTTTATGGTTTTATAATTAACTAGCCAGTATTTATGCTCCTTTCAAATTTTCTTTTTTGGACAAGTCTTTTTTTTTCCCCAAGTATGTATTTTTCTTCTAACAGTCTCTGTGGTGCTAGAATTTTGTTTATCATTTTCATTTTATGTTGTCCTTTCAGAATCTTTGTCTTTTTGATAGGCAATACACATTCACTCAACGCTTCCACTGAGATGTCTTAAAAAATCTTCATGCCACCTGCAAGAATTTCATCCTTTTCCATACTCTTATTAAGGCCCTTTTAACCTCTTTCCCCCCCACCCTTCCTATAAGGATGTTAAATTTGAGTATATTTTTAGACTAACGTTACAGGAACTTTTTTTGTGGTTATGCCTTGAACTTCATTCTACTTGTTGTTCATCATTTAAGAGCAGCTTTTCTTTTGTACTTTTTTTAAATAGTTGCTCCAAGAAACAGTTGTTTATGGTACCTAGAGTTATTCTCTCTGTCACAATCCATTGTGATATTTATTCCACCTACACATGGCATAAACAAATTTTCCTACTCTTATTTGGCTTTCTGCTCTCATAAGCATTCAGATTTCTTTTAACATACCATAACTATTGTCACTATTATGTTTGGGTTATCAGCAGTATACCACTAATATTATATTTATTCTACTTATGCCTGGAAATTCAATCTTGCTTTATCTTATTTAATGGATTACATCTCTCTGCCATCAACAGTATTTATTTCATCATTTGATCAAAAGGTTTAAACTAACCAGTCAGATGTAATAACGAATTGCAAAGGATAGAGCTCAGGGTTATACCATGATTTAGTTTGCTAACATGTTTAATGAACTGCTTAATGAAAGAAGTTCTAAATTTCTGGCTAAACCTGGACAAAAAAGGAAATGGTAGTTTACAATGATCAAGACAAGCACCTAGGACTGGCTATGCTAAGTCTTGCTCTATCTATTATATCTTGCCTGCCTAATTCAGGTCCACGTCATACACTCAGATTTCCTGTATCTCATGTGTATGTCTACACCTTTTTTTTTTCCACCTTTTGGCTGTTCTGTTGTGTCTCTCCGTACAACAGGGAAAATTGAAATGTCAAAAGAATGTAGCACATGAAAATTGGTCCTTACTCTGGTCTTTCCAGGATTTAAGTCCAGCTATACTACTGACCTCCCATGCAATCACCCCTTGTCTCTGACTTTACAGGGCTTTGAATTAGACCCCAGATATATGAGGTAGAGAAAGTAGGAAATTGCCTAGCTTATTACCAGGAATAATAAATAGCACGAGTCACATGAACTGTCTTCTTAACGCTCTGCTTTTCTGGGGAGGTTTTCAGAGGCTGGCCTAGCAGACTTAACTACACATCACTAAAAAGGAAGACTGTGGTGGTAATATTTACGTAGGGGAAATTAAGTCTGTCCTTTTGCTTTTATATGACTCATTTAATAGCAGTCATCCCCTCTTTTTTGCAGATCTGTTTTACAAAATATTTTAATAGCTGCATATGAATTAAGAAAAATATTTTTGTAATGTATTCTCCCTAGGAAAAACACAATCTTCCTGCTTAATCATCATCTTAAACTTTCTGTAGATATTTTGAATAAGTTCAGAATAAGTGTAAAATGTTCCCAAGTCAGAATTAACCCTACTTTGCATTCACTTTGTACTAAGGGCACAATCAATTTTCTTTCTTTACTAGAAACTCAGAGAAGCAAATTGAATTGCTATTGACAGACCTGGGGGGGGGGGAGGGGTTATGAATCAGCATTGCTCAGTGGCACAAGGACTCCATGGATAAAACCAAGAAAGGTCAAGATTGTCTGGAGACCAAAATCAGATTTCTGGAAGGAGAGACAGTGGTCAACTTGAATCTCTGATCACTGATTTTGCTGTAGGTGATTCAGGCAGTATGATACTGTTTACAATGTAATATTCAATACAGACACAGAAGAGGATCAAGAATGGGTGGGTACATGGTTTTTACATGTTTCCTTAGAATGGTTTGAGATAGGATCATTTTTGTAAGCTCTGCCTATAATCTTTTTGACTATTATAAGTCAAAATACATTTATAAGGTAGCATAAAGTTCATTTCAGCTAATAATATGACTTTAATAGAATGAAGCTGATTTTTAACAGGAACTCTAAATCAGCAAATCAAGTGTGGTTCTGAATCCATGCCTATTCAGGAAAATGCTTAAGCATATGCTTAGTCATAAATATGCAGTTATATCCCCCAAATCAGTCAGAAGAGAATTTATGCCATATGCTTTCCTGAAAAGGGTTGAACTTCTAAACCTGACCCATTTTAGGGTATTACTCAAGGTGAATAAGCAGCTGGTTCATAAATGGTTATTTAAAAATTTTTAGTGTTGAGAAGTAATAATTGGAGAACTGAAGGTCACCTGTAAGTATAATATTTATTTTAAAAATGCATTGTTAGGCAAAGATTAGTTTATATTGTTATCAGCCTTCTATGAAGTGTTCAGAATCCTGCGATTTAATTTCCTCTTAAGGCTCATTAATCCAAATATGGGCTTTATGGAAATTCATTTTAACTTTCGCTGATCTAAAACCAAGAAAATAAATAGCTAATTTTTCTCTAGTATGGATTTAGTTATGGACATCAATACCCTTCCATATAGATAAAGTGCAACTGTTCTTTTTGCTAGAGGCACATTTCCTAAATGCCCCAAATTTAAATAAATAGTTAAATAGGATACAGTAAATTGATTTCTTTCAAAAGAAAATGCAGAATATATCAGCACTTAATAATAGTAATAGTAATAGTAATAGTAATAATAATAATAATAATAATAATAATAATACATGTGATCATGTTTCATTGTTTTCCACCAACCTGCAAAAATAGCACCATCTCCTTGAATGGGGCCAGCTGAGAATATTTACACAGCCTCAGAGCAAGGCGGCTGTTGTCCTGCGCGCAGCTGTCTGGACAGACCCTTTTCCTGCCCAACCAGGCCAGGACCCAGTGGGCTCCTGCATGGGAAGGTGCGAAAGGCGTCCAAAGTGGCTTTCATTTACCGACAATCACAGATCTTGTCAAAGCTTTGGAGCATGTTCAGCACCTTTCATTCAGGCTCAGTGGAAGAAGCCATTAGGCTCCTTTGTAGAATAAGATAGCTGGAAATAGGCTTGGAAATTGTGAGCAGGGAAGCCACCTGCTGTTTTTGCTCCTGCCTCATGGGAAGCCACCCATCTTGTGTACCATCTTTGTAAGTAATCAGAACCATGAAAAATGCCCAGCTTATATTATCAGTTTCTCTTCCCAAGAAGAACAAGCTGGCAAGACCCCAGCTAGTGACTATAGTTACTCAGGTCAGAGGCAACAGCGTGCGAAGATTAAATCTTTTGAAAATGCTTACTGGGCTCTGCTTCTTCAGTTTCCATATTCAATGAAATGAAGTAAGATCTTGATGATCAATGTTTTCATGCTAAAATTTAGTAAAGCACAAAGAAAAGTAAGGTACTCAGACAGAAAAGGCTGTACAGAAATGGGATTTCATACTAAGAAGCATCTTCTCTGTCTAATATTTAACAGCTATGCTGGAATAGCCAGTAAATTGAGGAGAGAGGAATGAGTACCAGAGATACTGTGGTTTTGCAAGATTAAGTTTTTTGGTGGCAACACTGGCTTAAAGTGTTCGTGCTGTCAGTATCTTTCTTTCAGCTGCGCTGACACTATGAACCAGACTGGAGAACTGATACAACTAAAACTAAATAGAAAAAAAAATCTCTTTGCCTGAGAATTTTTATGCCAGAAATTTTCAGTTTCTCAGTCCAGTTCACAGAAAGAAGCCAGTTTCTGCTTACCAGAGCTGCACAAAATTGTGAGCTACAGTGCATTAAGTGAAAATGCTAGAGGAATTCACACCAGAAAAGCACCTATGCTTCACTGTAAACTGCTAATATAGATGCACTCAGAGTGGCTGAGCTTAATCCTGTGTCAGATCTCTCCGCTCTCATGCAGATCCAAATGGCATCCCATGAGGAGAGATCCCTTATCCTGTATGTTATCTTGATCACTGAAGAAACTAGCATAAAGTACCTCAATTCATCATATTACTAAGAATAAGTAGTTAAGAGGTATATTGTCTGCAAAGCTCAGTGAAACTTTATGTCTACATGATATCCCATGAGACAAAACATCATGAAGATAAGAACTTGCATTACATATTAGGAATTCTTTTCCAGCAGTACAGGGAGACTGTTAATAATGTATTCTCCTATATTGTAATGCTTATATTTTAATATGTTTTTCATAGTAAATGCTTTATAACACAGAAAGTCTGGGAAGAATAAGATATGGCAATGCCAGTGTTGTCATAGTATACCAGAGTCCTTACATTCAGGTAAGCCCTCAATTTAAATAAGAATTAAGGCACTACAGTGAGTCTTACTTGTATCAGTTTGAAACAATACACCTGTTCTTTATAATTTCAGGGAATGCAGTACTAAACAATGTCATGTGAAAGACACCTGAATTCTGAGAATACTGCGTGTAAAAAAAATCTATTAGTGTCACTTTTGTTAAATTGCTGACTTGATTTGTTGGTCTGAATTTGGGGCAGATTACAGTGTGAGGAAAGAGAGAACAGC
Organism: Apteryx mantelli; assembly: GCF_036417845.1. NCBI lineage: Eukaryota > Metazoa > Chordata > Aves > Apterygiformes > Apterygidae > Apteryx > Apteryx mantelli. The sequence continues at coordinate 145,042,343 of NC_089979.1, read as the reverse complement.
TCTGGGAACATACAAGCAGAAGAGGAATTAAAGCTTAAAACCTTTAGGTGGGGAAAAAAAAAATGTTTTAAAAGAGACCTTGAAAATGCAGTCCCAGTCACATGTCTAGAGAGTGTTCTGCTGAGTGACTAGAGAAGCAGGAGGTGCCAAGACCAGAATTGTGATCTAGGAGGTGGCATCTGTGATCTGATGCCTCTCTGTGGTTCTTAGAAATCTAAATAAAGTTAGGAAGGTCCAGCTGCCCTGCAAAATATTACTCAATTTTTGCAGTTTTACACTGCAAGGTGGCAGATAATCTTCCCACAAAAAGGTGGTAGGAAAATGTTAGGGTGTAAGGGTACAGCCACCTGGCTCCCAAACCACCCAAAGAAAAGGAAAACTTTGGCACTTGGAAAAGGAGGAACATTTTACAAGATTCTGAGATGGTTTAAAAGCACTTACATCAAGGGTTAGAAATTCTGCTTCATTTCAGCTGTGCTGGTGGCCTGACAGTGTTTTGTAACAGTTCTGTTAGTATTATTGCTAATAGCACCTTAAAAAATTGAAGACTAGATAAGTTTTGAAAACTTCAGAGCAGCAATGAGAACAGCACCACCTCACAGCAAGGTCACTCACTGTTCTTTCGGATTTAGCTTTCCACAGGCTGCTAGTGGGATGACAGGCAGGTTTTGTTGGGACTGAATTATTTTTTATTTTATCATCAAAATGCTTCTTGTGATAGGTTTTTGTTATCACTTTTCCTAAAAGAACCTAAATTTGGAGGTTAAGATATCTGACACCAAAAAACTAAACTATACAGAGGACAGTCCTCACCAGGAACTCAGTTAATGCCTGAAAATTGACATGAATGTACTATTCTGTATCTTTCAACCAAATATAAGTTCACACTTAACTTCAGAATACAGGTTTTAGTCTTTCCGAAATGGAAGATGACATGTTTTTGGAAAGCAAGAATCACCTTTAAAAAACACAGTAAACATTTTGTCACAATTTATTTGACCTTTTTATGGGTATCTTTTGTAATCTTTGGTATTACTTTGTGCAGAATATTTTTTTCATTAATTCAGTTTTCTTACACTATTTTGTGTGTGAACTCTGATCTAGATTAATACATATATAAGCTTTTCTAGTGTTTGCAAGAACCCAGATAACTGACTGATGAACAAATCAACCATGGGATACCAAAAAAATCAGTGTAAATGGAAGAAGGGAAATATTATGATTTGTGAGTTGGAAATAATACATTTTCACTTCCTGTTTTCTCTTTCAATATGTAATATTCCTGAAAATCTGAAATACTGATTGCCTTTTTGCAAGTGAGACTGAAAGGCAGGTTTCTTTCTAAGTTTTCCAGGGCTATTTTGGGTCCAGACCGCAGAAGTAAAATCCATAATGGAGGTCCTGGGAGGATATGACCTTGCCGACCAGGGCACAATACCTGAGCAAGACAAGTCAAAGGTGGTCTGGTGACAGTACCAGGCTCCACCAACAGTCCAGCGACAGTGGGAGGAACATGAGGTGGCAGGTGAAGGAGCAAGAAGCCCATGCAACAAGCCAGGGCACCATTGGTGCACACAGGGCCCTGAGAAAAAGGTGCATTTTCCTGACCTTCCCCAGACCACATATCTAGAAATAGATGTTCCTCAGTCCTAGCCCACCATGTCGGTTCCTCCTTCTCAATCCCATGCAGCCAGCACCCATTCCTGTGCAGCTAGGAAAAAATGGTAGGGCCTTTGGTGGTGAGTGAAGATGTTCGGAGACAACATATGGAGCAGAGAGCCTCCTTCCATGCTAAAAAAGGGATGGGACTTGGGGTCTGAAGGTTCTTTTTATAGACCAAAACAGAGTCTAAACTATACCCAGCATCTCACAAGGCAACACAGCTACTCTATATTAGCAGAGCTCTGACACCTAACTCACATGAAAATACCAGCTGGTGATGCCAACTCTTTAGTCTTCAATAACAAAGTTGTTATTCTCAAAAAAAGGGGTAGCAATTTAAGCATTGACATGGAATCTGATCCTGGGAGGTATCAGGAAACATTCTCTGCCCTTAACTCCCGTGGAAGCTAAAAGGCCTTTATCACCTTTTGAGGAAAACATTGCATGACTTCCTATCATTCATAGGACAAAGAACTATGTGAAAGGCAGGTATGTGTTTTCCTTTCAAACCTTGAAGAAGAAAAAAAAATGAAGCTTTTGCTCACAGCAAGGTTTTAAGGTGAGCTTTCATTTTCTCTGAAACACTGAGGAGTGAACTAACCAGGATAATGCTGCCAGAAGAGCGCTCAGCTTCTTGCTTAGCACATACTCTGCTGAACTGCAGGGGTTTTGATAGGTGACTGGAGGTAGAGGGTTTATGTTTGGGCTGGATATAAGTGTAACTCACTACTGATAAAATAAATAAGCCCAGCTGGATATTACGGGGTGAATGAAGAAAGAGCATGGTGCAGCTGCCCACCTGTGCCACAGGACCAGAGGGAAGGGTGGTGGAGGCCGTTGTTTTAAAAGGCCCCTGTGTTCTCCCTGCTCCTGGGCCTGGCAACAGATGAATTCACCTTTGGCACAAACCTGAATCTCCTTGCAGATACTTTGACCTGTGTGAGGCTGCGTGCCCGCAACAGAATAACAGCTCGGCTCATCTATTTTTTTTGTTTTTGTTTTTCTTCCAGCTGCCTTCTCTAGATGAATCCTCTTCACAAAGCTTAGATCAGCCCCAAACTCTGTGTGACTAGAGCCATAGGTACTGTCTGCCTTGGTTTCCTAGGCAAATATTAGATAGATCCAGTGCAAACAGACAAAAGTAATTTTCTTTGAAAAAAAAAAAAAGAAAATTAATCATAATTTTCTTTTTTTAAAAAAAAGAAAGAAAATTAATCAAAGATGAGAGTACGCCTTTCTACTGCCTGGAATAGAAAGGGGGGAAATGAATCAGAGGTAGGTAGAAAAGAGTGAACAGAGCCGAAACAGTTGTTTTCCAGCTCTTGCATGAAGTCCACAGTTTGGGATGTGAATAGCACTACATGACCCAGCTCTTCAGTCCCGCTACTGCTCATACCAGATTATGATGTTTGCAAACACAACACAAACTTAGAAACTATGTGGGAAATTAGGTTGCTACTTATACCCAGAAGAAATCACAAGCTACTAACAGATAGCTCAGGAGCAGAAATAGAAGCAAAATTTCCTATAAATTTGTCATTCGGCACCAGTTAGCAATATGACAGCATGTTAGTAATGGCTGCTTTGCTCATTTCTGCCAAGGGAATTCCATCCACAATCTGTTCTACACAGGCCTTGGATTCCTCCAGGTTAATCTAATGCATGATCTCCAGCCTGAAAAGCTTAAATACTCACAGCTCTTCTACCCAAGAAACAAACATATAATCAAATCTCATGCTTCAGAGACTAAGCTGATGGCTGCAGGCTCTCTAAGGAATACTTCCCCTATGTTATGGCAGTGCACAGACTGTGAGGTTTGACTTTCCTCTGAAGCATTAGGCATTAGCTACTGCTGGATGCAGAATACCAGGCTTAATAAAGCAATGTTCAGATCTGGCAAACACTATGTTGCTATGTTTTTGTCTACAGCAGTCCAGTTTTTCCCCTAAATCCTGAGGCAAAGGAGAACTATTAATTGGTAATGCTGTTTGCAAAGTGTGCTGAAAGCAGGAGCACTGAAAATGGCATTACCTCTAAAAAACACAACTGATTATCTAGGGAACACATCCCATGCTTGGGACCTCCTTCAGGATCAGGAAGTCTGCTGCATGTAAACAGAAACACATCTTTTATGAATGTTTTTCGAATGAGCAGATCTCTCTGAGGATTTGCTATAGCTCCCCAGTTCTTATTTTATGGGCCAGTGACCAGGCTGTCCTTATAGCACAGAAAGAAAGTAATGCAATCGCTGTTCCGTTTGCAGACACCTGACAATACTGCAAGGGAATGCAAAAGGCTTTTCCATGGGAATAGGAATTCAGTCGTAAAAATACCTATGGCATAGGTAGGCTCTCCTCATCAAGGGAGCCAGCTGTCTGTCTCACAGCTAATGCCTGAAAGATAGCAATTCCTGCTCATTTTCACAAAATTAGATTTCATTCCTATTACCTCCTGACTATAAATTCCACAGACTGTCAGGACAAGGTGTGGAGCCCAGTAAAGACACTGCAGCTAAATTATCTCAAGCAAGGGAAGAGCCTTGAATATTTTACAGGACTGAGTGGCCCTGCGTATTGTGTTAGTCATAAACAAGCACAATGTGGACTCACATCTGGGTTCTCAGCTTCTAAATATACCGAAGCTGCCAAGGCAACAGATGAGATTTTCCAGTCAATAGCCATTCAGCAGACACTTATTCTCTGATCAGTTTTAGACCAAGAAGGAGTAATATGGCCTCGTCACAGTTAAAGTTTGTGATTAGAAATAAACAGCCTCCTTTTTCTGCCAGTCTTCTTAAAGAAGCAAGGCCATTTGTGCTGACAGCCACAACAAAAGAGCAGATAAACGATTTGACCTGCAGGTTCATTTAATAGTTAAATACATATATATTTTTATCACTAGAAAGCCAGGTTTTCTAAAAGAAGACCTCAGCTCAGGAAATTCAAACTATCTCTTCAGATGAATTTAAACTTTTTTTACCCTTTCTTTTTTTTTTTTTTTTTTAATAATGTTTGATACAGTTAATTAATTTTCCATTTCACCTTTGGCATTTTTTGGAGGTGGAACTTGAAACAAAATGCCTCACAGCAACCACAGTGAGCCTCTGAGATTATCTAAGTGTTTTCTCTCATTTAGGTGATTACTGGAGAAGCTCCAGAACTGTGGTGTTTCAAAGGAGTGACACTGCGGCACATCTCCGCCACAGCCACACAGGACACCAGGGGTTTTAGTTCAGGGCGTGCTACAGCCCTAGAGCAGAAGAGGACAAATATCTCTGCAGATGCCATTTGCATCACCTGGAGTCTCACTCACTTTCTTCTCCTAATTTCAGTGCTAAAAGAAGAGGAACAACAGGGGAGCTCTCTGAAGGAATATTACTGCAAGTGAAGAAACAGGAACACTTCACCCCCAAAATCAACCTCAAATTTTTGGTGTCATAGTCACCAAAATTTCAGACAAGAGAATTTTATCTAGGCTACCTGAAGAGCTCAGAAGTAATGTTCTTTACGTCCAAATCACTGGGAAACGTCATCGAAACTCATCATGGAACTTCAGCAGCTGTGTTGTGATAGTCAAGAAAAGACAGGAAATGGAGATCACACATCTTATGGAGCTAGTGCCAGTATGCCGAGATATCATAAATGCTTTCATACTTCAGCATGCCAGACTTGCACACGGACATGCTTGCTACACGAGGACACACATATATGCTCTTACACACACACACACAGCATTAACTGGGCTAAAATATGTGGTGGCTGCTTATATTCAGTAGTAACTGAGCTTCATTCTGATTGGGGGTGGAGGGGGAGGCCAAACTTTATTGTGCAAAAATTACCCCAAAATACCATTGTCCACACACTTTTCCCCAGCTCTGAGGTGATCCAACTGGTGGGTTGCTGGGAAAACAGGATTCCTGGAGGATGGGGCTGAACTGGGGCCAGCATCCTAGGCACTGAGCTTCCACCGCCCCAGCAACCCACCTAGCAAGATAACTGATAAAGAAGTAAGTGATTTGGCCCAAAGCTATGCTGTTTGTTCATAGATGTTTCCTTTGATTCCTTTGGAATATAGTCCCAAGTTGACATAGTCCTAGAGAATATTTCAGTTTCATAAAAGCATGTTGAAAAGCATGTTTTCCTGAAATCATTTCAACTAGCTCCACTTGTAAGTTTTCAGAGGGAACAGATAATCAGGCAGCTTACTGGAAAATTGAGGTTGTTTCCTCAGTGACAGAGTCATACATGGTGTGAGGAGCACTATACTGAGCAGTAGGGTTCTGCAGCTAGATAACACTAATTGGAAATTTTACCTCCCAGGCTTCCCACAAGCACCTGCAAAGCCATGCCTAGTTTGCCTTTAGCTCCTGCCATGTTTCTGTCTAATGCTGAACTTAGTCAGGAAATGATTCCCTTGCATTTCCCTTTTGTAATTCTTCCATGTATTTGATGTCTCTCATCTCACACTTAATGTTGAAAGTTGTACAGGACTGGTACAGTCTCTTTGCTATCCACGTGAGCAATGACAGTCACAGAGCAGCTTTGATCCCTGGCTGGAGGTCTGCAGTTCACAGGCAGTAGATGATAACAATATCAAAGGGAAACAATGTAGTAAATTGTCAAAAGACATAGCTGAGTGCATAATGTAATGGACAATCCAAAATGTCCCATAAGTGCAGTATAAGGGTAAAAATATACAACAATAGAAAAGTATGTTTTTTAATCTCCCAGTTAATAGCTAGGTGGCATTAAGATAGCAGTGCACAGAGAATGAAATGCATGTACAGTAGTAGTAACAAGGATGTGAAAAACAAAACCAAATGATTTATGAGTCTGATTCCCAAGTGATAAGAATGAACATCATAAAAATAGAATAGTAAAAATTGTTAGACAGGAAAACAAATCACCTTGATATCAATTTGTAAAATAAATAACTTTTCAATAAAAATTGGAACTGGAAAAAAAGTGCATTTTCACACATAGCTCAGAGATCACATAAATGCCAAGTGACATGACAGTTGCTGAAATAAATGCTCTTTTTATGAACAGCAGAGTAGTAAAGCAAGCAAAATAGATGCATAAAATGGGTAAATTTCCAGGGTATTAGTTATTGCTGCCTCTGAGCTGCAGTAAATTACAAACTCATTTTTACCTTTTTTGTGTTCATGAATACATTTTGGGGACTGTTTTTCCACCCCCCTTCCTTCAGAACTCCATTTTTTAGAGATTTATATTCTTCTTTAAAGTCTGTAAATAAGAAGTAGCCAGGTCTTTTCTATAAGAGAGAAGAGGGCTGAAAACTCAGAAGAAACTATTTATTATGCATTTCTGAACTTTCTTTACATAAATTCTGTTATCTCTGCACACGCCATTTCCATAAAACCTGCTTTTGTCTGGATATTTTTCCCCTTACAAATGAAATCCAAAGTAGGTTTTCCTCCAAAACTGATGGACCTATCCAACCCATGGTTTTCTCCTTTTTTTTTTTTTGGTTTACACTAAAAAAATCACAGTATGTTCTCTTTATTTACTGCTTACTTTGCCTCTAAATAAGAGATGTGAGATTATAAAGATAGAATGGATTGGTGTCAAAAAGATGAAAGATTTATTTGAAATACCAGTTACCATTCCCAACTGAGACCAAGAAACAAGTCAATGACTCTGAAAGTGAATAAATAGTGCCACAGATAAGAATGTTCATATCCGCTCCTGATTACATCCTTTACCATCCCAAAAGAATGAAAGAAGAAATAAGTTCAAAGTTAAGACTCCTCAAATTAAGATCTGTTTTTGCATTCAGCACCTGGACAGTCATTTATACTGGTGCAAAAGACTATCCTGCTTTGCATCCGTGTGGTGCTCATTTTTGCACTGAGGTAAATGAGCATCCAGAGAGGAGGGCAAACAAGAACCATATCCAGAGTTTTTCAGTGCATTTATTAGTTCACACACAAAAATACAAAAGAGTTTAATTCCTTACTGTGCTCGTATATGAGACATTCCTTAAAATGGCAACACAGGAAGACAAAGATGATAGCTAATGTCTGACACAACTTAGGTGTAACCAGAAAATGTGCATCATTGTCCACTCTTTTTTTCAAGGCTGGGCAAGGGAGCTGAGTCCTGTCACAATCCATTAATGCACAATAGCCATGAACTCTATTTAACCACCATTCTGTATCTGTTTTCTAGAGCAGCACAGAGATTCCTGGTACAGATTGCTTCAATTTTCATTTCTGTGGCTTCACAAAGAGCAAACTGTCTTACCCAACCTGGATAAATCTTTTCTGAACTGAATTTCTCAATCACACAATTCAAGATTTATCGAGAACAGATTAATGCACCATAACTCAAACCCTATTTAATTTAGCTGCTTGATTAATGTTTAGTTCTGTGACTTTCACATGAAATCCAAAACAGGTGTTCCAGATTATTCAGCTAGAGAAAATAAGCCCAGCAAAGAGAAAAACATTCTGCTAACTTTCATTACAAATCTCATTCACATTGACATTAAATTAATCAAGTAAAATAAGAAATGTGTCAAACCTTAAGGATTAGGTTTTCTCCCTTTCCCCCACTGCCCCAATCTTCCTTTGCCTTTACTGATCATTAAAGTTGCTAAATGTGCTGACAGTCTGCTACCCACAGAACAAGTACTGTGGAAAAGGAGGATGGCAAAGCATAACAGCATTTTGAATTTAAGAGTCACTGTAGACTCTTCGGCAGGTTAGGCAGTGAACTTATGCATCCAAAGGCACCCCAGTCTTGATGGTCTCTGAAGGAGGCTTGCTTATTTGATTTTTTTTCCCCTCAAATTGTAGAGTAGAAATGTAACTGAGACTGTGATATTAGAGCCACAGGTGATATTGGTTTCCAGTCACTGGTGATTCAGACTGATATACACATCTGTGTCTTAGTGAGTGCAAACACCAGGCTCTGTTACCCACAACATCATTTTAATACTTAGCAGTTTGAGCTTTTTATTTCTTGCTTGCCCCACTCTTCATTCTAGTTTGTTATGATTACCAATCATATAAATGTAAATAAGAAAGCCTGTACAGGGAACCAGGGGCTTTGCCTGGGTGTCATTTGCGTCGCACTTTCAGACTTCGCAAGTACATTCTGATCCTTCTAAACGGGAAAACAAACAGCATCAGTGACTGAAATTAATGGCAATGAGACAAATTTTTTTCTTTGTTGTATGACTCTAGAAAAGGTCTGTTTTATTTCCTCCTGACATCTGGTTATTAATCATGCGTGAGTCATGAAATCTTTTCATCAATATGACTGTCAATCACTAGATAAGCTGGATGCAGGAATCTACAGAACCCATAAAGTTGATTCCCAACAGTATTAAATTCATTGGAGGCTTCAAGCACTGTTACAAGCTATTTTTTTGAAAAAAACTTTCTTTTTTTTCCTTTCTTTCCCCAGACCAGATGATTGTTGCCTCCTATGTTGTCTAAAAAAAAATTTATGAGCAATTAAAACCTCCTTCAACCTCCTTGCTTATAATGATTTTTTTACAAGTTTTAGAGAGTTTAATGATCTTTTAATTAGCTGTCTTGAGTCACATCATTCAGTTCATTCCTTCTCTCTCAAATCCTGAAGCTATACAGCAAAGCAGCTACTTGATGGGTAGCTTTGTAAAATTCATGATTTGAGATCTACTAATAATGTCTCTCAGGTCATCATTATCAGGATTTACAAGCATCATAAAGGTCTTAGAGGTAAATCTACCAGCAAAAGATACAGTTATTTTAGGGTATGTTTGTATGTAATATGACATTTCAACTCACACTGAAATTCTTGGGCATTAGAAGACGTAAAATATTAGCATATACGTGAAATCCAAGGCTCTATCTCCATTATCTAGTCCCATCATATTTAAAATAATTAAATGTCTTAGATATTTCATCTACAGTGAAAGAATAAGCGGAGGGAAGAAACTTTCTAAGCAAGAGATTCTACTTCAAGGATACATAATGAAACTCCAGATTATCTAAGATTTATGGATCTATCAGTTCAGGAAAATATTCAAAATACAGTCCCATAAAAAGTTTCAAACTTTATTAATTCAGTATTGAATGATAATAGATGAATGTAATGTAAGAGCTATTTATTTCAATTGCAATAGATCAGTTATGAATAGAATATATTGTTCAGCAATTGAACATTATTTAAGAGGAGAGACAGCATCTCCAGACATAATTCTATCTTGTACCATGAAGCCTTTTAAACCTGAAGTTTGAAATTGAATAAAAATGGCAAGACAGAGCAATTTCAGCCCTTCTAGAATAATCTGTTCAAAACCATGTTCTATTTGGTGTGAGACTGCCTATTTTCAAAAAAAAAAAAAAAAGAAGAAGAAGAAGAAGAAGAAAAGGAGTAAGTAAAAAAAGAATGTGTGCGAAGCAAAGAAAAATAACTTTGTTCAATTTCCAGAATTTGATTCAATGAAAATAGCAAATTAGAACATCCCATTTCAGTGTGGTTCCTTATTAGGTGGAACTACAGTGCCACTGTGAAACACTGTAAGGGGAAGCAGAAAAAAACTATTCGTAAGTAATAATAAAAAAAGACTGTGATTTTCATTGGACAGCCATTCCAGAATGCCTGATTCCAGTGCATTACACATAATCAGAAGTCTCTCCATTTTCATTTGCCTCCATTAGGGGCTAGGGAATTGCCTCTAACTCAAATTAGATCTTGTTTTACAGTTTTAAGACCATGTTCTCCTATGACCTCCAAAAGTAAACTCCATAAGGAGTATACCTCAGAAGTAGCTTGAAACTTGAAACAAGGTATAACCAGATCTTTGTTCACAGAATAAGACTGATTTATTTTAGTGGACTCCATGCAAGGATGAAGATTGTCCAGGAAGTGTATGAGGGAGGTGGAGCGGAAATAATTTTGTTTCCTTCTCATTCCTTTTGTATGCATACAAGTGTCATGCACAAAAGCAAATGAAAAGGATGACTCACTGAAGAAAAATAAATGAGCTTTACTCTGCCCTTTATACTTATATTTAACTAATTTACAATATTAGTATGAACTTCTGAGATAATTTCTCTTGTTATACTTTAGAAATTCAGGTCCTAACTGATCTGGGAGGTTAATGACTGGAGAACTGGGAAAAAGAGATCACAAGAAATGAGAGAAAGAGAAACTAGACCTTACTTAGCTGAACTGTTAAATTTCTTGATTTGCCTTGACTTTGTCAGCAATTAACAATCTTCAGTGACCATTTTTTTCAAAAAAAAAAATTGAAGAGCTAATCCCCACTAGTAGGAGGCACTAGAAATCATAAAATACATTTTGTAAGGTCTCCCACAGGCCTGCTCACAAAGGTACATAATGCAAGTGTTGACATACCCTTATTTTCAGAAACACAAAAGGCCTTTTTCTTTCCTCACTGTTCATCTGTTAAAGGAATCCAAAACCTTAAAGTAGATATCATACAACTTTAAAGTAAATTAAAGTGTCTGAAAAAAGAATCAGGTTTTCAAGCCTAATATAACTGTCAGACCAATAAGAAATCTTAACTGGAAACGTTTTGGTGGCTTTAGATCTCATAAGAGAGTTTTGTGCAACAGCTATGGCTTTTCATTGATGGTGGAAGAAAGGAGGACAGATGTTAATACGTGCCCTTCAAGGAAGAGGCAGGCTGATAGTGGAATTGTTTTAAGGGGAAAGAACAACAGTTTACAGCTGTAGATAGCCACTGAAAGAGAAACTAAATTAAGCAATCAGAGGAGCAGAAAATATGGACCAAGAGCAAAAGGACCAGGAGACTGAAGAGTTACCTCAGGAGGGACTTGATTTGGCCTAGACTCACTTTTATAGAGTAACGGTAACGAGCACGGGCAGGAAGGCTAGCAGTCTCCGCAGAACTTCTGAATGATGAAGCTTGACCACCAGAAGATCTTCAGTTCAGCTTGTCTCAGGGATGTTGATATGCTCATATGAGAGTTCCCTTATTTATCCATAAATGCGTGGCCATGCCCATTTGAAAGTGTGCGGCTACTGATTGCTGTCAGCAATTGGGTATTGGTAGGTTGCCCATGGAGACAGATGAATTCACAGAGGTGGCAAAATGTGACAGAGCTTGACTAATGATCTGGAGGTTACTGTTGTCTGTGAACAGTGAGTTTATTGCCTGTATAGACAAAATCCAAGTTCTTCTTACCATGTACCCCCAGCTCACCTCATGCATCAAGCCTCAGGCTCAATAAATGGAAAACAGCATTTCTCCTTTATATTCTAATGCTGTTTCCTCCTCATTGCCTCCTTTATGTTCTAGGACATGGTTGAGCATCCCAGAGGCTTTTAATGTTTGTGTGGGTTGCTCAGAAAAACTTCATATCAAAGTTTCCAGGAACTAGAAATTATAGTGGTCCTAACGCAAAATCAGTTTGCTATTACAGTTAACCACCTTGAACTGCTGACATAGATTTCTACTCTTGTCTTCAGAGGCCTTTTTACCCTCTACTATCATAATTCATGAATCCTTTTACTGAACATTTGGACCATATAAAACAATACCTTAAATATTATTTACCTTCATTCAGGCTGACAGGACACTGGAAGGTAGACAGAAGACACTAGAAGGGAAGGAAAACAGTGGAGGTAACTGAACAGTAACTATGCCAAAAAATTGCTTGCAGCGTTCTGCACAGCCCCTGTGAGAACACAGCAGAGAGCATCACCAAGGAGCTGGAGGAGGAAGTTCAGAGATCTGAATAACTTTTGCTCAGAATGTAGTAAATGGAGTTTTGTAATTCATAGATAACATTAATCAAGGCAGGCCTGATCCTGCACTTTGTTGCAGCAATGTCAAACACTTTACACCTGGCAAGATTAGATCTTTTCTGATTAGTACATAATCACAGGAATATAGAAGTGCATAAAGTCTTTGTAGCTTGTGACTATAGCCATATTTCATCTTTAAGACTTTTACTCACTTTCAAAAAGAGCTGAAAATCACTTGCATTGCTCTACACTCTAAGAGCTTCATCTTCTTCATCTAAAAGCAGCTACAATGCAATTAATTTTGTTTTGTTTTTGCCTTACACAGTGGAAAAAACTGCTAAGAATTCCAGTGTTGTATCGTAATTAGTTCCAGAGGAAGTTGGGTGCAACTGAGTAGGCCATGCGAACATATAGGATTTTTTCCAAGGCTTTCTTTCCCAGCTAGATGTTCTTTGCTGATGCACATTTTTCTTTAAGAACTGAAAAGTGTCTGCCTACTTAAGTTTCATGGAACTGGTCATGCTATGGTTCACTTTAAAGCTGCATAATATGTATGGCAATTTATTACCTCCTTTTCTATCAATCATCCACATCATCATCCTTGAAACTAGGAAATGCAAAAATGAGACATTTCAAGGACAGGTCATTTTTTAAAATGTCCACTATTGTCCAATCATTATTGTGAGTTGTCAAGTTCCTTAATTCACAAATCACAAGTGAAGAAAATTACAGAAGAAATTGACTATTTCTTCAATTAAAAGAAGTTGAGTCAGAATTAGTTTTCAGAAATTGAATGAATTACTAATACATGTGGGTGAAAACAAATGACAAGAAGTTCTGTCTTTCTTGGCATTTTTAAGGTCTTGAGAACAAAGATCAAGGCTTTGAAAGCAAATAATTTGTTTAAAGTATTTTAAACCACTTAGAAACAATCAGTGTTGAATCTGCATTCTACTCACAGTTGTGTGTGTAGAAAAAAAAGGTTTTGTAGAGAGAAAGAAATGATATAAGTTTGATTCTAAACACATAGACATTTTAAAGGATTTCAAATTGATTGTTGAATTTTTGGCTAAACCTTTTCACGAGTCTATTTGAATGTACATTCTTGCATGACGAAATGTGGTTTTGTGTGTGAAATGCACATACATGGCTTGGTGCCCCATTTGCACATACAGGGCCAAGTCTTAAACATGCAAAAATCTGACTAGGAAGACTATGAACACAAAATGGCACTGTGTTAGTGAACATTTAAAGATTAATGCTTAGCATATTTGTAATAATAACTAGCACCTGCAGAAGTTTCCGGAAGTTTGTCTGGGTTCATCACTGAATGTGTATTTCAGGCTCAATACTTATTTTTCTCTGAAAATAAAATAATAGCATTAATCCCTAGTAGAAATTTTAGGACATTCCCAAGAGCACAGTTTAATTTGTCTCTTCCAGGGAAACATGTTATTTCTAGAATCTATTAGAATGGTTTGCTTAGTCCATTGGACATTACTGCCTTTTAATACCTGCTTGAGAATTGAAGTGCATGGAGTAATTAAAAGGAGATAGCATTTTCTGGGCCACTTCCTCATGCTTTGTTTGATGCAGCAGCAGAAATACAACACCTCATGAATGTTTTTGGTGCTCTTCACTGCAGCAGTTAGTGAATGCTCTCTCTCACAGGAAAATACACAGGAAAGAGAATGAATCAAGAGGGAGCAGTATTAGGGAGGAACACAGGAAAAATGGAAAGGTATTATATCTAGGTATAATTGTTTTTGAAGAGCATCCTCCTCATCCATTCATCTCAAAAAAACTCTTACTCTTGGGTCTCTGCCTTTCTAACTCCCAGTTTTTCTCTCTAAATTTAATAAGTACAGGAATGCTTCTTAAGGACATAAAGATCTAGAATGAAATCACAGATCCTTTCACATTCATGACAGAACTCCCACTGATTTAACACAAAGAGAATTTCAACCATAGGATCTTTTACTGCGGCTGCATGCATAAATAAGAGCATCAGGTAAGTAAAGTTGTAAGAGTCATGAATGTTTCCTGTCTGCAGCCCACCAACCCTCCCCATTTCTTCTCCTCCACAAAGAAAAGAAAAAAGACGTTCTGCTTTGCATCAGCCTCAAAAAGAATATGTTTTATAGTGTTTTGTTTCATTTTCTTTTAAAAATTCAGTTTCATAGAAGATTAAGTCATTTTTCAAATTGAAACTGTTTTGAAATGAAAAGTTAAATTATTTAATTTAGAAAACAGACAAGAGAAACATATTTCACTTTTCTCTATTTTCTTACTTTTATTATTTCTATTCACCACCTTGGCCCAAATGCACAGGTAGCTTTGTTCTTTCACTAAGCTGCATTTTTAATAAATTTACTGTCTGCAGAAAGCAATTCATCCAACTCTATCAATTTTTCTCTTTATCAGAATATTACCTTACAAATAAAAATACTGTCTTCTAAGTCTTGAAGTGTATAAATATGTCTAGAGGTGTTATAAGCAGTAGTGAAGCTTTGTTGATCAAGACTTTCATATTCCAATTAAAATTGAAGAAGTACTGGTACAGTTGTCAATGGAATTAACAGTTTACGCTTTAAGGCACAATCCCTTCTCTGCCATATCTTTCACTTATTGTCTTGTTTGTGACTTTTCTATTCTTGTGATCAAGTTCATAGAAATATATACTTTCAAAACTCCACAACAACCACTCACCTGAAAAAGGAAATTTATAGAACACTCCCAAATCTTCTACTATTTTAAGAAATATCCAGTCATAAACAGTTTTCCTCAAAGTGCACAAACTAGTAATAGTTGAGAACGTTCAAATTTTCCCAGGCCAGGTAATATTTGATTTGTATGAAATCAATGATTTGCTAGAATGACTCATGAAGCTTTGTGAAAAATTATACTATATCCTATAAACATCCGATATGCCATAAAAATATGGCAGAAAGTCTTATTAAAATTCTAAATTTTTGCTTGTGATACCTTGCTGTATAAAATGATGCATTTGTCCACGGATGAAACATAATATTTATGTAAAGCAGAGCTAATAGTTGTATAAGACCATAACCCTCCTGCACACATTGATTACACAGCTATATAAACACGGAAATTTATCTCGATTAAACACCAAGGTTTCACAGACTGGCAAGCTTTAGGTTGTTAAGTCATTAGCGTCCTTCTGTGACAGGACAATTTTTTAGAACAGCAAACAAATGTCAGGATATAATGTAACACACTTAGCAAATGTTTTTTAACAATCTTTATTGCTGATCAGTAAAACACTGTCTGAAGTAGTCTGCAGTAGTCTGAAAGACTCTGAAAACATGCATAAAAACCATTCGAATTAATTAAACTAACTTAATTCACAAAAATACATGGTAGCTATTCAAACAATCTGGCTTGTGTAAGGAGCAGCTTTATTTTTGCAAGTGCATTTTCATAATTTCTCTATCCTCTGTTTTCTTTTTCCTGCAGCAAAATCAGTTTGTTCTCTGCCTACACCTTTCCTTGCCTTCTATTTTCCCCAAAATAGAATAATATTAATTTATTACAGAAAAGTATGTCCACAAGTATCACCAAACTCTTTGTTGCTATTAGTCTGTCTGCAGGGTAGGATTGATTGAAGGCCCATTGGGGCCAGTCTGAGTCTTTCTATTTGTTTCATGGGGCACTGGATTGAGCCCAGTCCTTGTGCTGTACAGATACAGTGGCCTAGCACCAATTTGTTTATATAATTCAGCTATGACATAAGGAAGAAACTTAGCTTTTCTATATTTACCCACTGCAGGCCCTGTGTGGCTTTATAGCAAGGGCTAAGCAATTTGTCACACATAAGGCAGTTCACAGAAGAAGAAAATGAGGGGAAGGCAGGTTAGTTGCATCTCATTTTGAGAGACTCGCATGGTACGTTGCAGGATACTGAAGTGTTGTCCATGAGAGAGGAAAGCCCCCTTTCAAGTACGACCCCTTGGTAAGACACAGAAAAGGCCACTGAGACACCTGCCATGTGCAAACTGAACCCAACCGCAACAGTACGAGGAGTTTGTGCCCGTCTCCCAGCCCAGCTGACCTGCATGATGCCATTCAGCATCAGGAGAAACTGGATATTATTTGAGGTGTGAAAACATCTTATCAGGTAACAAACCGAAAGAGAGACCTTTCAGATAGCCAATTTTGTGGCAGGTTCATCAGGAGGTGCTTTACCAGTCTTCTAAGCATGTCCAAACTTAGTTTACTTGGGTAAGTATTTACACCTCCTGAAAACTTTCTCCTGCTGAGATAAATGCCATCTGTGTTCTCTCCTGGACTTTGCAGGTCTGTAGTACTGTAACCTGCTACAGTCTAGTCCTTAGCATGGTGCATCTATATGGAGATTAGAATAACCTATATTTTTCTTCTATGTACAGGCTGTGACTGAACTCCCCAGACCTCTGAGTCTATGGCAGAGCCACAGCATTCACTTATCCTCAACTTGTCCAGTCTATTTAACATTTGGTTGGCACGGTCTCCTAAACTAATTTAGCTCTGTATCAGTCTCTTGCCAAGGTCAGCTGCCACAAAAGCCTTTAAATATATTTCATCACCAAATATCTACATAGCCCTCCCAGTTCCTCAGATCAGCTTATTCTACTGAAAAGATTGGGAGTTAGGTAACATGAGCCTGTAGCTGTCACACTGAATGTAACAAAAAGCAGTGATGACCATGTGTGGGTACGCGACGAGAAAACTGCATGGACTGGAAAGAGTGTGCTGGACTGTATTGAGAAATGGGCGAGCAGTAACACTTCCAGTCTTTCTGACACAAAATTACCTTCGTTACAGTGTCACAAATAATGGCTCATTTTTACAAGCTGGGCATAGTCAGCAGCAGTCTCAGAAATGACAGCTGTTAATTAAAACTTTATTTTCAACTCCAGACCATATTTTATAGGCTGACATGGGCCTCAGAATAGATTTAAAGGATCAGAGCCTGCTTGTGCATTCACACAGCTCCTGCAGAAGTCTGCAGGCTTCTGCACCAAAAAAACCTTATTTCTAATCACACGAACACACACAAAATGGGTGCATCCCTCTTCCCTCTAGATGGAACAGAATATCTCTGAATGATTAAGCAGTAGGCAAGGCATGCACAGAACATTTGTATGGCTTTATATTTGTAAACAGCAAGATCGGAGGCACTAGCAAGCAGATAAGAAATTGCTTCAACAAAATGATGCACTCGTCTGTCATCCTGAGACAACACTACTTAGCTCTGGAAGGCCTTTCCAGCAACAAAAGTAGGGATAAACTCTGCACAATGCATGCAAATCACACTATGGGTGTAGCTCTTTAAGGCCACTTCAGTATAACTTGAGTCCAGACAATGCTCAAAAACATTGCATTGCATACATTAAGAACCCAATTAAAAATAATCTTACCTCATACCTGTATGAGCTCTCCTCTTGGCACTTGTGATTTACTAGTTCCTTTTAGGCTCTGCCGAGCAACAAGGTAGCCACCAGAGATGAATATTCCCTTTAACAGTCGTGTAAGCTTCTGACTTACCTCCATCCTTCAGATTTTGCTAGCAGGCACCCACATGTGAGTGTAGTAAGACACACTGCAACATCAAAATGCAAGATTACCAAAACTTCCCATCTGCCAAGTTCCACAGGTTGGTTCTCAGTCAGTTCTTAGCCTCCTTTGGACAGAGAGTACAGACAACAAGGAGCATGAAAGAAACATGCCTTTAGTCTCAGAAGACCAAGTATTAAGTAGATGTGATGAGTTCCAGATTAGACACCAAAGTACTCATGGGATATCATTTCAAACACAGGAACAGTTATGCTTGCTCCCACAGGACACAATTCCTATGACAGGCAACATCCTTCAAAACAAAAAGTTCACCCATCATGGATAAGGATGGATTCAGCAAAAAGTGTGGGACTTGCTCTTGAGCTTGGGTTTTCCTGGACATGTCCTCTTTTTCCACCCAGAAGTCTCTTTGGAGAAATCTGAGAACTCAGATTTTGCTTCTGGACATTTTGTAGCAGATGGCACAAGGCAGGAGGATGTCAGGAAGCCCAGGCATGTCCAGCGTAGATGGTCAAACCAGGACACATACAGCGAGCTTTAAATTTGGGGCCACTGATAACAAAGAAGATATCTAAAAGAATGTCAGGGAGCCAAAAATAAATATATAACAAGAAGATCTGGCACAAGAGAAGCTTTGACAGGAAGGACTTTGTGTAAAATAAATAAAGTTCAACTCCACTGAGATGCAGACATGCTTGAGGACTGCTAAATTCATGCACTATATGGGCATATGGCCTTATTTCCACCAGTACAATCTTGTTTTTTAACAGGCTCTGTGCCAACAGGCTGTTTTGTACCAATTTTAGGCATTATGAGTAATATTGCTATTATTATAACTTTTTGGTCTTACAGATGGACTGTGTAGGCTGTCAACATTTATAACTCCATGTAGATGATGGGCAAAACTGAGCTGAAGGAATTTTGTTGAAAGACATTCATGGCTCTCATCAAGTGAGCCTTTGTGCAAGTGAACACAGATTTTGTTTAACTCGACAGGTGTCTATTTACCATCCCTAGACATACTGGGAGGGGCAATTAAGTGCCCCTTTTTACAGCAGTAAATAAAAGCACTGGGAAGCAGCCACTCAAGGCAACAAACACTCAGCAAAGTCCATCCAAGGCTAAACCACACTGGTGGAAGTGAACCAGGAACCTATCTTTTTAATTTCATAATGTCCATCTAAAATATGACAACACACCATCACCTGAGATGTTTCAAATCTGTATGCTGAGCAATTCAGCAGTACACTGATCTGGTATAAGCAACCCTGGCCTGAAAGTGGCTACCAACAGAGGGAATAAGGGGTGGGCTTGGTTACAGCTGTGTGCTTCTATGTTTGCCAGAAAAAAAGCAGTATAGAGTGAAAGAATATCAGGGTGACCCTGACAAGACAAGGGCAGATGCAACCACTGTGGGAATATGGGAGCTAGGCAAGCACTACAGCATCACAGGATCGGAGCACTCTCATTGCAGCAGGCTATAAAATTAGGGCACTATTGCCTGTTTAGCTCCCTGATAACTGCAATTCTGCAAGAAGCAGAGGCAGAATATACAAAAGACAACCTTGGAAAATGTTCGTAAGAAAAGAGCAAATAGCTTTCATTGCATTCAGAAATCTGTGCATATTCTTTTAAAAATAAACCAGCTGTGCCAGAGAAACACCTAACTCAGATCAGCAGGTTTCCTTCCAGGAGAAATAATTTACCATGGTCCCATGTATTGGCCAAAACGTAAAGGTTTAATGGCAATTTTAGGCACAGAAAGAAATGAAGTTGTTGGAAGTGTTCTGGTTTGGATAGTTCAGAACAGAGCAGAACACGATAGACAGATATCCAGTCTTGCAGTTTTATTGATTAAGAAAGCAAGCAAGTACAAAGTGAATACTTTATGAAAGATTGTTGAAAATCATGAAATATATTTGAAGTCTCCTAATGGTAAAATTATTCCAAATCCAAGGAAGGTCTATAATGGTGACACCATTTAGTATTAAAAAGAAAAAAAAAACTACACAGGTATGATTAATAGCCACAGGAAAATGCATAAAACACTGGAGAAGAGATATAATGATGTATTCTTCTAAAGAGGCTGCATTGGATCTAGTAAATGCTAGTCTGGTGGGGTTTAGCTTATTGCTATTGTCACAGGAGAGTGGAGCAGAGCAAGTGGTGTAATAACAGGTGGGTTGCAGAGGTAGGCAGGAATTGTCCCTTTGGAAAGAATGAGCTTCTCAGAATCTAAATTATCACGGGAAAGGGTCACTTTCTTTGAAAACACTGTTCAGGTTCAGGATTACTTTTGGTAAACGAGAATGAGAAGGAAACTCTCTGGATTAACCTACTGGTTGGAAACAAAACTGAGACTGAGATTTAGGATCAGGTCCATTAACTAGACACAACAGCAAACAGTATGCTCCTCCATGTGCTTAGTATTCAGGTCATCCACACCCAGGGCAAATGCTGTACTTTATGAAGCAGGAACTGTCCTGGAATAGGATAAAACAGCCTTAGAGACATTGATCGATAAGACCGTCACATCCTACAGCCTTATTCCTTGCTGTACAGAGGTGCAGATCTATTAAAGAGCAAGGAGAAATTGGTATTGAAAGGCTGAAATCCAAATGAGAACCACATGGCATTGCAGTCACCTGGTAGCTTTGGTACAGTCACGCTTGGCTAGCACGCACACACACAAACTCCTGATTTTTTTTCCTCGAGGAACTGAAGGCAGAGCTTAGAGGTTGACCACTACAGTGTTCTGAGAAGCACATATACAACCTTCAGCTCCCTGCAATCTGGAAATATCTGTATGCATCACAAGCCCTATGTAACTAGACCCAGTAGTGTATGTGGTCCACTTCATTAGATGATTCAAAAAGGAGGAAGGGACACAATAATGTGTACATTAGCAAGTATATTGCACAAAGCTCCTACGTTTACATGTAGGATTAATCCAAGGATTTGTTTTCAGAGTGTATTTAGTCTGATCCCCTGGAATGAGCTTTCTCACATGTAACTTAAAGATGTCCAAAGGACCATCTATCAGACCCATGTATCTCCAGGAGATGTGGGAGCATATTTGGGCCTACACCTGGATTGATGCTCTAGTTTAGTTTTCCCCAAAAAGGATTCTATTTCATGCACAATAAAACCTCTCTTTGAACCAAGCCAACACATAGCAGGGGAACATCAGGGGATTTGCTTAAAAATTGGAATACTGCTCTGAACTAAAACACCAATATAGATGCTGTCAGTGCTCTCTCCATTAGATTTATCTGAGGCTGACAGATCTTGTGCTTCCTGAAGTTCCTAAGACAGACCTGTTGCCTGTCAGGAGGTCTGCAAATGTAGTGTTTAAACTTGCTGCTTCTCATCTTAGCATAGATGGGGCTAAGGCCAAACACAGCCTGGCAAAAATAAAACAGCGATGAAACTGCAAGGGGTCCAGCCTGTGAATCAGGAATCATCAGCCCTGGTTCAGTGATGGCTCAATTAACTGGCTGGCAGACAAACATATTATGAGTCAGACTTACGGCCCAGAAAGTCTCTGGCCCATGGGGAGATGGTGTACTGAAGTGCTGTAGTAGCTCTTCAAAATAGTCAGCAAACATTTGGCTGAAAACAGCCCTTCTTCTGTGAGATATTTAGACAAAAGCACACACAGAGAGCACCACTTTTCCAGCAAAAACAACTCTGGGCTCAAATCCAGAGGCCAAACTCACTCACAATTGCTTCACAACATGTTACATGTCTGTCTTAGCATCTCCTCAGTGCATCCTGCTCGGTTTCCATCATCATCCTCCTTTATTCCAGAAGGAAAATGTCACTCTAAACCGTTTTGGGCTCAGAGTCACTGCCAGTATTTTTGCTTTTAAGTGAGTACTATCATTTGCATTGTGTTTAAGTGGAACTTTTTCCTGTGAAAGAAGTGGGTTATTTGATGACAGTTGCAGGACACATGTAAATTGTATCACCTGCACTTACTAGGGCTGAGTCTGTACCCACAGGGAAATATATTCCTCAGGAGGAGGGAGCAGAAGACACGTGTTTTCCATATCATCTTCCTTAGGGTTCTATCAAGCATCCACTGCCAAGGCTGGGCTGCTTGTTGTCCATGTTTTCTTCTCAGCCAGTGTTGTCCCAGCTGAGGAAGTCACCCCCCACAACTGAAGATATCACTATCTTGCTCAAAAGCTATAGAATATGCAGAAACTAATACTTGGCTATTGTCTTCAAATTTCCATACATTTGGCAAAAAAAATGTTTTCCAGAGCTTCAGTATGTTCTCCCACCTAAAACCTATTAATTTTAATCACTTGTTACCTAAAAGAACTGGAAGAAAAACTATGACAGCTTCTGTGGATCCAAAGGCATAATTTAATGGTTTATTTTTTAAATCAGTCTTATTTTTGGAAAATACCTTTCCAGAATAGTCATCCTTCAGGAAGCATTCAGTAAATCCCAGTGACTGAGCACCTGCAGGTCTTCTTTATAGCACCATTCCTCAATCATCTACTGTTCCTCTTAGACCTTCACTAAAAATTGGGAGTATTCTGAGGATCACATAAGCATCTTTTCTGAAGTTTCTTTGCCTTCCCCATTCTGCCATGTCATCCTGGATTCATTCCAGTGAAAATATGGCAATGTGACACATGGATCCTCCCCTCAGGATCCATTTCAACCTCACTGTTATACTTCTGACTCTGACAGACAACACACCACCCTGTTTTGTGGGGCTTGTCTGATGACAGGCTTGTCAGTTTTTAACAAGGAGTCCCCAGTCACATAGATTTGCCTCTTCCTGATAATGGTACGAATCTTCAGTCCTCCCCCTTCTGTCTGCAGATCTTTCTCCCTTCTGTTCCCATTCTCTCACACTATCTTCTGCACTCATTCTGGCCCTTGAGTGCAAAGAGAAACAGAAACAGGGAGAGAAGAATTTTTATACAGGGAGCAGCTGTTAGGATAGATTAGATAGGAACCAGAGACAGAGGCTGGGCTTAACGGGGATCAATCTTGAAAGCTGTGTGGATGGGCATGGCATGGGAAGAGGCTGAGTCAATCTTGGATGAAGGACAGGGGACAGACAGCAAGTAGATGGAGAGGGACATTCCTTTCTACCTTTTGCAAAGCTGAAACATCTAATAGCATCAACAGAGTTTGTATAAAATACTTGCACAGTTCTTAATTTGGAAGGAGGAATGATGCTCAGACCTCATAGGGCAGACACCCCAAAATAGAGCACTTGGATTGCAGTGCAGGAACATCTTTAACATTAATGTAATATCAATAAGAGGAAGAACAGCCCACACAAGAATTCCAAATGCTCTAGTGATACAGAAACCTCCCTGGAAAGGAAAACAAGAAAGTTCTCCCTAAGCAGAGGTGAGACATGGACTTCTGTAAGTCTTGTAAGTACTGAAAATATTTTGTAACTTCCTTCATAAATCAAGCACTAAAAAATGCCATCTGCAGCTGTCTGATTGCAATCCAAACAATGTAAGTAGTTTCAAGATGATCAAAAAATCGCAGTTGACTTTAATGCTACTTGATTTTGTCCTTCCCCAGTTCTGATACAGACCAGCTACTGTAAATGTAACCAAACTTTTTCTTATTTTCTGTGTAGAACCAATCTCCTCTGACACAAAATTTTTAGCTCACCTCCTGAGCAATGATAGTTTCATTACACTGCATATTCTCTGGAAGAGAAAAATTTCTCAGGAATGAGGACTGTTATTGCATGTAAGGAGAAAAATGACTTTTCCTGAACCAAAGCAATGGTATAAGATTAAAAAAGTCCTGATACTTTCAGCAGTTGCATCCAGAAAATAAATTTGTGTATGAGAGAACTAACCTAGCTCATTTCATTTCTTCGTGGTTATTTGATGACAGAGAGGACAAAATCTAACTTCACAGCGCAAATGGTCTGAGCCCATACCTAAACAAAAGGGGAAACACTTCTGCAAGGATACAATTAATAAAACTAACTTCAGCTGGAATCAGGTGTGTAGCATGTCAGTAATTTGGTAGACAAAGAACAATGCTATTCTTGAGTCTTTCTGAGTTACCCTTGAACATTCAGGAAGCAGTGACATAGCCTTGAGTTTCATTTATTTCCACTTCTAATGACAGTAAATTCATGATTCATTTCTAACATCAAATCTGTGAAAAAAGACAACCAGAAAATAGAATAACTGCTTTTGGAAGACACCTTAGAGTTTCAGGATGTATCCAGTGAAAATAGAAAGATTAAAAAAGGCAGAATTATGGTAATTATGTCTTATTAACTTGTGTGTACTGAGCATGGTCCATTATCTGTACTTAAAAACCTGACTGCCTAGAGCAGTCCTCATTACAAGAGTAAAACCAATAATGAATATCACAGAATCACAGAATCGCTGAGGTTGGAAGGGACCTCTGGAGATCATCTAGTCCAACCCCCCTGCTCAAGCAGGGTCACCTAGAGCACGTTGCACAGGATTGCATCCAGGCGTGTTTTGAATATCTCCAGAGAAGGAGACTCCACAACCTCTCTGGGCAACCTCTTCCAGTGCTCTGTCACCCTCACAGTGAAGAAGTTTTTCCTCATGTTCAGATGGAAGCGTCTGTGTTTCAGTTTGTGCCCATTGCCTCGCGTCCTGTCACTCGGCACCACTGAAAAGAGTCTGGTCCCATCCTCTCGACACCCTCCCTTCAGATACTTGTACACGTTGATAAGATCTCCTCTCAGCCTTCTCTTCTCCAGGCTAAACAGGCCCAGCTCTCTCAGCCTTCCCTCATAAGAGAGATGCTCCAGTCCCCTAATCATCTTTGTAGCCCTTCGCTGGACTTGCTCCAGTAGTGCCACATCCCTCTTGTACTGGGGAGCCCAGAACTGGACGCAGTACTCCAGATGGGGCCTCACCAGGGCTGAGCAGAGGGGGAGGATCACCTCCCTCGACCTGCTGGCAACACTCTTCCTCATGCACCCCAGGATACCATTGGCCTTCTTGGCCACAGGGGCACATTGCTGCCTCATGCTTAACTTGGTGTCCACCAGCACTCCCAGGTCCTTCTCCGCAGAGCTGCTTTCCAGCAGGTCGACCCACAACCTGTACTGGTGACTGGGGTTATTCCTCCCTAGGTGCAGGACCCTGCACTTGCCTTTGTTGAACTTCATGAGGTTCCTCTCCGCCCACCTCTCCAGCCTGTCCAGGTCTCTCTGAATGGCAGCACAGCCCTCTGGTGTATCGGCCACTCCTCCCAGTTTTGTATCATCAGCAAACTTGCTGAGGGTGCACTCTGTCCCTTCATCCAGGTCATTGATGAAGAAGTTGAACAAGACTGGACCCAGTACTGACCCCTGGGGGACACCGCTAGCTACAGGCCTCCAACTAGACTCTGCGCCGCTGATCACAACCCTCTGAGCTCTGCCATTCAGCCAGCTCTCAATCCACCTCACTGTCCACTCATCTAGCCCACACTTCCTGAGCTTGTCTATGAGGATGTTATGGGAGACAGTGTCAAAAGCCTTGCTGAAGTCAAGGGAGACAACATCCACTGCTCTCCCCTCATCTACCCAGCCAGTCATTCCATCATAGAAGGCTATCAGATTGGTTAGGCATGATTTCCCCTTGGTGAAGCCATGCTGACTACTCCTGATCACTTTCTTTTCCTCCACATGCTTGGAGATGGCCTCCAGGATGAGCTGCTCCATCACCTTTCCAGGGATGCAGGTGAGGCTGACTGGCCTGTAGTTCCCTGGGTCCTCCTTCTTGCCCTTTTTGAAGACTGGGGTGACACTGGCTTTCTTCCAGTCCTCAGGCACCTCTCCTGTTCTCCATGACCTTTCAAAGATGATGGGGAGTTGGCTAGCAATAATATCCACCAGCTCCCTCAGCACTCGTGGGTGCATCCCATCAGGGCCCATGGATTTGTGGGTGTCAAGTTTGCTTAAATGATCTCTAACCCACTCCTCCTCGACCAAGGGAAAGTCTTCCTTTCTCCAGACTTCCTCTCTTGCCTCCAGGGTCTGGGGTTCCTGAGGGCTGGCCTGAGCAGTAAAGACTGAAGCAAAGAAGGCATTCAGTAACTCTGCCTTCTCTGCATCCTTCGTCACCAGGGCACCCACCCCATTCAGCAAAGGGCCCACATTTTCCCTAGTCTTCCTCTTGCTACTGATGTATTTGAAGAAGCCCTTCTTGTTGTCCTTGACATCTCTCACCAGATTTAATTCCAAACGGGCCTTAGCCTTCCTCATCACATCCCTGCATACTCTGACAACATTCCTATATTCCTCCCAAGTGGCCTGTCCCCCTTTCCACTTTCTGTATACTTCCTTCTTCTGGTTGAGTTTTGCCAGGAGCTCCTTGCTCACCCATGCAGGTCTCCTGCCTCCTTTGCTTGACTTCCTACTCATAGGGATGCACCGCTCTTGAGCCTGGAGGAAGTGATGTTTGAATATTAACCAGCTCTCTTGGATCCCCCTTCCTTCTAGGGCCCTCACCCATGGGATTCCTCCAAGTAGGTCCCTGAAGAGGCCAAAGTTTGCTCTCCTGAAGTCCAGGGTTGCAATCCTACTTAGTGCCCTGCCTCCTCCTCGCAGGATCCTGAACTCCACCATCTCATGGTCACTGCAGCCAAGGCTGCCTCCGACCTTCACATCTTCCACCAGTCCTTCTTTGTTTGTTAGTACGAGGTCCAGCAGCACACCTCTCCTTGTTGGCCCCTCCACCACCTGTGTCAAGAAGTTGTCACCAATGCTCTGCAGGAACCTCCAGGACTGTGTGTGCCTAGCTGTGTTGTCTTTTCAGCAGATATCAGGGTGGTTGAAGTCCCCCATGAGAACCAGGGCCTGGGATTGTGAAGCTACTTCCAGCTGTCTGTAGAAGGCCTCATCAACTTCCTCTTCCTGATCAGGTGGCCTGTAGTAAACACCCACCACAGTGTCACCCATGCTAGCCTGCCCTTTAATCCTTACCCATAAGCTCTCGACTCGCTCTTCATCCACCCCTAGGCACAGCTCAATACATTCCAGTTGCTCTCTCACCTAAAGAGCAACTCCACCACCTCGCTTTCCTGGCCTGTCTCTCCTAAAAAGCACGTAGCCATCCATGACAGCACTCCAGTCATGCGAGCTATCCCACCATGTCTCTGTAATGGCAATGAGACCATGGCCCTGCGACCGCACACACATCTCTAGTTCTTCCTGTTTGTTCCCCATGCTGCGTGCATTGGTGTACAGGCATTCAGAGGTGATCGAGCATGCAGGTTTCCCAGGAGGAGTAAAAGAGGATCCTCCATAGCCACATCCCATGCGCACTTCCCTGGCTGCATTCACCTGCTGGAGGCATCCCGACTTGAGCAGTCTTTTGCCAACTACCCTGGCACTATAACTCTCCCCTTCCACCATCTTTCCTAGTTTAAAGCCCTCCTCACCAGGTTGGCCAACCTGTTGGCAAAGACCCGCGTGCCCCGCCTCGTGAGGTGGATCCCATCTCTCACCATCTGTGGCAGATGAATGGCACAGACTCAGGAGGGTTTGCGTCCTGAGACATTTATTGTTTATTTCTGAGCATATTTAAAAAGTTAGCTGCTTCAGTGGTTTCACAGACACACTTTGCTAAGCCAATCATCATGCAGATTATGTCACAGGTAGCCAGTTATTACGCCGATCACGCACGCAGCGATCATGCCTTGTACCTTGCTACTTGTTTAGAAAAGCTGTCTTGCCCTTAACCTTGGTTCCCACTGGCTTCTGCTAGTTTATCTGTACTTTCTCAGGATGTATCATTCCCAGCTGCACCGGTGTCCTTGGGTACATTTGTCTGAGGCTCCTGTTGCTTGCTACTTGCAGCTTTCCACCAGTTTAACCCTGTCATGACCCTCCACAACCATCAGTTGTCAATCTTCAAACAGGGTCCCATGGTTGTAGAAACCAAAACCCTGTTGTCAACACCAGTGGCGCAGCCAGTCGTTAACTTGGAAAGTCCGTCTCCTCCTCCTCTCATCCATCCCCCTCACTGGCAGGATTGAGGAGAAGATGACCTGGGCTCCCAGACCCTTGACCACCATCCCCAGAGCTCTGAAATCCTGCTTGATGGTCTCCAGTTTGCCCTTGGTGTCATTAGCACCCACATGGAAGAGCAGCAGTGGGTAACAGTCTGAAGCATGGACGAGCCTTGGCAGTCTTTCCATGACGTCTCTCACATGAGCCCCTGGCAGGCCACAAACCTCTCTAGACATGAGGTCAGGTCCGCAGATAGATGCCTCTGTCTCCTGCAGCAGGGAGTCCCCCACAACAATCACCCGCCGCTTCTTCTGGGTGTTCCGGCAGGGCACAGGGTCTGTTGTCCCAGGTACTTCCCTGGCAGCCATGCCCATCTCCTCCTCATCCTGGAGGGCACTAAACCTGTTCTTCAGCTGCAAGTCTTCAGGAGGAGCAGGAGCCTTTCTCCTCCCACGAGCAGTGACCAGTTTCCAGCCTTCTTCTATGGTGTTATGAGGTACCGTTTCACACGGCACAGAGTCCTCTGGCAACTCCACTGCCGTGGGGGGTTGGGACTCCCAAAGCTGCACAGTCTCCAAGAATACCCTGTCTATCACTTGCTCCGCTTCTCGGATGCTGCGCAGCCTACTGACCTCCTCCCGTAACTCCCTTACCTGACGACACAACTCATCAACAGCAGCACACCTCCTGCAGGAGAGCCGACTGCCAGCCCAGGCCTCCCGGAGAGGCCCCAAGCACTCCCTACAGCCTGAGACCTGGAGAGCTGCATCTGCTGTCAGAGGGTCTGTCTGGGTCCCAACATCTGACACAGCAACTCCAACAGCCACTGGGGAACACACTGTGCAGCATGTCACAACCATACTCGAGGAAGCGTGCATCACAGGGATCAGACACAGAGGTGCCTTCATGCACCCTTCTGCACAAACTGCTGCCCCTGTTCACTGCACTCTGGGCCTGGCTCTTATATAGGCCTCTCCCTAGCACTGGCTAAGAGGGTGCTTGACCCGCCCTAATCAAGGGCCACCGGGATCAAAGGCCCCAACTCCCTCTGGTCAGGGGCAACCAAGAGCTCGTTAGCAGCAGCCACTCCTAGCTAGAGCTTTTCCCAGGAGCTTTTCCCAGGAGAAGTCAAGGCCTCCTGCAGTTGTCCTTGCCTAGCTTCCCCTTTCCTGTTCACAGCAATCACCTTCTAGTTCCTCGGGGGTCCTCAGGAAGCCCACAACTTCCAACAAGATCCTCAAGTTCTAGTCAGAGCCCAAACACTGCTGCGCAAACTGCTGCATCTGTTCGCTGCCTCTGTTAGCTGCGCTCATAATATACTGGTATAAATCAGAGAAAAGAAATACATATAGTCTCAGGAGTCAGAAAAATTGTGAGATGCCCTTTTTTATTATTGTTTTAAATGAAATAGACATATTCTAAAGTGATAGCTTTCTAAATGGGGTGCTCTGATGTTCACTTTCAGTCATGCAGCATGTCCAATGAGATCAACCCAGCTTCACAATCTGGGCTCCCCTGGATCTTAAAGGACAAGCTGACAGGCCTGGAGACCATTCCCTCTCCTTCTATCCCTCCTCTGAACAGAGAGATGAGAATGTATTGCAGGCAGACCATAACCCCCCAGCTGTGCTCCTACCTGCTGAGACATGACATGACCCTACGGTGATCCAAAAACCAAAGTAGCAGATCATCAAGTCAGAGCTAATATATTTTGTCCCTCAGCAGAGTTTATCTCACGCTATATATATATATGTGAATATAACTGCAGTAACACAACTTTTGCCTTTTGGGGAATGAAGCAGAGCAAGCTTGTGTCTGTCTCTCTGGTCACGTACATGTATGTTGACTATTGACTCATTTCACACAAGTCATCTAAGCATGTAGCACCTTCTAGTAATAAATGTATGAGCCCAAGTGCACTAAGAGTAAAAGGCTACAACTCCTTTTTCGCCCTAAGCCAGCCATTGCCTCACTTAGTTTTACTCTAATTTAACTACTGCAGTTTCCCTACTGCTTGCAGTTTCCCTACATCTTTCATTTTCATCCTTTTCTGAAAGGAAATCCACCACAGGAATCTTGATTTTTTTGCTTCAGTAGAAACTCTTGTTACCTTTTCCATGTTTATTTCTAATGTTTAAAATCAGATTCCACATTCAATATAATTGCAAAAGGTGTCCCTCAGCCTTTTAAGGTACTCTCTTAGGCCACCTCAAACACTTTTTTCCTCAAACAAGGAAAAGATCCCTCAGTCTTTCCTGTTTTGTTAATTTCTTCCGACCTATCAAGACATTTTATTGGGTAGTTAACTACTGCCACACAGAATATGGAATATCAGTGAGATGTGTTTTACCATCACCTATTCCACTGATATTGTGATCTCACTGCAACTTTTTTATTTTTACATCAGACGATTGTATTGATTTGTCTTAGGAATGTATCCAGATTCTCTAAGCAGCATGCATTCACAGAGAAAAAAAATATTTTTCATTGCTTTGCATTGATGTACATTTATCATCTGCTGCAACCAGAAACTTTATAATCAGAATGCTTTGAAGGCTCTGTGCCCATCCAGTTTGTTGTAGCAATGTTAGTAGTGTAAAATGCTCCATATGAATTCTGATCCGGATTCATCTCATCTACAAGGGTGGAATAGGGCAGAGGAACTTGTTGTAACTTTGCAGCTGAGGTCTTCATCTGTGAAACTGCTTTCTATTTGGCCAATTGGCCACCCGCCAGCCAAGTATAGCCAGAGCATTTTCACAAGGAAGGCACATCTATCAGCTTAGTGTGCCCTACAGTGGAAAAACGCCCAGCTAGAAGACCCACAGAGCATCATAAAAGAACAGGAAAGAGCGTGTGCCCTTCATTTTCAGTTGGCTAGTCCAAACCATGCATACTACATACAGTATATAAATATAGGTAAAGGTATATATTTATTTCTCACATGCATCTGTTCCCGAGAATATCTCATGTTTTGAGATATTCTCGTGTACTCTGAAAGCAAGGTAGAGTGAAAATCCCCTTATTAGAATTAGCTGTTAATTAACAATGCAAGCCTTCCTCAAAATGATTCCATTTCTTGTATTTTGTCTACCACCAACTTATTACACTATTCTGAAACATCTTAAGCCACAATTAGTGCATTAAGAGGAACTATTATAAATGCTTGTAAAGGTTTTAAATGGAGCACTGTTGTAAATGTTTGTTTGCATGAGGAAACAAGCTCTTTGGGAGTCACAGAAAGTTCCCAGAAAGTCAGTCCTCAGGGATTATTCTTCTGTATTTCTTCCAAGGGAAAACTTATCCCTGTGGTTGTTTTAAGCGTTGGTGTTTGGTAATGTCTGAAAGAACTTTTCTAAAGATATAAAACTTGCTCTCGGGAATGTTTTCTAAACAGTTGTTCTCTTACTGTTCTGCTTTATCCCTCCCTCCATCCAAGTATCATGGGCTTTGTCTCCCAGTGGATTTGCTTCTGAAGTCCTATAAATAGCATCAAGTTTACCAGCAATTCCCATGCTTCCACATAAGCAACAAATCATAGAAGTGAAGTAATGAAGTTCTTGCTAATTACTAGAGTTCTCCATAAACTAATACAATAACAAAAATAAATTTGCAAAATATGTATGACCACCAGCCAAATCAATACTATTTCCATATGCAAAGGGTAAAGAAATCTGTAAGAGTCACCCATAGCATGCAGAGTTAAACATACTCACAAAAGTCAACAGAAACATTTTCAATATTGTAGAAATGTTTTAATGTTATAAGTTGTATTAGTCTAATAGATATAAATGTGAAGGCTCTTTACAAAGAAAAAGCCTTTCATTAAAATTTTTTTCTTCTACTATTATCATGACTAACCTAAAATACAGTCCCTGTGTAGTTATGGAAAGTGACAAACAAACAGGCCTTTAAATGTAATGCTAATTTCCACAAGAAAATGGCATTTCTAATTTAAATGTAAGCTTTTCACATGAGACTTATTAGCTGTGCTTTAATCCGCATTAGTCTGGTTAAAATATCCAATTTCCTTTTTTCTCCTGTGAGCCTACCAGTCTTTCTTTAGCCATTAGCAACAGTAATAGCAATTAGCGACAGCACTTCCAGCACAGTCATTTCAGCCTTAGCTGTGTAGGCTTCGTGTTTAATGAATCCAAACATAACTAGGAAGGCATGAAATAGAAAATATAATAATCGCAGAGGAATGGCAGCCTCCATGTAATAGCCCACAGTAAATCTTACAGGTCCAATTCCTGGACTAGTTGACTCGTAACTGTAAACTGTGAGGAAAAAACTAACATTTATGCCTTTTTTCTATACCTTTGTTTAACCCTGGGAAAAACAGGGAATTCTTCTGTAACCTTCTTCCTGACTTAAAGCAGCCCTCACTGCTCCAAGTCAATCCTTAATAATAGCTCTCAAAGAAGTCACTATGCAGATGGGAATTGTTGAGGAAAGCTTGGGATTTCAGACTACGCACGGTATCATACAGATACCACGTGAGGGAAAAGATTCCTCTGTTTTTTGACTAAGTCCATATTTGGGTCCTATTGTTATTATTCTCCTTATAAAAGGTGCGGTGAATTTGGAAGTATGGTGAAGTATCAAGCTATCAGGTGTTTTAGCTTGGAAATCTGTTTTCATAACTATAATTTCAACTGGTGCTCTTAGTTCTAATGAAGTTCATGCCTCTGTGCACATAAATCATTGCTCATGCCAGTAGGTAAGCACCAGGAGTGCTACTTTACTTTGTAAAGCATTTTGCTTTAAAATTCCTTCAAGGCATTACTCGGGTCATATTCTGTAAGCCTCAGCAGCAGTTCCGTATGTTCTCTGGCATTTTCCTTATAAAAAGTACTGCTTGCTTTTTTGCTTGCATTTTGAGGTAACAAAAAGTGGACTCAAGAATACTGTGAAGAATATCATGCCCCAAAACTGGAGAGAACATAAGCAAATCCATTTCTGTGCAACATTTGCTGTGCCAACCCTGAACTCTCAGCAGGTGAAGACAAATGTGAAATTGGCATATAAATACTTTCAATTTGGCCTCTGCACCTTTATCTTTTTTCTGTCCCCACTGGGGAAACAGCACCTGATTGTTGTGATCCCGCTGTTGTGAGCTGTGGAAAGGAGAAAAAAAAAATGCCAAAAGATAAAATGCAAGAAAAAGATTTTAATCTTTCTCCTTTCCTCCACTTATCATCAGTTCTAGGTAGGAGAAGATGGCTTGCTCCCCTGAAAGACAGTAGTAGTAACTTAGTTGGCACTGGCCCAAGAACTTCAAACAATAAGGTCCAACGCAGCCTTCTGAAGTCATGGAGCATTGAACCAACCAAGAAACAGTCAGAAATATTTTTATTTGCCATCTCTTTCTCCAAGAAACACTGGAAGATATTTTTGCTGCAAGCTCAAGGGGCAGAGTGTGCACTGTCAAGACATGGACAGTTAAGTTGTTCTTTTTTGTGTTGTTTTTTCTCCCCTTTTCTTCTTTTCTGAGCTGCTACAGACAACAAGTTACTGAAAAGTAAAGTATTCTTCCAAACATTAACAGCAGGTAGGGATGCACTATCTAGGCCTTATCAGTATTAAGAAGCAATGCTTAGAAAGATAGAAAATAGCTTAGAGAGTATTTTAACCACAAGTCAAATAAATACACAAAGCTAATGAAACAGGTTGCCTAACAAATCACAAGTTTACAGAAAGAGAAAGAAAGGGAAAGAGAGAGCATATATGAAGTATAGGACTATAGGAGTTTTATAGTTAGCTAATATCATCCAATTTATTTAAACTGGATATGGTTGGGCAATGTTTGGTAAACTCCAAGGATAAAATATACTACAATGTCTAAACAGAATCATGACATAAAAATCACAGGACTAAAAGCCTGACAAATGATCAGATATAAGACTGAAATCATAAGAACACAATCATAACCCGATTGTGTAAATGAATCTAGTGATAGGAGACATCATAAGATCTGTAGCACATACATGGAAAAGGAAAGTAGTGACCATATGAATTCATACACATTAATTGAGGGGAAACAGTATAAAAGAAAAGGTGACAGTGGCGATAATTTGGGAAGTTCTCAAGACAGCATGTAACAAGTGCTACCCTCTCTTGCCTACTGGATCTCCCCCACAGCGGATTGTGTATTAATGTAGATGCTGGCTGCTTCTGTGGTTTCTTTCACCTCTCTCTGATCAGAAGTGTGCTCTGTTGCTGTGACTGACAGCAGAAGTTGTTAACAACTGTATTTATTAACACGTTTCTCTCAACTCAGGCCTGCAACCTCATATCAACTTTACAGTGAAACTTCTTTAGAAGGAAAAATCCCATTAAAATCATTACATATTAAAAGGTAAATGGCTTGTTTTATTAGCATGTTCAGCATACATTGTACTATGGAAATTAAATGTGGATTATCTAATGTCTTCAGGCTACTAATAAAACTTACACATTTACTCTGTCAGATGTATCAATCGCATACACGGTACATTTATTGTTGGTTCATAAAATGCCTCTTGAGCAAAATCTGTTAGGTATAACATTACTACACATCCCCCTTGGACAAGATGGCATGGGGACTTATGTGTAAGTGCAAGTAAAGGAAAAATTAAAATAATTTTGGCATGAAAAATCTCTCAACTCAAATTCTAGATATGTTCCCAACTACTTCTTCTGAGGAGCTTTTCTGTGTGGTGTTCTCTAAAAGCCACTCTGTGTAACCTTGTTATGCTGATCTTTGCTTAGATCACTAAAGTCTTAGACAACATTTAAAAATTTGTTTCAGAAAAGGTTTTAACTAGTTACAAAGACAGCTTCAAGTATCTTTTACAAAACTGCATTAAAGAAAAAAAAAAAGCTTCCATTTTATAACTGTACTCAGTTATTTACAGGACATCATTTTCTTCTCCATGCTCCTAGAGCTTTGTAGTGTAGACTCAATCACTAAGGCATGGTTTGAAGTGGTACCTATGGGCTGAGTTCTGCAGGCTGAGATGTCTAAGTGTACACTCATAATTCTATTATTAGGTATGAGACCTTACCCCTATCACTACCACATGATTAAGCACTTCACCCTACCAGATTTATTGAAATGCACAGGTTCACAGCACTTCTAAATATCAATTTGTGTAAACTAAGTCTCTAGATACAGGCTAAGTAAGTAAATCTTAGGTCTCAAACAGCAGCTGTGATTTTAGCTTTTTCCTTATTTTCTCAAGGAACTCTTGAAGTGTGGTAGCATGCAATGATTCATCTATCTCAACACTACTCTTTACAGGCCAGCACTTGACACTATCTTAGGCAAAGGAATATGGTAGAATGCCAGGAGCTGCTGTAAGAAGCTGGGTCCTGGACCACTGCCTTCCAGAGAGAAAAGTTGCTTCCCAGAGCAGCGAGAAAACTTGCTTCATAGCAGCTGCAGGAACTCAGCAGAAGCTGATAGGTGCTGGTTGGCCACGTACTGTGTGAGGAACAGGCTCCCAGGGAATTGCTGCAGGCATGGAAACCACTGTCTCCTATAAAAGGAGACTTTACACTGCCTCCTGTAAGGATCCAAATTCTTTCCTCAAGTTTGGACTGATACCACCAATCAGTTGGCTGGCAGTATCCTGTACAGTGCAGTTATGTGCCATGAAGCTCTCTTCTATGGGCTGGAACCATATTCCTTCTACCACTTTTTCCACTATACTTTGAGCACTGCTTAACAGAGACACATAAATCAAAAGGGAAGACTGTTGAATGATATGAGAGTTGCACAATTAAAAGTTCTGGCTGACCTGTAGGAAAATGACTTTTTTGTTTTATCCAGCTGCAAGTGTCAGTCAAAGAAGCTGTCAGTGAGCACAAGCAGGTGGAAGTTCAGTGCAGTCAGAAGCTGACCCTTTTGAGGTAGGATTTCACTCTAACTTGCCTTGCCCTCAACACAGCAACTGTAATTGGCTTGCCATTAATCTGATTTCATGCCCTCTTTCAGTTTGCATGGGTGCTTTTTGTTCTTGTCTTATACATACTAGATAGAAAAATATGTCCATTCTAGTTCTTCTTTAACCTTTCAGACTAACTTAGAGCTGCAGGAACAGAAGCCAGCATGAACCATTAACTGTCAGATCAACCAGCGTGAAACTGTCAGATCAAGTCCTAGTGTAGAACAAAGCACTAGTCAACTGAGCCCTATCACAAACTAAGGATACTGTTGGTATCCAAACCTGTCTATTGCCTGTCCTTTTTAAGGCTACCGGTTTCTAACCTGCCTTGCCAAAACTGAACCATTAACTAGAAGCATTAAACAATCACGCTGGAATTCTCCATAGCACAAGGTATGACAAACACATACACCTTCTTTCCTCATCTCTCACGACCAGACTCTTATTATTCATAGGTAAGGGCCCAGACACGGACATATTTCTCTCTATATTGACCACAATCCTTGGCTTGTCTGTATCAAAATATTACCTGTGTTGAAGCTGTCAGATGCTGTTCCGTCACTGGACTGTGCACAGAAGGAACAATGAGAGCTCCAGCTCCCAGAAACCAAGCAGAAAGAAGAATATTTTTGAGGGAAGGTTATAATGCTAGGCAGAAAGAAAATTGTTTTCTAGTCCAGAGAAGACTAGAGCAAAGCTAATTCATCATAACTTTGGTCTGCATCATACACAAAAAGCAACTTTGTAGGAAAAGGAGTAAAGTTTGGGCTGGGTTTTGTTCAGCCAATAATGGCAATGAAGGAAATCTTTCAGGGGAATTGGGGCACTAGTGGAAGCATCAGCTGCACTTGAGACAGCAACAAGTCCCAGTAAACATCCTTCAAAAGATAATGGTCTGCATTGTCAAAGTGAAAGCTACGCAAAATGTTATAACAAAAATTAATTACTAATAACTATTAACAAACTATGAGATTTTCAGATAGTCAGTTCATTAAAAATATGATCAGTCCTTTTCCCTGTTCCCTCCCTCTAGCACGTACTGCTACAGGAAGGATATTCAAGTACCAAAGCTAATCTTAGATCACTAAAAAGCAGGACTCAGGCTGGAAGTGTCAGAAAGGTAAGATTTTTTGTGTTACTAAAAGTGGTAGTGGGCCTCCATTAAAAAAAAAAAAAAAATCACCCCTTTCTATTCACTGGCAGTGTGATAAGTAGTCTCAGAGCAGAATTCAAGGTTTGACCAGACCCCAAGACTCAAGGTGGTCCTCGTTTCTCCTGTCCCATAGTCCTATTGCTCAGGGATGTGACTTGTTGGGTAGCGTACTGCAACTTAAACAGTCATTTCCTGTGTTTCTGTTAATGAGGATTGTCGCCAGTACTGTTGATGTTCTGCCTTTAAAAATTCTTCCTTTAGAAGGGACATTTTTAGAAAATTTGAACTTTAAGTAATTCTCTCTTTACTAGTTATGTTCTCATATAATATTTTAGTAAGTACATCACAGAAATCAACAGGAAATATCAGATTATGAGTTAGAGTCTTCCCACAAGATTTACATTAACCCCTACACTCAAAATAGTTATTCCTTTAAAAGTGAAAGAAAACACAGTAACAGGTTCAAATCCACCCTCAGGAGCACTTTCAAAATCCTATTAAAATTAGAAGAATGGCTCAAGTTTGCACACAGAACATGACCCAGGATCTACAATCTGCTGCTTTTTAAAGTGTACAGTAGAGAAATAGAGCCAGCAAGAATGGAAACAGCATGAATTTAACCAGCTGATTATTTACTACAAAGTCTCCTTGGAGAAAATGCGCAAGACAGCCAACTTATGCCACTGAAATTTACCCAGGGTTTAATGCCTTATAAGCTATTTTTCGTTGTTTTTTTTGTTGTTGTTGTTGCTTTTAATCTATAATACAGCCCTCTCAAAGCTAGATAAATGTTGCAAAAGAAGTATTCCCTCAGACTCCAAATGGCTATTGAAATCTAGTATGCTTGATGCCCTGCTATTTCTGAGTTTCCAATCAATATCTGCAAAATATTATATACCTTCACCTCTCAAGTACACTTTTCACATAGTTCCCATACTAATAAATGAGGAAGGGAAAATGAGGTCCCTGAGAAGGAACTGGGGAAATGGGGAGAGGAACAAGAATAAGATATTTCAGTATTTGTCACACATCATTGTTCATTTATTTTCTCTTTGAAGTTCTCATTCTTCCAAAGAAGCCATGCCAATGTAAGATGTAGATATTCAATCCTACAACACATAAAATGAACATCCTTCATAAACTCCTTGTTTACTAAGCAGTTTTAGATTTGTCCAAAGCAATAAATATTAGTAAAAATAGAGGTGGCCTTGCCTGACAATTCAGTCACAAGTAATAATGAGTCCTAATTACGGTAAAATTCCTAATTGTTACAAATACTGAGCAGGTGGCAATGGATATCACACACTGATTTCCAGTTTGAAAATATTTAAGATGTTTTCTAATCAAAGTCTTCCCCAAATCTGTTCTCAGTTCCCAGTTGAGAGGCAAATCCGATTAAAAGAAAGGGACATTATTTTAATTTTTGGCACAAATAGCATATAAACAATAATAGATTTTTCCCAAATTGGGGACTTAGGTTGATTTTGGAGTTGATCATGTTATCGGATGTAAACGTTTGTTCTGTTCAGGAAGTCATCTTGGGTTTCAGAAACAATAAATTCAATACCTGAGAATAGATCCTACTTATGCCAGGGACAGAGTGATAAACTGCCATTTCTTCCAGTAATACCCGCACACATGTATACACATGTGCATGCATGCACGCACACACAAAGTGAGAAACAGACACTTTACCTTGCCAAGTCTGCTTTGTATTGCTCTGACACAACAAAGTAGACTGATAACAAATCAAACAAATACCATCAGTAGAAAAATAGGAGAATTTCCTGGGGGAATAGGGCTGAAATAATGATCAGCAAAGGGGTTTGGCTGAGGAAAAGAAGACAGTCAACCTCTGTGTAACTGCTTTCTTGTGCCATCCAAGAGAATACTTTCCAGGTGCCCTAAATTACAGGCTATTCCCCAGACCCCACACTGTGTCCTCAATGCCTTTGGCTCAGGGCATCCGTGAATTCCGGCTGTTCTTCTGGCCAGCAACACCAAGGCCCTTCTAAGACAGATTTCCAGGCCAACATGAGGAAAGACCTATCTGGGTCATCTTCTCTGCCTGTCTGAAAGACCAGCTGAGGTATCTGGAGTCTGCTCAGAGCATCAGGTCCAGCAAATAACATGCACTGAGCCTGGCAGCCCTGAAGGTCCTTCTGTTGAAACATCATTTAGACAAACACTGCTTTTGTCCTCCAGCCACTGTCTGGACTGGTCTATGCATCACTGAGGATGAAGCCTTTGACAACCAGCTCTTTAGAGGGCAGCTGGTATGTGCCAGCATTTGAAATACTAGCAAATGCTAAGTATAGTTTGGTGATAGGCTATCTCAACACCAGAAAACTGCAGGAAGCTTACAATCCTTGCAGCCATCCCCATCCTAGATCTGTTCCTGCAGCAAGAGTAAATCAATTACCATAGAGTATCAGAGCATAAACATTTTTGTTAACTTATTTCTCATAAGCCAAAAGAAATCCTTTTTCCATAAGATGTGGTCTACAAATATTTTTCCTCTAATTTTGAAGCTAGTTAATTACTTTCTAATATTGAGACACTGATTCAAGGCTATACTGACCACAGTGGCAAGCTAGGGCTTATTTTTACTACTCCAGTGTGCAACATACAGATCAATTTCAAAGTAATCCATATCCACAAAGTAATCCAGTCATTAGCAATGGAGCTTCTTTCACCCCCAACCAAAGCTCTGTAGAAACTGCTGACTATTAATTAAAAAAAAAAATACTGAAAACATCCTTTCCAAGATATCAACTGAGAGGCTGGTGTCTCTTGCGCAGAGCAAACCACAGTTTCTCTCCCTTTCCATACAGCAAGAAGGGAATCACTGGGGATGGCAGGTGAGTCATCTGTGCTGACCATTAATGTGGACTGTGCTAGAAGGTGAACAAAACAGATCAAAACACAGCAAAAAGATCTAGAAATTCACTAATATCGCAAGAACTATGGAACTTAAGTTATAAGTGGGATATAAGGATAAAAGCCAAGTTTTTTCTTTAGTTACATTTGCAGTGTAGCTGGGCATCAGAGCTGTGCCTGTGTGCATACCCAGTGCACTTTAGCCATTAACTCCCTAGGCAGACCAGGAACTCCTCAGCTAGTTCCTGCATAGAAGAGACAACGGCCTGGTTTGAGACAATAGACTGATCCGAGAGAAGGTGACAGACCAGGCTCCTCATGACACTCATAACAAAGCACTTGACTAATTGGTGCAGGAGATCTTCAGGTGGGGATTTCAGACAGTCCTGAAGATTTCCCCCAGGCAGCTCTTGCTGTTCCAAGTTCATTTTTAGTACTTAAATATGCTGATTAACATCCTGGGTGGAGAATCTGGCCCACTCAGACAGTCCCCAGGTGGTCTCTGCTGCAGAATTGATCAGACTGTACCTAGATAAAACACAGGGAGCAGAGCAGGCAGAAACGGTATTTCTGACAAGTAACAAAAAAGTGCTGAAACTTAAGCAAAAAGCACAAAAGTGCCAGCTCATTAATCAAATTTTTCACTCACTTACTTGTTCATAGCATATTTGGATCCATTTAGGAGAGAAATTCATCTGTTTGAAGATGACATTTAAAGGTCTTTGACAAACCTTAAGTCTTGAGGATGGCGTTCCTCCACAGTCAAGACATTTATTCAGCACTTTGCCATCTACCAGTCTCTTTTGGAGAACAGGGGCTGGGATTTTTTCCTTTTTCTCTCTTCCTACCTTTCTCTTTTCCTACTTAAGCCTAACAATGGAGTCCCTTTTGTATGTGGTCAAGTGAGGACTCTATTTTAGCAACCCAGATTGTCCCAGTGTGAAAGTAAGCCCATCTCAGCGTAGACTCCAACCCTGGGCAAGAATGAAGGCAAGCCAGCATGTTAGGCATCACTTAGAGCCACAGTGCTGGCTGAAACGCTAAAAATGTACTCTCATACTCATGATGGTGCTGCTATAGTTGTGCTATGAATAAAGCTCAACTCAAACAAAAATGTTAACCCTTCTATTGAAATTAACAAGATCATTATTAATATTTCCTGTTAACTGCTAGTTAGCATTTTGTGTTGCAATGCAGCTTCAGGGAAAGCAAAGCATGTAGTGCATTAAGTCTTCTTTTGAAGATGGGAATAAAAGCATTATGGATCATATGCTCAATTCTTGAGAATATTGGGGGGAAAAAAAGGGTCGATCAAGCAGGTTCTTCGCTCTTGGCTTCTAAGTTATTCACTATTGTTTTTGGTGGATGATGTCTTTCTTGACTTAACTACCAGTAAATATAGACTTTTGTGCTGTTATGCAAGGGATCCAACTCCTCATTTCTAGATTTACATACTTTCATAGATGAGCTTTTGAACCCTGTGGGAATACTGTGACCTTGTGCTATTGATTAAATATAAAATCCCCACCGATTTTTTTTTCTAACTTGTCTAGGAATTTGTAGTTATGTTGATCACATCATAAACCACTTAATCTGTTCTTAGATTTTTGTCATATAAGCTGCAGCTCCAAAGAAAGACCTTTCTTCCAATTTTCAGATCAGAGAGTAGTCTCTGGACCATGGAAACAACTTCACATTAGTATTACAAATGTTGTTAGTCTGTTTGTCCATGTGAAACCTTAAACAGCAGTGTATGGAGGCTTCTCAGGCACAAAAGCTGTTAAGAGATTTTGTTGAAATAATTACC
This sequence comes from Apteryx mantelli, assembly GCF_036417845.1. NCBI lineage: Eukaryota > Metazoa > Chordata > Aves > Apterygiformes > Apterygidae > Apteryx > Apteryx mantelli. The sequence goes on along the minus strand of NC_089979.1, from coordinate 145,000,597 downwards.
ATTGTCCGTTCAGATACTTTGAAATATTCAGATTCAATTGCTGTTAAATCCAAAGCAATTTCTTTGCTATGCAAAGAACATGCAGAACTTCTGGCACTCTTTGCTACCTTTCCTACCTTTCCTATTCTCACATATCAATATATTACATATGATCCTAAATTATTTCACATAATAAATAATTCTTTGACCAATGGAGAACACCATCTTTTACTTACATAATGAGAATGAGAAGGTATCTAAATATTTTGGTAAAACAAACAAAAAGGAAATCAAGAGGTTTTTTTCTGCAAATATTTCATATATGCATATATCTGTGTATACAAACACATGCATATACATATACACATTTTCTGAGCACAGGCAACATAATTCTTGATACTAATTGTAAGTTTTCTTCTCAGGGAGTAAACAGATTTATATATTACTATTTATATTTTTTAAAGTTTCACCTCAGGCTAAATGGAAAATATTTGCAAGAAAATAAACCACTTTAAGAAACATGGATAATTTAATATGATTATATCACTGGATTTAATTACGTAAGCTGTTCTGATGAGAACATGTCATCATTACCCATAATATTCAACAGGAATAAAATGTATCTTGCATCAATAGCAACCTTAGAAGGTCAGTTTATTCAGCAGAACAGCCAACAGCAGCACTGTACTACCACAGTAGCCAGAATGAAAGAGGCAAGGAAGTTCTGACAAAGATTTGAGAAAGAATAAGCCAATTTTGACAAAACTAGGATGGAGAAAGAACATTTATATTCTTTAAAGAGCTACAAGTTTGTAACACCTTAGAGCAATACCAGATTTTACTGTATCATCCATCCATTGCAGGAGCCTGGGACATCATAACTATCAGAAGTTTCAGGACATACTTTCAGTATACCAACTGAGTTATTACTGACAAGAGCAATTGTTGAATCTGGGACCAGAAAATTTAATCTGGCAACTTGGGGGAGTTTTATCAGAGTGGGGACCTCTTTGATAGCTCTACCAAAAAGACAGAAAAATAAAAGCTTTCTTGTTACCACTCACAGGCACACAGACAGGCCATACTATTACTTTCATACAATTTTAGGGCAGTGGTTGGACTGTAATAGCTTTTGGACACCTGTACGTTGTAGCGCAAGATGTAGTACATTAGTGACACCCTCAAATACCAATTTACTAGGCTACAGATTGCTCTGAGCCCAGTAAATCTTTACAAACCCATCCAGAGTGGATGAGGAACACTTCTCTCCCCCCATCCCTTTCTCCCTTCTCTTCAGTAAAGCTGGGTTTTTCTTTGCAACCATTCTCCTTCAGTTTCTGTCAGCCTGGGCTATTGCATTTTTCTGCTGTGGAATGATGGAGAAAGGCCTAGTAAGCTTTTCCTGCTTTGTTATGCAAAAATTCACATTGAGCTCAGTTACTTACCTACTTCAAAGGAATGACATTCGTTAGAGAAAACTTATCTCCTTAGCTAGGTATATTATTACTATCTTATTAAAAATGCTGTGAAAGCAGTAAAATAAAGGCAATTCCTAGGGAGAGTTTGGTTTTCCTCTCTTCCTCAGTTTCTACATGCAAAAACTTATTGCCAGCAGCTGGAGCTCCACCTACCTCTAAGTGAGAGCTGCACATACCCCACAGAGGATTGTCTTCAAAGTCAGGTCCGGTCAGATCACTGGAGATCTGGGCAGACGTTCTGGCCGTGTCTACACAAATACTCACACCAAACAGCTCGCCAGCTAACTTTCAGTTTTCAAGCATCCTAAATTTGCATCCCCACCACTGAGTTTATTGCACATTAAGCTCATCTACGCAGCAGGCAATTTTTTAGGGCTAACAAAAATTTTCCACTGTTGATATGCACAATGCTGTACTAAACAGAAGCTATTAACTCTGGTCTTACAGGAAAAAAAAAAGGTCTCCATGGTTATGATATTCTCTCAGTTTTCTAATCCCTTCAAGCAATTACTTTTGTGCATTTTTTTTTGACCCACAGGTGCAGCAGCTGTACCCTTCCCTCCTCTGCCTCCCTATATACATTTTGGGGGTTTTTTTAATACTGCTTTCCCAGAAGTTACTGGCAACATGCTGACAGTGGAAAATACACAACACCTCTAACAGACACCCTGAGAGTGCATGTATGAGAGGAACACCTTGCTTGTTTTCTTCTTCACTCTCAGTGAATTTACAGTCCAATGTAATGAGACCTAACAACAGTCAAGTGCTTATCATCAGAGACCTTAAAGAGCTATGCTTGAGAGAAGTGTTGAAAAGCAGATAACTTTGATAACTATAGGTTCTGCTTCAAATGGGAAGATAGGAAGAGCCCAGCTGACAATAGCTGTACAGCAAAAAAAAGGTTGGCTGAAGAGAATCAGTCGAGCTACAGAAAACCTGTGAAGGCAAAGCTGGTGGTTTGGAACATTCCTAAGGCTGGGAAAGGAGGGAAGAGGTTGATTAGTTTTTTAGGCAAGTTTGGTTTCCAGGACTGACTTGTGCATCAATCTAGCATAGTTAGGGGATTTTCCTGCTCTGGACTTAAATGCTGCCTACCTTTTACAGTTGCACAGTCCGATGCAGTATATCAGGACTCAGTCTTGAGGAACGGGGCTGCTACTCCCAGAGATTCAGAGCTCTAGATTCAAGCTTTAAACAATCTGCAATTTCAGCAAGCAATTTAAACAATAACAAGCAATCATTAAAACAAGCATTTTAAACAACATTACTTACCTGTGGACTCAAGGTACATTAAAGTATGTTCTGAAGTTTGAAAGCAGGTTCAATTGTGCAGGAAGGAAAAACCTTTCTGTGCATGCTAAAAAGCTATGTACTCACTGAATCTGGGATTGGTGTTATGAACAAAAGAAGAGTACTTATTTGAACTCAGAAAATTCAGCCTTGCTTTCTTCAACTATTCCCAGCTCTAATCTTCCAAAACCAACTTATCTCACCTACTAAAATTACCTTATCTCCTTCATGTTAGCAAATTAGCCAAATTCACACCACTTAATCGGCAGTAATTAGCTTGCAGACACTCCTAGACGTGAGGTGAGTTTTGATTTAGGTGACAACAAAATCAGATCCAAGAAGCTGAATTTACAAGGCAAGTTTTTAGAGATCACCTACGTTGAGGTAGGAGGCATTGATGTAGGATTATTCATGCCACTATCCTGGTGCAATTTCACCCAAATGTGAACAGTCAGTTTTTAGTCCAACCAAAGATAATTGTTCCTCTTGGAGAAGCTTCTTTTGAAGTTCAGTGCTGAAGCAGTGATAGAGCATAGTCCAAATTTCTGAGCTGTATACAATATGGAGTTTGCCCATAGCACAAGGAGGCACAAGGGTGGGAATACATAGTGAGAAGCAGAGAGAAGTTTCTTATTTCCACATCCTAAAGGGGGGCAGATACTAAAAATGTTATAATTCCCTTCTGGACATCTAATGATCTTTGTATTTCTGTGAAACCAGAAGCCCTATGAGAGTATTATGAATGAGACAGTTCTTCATACAACACTCCTGATTGCAGGAATGCACACAGAAAGGTTTATGAGAATGTATTTGACACAGCACTGCCAGACAGCTGCAGCTCTGCAAGCAGACCACTGTGCTATTGAGCTTTTATGGCATGTGGCTAGAGCAGCAGTGACAGCTACAATTTCCCTTTCCATGCCAGCAAGTGGACTTTGGAGAGGAGAAGCAGGTAAGATCACTGAGCTGAAACTAGTTTTTAAAAATCAGCACTTTGCAACCCTGTTTCCAAGCTTGTACAACAACCACAGACTGGTGGGAGTGAGGAATCCTTGTTCTGGTCCCTCTTCTGAATGTCCTTTAAGCATTTTATAGAGATATCTAAGTGCAAAGAAACAGAGGTAGATCCTGCCTGCCACAAAGGGTGTACCTTCCCATGAACCTTCAGAGCCAAGGGCCCCTCTTAGATAATTCCTTCCATGACCTGATAAATCTTGCTTTACTTTCTTCAACAGAAGAAAGCTCTAGGAGAAATGAACAAGAACAGCCCTACTGCATCCTACCATGTAGCCTGGTTTTAAAAGCACTTGCTGAAGAATTAGTACAGTGGCTTCAACCCTCCCAGGCTGAGGACAACTGATGACTTCATCTTCTGCTTTCTTTATGCACCATGAGATAGCACAAAAAGGTAGAGGGACCTGGCATAACCAAGGATGTCTGTCTGAACTTAACACAGCTCAGGCGAGTTATTCATGTGGAGATCAGGCATCCGGATGGGGCCTGGCAGAAGACTCCAGTGGAAGCCTAAACACTCCATGGGTACCCCAGGCCAGGATGTTCCCATATTCATGGGGGTGCCTGGTTTGGGGCTTAGAGAACTTTGGAGCCCAAATTGGGCATGATTTTAACTGACTTCCAGTGGGTAAGTGATGCCTGAGAGTAGAAAATCAGAATTGTTCTTTGAGACACCTAAAATCACCTGAATCTGGGAGCTGTTTAGGCAGTCCGAACCTACCCTTAAGTCCTCTTTGAAATCAAGCATAAGACTTCAGTCTCTTAGTCAACTCAGTCCAGAGTTTTTGCAAGATATAGAAGAAATCAGTTGCCAACATTGTCCAACATCAGTTTTGGGGGGGAGGGTGGTATTTTGTCTCCTTTGTTTTACAAGCAAAAAGCAAATGAAGAAAGGGAAGAGAAGTCAGTTATGCAATTACAAAGACATTTTTTACAAGACAGAGATAAACTTGTAACTCAAGCTCTGCAGGTTCAGCCAATGGGTGCTCTGAACACTGTCAGGCCAGGGCCAGAGCAGATCTCTGTTCAGACTGTTCAGATTGATTTTTTTATTTTTTTTTTGAAGCAAAAGCAGACTGGAAAAGGAAGGCAAATACTCTGCAGGGTAATCTAAGCAGAATGTACTGGGAGAAAAAAAAGAATTTTGATCATGTACAAAATTCTGACATTTCAATGTTTGTTTTGCCCCAGATTTGAATATAAAAGCTTAAATTTAGGGATTTGTGGGAGATGCAAATTCCTTATGTCCTCTCAAAGAATCATTTCAAAAAAGAATCTAAGCATTTTCTTTCAAAATTGTCAGAACATTCTGAGGTGATATATACATACACTTAGAATTTCTGATATAAAAGAGAAATATAAAAGAGATTTAAACATTATCAAAACAAAATACTTGAAGGCTTTTTCACTGAAAATAGTTAAAATGAAAAATCTTTATATTTCAGAGAAACTGCATGTTTGGATACAACCTTTTTCCATTTAAAATTTTTTTGTCTAGTTCCACCTACACACCAGTGAGGGAGATTTTATTTCCACAGTTAAACAAATCTAGAATTAGGCAGATATGAATTACCATTTTTTGGGCAGCCTTGATTTTATAATACATACCATGCATATGGCACTTCTCAACTAGGAATATCAAACCATTTTGCACAGACCATAGACAGGGGTACAACGTATCTGTACTGCCATAAAAAGGAGCCCCCTGCTCCACACCAGGACCCTAGGCTCACAATCAGCTTCATGGCACATGTGTTCGTTCATGCATGGCTCATGCTTCTCCCTAGTGTGAGCAGAATAGTTCCCTTGTCAGGAAATCCAGGAGCAGCCTAGTGCATGCTGTGGTTAGGTAGGATGGACACAACTTTGGTTTGTCTGTTCTGCAGATTGAACCAGGTTAAGTCTGAAAGGAGTTGCCCAGGTGGCAAAATTGGGAAGATGCATTTTGCTGCCAGGCTACTTCTCAACGTACTTGTATACTATCAGTTACTTACACAAGATAGTGCAAACACTTGCATTTTACAGATCCTCTGTATACAGCTGAATGGCAACAGAAGGGAAGTACAATGGAAAAATCATGTTTCAGAAAGCACGAGGGCTGGGCAGGAGAGAATTCAAAAGGTTCCCTGTCACCTCGGAGATTTTTTGTGTCTGCCTATCCAGGAGGTCAGGCGCACAGGATGACACTGAAATATTTCTGAGGGAACTTTCCTTCCTTCCCTTTATTTTGTTGGGGAGAGTTAGAAAAGGAAGGAAGCAAGGAATTATTTCTCCCACCCTTTTCTCTTAGCAGGTTCTGCCCTGACTGCCCTGTGCATCCTTTTTTTTCTCTCAGAGCTTAATTATTACTCTTTAATAAGCTTTTGACACTAAAATAACATTCAGAATCATTGCATTTTCTTGTTCATGTGTAGAGCTGAGAGCCCCCATCACAAGGAGGCATTCATTGTCATGACAAGTGGAAGTGATTCTTACACTGCTAGATGATATGATATATATTCCATCAAAGTAGTTGATTATCATTAATTAATATATAATTGATTGTCATTAATTATTAATTATAATTGTTTGTTTTAATTATATTTGTGTATTATTAATTGTAATCAATTTACATAAAATTAATTATTTGCCCAATAAGCATCTTACTGATTCTCCCCATGATCTTTCAGCTTAGGCCAGCCAACAAAATCTCTGCCTTTGGCTTCTGAGATCTGTAGCATAAGATCTTGTGCCTTATGAATCCTTATGAATCACGGGGTTTGTGGGCTTTTTTACATCATACCTTTCTCAGAAGTTTGAATTCACAGATATTCAAGACCTTGATGTATAGGGCATTACTACTCTTTATTTCAAGGGCAGATCAAGCCCATGTTAAAATCCATGATGATAATGTACATTAGTCAGACATTTCTACAAGGCCATGTGAATTTCTGGGCTGCCTGAGCTTGGACTGTTCTTTCAATACTGAAGACTTTTCCAAGTGAACTACAGTTTCAAGATAGATGCAAAGTGCCACAGCTTTTTGCTGTCCCTGTCTTCATTACAGCTTCACAGATATGGAACAAGGTCTTCAAATAGTCTGCAAATTTATTTGGCACCTACCTCTATAGATCATGAAGTACCAATGCATTATGCATGTATAAGTCAACCTTTTTGATGTTTTGAATCACTCTTGAGGAAGTTTCAAATACTGCCTACAATTAATACCAGGTAAATGTATCATGCTCATTCAATATTACTGAGGTAAATATATGGATGAGAACCAAAAGGTCAGCATCAAATAAGGAAAAAGAAGTTTAAAGAATATCTGCTATCACTTTTACCTGGAGTACAGTTCTTAGGTTTGTTCCAACCACTTTTGATATAAAATACGTATTTTTCATCCAGATCCTATTCTACTGATTTGACGTCAAAGCAGACTACTCTTGATCTGAAGATGAGCATATACTACAGCAATATAAGAATATCAGAGTATATTGTAGTAATATAAGAATATTAGGGATGTATGGAAAGACTCTCACTACTGGAAAGGAGTATTCCTCTCTTTTCTTAGGTAGCCCTAGGCAGCCATAGAAAAAATTCACTTTAGGTAAAGCAGATTGTTTTCACTGCTAGAAAACTTCATTGTGCCTAGTCTAAACTTAATCAAGAACAAAATCCATCACTTTCATCTTTTATAATCTTCTTTCATTGTAGCATTCACGTGATTTTTGTAGATGTGACAAATTTTGTCTATAAGGCTGATGGAAAATTCATTGCAATGGAAAATGTTTGGAACTACTGCAGTATGGGCTGCTTATCTAGTGCAATGTCTGTGCCAGTTCCCCCGACAAGACTTTGTGAGGTCTATTGTAAAGGAGGACATGGTATCTCCTCTCATTTACAGCCATAACACTGAGCCTACCAACTACTTCTGCACACTCAGTTGAATCCTCATCTGGGCAGAAATCCTGGCCTTGCTGAAGCTGGTGGCACTGACTGACAATTTGGGGGTGGTCAACATTTCACCCTAGGCTTCTGTCACTACCATTACAGCCTGCCACCTTCTTGTCACAGCTATTGCAGACAGCTGCTATGTGTTTTTATATCTGGGCTTTATATTGTCACTCACCAAGAAGCCATATTCAACATTAGCTGCTAGTTTTTGTTTCCTTCTGCCAAAAATAAAAGCATTTTCTCTATGGATTAATTAGTGATAAACAATCTTCAGTCAATGTATTTAATTGTCTGGAGGCTGCAAACCAATCTCTCTGACAAAAAGCTGCTTGAAACCAAATCAGCCTGAAAAGATCTTTTCCTTTAAATTACAGTGGTTCTCAGTCTTTCTCAGATATTGTAGCTCAAGTGAATTACTGGAGAGAATGGATACTGAGAACAAAAGAAAAATGATTGGTGAGAATAGAGGCTGATAGGATTGAAATAGAAACCTTCCAGTGGGGAGGCCTGAGCATAACTGCATGTCTTTGCATATTTCCCCAAGGAAGAAGGTAACAAATGGTTTTGGCAGGAGGGATACATTTTAAGGCAGCAAAATAAAAGGGTCATGTATCAAACCAAATTGTGTTGGCTTTGCGATGTATTAAAACTTCATGTGTTCTTTTTCTTTGTAAAGCTTTTTTTCTCTTTGAAGAAGCTGAAGATTCTACACTGAGTTTCTTTGATAATAATTATACACTGTAAGTTTTTGCATTTCTGCCTATATATATTGTACGTAAGATTATAACATCCACACAAAAAGCAATCTTCAATTTAAGGAAACATTAAAGTTGAAAAGACTGCGAAATCAAGCAACTCAAATTTACAAGATGCCAAAATTCTGATTGTTTGTACTTTCTTAATTGAATCTCTCAAAGTAAAGCATAGGAAATAGCTTTTAACTTCATACTCACATATTCCACAACCCTATAGTTTCCTTGTCTCGTACAGTGAATGAAATGTTTTCCACCAGTGAATAGCTTTAGCATCAGGCTAAAATACCACAGAAATAGAATTACTCTGAGGAGACATCTAGTGTCAGGCCCACTGTGGGAGTCAAATACATTGATTTAAAAATGCAAAATTCATAAGAGGACACAAAAAGAACAATCACATTGAGAATGCAGGAAAGAAATGGAGTGAGACCATAAAAGAATAGAGAAAAAGGACAGAAAAGGAAGCAAATAAAGGCTGTGGTATAATGTGTCACAGAGAGAACTACTTATTCATTCCTGGGAATTGAGTGGGATTCAAAAAGCTGAAAAGTCACTGTCAGCTGCTTAAAGACTGAGAAGAAATTTATGGAATCCGAAAAAAAGAATTAGTGTTTCTCAAAAAATTGGTTTTTTACATCTGTAATTTTCATTTGCACTTGTTTATCAGACCAACATCAGTAAACTACTCAATATAAATCCTGAGGCATTTCTTAAAGTCTCTAGTCTGCTTAAAGCCTCTGATTTGGACAAACAACCTAGTGATCGTTCAGTCAGCATCCACTGACAACGTATATTAAGGCAGCAACTTTTCTCTGCGCTTTAATAAATCTGTGACACTTTCTCATTCTTTGTTCAAACTCAAGTATCCTACAGTCAAGTATAGAAATGTAAATCTTCTCTTGCCAGATCATTTAAGAAAGACTCTAGAGGAAAAAAAATTGCTTCACAAAAAGTAATATTCCATAAGGATTCCAAACAGAAAAAAAAAAGCAATTTGTATCCTGAGGCCTGTTTTTTCTAGAATAGTTAAAAAAGGATTATTTTCATCCCATGCTGGATGATTCAGGACCCCAATATTCCAGTCTTATTTAAATAAAGGAGTAAGATACCGAGCTACAGTCTGAAACATCACCCAAAGCTTGATATGTGTGAGCAGTGTACAGTCTGCTTTATGTATTTAAAGCATTTTCTTCTACTAGAGTTCGTTATTCTCAAAGAATATAAGACTCCAACACTCAGTGACAGGGAAGCCACAGGGAATGAAATATTTTCAGGCATGTATAGAGCAGCTGTGTCTAATATCTTCATCTGACGTTCCCATTGGAGGATAACAACAGCTACCGTATGGATGAATAAGGACCAGTCTTCAAGTCACCCACTGTTCAATGGAAAATTATTTGGAGCAGGAAAGACCCCCTTAGGATATCAAAGACTAAGCTGGTGCAGTGTACTTACATCCCATTCAGCCGTGCACAAAGGAATTAGTCTGACAACCGGCATGACAAGCCCAGCAAAACAAAACAGTTTAGCCCTATGTTTGGGATCCCTCACACAGAGGAGGAATAGCTGCAGCTCCATTGCCCCTACAGTGCCGGCCTCGGGGCCCTCCAGCCCAGTTCTTCCTGCTTTCATTTTCCCCACTGACACCCATGCCTCTGGTGTGCCCCCAGGCACACTAGAGCCACTTCATGGGAAGCCTTTGCCAGGACTTTGCAGAAGACTGGAATGGTTTCCAGTTATGTGCAAGATGTTCTGGGGAAAGCAGATCAGAGTTGGAAGGTTACATGAGTAAAGGCCTATGAAGATAAACTGGGGACAGTGTCTAAATAGGAAGATGAGCTGACTTTGCTGCTTAACATTGTTTCCAGTCTTCTGCTGCATTTGGAAAAAAACAGAGAGCCTGAGGAAGAATTTTTAATTTTAACTGAAGATTGATTTGAATGTGCCACCCTTGACCACCCCTGACCTTGGTGATCTGGGTTCAAATCTCTTCTTTGTCCAAGGAAAAAATCTCTTACCACTTGAGCAAGTGTTCTGGTTCATAGTGAGGCTTTCACATTCCTTCCTCTGGATTGTGCTTCATCTTACATAGAATAATTACCATACTTGGCATATGCAACAGAGAGAATCCTAGTTGTTAGACCACTTGCCCAGGAAGACCAGTTATACTTAATATCCACAATAGAGACTGTACCTAATATTATCATATTCAAAAGATAAAGAGCAAGTCATTACTAGACCGACCATTTCATTCAATCTAAATGCAGTATTGTCCCATGATACTCAACCACCAAGTGATGGAGACAGAACACCTTTCAAGAGGAACCTTTAAAGGGATTTGTCAGTTCTCCTTTATTTAGCTATGCCTTAGTTCCATGGCACAGCATGGCTCATGCCACATACTCATTAAACTGTTTTATTTTATTCAGGGAGCAACATATTATGATTTTTAAATCATTTTTGTACAGCTTGAATGAATACATTCAATAAATACCTTTCAACCCTTAAATAGGTACACAGCATTCTTCCACTATTTCTGCAAATTAATGCAGAAATATATTTATCTGGATACAATCTCTTCATTATCCATATCTAACAGCCTTCCCTGAAATCTTTCCACTTCAAAGGATGGATGCAGTCATCCTGTTTCTCTCCACATCTTAGTTTGCCACCCATTCTCCCGGATATCTCTCTACTTTAACAACTGCTGTACCAGTTCCTGCACAGAGAGATGATGACAGAAGCACCTGGGCTTTTCCAAAATGTATCCATACCTACTCTTCAGTCCTTCAGACATGCGCCCATTCAGCGTTCTCCAAATACCTAAATGGCTCCCTTTCTCTTCAAAAATCTATCAGAAAGCCTCAGAAACCAGTGAAGCAGAATTAACCTTCCAGAATGGCGAAAGAAATCACAGCTCTATTCATGTCATTAAAAGGAAGAGGTATCAGTGACTATAACAGCAGAAGCAGAGAGCAACTAGGGCCCAAGGCTTAACTAGTGCTACTACTCATACTACATTATGAGAGACATGGCACTACTGGAGCAAGTCCAGCGAAGGGCTACAAAGATGATTAGGGGACTGGAGCATCTCTCTTATGAGGAAAGACTGCGAGAGCTGGGCCTGTTTAGCTTGGAGAAGAGAAGGCTGAGAGGAGATCTTATCAATGTGTACAAGTATCTGAAGGGAGGGTATCAAGAGGATGGAGCCAGACTCTTTTCAGTGGTGCCCAGCGACAGGACGCGAGGCAACGGGCACAAACTGAAACACAGGAAGTTCCCTCTGAACATGAGGAAAAACTTCTTCACTGTGAGGGTGACAGAGCACTGGAAGAGGTTGCCCAGAGAGGTTGTGGAGTCTCCTTCTCTGGAGATATTCAAAACACGCCTGGATGCAATGCTGTGCAACGTGCTCTAGGTGACCCTGCTTGAGCAGGGGAGTTGGACTAGATGATCTCCAGAGGTCCCTTCCAACCTCAGCGATTCTGAGATTCTGTGATTCTGTGATTCTGTGATTATTAGTAGTATCTGTAATGCGTTACTTTGGATACAAAAGGCATTGGGGTTTTGTTATTTGGGTAGGAAGATAACAGTGACTAGCAGCGTACTAATTGTTGTACAAGAACGCACAGAGACTGCTGAAGATGAGACTGAACTGTTCAGATAGCCAGGAATATGTTAGGTCGCTGTGACCCTAATGATTTATTAACATGGAAACAGAACTTCCACATATTGTGTCAGTGCAAATATATATATATGTCTTAATGAGTATTTAGATTGGTTGGTTTATGTTACAAAAAACAAGTCTGAGAAACAGTTCTTATGAATTTTCCTTGAAATGATACTGTAATAGATTCTCTTGAAAAGCATAAAAAGAGTTCTAACAAGGCTTTCTACGTTCATTTTGCCTGCATTTCTGCTCTTCAGCATTTTTTATAATTTTAACATAACTAAATTCACTAGTTAATTTGGTAATATTCTAGTAATTTTAGAGCATTTTTTTAACTTAGGGATGGAGATGAACCTAGAAACAGTAACAAGAATTAAGTAGGATTAAGTAGGCCTGACTCAATGTCGGCCTAATCTGACAGTGAGCAGCACGGTTGAAGGTCTGGAGGCAGGGAGCATTCCAGTGGTCATTGCATCCCTGCAGTGCTCTGCAACATCTGTCTGTGAGTGCTGGCAACATGGCCATTGTCAGACCACCCTAAAACACGACTGGTAAATCACCCTCAAGACCAACCCCATGTTCAAAAGAAATATCCTCTTGGCTGAGAAAGTGTGCAATGTACTGTGGTGCCCTGAAGAGCCTTATGTGTAAATCCTCAACCATCGCTAACTCAATGTGTTCCCTTATGTCCTGGCACAGCAGCCTTCTTGTGACAACCACATCTGATTTACCAACACTGTAGCACTGCCACAGGCTGTGGAAGCAGTCAGATATGAACTATTTTGATGGATGGTGGTGGCCGCACTACAGGTACTTTCCTGTTGGTGTTCTGATACTGCAGGTCTGGCTGGAATCTGTGCCGATTTCCTAGGAAAGAGGCCAAGATTATACTGATGTTCTACCCCTTCTGATGATCATATCAGCTTTGCACCACAAGCTGGATAGGTGTAATGCCTAGACATGGCCTAAGAAATGTACTCTGGGCTAAGAATGTATATGAACATGTGGAACAAGATGCTTATTTTCAAAACCTTGCTCAGGACCATTTCAGAAGCCAGGGTTGAGCCCAGACTCAGTCATGGTGCTGGTATTGAATATATTCTCATCATCCTCTTCCTGTCATATGAAAGATTAGTGCCATGTGGTTCTTGCATACTTCCTGAGATTAAAAACAAGTGTGACAAATTAAGCCCTAACACCAGCAGATGTAACTCCATTTGTGCCAATGAAGTTTTAGTCACTTTCCCCTTCAGCTATATTTGATTCAGTGAAGCTATGGAACTGACTGCCAAACATCATTTTACTCAGATAAGATTGTTTTGTTGAAGCCTGAGAATAATAGTATTTTCAGGCTAGTGGAGAAAAGAAAGGTTTTAGGTTTTTTGGCTATTTTCATAACTTTAAAATCACTGGTATTGGCTAGAATCATGAGAATTTTTATGAGCCCGTAACAGTTTATATTGAAACAAACCTTTAAATACTGTAGCTGGGCATGTTACTCTGTCCTAAAACCACAAAGCAGTTCTTAATGAGTTGTGTGCTTGTGTAGGACCCCATTCAATCCCATTATTTAAATAGGTTTTATTGCAGTACCTTTGTGTTTGACAGCTACAATTAATATGATGAAGCTAGTTTTTCACTGCTTCCTTTATCTCTTGTACTTGGATCCAGTACTTGTGCCAAAGGATTTGCTTAGGCAAAAAACACACAAAAGGATTTTAGAGTTTATCTGAAAAAGAAAGAAGCCCTGGGGAACCAATTTAATACTTTTAGTTTATCTTCTCATCCTGATATGTGGAAGGCACTCTACTGTCAGAGCACTTTGACTGTGCAGATTTTTTTAAAACATGAGAGCATGGACTGACCAGAGGAATAATCCTTTTGTGAAGATATGGATAATAAGTAAGCTAATTATGATACATCAGTCAGCAGTCTTGTTGAAATTTCGTTGTGCTATTGGCATTTGATTTGAAAGCCTGTTTCTTAGTAAAAACAAAGAGATCAGCAAAGCTATAGAACATTTTTCCCTATTATCAAGACACTTTGATTGTAATCTTCATTTCACATCTGGCCAAGGTTACATTTTAATTTACCTTGCTACACTTGTGCTAGTGAATTCTTCTTCTGACACACAAACAAAAGGAGATGTTAACAATTTTTCATCAGTAATGGGATGCATTCAAACTTCCAATGCAATTGTTGTTTGACTCACAAGCACTGCATTTATTATACTCTAGAAACATCTTTTCTCTGGAAAGGAAATACTGAATTAAGAAATTGTCATCATGTTACTCTGCTGCTTACTTTACTTTTTCCTATAGTATAGTTCATGGTTCTTAGGATCATCTAGGAAACGTAATGTACCAAGTTTTTTACTACTGCAGGGACATACAGTATGTGTGATGCCTTTGTTTTCCTCTGCCCTCTTCCTGTGGCTCATTACAGTTGTAACTTTTGGTTTTCTGCTATGACATGAAAAATAGTTATTAAGTGTTTAAGTGTTTTCTGGCCTCATATAACTCATAGAGAAAAGCTCCAGACAAATCTAAATGAAAAGCTGCTTGAAAGAGAACACATGTTGCAGGGCTTATTAGCTTAAACACAGCACTGTATATAGTGGTTACATGGCTCCCAGTTCAGAGCTGGCTTTTGCACAGCCAGCTGACACCATAGTATAACATGAAAGAGATCAGGAAGATCAGATATGTACACTAAAGACAAAAGATTTTGTCTTCTTTAGTTCAGAAAACAAAAGCTGAAGGAAATATAATTGTACCTTATAAATGTGCTGGTGAAATAAATACTAGAAAGGCACAAGGCACATCTAAAATAAAGGACCAGGCTAGCACAACAACAAATAAGCAATAAGGAAATGTTTTCATTACATCAGTCAGATTCCAAAATAATAACTGCATATTGAGGCCAAATATATAAACTATTTTAAGATAGAGCCAATCAGTTTATGAAAGAGATTATATGAACTTGTTGTTTCTAATAGCAAGAAAAGGGACTTGATGAACTCCTGAGTTCCCTTCTTATCCTGTGTCCTAAGTTCTTCTCAAGACCAAACCTTCATATTTTAATTCAGTATTATTTTCACAACAGTTCTGAGTCAGTCACTCTGAAAATTTTGATTTTTCCAGTCATCGGATGGCAAAGACTTGAAATCACTGCTGATCTGTGCTTTACCCCTAAAATGAAAGGCTTAGATCCTGTCGGGAAACTCTCCTTGATCTCAAGATTCTCTCTTGTGAGTGCATCACTTTCTTTTCATCCCCTTTCACCTTTTCATCTTAAAAAACTACACTTCATTCATCCATATTTCATAACCATCCTCACTCATTCTCTCTGGTGCACTAACAAGATAATAACTCCTAATTTTTAAGTTGCCATCATAACATATGCAGTACTTGCCTTTCAACAAAAAAATTACAAATTAGACTGTACGGATGATTAAAACATGAATGGAATGCAGTGCATCTGTCAGAGCACCCTCTCTTATCGGTAACAACCTGTCTAACATCTCTTTAAGGAATGTAGTTAGTTTCCAGAGGTCTAAAGTCAAGTACATTGCCTTAGAAAGTAGCTTTAGAGCAAACTGCAGAGCTCTCTACTTGGTAATTTAAATGACTGACCATTCAATTTATGAGCAATCTCAGCAATAAAATTCAGCCTGAACTTAATAATAGCACACTTTATGTGACAACGATGACAATTACAATCTATAGTTACTGCAATCGCCCTTTGGTCCAGGGAAAGATGACAGTATTAATTACACACACTTGCCATTTGTCAGACTTAACTTGGCAGGCGATTGAGCTCTGAACCATCTTCAGCTTGACTTCTACATTTTCCATTTTCTAATCCACTGGAACGAAGATAATTAGAACAGAGAAAAATGAGAGGCTTTCTTTTTTCTGACTTGTTTAAAGATGTACCAAACCTCTACCACATGTTAGCATGTATTCAGTAACACCACAGTCACATTAAGGCTGTGCCACTTCAGTTAAGAATCCATCAGCATTTACTTCACAAAAACTATGCTGCAGAGGTACTGCATATCTCATTCATTTTTATTTGTGTTGGATGGAACATGACACAAAAAGTCTCTCAGCCCATAAGTAACTTTCACATAATTCAAACATTTCTTACTATTTCTGTCTAGAATTCTATTTTCCATGCTTGTTGACATTTCTAGCCTTCTGGGGGAGTTAAAATATATTGACTTTCATAAAAAATTTTAAAAAGCATTTCTCTAAAATCTCTGTCAACTGAGAGGAAAATCATAGCTTTCAACTTAGGAAATCATCTCTAGAACAGCTAAGTACTTGCTTAGTTCTATACTTATTAGGAGTGCAAAGAACAGCATGTGCATCTCCTGTGGTTTTTGCTCCAACCTTCCCAACCAAGAAGGTGACTGACACCACAGCAACCAGCCAGAGTAAACTCAGATGCAGCATCCTCCGACCTGCTCCGGCCTCTCCCTTGCCCTCTCCCATGCCCACTCCCACCGGTGAGATCTTGCTCCCCTTTGTGTCAGCTGTGGCCTTACCGTGGCTCCTCTGTGAGTGGGTTCAGCTCGCCAGAGCATCAGAAAACTCGCTCAGCAAAGAAAAGGACCTGCTTAGTGAACTGAATTAGCTTATCAAGGGTCAGACGAGTGCCTGAGCGAGTGCAAACAAGGGGGGACATCACCTGAACAGGGGATGGGCAAAAGGGGGGAAGAAAAGAGGCAGGAAGGAGCAGGACCACAGCTCACCAATGCAGTGCAAGACTGGCTCAGCCTGTCTCATCTCTCCTACCCCCAGTGATGATTCCCAGCATTAAATCTTCCTGACAGCTTCCTAGCACTAAAAATATAATTCCCAGCCATTTTGTAATGGGTATTTAGTGGATTTGATATCCAATAAGGAACCTTTAACAGAAACTCTTTGACATTCAGAAAGGAAGAACATTTTTCATCAAGCTTCTAAACCAATTATGATAAGAAATTTTCAATTAGAAAGCTTTGATAAATTATTAACAGATGACACAGAGACAAATGAAGAGTTAAACTACTTTAAAGTTGTACTTTTTAGTGAAATTCTTTTCCTTTCAAAATAATATATTGCTATAAACATTGCTCCTATCATACTTCAAAAATACAAGCTATTTCAACTATATCTGTAATAATAGCCTTACATGGTAACACTCATAAACTAACTTAAAGGGGTTTTTATAACAGCTACCCAATTTACTGCTTGAATTCTGACCTCTGCATTGTCACAAGCCTTGATCATTTAAATAATCTTTATTATCAAGGCAAATCTTAACAGTTTTTCACCCCTTTATGCTTCCTAGGACTAAATCACCATTGACTCCAAGGGAAATTGATTTAAAAATATATATATGCATGGGCAATATTACTAGCATTATACACTACTAGGCATAGTACACTTGGCCTCATAAAATGTTTCCTAAGCCTAATCTTGACTCTAACTATAATGCTCAGCCTCTGTGAGCAAAACTCTCTATTTTCGTGAGAACTGTAATCAGATTTCCTGTTCTTCAGGTTTCGCTCCTAGGGATTCTCCCAGAACAGTACTAATTTTGATCTTGCTTTAATTGGAGGTTTTGCTTGAGCATCTACGGACTGTATCAGGCATAAGGACTTCTTGTTCCATACACCACCAATAGTGGTGATAAACACATCTACTGTCATAATATATGAAAAGGATTATTTGACATTATTGCCTGTGCTAACAGGTATTGGGATCAATGCTCCAGGATTTCCTTTCAACCAGTGATCAAAAAAGTATCTGAAGAAAGGGTCTCTCATATGATTTAGAATAGGTAGATATTACTAGAGGAATAAAAATTATAAGAAATGGTGCATTTCAGTAAAGCAGGTGACATAAGAATCTTCTAATAGGTTGTCTCTGTATGGAGTAAATCTAGAAATCTTCTTTTATAAGTATGGGTTCCCTAAGACTCGATGTTACTGAATAGATCTATATACCTCTATAGACTAGCCACTAATTGTAAGAAATGCCTCATCTGTTACATGAAGGGAAATTTATGTAAAATAGAGCCTAATTCAATTAATCTGAATGGGTGATTTAGGTCCTAGATGTATCTTAAGCATTCTTAATCGTGTGTTTTTTCTGGGGCAGCCATGTTGATGCATGATCCTAGGGACAATATTGTAGTGGAAATATGCTCTTTATAAGGGGAAACAAAAGGATAAAATCTTATCTCAAATTGATGGGCAGATATGGGCTATTTTCAAGGTAGTGTTTGCTAGGATTTGGAAAGACTAAAGGGAATATAGTGAGTCATCCTGCTGGAATAGTAAATACACGCATGAAGAAAACTGAAACTTCTCGGACCACAGACCTTCCCGGAGTGAGGATCAGAGACCATATGAGAAGAAAAGGGTCTCAAACAAGAGATCCCAACAGCATTCAGAAAAAAATGAATCTGTAAGATCAGCATGTTTTATCTGGGAATAAAAACTTTACTAGAATTGGTCTGGCCAGTCTGACTCACAGACTTCACCTTTTATCAGTAAAATTGGGATTGCTTTCACAAAGCTAGCTACCCAAGTTGTAACTTTTTGTCCTGCTGCCTGACTGCAGCGTCAGCACTCAGAACTAATGGAAGAGTCCCTGTAAGAGCCAGGAAAAAAGCAGAGAGATGTGATCTAGGGACCAATTAAGGAGGTCTCTTTCTCATGCAAAACCACTGTAATGCTGGCTAATAGGTTCAGAGAGACCATAACAACCAGCAGGAGCCACCTGCAATCACCCTTATCAGTAAAGGTACTAAAGGCTAAAGGGAGGCTCTGATGCAAAGCTACAGAGCAAATCAAATACTGCTATTGTATGAGCTTTTCATGTAGCACCATACTTCATCTATTTTCTCTTTCATGCTCTCTAATGATATCTCCAAGATTCTTGTTGTTTAACTTCCTTTTACTATCATACATCACAAATGTACAATGGCAGAATAAATTAGGGAGTTAGTTATTCCTTCTCAGACAAACTGCCACCTTGTCAGCTGCCTTATGGCCCCTGTGCCAAGACACTTCTTTCCCCCACATGAGTTAGTACTGTGTCAAGCCAGGCAATGGGGGATGTACGCAGTACCTCGGGACAAAAGGTAGGAAGAGGATCTATGGGTCTGCCTGGGGCAGGGGTGCTTGCCCACTGGGAAAGGGGGCACCTGGCACCTAGAACCCCTCTACTGTGTATATAGATAGTGTCTATCTGGATTTTAGTACCTACAGACTTGGGCATAATAACATGCAGGATTTGCATGCTGAGTAAGTAAACTCTATACATTGTGGTGTGTCTGAAATAATCTTCTAAAATCTGGGATTAACACCTTTGCAACTGAGAGAAATTTAGCTCAGTGTTTTGGAAACCGAAGTAATGGATTTAAACACTGGTAGCATGCAGCCATTAGCTAGTAGAAACAAGCAGTCTCATAAATGACTCACCTTCTGTATCAGGAAATTGCCTCAAAAGACTCCCCCAGTCTGTGCTGTTTTTAAAATAATTAGAAGGTCTCACGAATGGTGGGACATCTTAAGTAAATAAATTCTGGTTTTTCAATCCCCTTCTGCGACCACTTGGAAGTGATTCCTTTTTTCAGTCAGGAAAAAAAAATATTACAAAGCTGTTGGCTCTGGGAATTGAATTGCCTTCATGGAGGACTGAACATACTGTATGAAGCTGATTAAAATAAAAAAAATGCAGGAAGAAAGCTGCTCTGTGTCTAAAAGAACACGTGGCTTTGGCACTCTTTGGTTTTGTTTTGTTTTTTTTTTAATCTTAGCTTTGATGGATCAAATTCTGAAAGTTTGATAACAGCTAGATCAATTTAGTTTTGTCCTCTAGCTAATAGCTCCATGGGGTATGCACTAGAAGTATACATGCAACCTGTTATTCTTGAATCTTCATATTGTGAATGAAAGCCTGGGAATCACAGTTTTTGAACTTTTGAGTGATATGTATATATATTTTATCCTCATTGTTGGCAGAAGACAAAATTCTGACAGATTTGCCTGCAATTTGCAAAGTGGATGTAGTCTGTAAAAAGGTCCTTCAACATTCAGATTCAAATGTATTTGAAGTTGCCTGTAAATTTAGGGTGCTGGTGGGAGGATATGTGGGAGGAACATCATTCTAGGTATGAAAAACTTAACCAAAGTCTTTGGACTCTCTTACTGCTGTGGAAAAAAAAAGCTTAGAATTTCAGGCTGTGCTTTAGGGATTCATTAATGAATTTTGACATTTTGTTAAATGCTTTCCTTTCACTTGAAATAGAAATTCAGTACTACAAAATGAACCCCCCACAACACACACACACAGAAAAATTATTTAGTTTAGTAAATGGATGCTAATCTGGAATATTTCATAATTTCCAGTCTCTTCAGATTAAGAATTCTTCTCTCTGGGCTGAGGCATCATCTTTGCAGGTGTCTTAACTTAATTTGATTAGAAATTAAATAAAAATGGCTAGGAGAGCAGAAAATTCTTCATGAACAGGGAAACAGATTCTGCTTAATACCTGCTATGTAATTCTGCTATGTAACCATTGCTTGTACAGCAAGAGTCTCTTAGCATTTTTTTAAATAAATAATGGATCCATAATAAATACAGGAAGGGAACCATCTGTTTTCATCAACTTCAATACTGCACAAACAATTTTACATACTACTTTTCAGTCTGTAAATTGAAAGAGAGTGGTTTCTAGAATATAGCCCTTCAAGAAACCTCAATAATGCTTTTTAGGGAGAAGATAGCAACAGATTAAGAAGCTGCTCTCTCTTTGTGAAGGACATGGGAAAAGCAGTGCTTGGGCTGAACCATACCACCACTTTTTTTTTTTTTCCTTTTTTGGAAAAGGCTCCATTTGGGTTGGCTGAACCTCTCCGGACACTGTGCACAGTCGGGCTATGGAGCAGCTGTCTTAGACCAGGACAAGTTGAATCCTTGCCTGTACATAGGAAAGCAAGCCATCCTGCTCCCACTGAACGCAGCGGGAAGGCAAAATAGCGGGGATCACCCCTGCTCCAAGGAGGTGTCAGCAGCCCAGTTTCCAGGTGAGTGGAGTGCCAGCAAAAGTCTGCAGAAAGGCACTGCAGAGCTCAGGACTAGCAGCGAAGACCACGGCCGCAGCAGGGCACAGCACAGCACAGCACAGCTGGGGGTCTGGGAGGCCGCGCGGGGAAAGGCAGGCTTCGCTGGGGGCTCCCACGCAGCGCCCTGCAGCCTCTGACAGCTGCGGGGAGGGTCTGCAGCTACCAGAGGCAGCAAGGTGCCCAACCGAGTTTGTCCAGATGTCCAAGCTGTCTTGTCCAGCCTTGTGGGAGTCATACAAGATGGTGATGCATCCTTTAGTAGACATTAGGAGTATGTCATGTCTCGTACAGTAACCCTACACAGGTTGCTGTGAAAGTATATTGTACTGTGTTGTATTCATACTGTATAGGAAAATTGTGAATTGTGAAATTACTGTGAATGACATTTTCAAAGTCCCAGTGGATCCTGGCTTCTGAGGCCCTGTAGGTATTTCTACCTTGTATCTATCTGCTGTTTCCTGTAACACCACAACAAAACATGTCTTGGAATACATAGTTTTCAGCAGGGTTCAATGTGCCATATTAAATACTGCACAATATTCACAGCAGCTTGCAATAGTGCTAATGCACAACTTGTTCAATTATTTTCACTTAAAAAAGCTATTATATCGCCAGTGGTCAGAATGACTAACAGGACTTAGCCTCCCTGTTAAGTCCAGGGGACTTGCTTCTAAAGAAAATCTGTTTAGGAAGCTCAAAGATCCAGTTTCCTCAAAATGGAATAGTATTTTGTACAGATCATATATCAAAGATAGGATTTTCTTCCTTCATTGGGCAACAAACACCTTTAAAAAATATAATGACTTCTGAGGATCAGTTTGGTGGTATAAATAACTCACCAGTATTTCCTTTTCACTTTGAGTACCAAGAGCTTAAAAGAATCAAGAGCTAAGCACCAACAGCAATACAGAAACAATAAATAATCATTTATTTTTATCCACAATACGTAGCATTTTAAAATCAACCTTTTGCAGTATATTATAAATTATTTCCTCTTTCAAGCATGCATGTGGGAGGAAAGAGAAAGTGGTCTTTCAGCTGCCACATTTATCTGGTAAGTGCTGACTTTTTCATAGCAACCAATAGAACCATCTCTAGCATGGTCTGAGCTTTGCTTCCCCAGCCTTGTAAATATATATGTAGCAAATAATATATTGTTTCTTAGAAGCTGCCAGTGTGTATGCACATATGTATGTGTGTCTGTGTGAGTGAGAGTAAGTGCACATGTGTGGATACAAATGTGTGTGTGCACATGTGTGTGTGCACGTGCGTATCACTAATTTTTTCACTGTGTAATTTTTGCTTTCTCAGGACAACTAGTCACCAGTCTGATTAAGGCAACAAAGTTCTTGGTGGTAGCATCCATGCATTTATTTCAGAGCTTTCAAGGCCAAATTCCTTGGCTGGCTACTCTGCCTAGGGCATGGAGCACCTTCTGAGTTATCCCATGAGTACACCCAGTTAAACTGATCTTTCTGGGACCCTCTAAGATGCCCTCAGATAGGGCTGGAAAAGCAAAAGAAATGCCCTAGAGGGTCAGATAACGGTTCATCCAGCCCAGTATTCCCTCTCCAGCAGTCAGAGAGTAGCCGTGGCTGGCCAGCCCCTGCAGGCCAATCCTCTCCCCAGCATCCACCATTGCTGGGTAGGGATATCAGAGGGCACATCCCTGCCACGTTCTTTTAGAATCTGCTTAGGGACCTGCCGTTCATGAATTTGTCTAATACCTTTTTGAACTGAATTTTTCCCCTGTCTGCCTCCACAGTCCCCCGTGACAGCAAAAGGCACAAAGTTCAGCTGGAGGCCAGTCACCAGTGGTGTGGCCTAGAGGTCAATATGGGGCCAATATGTTACTGCTTAACATTTCATTAATGACCCAGACAGTGGGGCAGAGTCCACCCTCAGCAGGTTTGCAGATGATGGAGAACTGCAAGCAGTGGCTGATTCGCCAGATGGTTGTGCTGCCATTCAGAGGGACCTCCACAAGCTGGAGAAATAGGCCAAGAGGAACCTCATGAAGTTCAACTAAAGGAAGTGCAGAGTCCTGCACCTAGGAAGAAATAACCCCACGCACCAGTACATGTTGGGGGCTGACTGGCTGGAAAGCAGCTTTGCAGAAAAAGCCCTGATGGACCTGGTGGACAGCAAGTTGAACATGGGCCAGCAATGCGCCCTTGTTGCAAAGAAGGTCAACAGCATCCTGGGCTGCATTAGGAAGGCTGCCAGCAGGCTGAGAGAGGTGATCCTTCCCCTCTACTCGGCACTGCTGAGGCCACATCTGGAGCACTGGGTCCAGTGCTGGTTTCCCCCATACAAGAGAGTCATGGACATACTGGAGGGAGTCCAGCGAAGGGCCTGTAAGATGATTAAGGGACTGGAGCATCTGTCAGACGGGGAGAGGCTGAGAGAGCTGGGACTGTTCAGCCTGGAGGAGAGGAGGCTCAGGGGGATCTTATATATATGTATAAATATCTGATGGGAAGGCGTAAAGATGGAGCCAGACTCTTCTCAGTGGTATCCAGTGACAGGGAAAAGGCAATGGGCACAAACTGAAATATAAGAAATTCCATTTAAACATAAGAAAACACTTTTTTACAGTGAGGGTGATCAAGCACTGGAATGGGTTGCCCAGAGAAGCTATGGAGTGTCCATTCTTGGAGATATTCAAAACCTGACTGGACATGACCCTGGGCAACCTGCGGGGGGGGGGGGGGGGGGGAAGGGGGGGGGATGGACTAAACAATCTCCAGAGGTGCCTTCCAGTCTCAGCCGTTCTGCAGTTCTGTGAAGTTCCCAAAGTTATCTGTTCTAAATTGATCTCCTACTAGTTTCATTGCATATACTCTAGTTCTGGTAATGTGCAGTTTGGTGAATAATGGCTTTGCACTCACTGTGTGCATTCCTTACATGATTTTAGAAACTTTGATCATTTCCCCACCCTGCCCCCTCCAAATTCAGAACTCCCAGCCTTTCCAGTCTCTCCACATAAAGCAGTTGCCCCATCCCCTTGATCATTTTATTTGCCCTTCTTTGTAGCTTCTCTGACTCTAACACATATTTCTTGAGATGCAGAGATTAGCATTGAACACAGCACAAAAGATGGGGGTGCACTAAGGTTTTAAACCATGGCAAAATGTTGCACTCTGTCTTGTTCTCAATACCCTTTCTGCTGATGCCCAATATTTTGTTGTTTTTTTTTAGCTACTGCTGCACATTGAGACAATGATTTCAGAGAAGTGTCAATGGTCATTCCAAGATCTCTTTCCTAAGCTGTAGCAGCAAAATGGAGCATTGATCCTCCATCTGTCCATTTTATTGAGGATAAAACAGCAAAGCCTGAGAGAAGTTGAGGGAAGAAAAGAGGAGGAAAACAGGTTCGGCTGAATTTGTAGCAGTTATCTTGTGCTTTCTGTCTACTAACACAGGCCTGTCTATGCTGGTACATTTCAGAGAGCAAGTGTGACTACCGCAGCACAGTTCAGGGTGGGGGGCACGCTGCAGAAGGAACCCCCCTGAGCATGGCACCATCCCCAGTCCCATCTCCCACCTCTCTGCCTCCCTTGCTTGAAGCTCCCTTGCAGCTGCCCCTGCGAAGCAGCATTACTGAGGAAGGCAAGATGGTTTCTTTGTGCCCTCTCAGTGCTGCCTCAGCTCAGCCACTGGAATCACAATCATCTGCCCTATTTTTTATTATTCTCAGAGCCACAGTTCAACCCCTTAAGATAATTGTAAGGCAAATCTTTTCCTATGCTTGCATATGGCAATTGTATTATTAGCTTTCCATTACTGCCAAGGAAAGTATCTTAATTTAGCAACTGTCTGTTACTGAGTGTGCTACTTGACAGCAGGGCTGACATAAATATTTATTGAACTTGTGGGGGGAAAAAAATCTACCAAGTAGGATGGAGTATTCATTCATGGTAGAAAATTAACAGCTGTTTCACTAACCTACTTCTCCCGTTGACTGCATTAAGGGGGGTACTTGCTCAGGACATGAGCACACTAAAATGATTGCCATCAGTACCACAGGGTGAAACCATAGCTAAGAAAAATATTATTAGACTCAAAAGTCCAGCACTGCATTGCAGGGATTCATATCTAACTACCTTGAAAGTGGCCAAATTACAAGTTGCAGGGAACTTCAGCTTTTGCACTTCATGTAATCACTGTATTTGCTACTCCTGCTATTCAGTCTTTTCTAGATTTTAAACTTGTGCTATCAAAAGGCAGAATAAACACCAGACAGGACATCTTCAAAGCAAAAGAAGCATTGAGTGGGCTAGCATCCAAAGAACTAAGATTATGGGAGTCTGTAGAGCAGGAAAAAATAAATGAGCAGAGTTGGACTTTCCACAGGGTGAAAGAAAAGCATGCATTAAATCCTCCACTGTGCTTGCAGAGTAACATCTGCAACAAGTCACATCTCTGTTTTCCCTGGGCAGACATGTAATGTAGGAATATTACAAAAGACCATATCTTCATTAGCTGTTTCGGTCTCCACTAGTGTGGACTTCCAAAGCAGAATGTCGTACACCTGATTCAAGGGATTAAATCCTTCCCTACAGAAACTGGAACAGCTTGTGATATTTGAACTATTTGAACTGAGATCACTAGGGCCCCTTCCCTATTGTGCTGATTTTTTTTCAGCATGCCAGCCTACAGAACAGCCCCTGGGATCCACAGGCATTAACCTTCTGGATATCCCTTCTATCTGGTCTGAAAAATTACTTACCCTGGAGCAATCCACCAAAGTTAGGCTATGCCTATACACTGCCTGAATACAGATCTAAGGCTAAAAGTTTAATCCTCAAAAGCCCTGAATGATTCCTCAGGCAACTGAATTTTTTCCAGTGAAATTTAAAAAGTCCTTTTTCTACATGAACACACACCTGTTATCACCTTAATAAAGCTCTGCTTATGTCATATCAGAGCCCAAGAAGGATCCTCAAGGTTATCAGTCCTGTGAGACAGGGTTATTCGGTAGGTTTTCTCAGAGCAGGCTTAATGCTACATGTAAAACAGGGCTGCTTTCTCTAAAAAATGCAGAGGAAGGGCACTGGCTCAGCTTTACTGAGTAGTTCAATGGGTTATGGGACTTCTTTAGGCTATGAGAGATTTCATCTTCCTTCAGGCTGAAGGTTCATACCCTTCTGTTCAAACAAAGCTGCATTGGGAAGGTGGCAGGATGCACTTACTACCTGTCCCTGCGGCATGGAGCTATGGTGTAGAAAGAAAGAAAAGGGTCTTTGGGTGAGAGGAGGAAAGAGCAGGAAATCAGCTAGTCCAGGTAACTAATGCCCTCCATTTGTAAGGAAGAGCTGTCTGGTTCTGCCTCCTCTTCCCAGCCTTCCTTATGCATTCTATTTAAACGGTCATTAGATATAAGGCATAACGCAAATAAAGGCTTTATTTCAAAAATAAAGCTTCTCCAGTTGCTGAGTTTCCAAACAAAATCAGGGCCTCTTCTACCTCTTTCGGAAGGGCAGGTTCAGAAAACAGATTCAGTCATGAATCACCATCCAACTCCATACAACCAACTCTCACTCAAATGATTGGGTTACAGGATTTCAGATCTATCCCCATAGCTGCTCAAACACACCCTCAGTTGCATGTTGTGGTTCTGGGACTGTCTGAATTCTCCCAATATCTGGCAAGAAGCGGAGGCACCTCATTTGGAGCTGCATGTTCCAAAACAACAACATTCAGCTGAGCATCTCAACACAAGATCCTACTGCAGATCCGGAAGAAAATGTTAGGGTCAAGGTGCTAATCTTTGCAATTTTACAGCTGCATCACCATCAAGCTTAACTATTGCTTTGTATTTTGTAAACAAATTATGGTATAAATAATATAAATATGGGTTACGATATTTAAATTAGTTATCAAATGCAGCAGCTTCAAAATACCTAGAATGACATTGGGGCATTTCTATATTTTAAAAGTTGCTATTGATGTCTGGATTTAAGCATGATAAATGGGGGACATGCCTCTCCCAAAACTACAGCAGTGGCAGTTTCTGTAGCAACATGAGCTGGATTTATTTTTAACTCTAAAATGTGTATGATTTACTCTGCAAGCCACAGCCATTATAAAGCACTTCTTAAAGAATTTTCATCCAGTTATCCCATCAGATCACTGGTTTGGATAAACATGCCTAACACTGTAAATTTGAAAATGCTGAGTCTTTTTGAGTATATAACTGACTGCCCTTAGGCTATTCATTTTAAATGAGTTTTTAAGGACTGTATAATATTATAGTCAAGTCACAATTTTCAAAGCACACAGAGACCTACAATGCCGTTGTCGCATAAAAGGGAGGGACGGAAGGCCCTTCCTTATCTTTATAATTTACATTTGCCTGCCAGAGCCCCCCTGTTTGAGGACTTTCCCTGAGACAGTTTCGCAAAGTAAAAAGAATAAGATTTTGTTAAAGCGACAGATACAACAGATTCGGAATTGCCATTGATAAATGCACTTGCTGCTACAAATTTTCTTTCTATTTGCTCAAACTAACAATTAAACGCTTTCAATAATAATGTATTTTCCCGGGTAACGTCCGACGTTTGTCGGAGGCGCAAGTCTTACCAAAGAGGCGTCCCTGTTTGGGGGAGGGAGAAGGAGGCTCGCTCGTCAGCAATCTCCAGTGAACAGGTCGGCGGTTCAATTTTCTTCCCTTCCAAAAACTTTAGTGAGCTGTCCTCTCTTTTATAGCTGCTGAAGGTGGGATGTGGAAGTGCGGCAGACGTACTTCATTGGCCAGATTGCCATTTGCGCGGTTGTTGGGGGTATGCCCCCTTATTTACATATCGTTATGCAGCAAAGGGTGTGATTTTTAATATGGTAAGCAGGGATAATGAGGCTGGGGTGCTATAGGTCAACAGTTAGTCTGTGAGCAGCAATTATTTTTTGGGATGCAACCCTTTGCGGTCGGGGCGGACCGTGATACCTCCGTATCGCTCCCTCCTCTGCCGTGCAGCTGGAACAAGCTGTCTGGCCTTCACCAGCTAGTTCGTTACTCATGTTGCGAAAGGGTGGTGTGCTTTGGCTGCCACGTACTGTTTTTCCCTTGTGCCCCCTTATCTTTCTCCCTGAATTCTCTCTTGTTCCCACAAGGGCCCAAAGGAAGGAGTTCCAGTTCCAGCAGAAATCCGCAGGACCTTTTAGCTCTCCTCTTTTCAGCATGGGCATCCTCAAACCTGATGAATTGGTCCATTTCATTTTGAAATGAAGAAGGGATGGATCCCCTCCATGTGAAAACCTTTTATTGGATTTCCTATCTGCAGTATTTTTAAATTAACATTGAATTACACTGAAATTAAATTTAAATTTTGAATCATTCATTCTAAATCACTTTTCAAAGAGTTAGAATTTCCTGAAGGGCTGAGATTGTGAGTTTTGGTCAGGTCTGTTTATGAATTCTAGTTACTTATGTAGTAAATTAAAATCTTCAAAACAGATGAGTTAACTCCTCACTACTGACAATAAATTAAAAACACAACATTTAAAACAAAAAGTAAAACCAACCTCCTTCCTCACCTTATTTGGGACTCTTTTTAATAATCTTCAATTTGAAAGATTTTCACTTTTCTAATGTAACTATGAGATTAGACTATTTACCATTTTCACTTTGATTTAATGCTGAGATTCTCTTCAAATCACAAATTTCAGAAATTTGGGCTTTAAGGAAACAGTAAATATCATGAGACACATTGCCAGCTAAAATCATAAGAGTTGATTTCAAATTTCAGTCATTCTTATGGAGGCAATACTTTTTTCAATATAACTATTTAATAGAAAAGACTTTGGGAACCAGAATATAATTTCTTGGAAAGTTTTGTAATTTTAAATTAAAATTAAAAAGAGAAACAGTCTGGAAATTTCCTTCACAATGAAATCTTAGAAACTTGGTTTTAGGCCAGAATTTTTTTTTTAATTTTGTTTATTCTCACATGTATTTTTCTGCATCCTATTCACTTTTTTAATCTTTTCCAGATTCTTTTTGCCCAGAACCACAACTTCCTTCCTCATCTTCTTCTTCCCCTTCTATTTTCTTTCTTGCTTTTTCCTCCTACTGCTTTTGTCTCTGTCTTCTCATTTTACCTTTTCTCTCCCTTTCCTTTTCCTCCTCCTGTTTTTTCCTTTTCACATATCTTTCTTCTCAGCCTTGCTTTACCTCCCTTCTTTTGTCTTTTTCCTCTCACTGACTAGTAAAGTCCCCAAATCAACCTCTGCTACTACTGCTTGAGTGCTCCTCTTTGCACTTACTGGCACTAGTTCTGCAGATTTTGCTGCACAGTCAAGGCAAACAGAAAACAAGGCTTTGAAAGCACCATACCAGTAACCAGTGCAATCCTAGGGGCTGTGTTTGGATTGCTTGCTATGGTACCAAAGCTTGAGCGTGATATGAGCAATTCATGCCTTCTAGTAGCCAGACCTTGTTTCCCTACCTCAGCAAGAGGACGCAGGAGCCAGCTGAGACTTGCAGTGTACTTCTAGCACAAGTATTGTGTCCTCACTTTTACTGACTGTATAGGAGACAAAGATTGGGAGTATGGTGTTGTCTGAAACACCCATTGCTCCTAGACTTCGCAGATGGTACCTAGGTCCATCTCAGATGCCAGGAGCGATGGCATGAGTGCAGCTAGCAGTAGGGGCTCCAGTGTTCTCCAGTATTTTCTTAAAAAGCTGAGACATTCCCAAACACTTCATTATGTGTGTATGGGGAGGTGACCCAGGAAAGTTGCCTTCTAGCATAAAATAATTAACTATGATTTTTATTTACATATATTGGTTTATAGCCATGAACAGTGTTCATTTCAGGATTCTTTCCCTTCCCTCCAGACAGAGAAGATATTTAACTGCATTATGAAATCCTGAGAAGGTTATTTGGAAGTCTGATTCCATGGATTTCCAGGGACTTTCAGCTGCCTTTGAACTCCCTCAGAAATGAGCTTTACTGGCAGTGCTCAGGAACATGCAGACAGGCTAGATGAGAACATATTACACGGTCTTTCACAGCTTGCTTTCAGCTGCTGATGGCTCTCCTTTCTTCCCCTCTCCTGTTCCTATGCCTCTAACAAGTTTGTGACATTTTATTTGCTCTTTTTGACTGAAAATGCCTCATTAAACATGTTTCTATTTTGTCATGACTCTCATACTTTTTCAATTATACACAAAAGCCTCAGTTTGGGACTCCAGCTTTTTACCTTGTTGTCTCTTTATGTCAGTCATGTGCAAACTTTGAAGATGCAGGTAAAAAGCTGTGACCAAACAAACACCTGGATAACTTTCAAGAACAGAATAGGTCATGTCTGCCAACCTTGGCATTGCCAGCTGTACTGCTGAAAATCCACAAAACCCAACCCAGCACAAGCCAAAGAAAGCCTGTGTCCCCAGAGCATCCACTTTTTCTTTTGAGTCCTCCAATGCTTGGAAGAGAAAGGAATCAAAGCTTCTGATTAAATTCTCAAAGGAAAAGAAAAATATTGTAGGGCATGCTTAGAGAGGAAATATTTTTGGAAGAGAATATGTGCTCTTAAAAGTTTCTGTACAGTATAGTCTTGGAACTGTTGTGAGATCTAAAAGTGTAGCTGAGATCTGGGGTCTGACAGTAGGTAGGCAATGGCATGGTAGCAAGTTGAAATAAGACAGAAGGAACTGAGATTTAATCTTACTATAATTCCATGTTAGTGAGAAGAAAATTCTAGGAGGTTTTCAAAGAGATTTTTACAAAAAATATGGAAAAAATAATAGCTATTCTGAAACAATCCTGGAAAAAATAAAATGAATCTTGGTTATTTTCCCTGTAGGCTAGTGCCATTGTTGCTAAGCTGTCCATTGACGCCAGAATATGTAACATTTCAGTCATCAGCAATCTGGCAGGTATTTTGTCCCTTATATTGATCCAACAACTATTGCCAGGCTGTTTGCACCATCTGTCACACCAGAGTCAGCAGGCGGGGACAAAAGGTGGACAGCTGGTACTATCAGTTTGCAATACCATTTTAAAGGAGAAATACCAGAACCTGTGTCAAAAGGCATTGAAAACAAAGAGCCTCAGTGATGAAAACAGTAAAGCAAATACATTTTGGACGCAGTAGCTTGTCTTTCCTATCATTCTCTTTATGGTTATTAGAAACACACTTCTAAGAATGGAAAAGGTCACAGTGTACCTAAACTGAACATAATTAGTCTTCATTATGAATACTTTTGGTTTTCCAAGGAAAGCAAAGTTGCCTAAAATGACCGGTGATAAAAAGCCAATCTATAATGAATCCCTCAGCTGCAGAGAACTGGAATAAAAATGCAGTAGAAAGAATTTCTGGATTGATTTTTGCCATAGAAACAGAATTACCAGCAAAGCATTCATCAAATGCTGGCTGGAAGCTGACCTCCATTACTCTGCTCCTCCTTGCAGGTTCGTCTTTGGTAAAAAGCTATTTCACAGTCTTATGAATATGTTGGCAAGAGAGTAATGCGTAACCCAAAGCAGGATGCTTGGAGAAATTTTTCATATATTCAAATGCAAGTCAACCAACATTCAACTAAATAGTATGTCAGCCAGCACATCAGGCAGTGCTTCAACTAGTCACGTCTCCAAATCAACCAAGAAAACCATTAGGAAATACACAACTATACATTAAAGGTTTTGGTAAAGAGTGTACTGCAGCAAACGTGCTTCAGGAGTTACAGCACCATTTTGAAATTTACAGCCAGTCTATACCTTCTGGATTAAAAGTGGTGCCAATATACCATATGCAGCTGAGGATTGTGCTTATATTCCTGCAAAGTGTTGTAGTTTGTTTTTGACAGACTTCAGTGATAACTGCAGCACTGAAAACAGCATCATGGCTCATCAGAAGGCAGTCACTTTGCATATTTCACTGAGGCCAGTGTAATATAGAACGAAGACCAGAAAGAAAACAACTTGTTAAAGATCAGCTGAAGTGGAAAGATCTACTTTTGGAGGTTAAAGTTGAAGGATTTGCATTTTACATTGGAATACTGAAAGTGATTTCTGGGGAAAATGTTGAAATCTAAAAATTTACACCAATCCAGAATAAAAACAAAATCAACCAAAGTGCATTTTTAAAATATGTCATTTGACTAAAATACTGTTTTTCTAGAGATTTTTCTATTCTAATGTCTTTATATATAACTACATAATTTATCATCATTATAAGAATAATCTGACTAGAATATAAAATATTTTAAATGAAAAACTGTAAAAATAGCATCAAGGCATTCAGTTAAATATACAATCTTCTTTCCAGGAAAATCAATGCATTCTGAAGAAAGCTGTGATTTTCATCAAAATAATATTTTCTGATAAAAGAGTAGCTAGTGAAATAGTTTTGACCAGCTGTAAGAATAAGCCATAAAATTTCTGAAGTCACATATAACACAAGAGATAGGGTTTTATATTACATAATTGACATTTGGAGTGACACAGACCTGTTCTACAGGTTCCAAAATGTTTGCAGATTTTTTCTAAATCCTTTGGGAAATAGCAATGACAAAGTAAGTCATGATACCATAATGAAATAATGAAACGTAATCTGAATCTGTGCAACCAAAGGAGGGAAAATGCAATTCAAAATTTTGATTGCTATTTCACAGGAATCACAGAAGATGAGCTACAATTAATCAGATGTCTAGCCCATCTGTTAACTCTCTGCAGTAACCATGGCCAGAATTAAGTTCAGCATTGAGCCTTTTTTGCCTCAGTTAAAGGACAGTGGGCAGCAATCATCCAGAAATATTCTGGTTGCAATCAGCCTTCTGTCCAAACTAATTGGTGACAACTTTTCTCAAGAAAAGATCTGATATTATACAGAGATATTATCTACATCTGAATAATTGTTAAAAATAAAAGGAGAGACTGAGATCTGTGAAGTGCTGGAAGTATCATCATTCTTCACAGTTCCCCCTGGGAAACAGGACAGGCCAAACAGTGCATGACTGAGCTTGTGTTAATCCTTTTGTAAAAAAAAAGAGAAGGAAAGAAAGAAAAGTACTGCAATCTTTGTGTATTGCAGGTCAAACAACTCCAGCATTGCTATTCTAGACGTCATTTTTTTGGTGTGACTGCTCACTGCTGTCGGCTTTGCTGATGTCTGGAGTCATATGGTGATACGCTAGGTCTGCTCCACGCTGACTCCCAGGACAGCTCAGCCCAGTGTCTTCTGGGGCACGTGAGAAAATAGGCACAAGAATAGTCACACCAGAGGCTAGTGATGAAACTGGGGCCGGTGCAGCCATATCCTGTAAAACAATATTAATGTTGTACATTATTTCATTAATTGTGGTTTTAATTCTCAGGGGTGAATGCAAATACTAGCCTTGACCTTCTCTTTCAAGTTTAGCCTAGGGAAAAGCAATTATGTCTCTAAATACTCCAGCTTTCAGGAATTCCTCTCTGAAGGGAGAAGCAAAGATTTAGATTATTATGCACTGTATGCAACAAGGTGTTTCAGAGCATCTATGAGCTTAGAGAAATCTTGGATCTGAAGTTGAAGCCCATCTTTTTTTCTGTCTATCTTTCTACTCTCAAGAAGAATAATTCTTTCTTTTCAGATGCTGCACTTGTCCCTCAAGAAAATTTGAAAGTTCCCTTTGCATTTTAAGGAGTAAGGATCTCCTCCTACATGTCCTGGGTGGAAGGGAGCATGTTTCCTGCAAAGGGAAGTTTGTCTCGGGTGGAGAGGTGGGCGGAGAGGAACCTCATGAAGTACAACAAAGGCAAGTGCAGGGTCTTGCACCTAGGGAGGAATAACCCCCAGCACCAGTAGAGGTTGGGGGTTGACCTGCTGGAGAGCAGCTCTGCGGAGAAGGACCTGGGAGTGCTGGTGGACACCAAGTTAAGCATGAGGCAGCAATGTGCCCTTGTGGCCAAGAAGGCCAATGGTATCCTGGGCTGCATCAGGAAGAGTGTTGCCAGCAGGTCGAGGGAGGCGATCCTCCCCCTCTGCTCAGCCCTGGTGAGGCCACATCTGGAGTACTGCGTCCAGTTCTGGGCTCCCCAGTACGAGAGGGATGTGGCACTACTGGAGCAAGTCCAGCGAAGGGCTACAAAGATGGTTAGGGGACTGGAGCATCTCTCTTATGAGGAAAGACTGAGAGAGCTGGGCCTGTTTAGCCTGGAGAAGAGAAGATGGAGAGGGGACCTTACCAATGTGTACAAGTATCTGAAGGGAGGGTGTCAAGAGGATGGAGCCAGACTCTTTTCAGTGGTGCCCAGCGACAGGACGCGAGGCAACGGGCACAAACTGAAACACAGACACTTCCATCTGAACATGAGGAAAACTTTTTTTGCTGTGAGGGTGACAGAGCACTGGCACAGGTTGCCCAGAGAGGTTGTGGAGTCTCCTTCTCTGGAGATATTCAAAACACGCCTGGATGCGATCCTGTGCAACGTGCTCTAGGTGACCCTGCTTGAGCAGGGGAGTTGGACTAGATGATCTCCAGAGGTCCCTTCCAACCTCAACCATTCTGTGATTCTGTGGTTGAAGCACCCCTGAAGTAGGGGGCTTTCTCTGGGTACTGTCCCTGGAACACAGCAGTTCCTGTTCTTCTGCCACCTTTGCCTTTTGGACACTATTGTAGTAGGACTGACATCTCATCTCATAAATGGGGATGCTGTGGAAAAGAACAGAAAAACGTTATTTCAGATGTTGTGGGTTAGATTCAAATTAAAATATTGTTACCCAGTGGTGATCCATCTCTCGTGAATGTACTTTGCCTAATAATCTTATTCCATATTGTACCAATGTTCACATGAATCCATCATCTGAAGTCATACCTGCTCTCCTCAGTTTGAGTCTCAGAACAGATGAACATTTTTTATCATTGTCAATAAGAAAATTACTTATGTCACCCTTGATATTGAACTGAAACTCAATTATGCTGTTCTTGATGCGCAAATGAACTACCTAATTTAAAGATTACAGATATTCCAGTCTTTTAAAATTACCAGAAGTGATCTACTATTTTATATGATTGATGAGTTATTAAAAGAAGT
The DNA here is from genome assembly GCF_036417845.1 of Apteryx mantelli. Taxonomy (NCBI): domain Eukaryota; kingdom Metazoa; phylum Chordata; class Aves; order Apterygiformes; family Apterygidae; genus Apteryx; species Apteryx mantelli. The sequence goes on along the minus strand of NC_089979.1, from coordinate 144,965,328 downwards.
CAGGTGGAGAGCTGAGAAAACTTTTTGGTTAAATTAAATAGAGGGTTTCATTAACAATTTATTTAACATGGAAGAAAACCATAACCCAGAATTGACAGGAAATGGAGAACCACTTAGGTCAAACTCTTGACAAGTTATCATTCTTGCCCAATAGAAATGAAAGTGCAGCTGAGCAGGTGTGTGGGTAAGTGGGTTTCAGGGGACAGTCTAGATCAAAATGCTAAACTATATTAGATTAAAAAGATGTAGAAGCATTATTCAGTGTCCTAGAGAATATGGCCTAAATATATTGCTTGCTGGTGTATTTGGTTGGTGCCAAGTGGTGTGCATAGCACAGGATCTGTAGGATTGGGTTCTGCTCTGGGATGCTACCAGCTATGAAGATGCAGCAGCCTGGTCAGTAATCACGCTCTGTTCACCTCCATATGGTACCTTGTGGGCTCAGTGGTTAATGGGTGGAATATCTTACAGAGTATGAAAGCCTATTTCTTCACATACTTTTGCACAAGCAGCCTCCTTGTGCGAAAGTCTACATTCAGGAGGATTAAAAGAGGTTTTCTTTGCTACAGGAAAAATCCTAGTAAAGACAAAGAAGCCTGTAGTTTTCATATAAGATAGCATTTGTCAAGTTAAAGAGACCTGGAGCATTTTTCAGAAAATGCTTGATAAGAAGCATGTAGCAGTGTTTTTCTTCATGTGTTCATTTGCCTTTCTGTAGAACATAGAGTTGTTATTTATTTTGTTAAAAGAAAGAAAATGTCAAACCTTTGAGCTGTTGGCTTTTCAGCAGGTGAGCTCACCAGCGTATAAAGGAGGTCAGTGAGTTGAACTTTGGCAGTGATATTAATATTTTATAATGCTTTGAATCAGCATAATTTACCTCATCAGTCAGGTCGTGTCACACTTCTGTGCCTTTTGAGCCCTGAAACATCACTGGTAGTTACAAGTCCTGCTCTCATTGAAGGCAATGGCAGGAAGGCTGTGAAGGTGATTTCACCTCAAAACAAGCTCAGAACCTTGTGTACTTTAAAATGAAAGCAAAGCTCATTTTAGTCTTTTTTGCAGAACAGAGGAATGCAAGCAGACAAGTGGGATGTGATATTAACAAATAAAAATAATTGAATTATCTCTCTGAATCTGGGAGGAAAATAGGCCAAGGCTATCTTTATATTTTCTTGTTATGGAGGCTTTCTGTAGTGTGATCTTGGACAATGACAAAGGTTTCCAGGCTTTCTGATAACAAGAAATACTAACTGACAGTGAAGTATTTAGAAGGAGCATAGGACTCCACAAGGGGCAAGCTGTTTTTCCTCTGCAAAACTGAAATCCTAATGATACCATTTGCAATGACAGAACAACTAGTGCCATTTACCAGTGACTAGTTATTATATTTCAAAGTAGTGTTAATGTATTTCAAGACTAAGTGAGGGAAGGAACAAGCAAAGCTCTCAAATACACGTTCACTTAACTTCAGCATATGGTATATGCCCTATTGACTTGCAGTTAGTAGGGATCCTTATTGTGCTTGTCTCGATTTCACGATCTCTTTTCCAAGTGTCCATTGTTAAAGGTTCCTTGAAGACTCCCACCAGTGCTCTTGGGTAACCCCTTCTGAGAGGTATGGAGGCAACATCCACTTCTTTGCACATGTCTGGCAATGGCAGGACAATAGCGCAGGGAGGCAGGAGAGCCCAGCTTTCTTGCTTCCCACAGCATCCGTAGCACTGGGTGCTCTGGGACGTGCTGCATGGTGGGCTCTCACCTCTCCTCCTCCAGGGTAAACCTTATGATCCCCTTCTGTCTTCTCAAGTTTGGGAAATGCTGATTGGCGAGCTTGCCCAAAAGCACAAATAAGAATCATGTCCTGCTCCTCCTGCGCACAGTCTTATTTTTTCTTCTCTGCCTATGCGTCTCAGTTCAGACTTGTGTTAACCCTGCTGTTTCAGATTTCCTTCAGCATGCCATCGCAGTAGTGCAAAGCTTAGTGATAATCTGGGAATGCAGAAAAGCAGATCAAATGTGTTTTCCCCTGTGCCTTACACCATGATCTAAGCATGTGTTTTCAGCAATGATATGATAGTACCCAATGAGACACCAGGCCTCATGTCTTATACTGGTCTATAAATCTCAACGTAATTTTCCTTCAGCTTCCTGTTTTACAGCCATAAATGTGTCTGTACAGTGTAGATGCCTATTGGAATACCATCAATAATGGTAGTGGTAGAAAAGTATTAGAGGACAGAAGAACTTGCTGCTCAGACTCTTTCAGTATTAAATTCACACATGTCCTCTCACCTCTTCTATTTAGAAGTCATAATTTCTATTGCATGAAAGTTCATATTCATGGTCTGTTAGCTTTGTTTGCCACTTAGCATTATTAGTGAACTTTGCTACTCATTATTCCCTCCCTCCTTCAAAAGCTTGGACAAATAGAGGCTGTTTCATTTTTCAGTATGTTGTATTAAAGCACATAGCAGTATTCCACTTTCTTTTTTCAAGTAAAAGAATAATTTGAATGTGAATGTAAATGTTCGAATTTCATACACATATTCTCAGGCACTTGCTTTCAGAATTCTACAACATATATGTGTTTATACTGCACATTTAAGAGACAGACTTGGTAAGCTACCACTCCCTTAAAAAGCTGTGCCAGTGTTCTCCATGATATTTTGGCCACTGCATTTGTCCTGTTCACATTTATATAAAAATCTAGTTCTACTGAGGTTTTTTTGTGGCTTGTACCTCCAATGATTATGAGTGAATTCATAGTAATCTCCTTTTATTATTCTCTTAAGAGGACTGAAAAGAGGAAGGCATGCTTGTTTATGTGTTGTGGAAATTTTGCTGTACTTAGAATGTCCCACTATTAAAATGGACAAGCCAGCACAGGAGAGTATGCTCTCAAGAAAGCAGGAGTTAACATCAAATCCTAAAGTAGTGCAGCTTGTTTCAGGCAAACCCAGTAAACATTTATATTGTGCCAGCTCTGCAGTCAGGAATCATTTTTAATATCTGACAATGGCTAAATTAGACAGTTTTCCATTACTGCCTAGAAAAGTAAAAGCGTAATTGCCACTTGAGTCTGGTAAAATGGATTCTGCATTGTGATATTTAACACATACTGAATGAGCAAGCTAAAATCAATAAAAAGTAGACTGAAACTTTTTGCTTTCCCTCTCTTTTCTTATGGTTTCCTAGGAGCACTAGGTAACTGATGCGAGTATTTATTGTAGAGTTTTGGATACCACACTTCTTGCATAATATTTTTCTATAAAATCTGTGTATGCCAGTCAGAGTTCAGGACAAGTGTATTGAATTAAGTCATGCACGTTTGCTACAGGTGGTAAGTATGGATGGTTGTACCTTTTCAGAGGTGGAAGCTGGATGCCTCTTTTTAGGACTTCTGTATGTCAATACAAAAATATAATTCTGAACACCAAGGTGACAGTCACCTCCTCCCACGGTGTATGTCATTGTCTTGTGAGCTCAGACAATAGAGGCAGTCAGTAATGGCTAGATTCGTGCACTGCTGGTAAAGGGGTGCCCCCTCACCTGAGGCCCCAGACTCATGGATGGTAAAAATGACAGTAGATGAGAGAGGATTGTCCCATGGGCTAGCTCTAACCTGCAGACCACCAGCGCAACACCTCTGTGTAAGCCAGTCACTGGGTCAGTATGCAAAAAGAAATTCAAGCGTAGTCCTGAAACACCTCTTACTCTACTTGAGAATTGGGGCAGTCTATTAATAAATACATCTGAGCCTGGAAACAGTTGTTACAGGTGCTAGTTCAGATGCCCTTTGAAAAATGCATGGTCACTTTTAATAATCTCTGAAAAGCTGTGTGAAAGGGAAGCAAAGTAAACCTGCAGAAAACCTTCCTTCTCAAATCAACGTTCGGGACATTTTTCACATACTGATGCCCTGGTTAACACAGGGTTTCCCTTTGCTCAGAACATGGAATGGCTATGGTCACATTGGGTATATATATATATTAAAGTTGAAAGAGTAATCTGAAGGGAATAATTCATTTGACATATTGATTTGCCCTCTCACTTTTTTGTCTGCCTTGTCCATTTAGACAGTGAGGTCTTTGGTCACATCCTGACCCCAGTAAGGTCAATAGTAAAATTCTGATAGACTTCGGTGAAGCCTGGATCTTACCCTCGGGTTTTCACTGAGCAGCACTACGGACTCTTGATATTTACAAAGCCAAATGGACCAATTATTTAGACAAGGATACAAGGAATGAACAAACAGTTCTGTGAGCGCTGCAGGAAAGAGGCTGGTCTGGCCCCCGTGTGATTTCCCCAGTGTTTAATAAGAGGTGAGCGCACACCTCAGGCTTTCCCTCAGTGGAGGTCTAATAAAGTCTCAGTCTTCTTTTTGACAGCCTGTTCTCATGAGGCTATGGAGAACAAAATATAATGAAAATTGGTGGATGGGAGGAAAGGGAGGAGACAGAAACAGAGAGTGTGATTGCATAAGCCACCTGTTCTAGAAAAACAATTTAAAATTACTATTTTTCTGAGGAGTTTTAATTAGTTGCTCTTTATATCCACTTTATTTTAGAGATTTTTAGCATTATTCTCAAAAGGGAGTTTTAATAGACCCTTCATTTTCATTAGCTGTAGTTCTTTGAAATGTGCCTTCATGAAATCTAATATGTGTTTCTTCACTATTCAGGATCCTCAGAAATAAATTACTGTGGAAGTTTGTCACAAACTATCAGAAATGAAACGAGAAGGAGTAAGGGGGAAAAGCTCCCTCCAAAATCTGTTTCTTGTGCCCTAGAAGCTACAGAAAAAAGAAATTTTAGCTGTGTTTTACATAGATATACATATGGTTAAGCATGGGTCAAAGGAACTTGCTAAGTGTGCAGAAAAACATGCCTTTTTTAGATTTTAGAAGAGGATATTTTGGAGAACTACAGCCAGAAAAAATGAAGGATGCATTCAATGACTTTGTAAAGAGCCCTAAAATAAAGCAGGAAAAAAAAGGAACAAATTAAAGTTTCTCTGAAAAAGAACAGCCATAACATACACAGATAATGCAGTCTCACAATGAATTGCTTGAAGATCTCAGATTTAAAGACCTTCTGTAGAAATGGAGAGAGCAACTAAAAGTTAACCAACTTCTGTCTATTATCCAAATTGTGCCCATTTTTCCAAGAATGACTAAATTGTTAATCTTCTTGTAACAAAAACACAAGTTTGCAAATTTGAACCTGTATGAGTTTTCATTTGCTGATAATGTCAATAAGTGTATTCAGCAGGACTGGAATACTGGGAATTCAGAAAAAGCTGCCAAGCATCTTGGAATGTCCATGAATTTTCTGTACTATTGATACCAATAATTTTCTGAAAAATATTCTGCTCCCTGGGTATGAGTTTGTATTACAGCCTGACAGCAGAAAGGTGAATGCAATTTTGAACTGTTATATACAGTGACATGGTATTGAAGAACTCTGAGGTATTGATCAGAACATGCAGTAGAATAAATGACAGACTCAGGAATGGATTTAAGTGACAGACTTCAGCTTTATGGGTTTAACAGTGCAGCTGGGCAATAAATGTCTAAATCACATTCACACAGTAGGCATTTAATACACTTCAACGCATGGTTATAAGACTCCAGCCATATAATCAGTGATTTATGATGGAGCTTCCTCTTCAGCTCATGAAAGGACACAACCTTTTCCCCATGTGAGCTGGGGTAGAGGTTAGCACAAATGAAGTTCTTCTGAAGAGTCACCTTCTGCTTCTGCCAGACAGATCTGGATTCATCCAGCCTAACTTTAGATATCTTACTGAGTTGCCCAGTTAGATGGAAATATAAAAAATAAAAGATAGAATGGAAATGTTCTCAGGAGGTTCCTTTTCTCTGCTGACTATATAGGAAGCTTGGAGCAACTGGTTCCCGAAGCTAGGCACCTCAATTAAATGTCTAAAATTAGATTAGATGAATCTAGGCTATGATCCACCAGCTAAGTCTACTCATTTACCCCGACAGAAGTACAAGAATGTCTATATTAATTTGTCTTATCTTTCTAAATATGAAATTTTCAGATCCTACCTATTGGAGGGGAAAAGAGACAAAAGTCAGAGGATGATAGAAATACCTTTAGATCCCCCCAAACCCTCAATGCAACCTCTAAAGATTAAAGGAGTGTCTAAGGGTAAAGACTTGAAATTAGGTTGTCTCAGACCTAATCTGCTCTAGCAGTTACCCAGCCTGGATTTTTGAGGTCTGGGTGGTGGGAGGGTGAGGAATGAAACAGGAGTATCTAGCCCGTGGCACATCCTCCGCTGCATTCGTTCTTCCCCTCCCACTGATGAGAATAGGAGCTTTCAAGATAGGAGGCAAGTGAACAGAGATAGAGGTACACCATAAATGTAAACACGTGGAAAGGTGCACGAATACCTTTTGACCATCTTCTTCCAGATACCAGATTATGAGGCTGAGTAGCCTCATAATTTCCTCTCAGCCTTGCACTATGCATCACTGTGCTAACCCCCTTCCCATCTTTTTAAATCCAGGAGACAGTTCCTCACAGACATGAGAGGGCCATTCCTTGTTGGCCTTAGATCAGATACTAGTAAAGAAGGGGAATCAACCAATTCACAGTATGTTCTTTGCTGTATCAGAGGCAGTCTGCCTCAGCCTTTTAGTTCAGGGCAAATTGGAAGGGCCAGCTGCAGACCCAGAGTACCTACATATTCATACATATTCATATCCATACATATTTCTCTTACTGTTTACAGCAATCCCAAGAGCTATGTTTAGCTTAGACCCTGACTCATTAGTGGAGCAAGCTTAGCTCCTACTGCAATCTGATTCCCAGCACCCAAGCATCCAAACTCAAGCAAGAGCTTGAGTTCAAGGTGTCAAAAATCTCATCTCCTTCTGAAGCAGCCCTACAAGAATTCATAGAAAAACTCAGAAAGAGTAAGAGCTCAGAGAGTTAATGTCTTCTTCAAGACCTTGACAAACTCATTCCATCCTTATGCATGATTAGCAATCCTGGCATCCCAAATCACATACCTAAAAAGGCCTTGTCAGCTTTCACAGGACAAACGTGTCCATGTCTATATTCCTTCAGTATGACCCTGACCCTGTTTCTCTGCTGATTTGTTTGTGAGCACATTAACTTCAGTGACACTGCTTCTTGCATAAATTGCCCATTCAGTCATTGCAACACATGCCCGCAGCTGCCCCCCTGCTGCCTGAAGCACGAGATCACTAATCCTGGAAGCCAACAAAAAGGCTTCAACAGAAGCAGCTTTAATCAGTTGGCTCCTGTTCCTACAAAGGTGATTTCTGAGTAAGGCATCCTATAACCTGAAAGCAATATTGATATGGAATACCTGTCTCCTTCTGTGTGTTGACTTCAACAGCAGCTTTAACAAGAGCCCCTCTTTCTGGTGTATTGCAGGACGATGTCAGATCAGGGAGGTGGCTCAAGATCACGAAGGAAATTGAATCAGTGCAAGCTATTCATTGCCCTTTTTTGTTCTCTCAAGCTTATAGATGGGCCAAACATGCTGGGATTCTTTTGCAGCCTCCTACATTTAACAAATGTCTCCGGATGTTTTTGGAAATCTTAATTATCCAAGCTTTTCTGCAGTCCTAAATTTTGAGACTGGCCCCAGAACTGATGAAGCTCAAATGCAAAGTGAATGGAGCAAAGCGCCCAAATTTGTCCTTCCTGTGGAACATAGATTGTGCTCCTATGGAAGTCAGGCATGGGAGGCTGTGGAAAAAACTCCTTCTGCCATCTGTCATTTTTGCAGATACTCACGTTGGCAACATGTATCATCACCTAAAACTGGAAGCCGGACTCACCTAGTCTTCGTGGTTCAAGATAAAAAGATGCAGCTGGGGGAGAGTTCCAGGCAAACATATGTATGTGGCCTGATGCTAACAATATCTTCTTTCCAACTTTTCAGTCAGATTATGGTTGCGGCCACTGTTTGCAGCTGCAACAGAGTTAAGGAATCACAGAATCACAGAATCACAGAATCACACAGAATGGTTGAGGTTGGAAGGGACCTCTGGAGATCATCTAGTCCAACCCCCCTGCTCAAGCAGGGTCACCTAGAGCACGTTGCACAGGATCGCATCCAGGCGTGTTTTGAATATCTCCAGAGAAGGAGACTCCACAACCTCTCTGGGCAACCTGTGCCAGTGCTCTGTCACCCTCACAGTGAAGAAGTTTTTTCTCATATTCAGATGGAAGCGTCTGTGTTTCAGTTTGTGCCCGTTGCCTCACGTTTGTGCCTGTTGCCTCGCGTCCTGTCGCTGGGCACCACTGAAAAGAGTCTGGTCCCATCCTCTCGACACCCTCCCTTCAGATACTTGTACACGTTGATAAGATCTCCTCTCAGCCTTCTCTTCTCCAGGCTAAACAGGCCCAGCTCTCTCAGTCTTTCCTCATAAGAGAGATGCTCCAGTCCCCTAATCATCTTTGTAGCCCTTCGCTGGACTTGCTCCAGTAGTGCCACATCCCTCTTGTACTGGGGAGCCCAGAACTGGACGCAGTACTCCAGATGTGGCCTCACCAGGGCTGAGTAGAGGGGGAGAATCACCTCCCTCGACTTGCTGGCAACACTCTTCCTGATGCAGCCCAGGATACCATTGGCCTTCTTGGCCACAGGGGCACATTGCTGCCTCATGCTTAACTTGGTGTCCACCAGCACTCCCAGAACAATCCCACAATTTCCCAGAGTTCCTCAGAGACACCCAGAATAGTAAAGGATTGTCTACACTGGGTAGAATGACAAGGAAATTTATTACTGTTGGATATAATAGCATTTGCTGAGCACTAGTAGCTAAATTTACTGAAGCCTAAGGCCACACATTGCTGAACTTTTCCTGAAATTGTTTGGGCCAGTCCAAACAAGGAGGGAACAAGGCGATAAGAAAGTAACAAAACAGTGTCAATAATGATCAGCAAGTACCATAACTCTGCCTGGAGACAACACGGAAACCAACCAGGAGAGAAGAAACTGCTACTTGTTGAGCAATCACTAGTGCAACAAATTGGAGAATGGACAAAGAACTTAACCCATAGGGGTACAAATAAATACCCAGGGAAATTTCTGTTTGGGGTCCCTCAGAGGAGGCACCCAGCTCGAGCTGTAATACTAATAAAATCATCTTATAAAGAATTATTTTGTATCTTTTGGATAAAGTGGAAACCTAGAGTTGGACCCTGCTAAGGACACTGGCTTGGACAGTTTCCCTAACAATGACTAAGCTTCTAATAAATCACAAATATTTTAGGGTGCTAATAAAAGTCCAGTGATGGAAAGAAGTTGCTAAGAATGATACAAAGGGGTGAGATCAGAGCTAATGCAACGTCTTTAAGACAAATACAGACTGACTATCACAGAAACAGAATCCCAAGAGAGAGATAAAATGATATTAGACCTTGGAAGAGATTTCCGGTAGTGCGTAGAACAGATGAAAATTCCAGTACTACATTGCTTGCAACACACTATTTAATGCCTCTAAAGCTGTGTGATTTCTGTGTATACACAATATTTTATTATGTGCTGTGGTACAAGAAAGCAAGCAGTTAGATAAAGCATAAACTGGATCCTAACCAGCCTGGTTTCTGGCCCCAATAATAAAGGTGTGCTATGCAGTTATTTACTTTGTAATGACTTTCACATAAGAAGACCATTAGTATTCAAGTAGAGAGAGTACCTTACTAACCTTATTTTAAGACTTTATTGAAAAGATAAATCTTAAGTTACCCTAAAAATGTCTCTCTCAAAGACAATAATGTTTTTGAATTAACTGCTTTTTTGACATTATATAAAGAAACTGGAATTGAATTTTCTTGGAGGTTTCAGAAATGTTATCATTTTCTGCCCAGTTGATTTGGTTTCTTCATTTTCAGTTTGATTCCATTACTTTTAGGCATGCAAATGAGGATTGAAACATACTACATGGGAAAATTATTATGCATTCATATTCCCAGGACAACCTGATACATGAAATAAAAAACCTTTCAAAATCAGAGAAGGCCCAATACAAAGTATGAATTGGATCCATTTGCTAAATACAGGTAGTAGTTATATGTAAACCATAATTCCAACTCCATTCTGGTTTCCTTGCCTGAATTGCAGCCAAAATTGATTGGAAAAGTTTAGACATGGTTGAGATAAGCATCCAGACTTGTTGGGACTTATTTGGATTGAAACTTGAATCTTTTAAAGATTTTTCCTTGGTAGCACTAAGTCTTGTTGTCAATAACTGTGTAATATATTGGATGCCAGTAATGCCAAATATGTCATACTAAGTTCTGATGACAGTTTAGAATAGGGGACAGTAGTACCCTTGCAATTTAGGCACAGAAGACACAGGAAATGTTAAAGAAAATACTGAAATAAAAATTATGTACAAATTTAATTGTCTAATAAGAGAACTCAGACTGTCTTGCACAAGAGAAAAAATTGCATAAAATCCCCCAGTTCAGCTAAAACAGTTTTTTGCTAAGGAAGTTACAGATAAACAATTCAGAGAAACTCACCACATAAGATCTTGCCTTCTTACATGATCAGTGGACTAATCCTGGCAATTTTCAGTGTCACTATTCAAACTACAAGAAAGACTCATCTAAAGTAGTTGGCAAGGTTTCACTTTCCTGCTCACAGAAATTTATGACCAATAAGTATTAAAATTATTCAAAATCACTCAGAATTGTTTATGAATTAGAATGGTCTGTTTCATGCCTAAAACCACTGACTACATACATTCAAAGCGTATGATTCTTCCTGGTGGTGAGCTAAGTGTCATATTTCAGTTTCTTACCATGATAGCTTTAGTACCTCAAGTGATAGTATGGTTTGTATGTGTATGTATGTAAATTTAGAGCTTGAAATATGTCCTTTCAAAACAACCTCTCTGAGTTTCATCATGAAGATTTCTATTAAACAGCTTAGGTCACCAGAATTCATGACAAAGCAGTCAAGTGGGGAAGGTGCATAGCCCTGCACTCTTGGTTTTCAAACTCTTGAGTTACTGTGTTCTCAATGCTGTTAGGAAAGTTACTGAAAACACAGTTTTGAACTTGTGGGATGTGTTGAAATAAATGTCTCCAAAAAAGTCACAATATTTTAAAAAGCAATTTTAGTCCTAATGAAGCCAATGGTACCAGTCTCACTAGATTTGCTTCAATTCCCATTTGAGTCAATGGAGAGAATCCCACTGGCTTTAAGTAGGAACTACATTAGCAGGATTTATGAAGCAATTGTGTTTGGTCTGTGTTAAGAATAGGAAACTCTTGAAATTATCCCCTTTTTGAGGAAATCAAATCTCTCTATACCTTGGCTTCAAATTGCATGTTGAGAGAAAGGCAGAAAAAGCCAAACATCCACTTAACTCAGGTAGTATGTATATATTGCAGTGTGTGAAAAGAGACAGAAAGTACCTTCCACAACAGGAGGACCATAAAACCATTACCCTCATACTTAACTTTAGAATGTAGTTAGTTGAAACATTTGAAGAGCAGGAATTAAACATACACAGTACTTCCAAATTACAGCTATTTTAACCTTTTTTTATTATAGTCTTTATTCATATATACATCAGACCTTGAAGCCAAATTCAGTAGAAAATGGCTTGTGGTTCTGAGAGCAGTAGCTCTGGCTGGTTTCTTAAAAAAAAGAATCAAAAACATGTGTACAGATAGGCTTTGAAAATGTATCCTTCAGTGGTAAAAAGTCAGGTAATGTAATAACTGCAGCAAGAATAGCACCTTTTCTTCTCACCTCTGTTTCACAAAGCCTATGTGTGAGCTTCTCTTCTGTCTTGCCTTCTCACACAGCCTCCTAATTTAGCCAAGCTTTCATTTATGGATAGGGTCTGAGCACAAAGTTCAGCCTGTTTCCAAGCTCCCTGAGGTCTCAGAGGCAATCAAATCCATCTTTAAATGAAAGTGATGGCTATAATTCCAATAAATCCTATGTATTTTTTTCTAATGACATGAACTTCTGTTTTGCCCGCCTTACCTAGAAGTGTGCGTGCTCCTTGTCTTTGAAAGGGTGCATACTTCATTCAACAACCTCAGAGAGTTTGATTTAAGACTCGGATTTGACTGTGGCCTATTTTTATAGCAGAGGTTTATATATATTTATATACCTCCACAATTCAGTGAGGTTAGAGATGTGTCCTCCCGTAGAAGCATCACAGCTTTCTGTGCTCACTAGTTTGTCCAGAAAGGCATTACTACTTCTGTTGAAATTTTTCCATTATTTAAAGGACATTTGATGGTTTAATACATCTGTATTTCATAAGCACCTCAGCATCTGACCTGTCATACAGGTGCAAAGCAACAAGGAGAGAACAGCAGTTGGTCTAAGTGGGGTGAGGTGAGGACTGAGTGCCCTTAGCGGGCTGCTGCCCCTTACCCTGTCTCACCCAGGTGCTAGGGAGCAGCAGCACAGCACTGGTCCCTAACTTTTACATCTCAGCTGGATCCATCTCTGTTGCCAGGTCTACTAAACTATTGAGAAGTCACAATTCTTGCAGTGAATGATAAAATATGAACTGGTTCCTTTTACAGTAAGACATAAAAAAGCTTCAGTATTATACCCAATTGTATACAAACAAGCTCACATGGAGATTACAGTACGAACAGGGAGAAATAATGTGGACGGCATGTGGGAACAAGAGAGAATTCAGGGAGAAAGATAAGGGGGCACAAGGGAAAAACAGTCCGTGGCAGCCAAAGCACACCACCCTTTTGCAACATGAGTAACGAACTAGCTGGTCAAGGCCAGACAGTTTGTTGCAGCTGCACGGCGGAGGAGGGAGCGATACGGAGGTATCACGGTCCGCCCCGACCGCAAAGGGTTGCATCCCAAAAAATAATTGCTGCTCACAGACTAACTGTTGACCTATAGCACCCCAGCCTCATTATCCCTGCTTACCATATTAAAAATCACACCCTTTGCTGCATAACGATATGTAAATAAGGGGGCATACCCCCAACAACCGCGCAAATGGCAATCTGGCCAATGAAGTATGTCTGCCGCACTTCCACATCCCACCTTCAGCAGCTATAAAAGAGAGGACAGCTCACTAAAGTTTTTGGAAGGGAAGAAAATTGAACCGCCGACCTGTTCACTGGAGATTGCTGACGAGCGAGCCTCCTTCTCCCTCCCCCAAACAGGGACGCCTCTTTGGTAAGACTTGCGCCTCCGACAAACGTCGGACGTTACCCGGGAAAATACATTATTATTGAAAGCGTTTAATTGTTAGTTTGAGCAAATAGAAAGAAAATTTGTAGCAGCAAGTGCATTTATCAATGGCAATTCCGAATCTGTTGTATCTGTCACTTTAACAAAATCTTATTCTTTTTACTTTGCGAAACTGTCTCAGGGAAAGTCCTCAAACAGGGGGGCTCTGGCAGGCAAATGTAAATTATAAAGATAAGGAAGGGCCTTCCGTCCCTCCCTTTCACACGACAGCCCTGCAAGCCCTGACACCCCTGATCGGGCAACTGGCATGTTGCTCTGTAGCTGTGGGTGCTGCATCTCAGAGATTACAGAAGACCAGAAAGGTTTCTGCCCATACTTCTAGGGAAGGGTATCAAAACCAAGCCATTCCCAAGGAACATGCTGATTTTCATAAACAGGGGGTATTTCCAGTAAAAATACTTTCATGCTGACAAAATGCTTGACGGCTGTAACTGTAGATTTGCCTGAAGTCATTTGTGGGGGGAAGTGTTTTCTACAAAAATAAGCTAGGAGGCTTGGGGCAGGGAAAGAAGGAACACACTCACCCTTCTCTACTGGTTCCCATTTTGAAAGACAGTGGCTGAATGTTACACACATCATAGCTCAGTGTTATCAGCAGAGTCCTCCTGTTGAACACAAGGATGCAGCAGATAGATTTAGCTTTGCGAGGCAGTGCACATGGATTTCCATCCCCCCAATTCCAACACTTGTCAGAATTGTCAGCCTCATTTTCTCATGCAAGGTAATAATTTGAATGAATATTTATGGTTTCTTGCGGTCATATGCAAGCTCACTAAGCTCCAGACTGAAATAATGTTGTATATCCACACTAGTGCAGACCCAACTATGGGCAAACAAATCCAGCTTCCAATGTGCATATCCAGACTCAGTGTCATCTAACATAGTTACACAGATTTTCCGTCTTGTAGTATTCACATCCTTCTGGAGCGCAGCCAGAGCAGAGTTGCATCTGTTCATGATATGTAGTGTAAAGAGACCCCAGTTATCATCAACACGTGAGATGTTTTAAGTATGTGAGCAGTGTGCTTAAAACCATAATATATTATTTACAGAAGTTATTTGGGAGCTTTCTTTTGCAGAATACATTGCATCTTCAGACACACCCAGGACACCGAGACGTTTCTCCTTTATGAATTAAAAAAAAATGCAATCAAATCTTGCTATGAAAAGTGCACAGGACACTGGCAGAATTGCATCCTTCAACTACTTTAACAAATACTGTCTTCAGGTTTGTTGCTCCTGTCTCAGATGTGAAAGGTTGTCTGTTTTTTCCAGGTGGATCTGTTGGCCTGATTAAAGACACTGCTTCGTTCATATCCCTGGCCATCACAATTAACATAACACTGTTATTATAAATATTAAGCTACCTCATGGTTTTCAGACACCTTTCAGACACCAATGAATTTGCAATGAAGTCATGCATATGGATATGAGAAGACAGCTCTTTAAAGTGAAATGATTCCACAGTAAGAGATACTTATGTTCCTTCACTCTCCTCTTAAGGTAATGCACTGTGTACATTTTTAATCTTTCTGCTTCTCTTGCTAGTTAACAATGACCTGCTGTCTCTGTGCATAAAGATTAAAATTTGAATTAAAACATTATTCAGGGACTTCAATTACCCAGTATGGATTTGATGTCCCCGGACCTGATCCTGTCTCCCAGCAAAAATACTTACAGGGAAAAACCCATCAAGCTGGGACAGGGCTGCCCATTTGGTCCCTAATACCATCTGGGAACATAATGGCTCAATTCATTCTGCCCTCAGATTAATGGAGCAAGCTCAGTATTATAAGAAGGACTTTAATTCCCTCTGATGTTTTCATTATGAATTCCTTTGTGGCAGAACTCATTTGCAATAATGCATATGTAATTTTGGAAACCAAAAGGAAATCCTGTAGCCTTCAGGACATTATTAACCTGCAGAAATGCTGAGGCACATGTAAAAATCAAATATGCTAGCACCAGCAACCTCCTGAAACATTTTAGGAATAAAATTAGTAAGTAAAACTTCATTCCACCACTTGGAAGTTAAAATGGCTGAATTAATAACTGTTAAAACCCTAATGATATTGGTGACACTTAAGCTGTCTGTTCAGACGATCCCTAAGAATTCAAAGATATGCACCAGAGTAGTCTAAAAATGTTTCATGAGCTTAATATCTACAGATATTTGAAAGTTAATTGCCTGCACCCGTTATAGCCTTCCCCTTTCTCTCTTTATTTTGCATGGTCCATTATATGTTTCTTTAATTTATGATGTTTATGGGCCATAGATAGGAGACTTGACATCTCTGTGCCAAACCAAGACTTTCAGTCTTACTTGACTTAGGCATATCTTACCATCTAGTTTATTTTACATCTTACCATCTGGTTTATTTTGAAGCCCATATTATTTCATTTAATGCAATGGGTCAAAGAATCTATTGTCTCCAGTAGTATATGAATGTAAAGTAGACAGTGGCAGATTTCACAAATGACCTGCTTACTTTGAGGTGGTGGCATAGCTCTTGGGTTGACTTCTTTTAAGTATAAAAGTATAACACTACATAACAGAATAAAAGATTTTTCTATATAAGATACACAGTAAATGTAATGAGAGTCATCAGCTAACCAATCCACACCGACTTATATGGCTGGTTGCAAAATAGTAGGAACTTGAACTACAGCTATTTGAGAAACCTGAAGTGTCACTAAGGAGTTTATTTTAGTCTGCTTATGTCATCTATGTTTCTTAAGTGAAAATGCATATATAATTTGTTGTTTTGTGGTACATATGTATGTTGATATGTTTTTCTATAAGAAAACATATCAATTGTCCTTCTGGATCAGACCTGGAATAAGAACATATGAATGGATATACCAGTTCAGACCAAGAGTCTATTTAGCTAAAGCAGATACCTAGGGAAGAGTAAGGTCAAGGAAAACATGTATAATATTTCATCCCTAATATTCTCCTAGGCTCAAACTATTTTCATTCAGGGCATTTCCTGAGCTGGACATAGCATGTCTGTTTGGTAAACCACAATGGATCTCTTATCTAAGTACTTTCCCAGTCATCCTTTGAACCCACGTAAGCTTCTTGTTGTCACAATGTCCTTTGCAAGTATTCATACAAGTCTGCTATCTGTTGAGGGGATAACTACCTCCTTTTACTTGCTTTGAACGTGACTCCTACTAGTTTTTATTCCTAGGTTTTGTGCTGGAATAGTTAACTCTCTGCCTTCTCTGCCCTCTCCATTACATTGCAATTTTGTAGTCTTCTATTATACCCTTCCTAGGTCATCTTTTTCCAGACAGAGGAGTCCTACCCTGCTCAGTCATTCCCCATACAAGAGCCAGTCTACAGACCTAATTGAGCTTGTTGCCCTTCTCCTTCAACACATCCTTTCTGAGATGAGGGGACCAGAGTGCACACAATATTCAACACATCATAGGCAAATATGAATGTGTACAGTAGCGTAATTATCTTTAGCGTCCTATCTGCAGCAGTGCTAGAAGTCTGAACTGAAAATGCAAGAGTCTCCTGGGAGACGAATGTAAAATAATTTGTCCTTCACCTATTACTCTATTTCTCATAAAATTTATCTCTCAGGCATGAGATAAAAACATTTTTATAGTTCCTTTTGTAGCACTGTTTTTATAGCTGCAAATACTACTTTTAGTAATATAAGAAATATCTAATTTCCCTGGGAATGTCTTTAAATTCTTGGCCATAAAAGTATCCTGTAACAATGAGTTCCACAGCTGTTTTTTAATGTTATTCAAGAAGGTATTTCCACATACTAGTTTTAACTTTTACACCTGCCAGTGTCAGTGAAGGATCACTTATTTCAGTTGTGTTTCATGTAATATGAATAGATATTTTTACAAATGTAGCAGATAAAAATATAGAAGTATACAGTATTCTCAGAATCAGGAAATAAAAATTAACATTGAAGCTTTCCTAGAAACTAGTTCAATCTTGGCATCATTAGCTATTTGGAAGAAAGCTTTTATGTTAGAATAGAAGATTTTAACTTGTTCCAAGTGCTGCCATTAATATTGTTGGTCATTTGGAACTTCTATGACACACAGTAGAAAGAAATAATTTTATTCCCTATATGTGTGTTAAAGATTACTTTTTATTAAAATGCATGTAGCAAAAGTTCCTAATATAAAGCATTTCAATATAGTGAGATGTAAAATCAGTCACAGATCTGATTGCAACAGTGTCAAAGTCTTTAAAATACAGGTGGCATGTCTGGTCTCTGAATGCCTGATATGACTTTCTTAGTGTTTTGAACAAACCAGTGCAGATCCCTGCAACATGCTTAAATTCACATGTAATATGAGTGTCTGCTAAATGCATGTGTTGGTTGCTGTAATGTTTCAAAAAGCAGTCCAAAACCCTTGATAGAAGGTCAACATTGGACGTGACACTACATTAAAATGTAAACGTTAGAGCAACAGGGCAAGAGACACAAAGACAAAGGAGCAGAGCCTAATTAAAATCACAGCATCATTTGCATTTCTGTAGTACTGGCAGTTTCAAAGACTGATGAAAAATAAGCAAGACTTAATCTCCAGAGTCTTGTGCTGTGATTAGTCATTATCTCTACAAAGTAGATGTTCTGGCCAAAAAGCTGACATTATAATTCACACAAAACTTCATTTTTCTCAAAGTCAGTTTAAGTCTGACATCCCCCGATATAGAAACTTTCTCAAACTCCCTATGAACCAAATGCCCTCCTGGATCTCAGCTACTGAGCAGACTGCAGACATCCTCAGAAACCACAGGAACTAGAGCAGTGTTCATAGCATCTCTCTTGAGCAGTGGTAGTCCCCCTGCTCACCCGTTAAAGCCAGTGGTGAGAAATGGGCCCTATAAGGCACAATTCATATATTTTGAGTTGGGGTGGCTCATACTCCAGACCTCCACTGGCTGTGAAGGGAGCCCAGGACAAGTGACTCAGAAGTAAACATCTATCAGTATCCAGTCAGCTCCTACCCTGGCAGGACCCTGGCTGCAGGGCAGCCCATCTCAAACCCCTGTTGTGGCTGAGCCCGTCACAGGAGCCTAACCCAGAGCAGTTATGCCTAAAACCCTTCTATAGGCTGGAGCACCAATGTGACGGTTCTCGTAGGCAGAGACAGGCTGTGTCCATACTAGCAGTGCCAGGGAGGGCTCCCAGGCCTGGTAACCCAAATGTCTGTCCTGATAAATGGTGAGAGTCCCCGCAACATGCTTTTGGCTCTGTCAGACTGGCACTTCCCCAAGCACTTCCCAGGAAAAAGTGACAGCTAGTACAAGGCAAGGACCACTCCCAAAAGGCAGCGACTCCATTCTAACAGCTGAGGGACAATTCCACTCTCCAAAGGACGGGGCAGTGAAGAATCTGTACAGATGGCCTCAATGCCAGAGAATGATCCTGGATTCGTTTAATTTACTTATTCATTGTGCACAGACCAAGCTGGATCCCAGACCTTGTCCTGGATTTGTTTATGGCTTATCGAATCCATGATGCTTCCAGTGAAATATTTCAGGCTATTGACGTGTTTTCTGATGCAAGTTGCTTTTGTCAGACATCCTGGACATAGCCCGTGCCAGATCAGTCGTTTTGATTTGGAAAAATTTATTTTCACTTTTAAATGGGAAAACTGAAATTATCTTAATTCCTACCAAAGGTGTCATTAATAATGATGTAGTTTAGTCTCTAGAGTTTACTCAGTCCTTGGTCTTTTCTGGGACTGCTAGCAAGAGTCAGCAGGCATCTGTTCACTAGGAAGGGAAATAAATTACCAGATCATTTAGGATTGCTTATTAAAACCATAGTTTTCAGTTGCAACTGACCCCAGCTGAACTGAAGCTGATGCCTAAGACCAGTCATCCTCGTTTGACTTTAATCCTTTCATGTCAAACATCAGCTTTAAACTGCTGTATCTTAACTCTTTTATTCACGCACTGAAATTTCAGTCTAGCTTTGACCACAACACTTGCCAGTTTTGATGTCTACTTATTATGATGTTTGTTCAAGTTTAGTTCTATATCAGTTAGTTCAGTCTTCAGGGATGCTGGATGTGAGACTAAAGTCAGCCTTCTAAAGGTCAACGCACAGTCATTCTGAAAGTTATTTATACTGAATATTCACAGGCAATTAATTGCTTAAGTGCATGATGTTCTTTTAGTAAATAATCCATTTCATACTGCATTGAGAAATACATGATTGACATGACTATGTCTCTTGATATATGGAATCTGTATTCTATGAATACGGGAAGTTGTACTTCCTGGCAGTGAAATGGCTGTAATATGGATGGGAAAATAAGTTAAATAGAAAGCTCTTGTCTGTGAGTGAAAATTAATTATTCTCCAGAAGTCTCAGTCCTGGCATTGTGGAAACCATACAATCCTTTCTGGATATAGTTAGTAATTTTAAAGGCAATACTCTTCCATTCTAATGGCAGAGTGGCTTTCAGTCCAGTATTTTGGGCTTGGGTCCATTTTTGTGTATTGATTTCCTCAATCTTTAGTTAGTCACTGAGTATTTATTAGGGAGAAAAGGAAAGGCTTTTGTTCTGAAGAAGCACTACTTGATTATCTGTCACTGGCCTTTTGTCCTGCAGAATAATGCTCAAGAGAGAAATGGTTTGTTTGGGGTTTTTTTTAAATGCATTGCTTTTACTCTTCCATTCTAGGAGGACATTTTAAGTATAAGGAGAAACTTGAAGTGAGAGGAAAACCTTTAGACTTCTGTTTGCTTTATTGTCAGCAAATCTACTCAAGAACTTTCTTCTGTATACATGTACAACAATAAAGTTTGCAATAGGTTGCTGAAATTCCAGTAACTATGTCACTATGTTAAGGCTGCACATTAAAAAAATCAGAAGACAGAAGAAAGTAGGAGATGGTAGATGGGTTGATATAGTTCATACTGGCCAGGGACTGTAGCCCTTCAAAGAAGAACAAAACTTGGGGTGATTAGAATGGCATTAGGAGGTGGCATAGATATGCTGTTAGCTGGGAGGTGATGAGAAGTCACTTAAAGCATCTGGTGGTATGCAGAAGGAAGAGTGAGAAAGCAGATGTTACGCAGCAAGCTTGAGGAGACAAGTAGGGGAAAAAGGCATGCTGGATGAAGAAAGAAAGGTAAGTGTTGGGCCATAGGAAAAAGAGGAAGAAAAACACCATGTCTGGGTAGCTCCACCTTCAGATGGGCATTTTAACTATTCTTTCTACAAACACTAGGAAAATATTTTATCAGCAAATTTTCAGTTACACAGAAAATGTAACTGTCCTGTGATAATCATATTATACCAGATATAGGCACAGAGCATGAGCAGAGAAAGTATTCCCTCATCAATCTCCTCACCTATTATATATCCTATTATACACATGCAGGTCCCACTGTAGTGTCCCTCAGCTCTCCAGAGAGCTATGAGTGCTTGCACTACTCACCAGAGGGACGAGGTTCCTGGGATGTGGAGATGAATTAATTTTCTAAGTACATACCATGCAGTCCAGGTAGATGGTACATGTCAGATTTAACGTCCATCTGTGCATAAGACCTACCACCTTTGTGACAGCAAAGCTCTGCACCTTGCCCTATATGAAGCATAAGCTATATTCTCACTTTTCTAGAATCAAATGCATGTAAACTAATGGGAATCTAGACCTGCTGCAAGTCTGTAGGTGGCCATCCCAAAGCAGCTTTCAGCTGCTGATGCATTCATAATGAAGTGCTTATCTGGCAAATAACAACAAATAAATAATTGCTATTTGTGACTACAAAGCACAAGTTGTAAACAGCACACCGCTTTCTTGCAGTACATGCTAACACTTATTGTGTTGTGTGTGGCTGGGGATTTCTTACACTATTCATAGGTGGAAATAAAAGCATAACCAACCCTTATAAGTAAGATTTGTTGCTAGAATAGAAGGTTTTCACAGGATTATATGTAAAAATAAAATACAAAATAGATGTCTAAACTACTTGACAGAATCCTTTCCTGACAGGGTTGAGATTTATTTTTAGCTATTGCTTAAGTTCAGCAGATTCAGTCTAAGTACAACTCATCAGCTTTATATTTCGCCTGTCACTGGCTAAGCATATGTCATGATCCACTGAGCACCTCAGAGTCACTTTACCAACCCCTTTTTAAATCAGTTCTGCAACAGGATTTCCACTGGCGATGCAAATAATGTGCTTGCAACTCTGTGTTAACATGAGGGCTGCCTGCTATCTAACCGTCCTGCATTGGGTCAGGGCAGAGGATACCGGCGCTTTGCTCCGTGTGCAGCTATTTGCACATGCAAGTCCCAGAGCTACAAGGCTGAAAGAAAAAGGAGCAATTTGTTCTTTCTCTAAGAGGAAAGCAGTTCGCTTCAGAAGGCGTCCTTTATTCAAGTTACACAAATGCCCTGGATTTGGTTCTGCAGCGCTACCCAGGGGATGTGGCTCTGGGCCGCTCTGCGCTCCCGCTGCCACAGGCATAGGGACACTGGCACGACGGTGGCCTGAGCCAAACCCCTGACCTCGGCACGGCAGGGGAGGCCAGGGGCCACGCGCGACAAGCCCCCAGCTCTGGGCTGCCTCACTTCTGGCCATGCAGGAAACACCAAGCTGTATTTGAAACTGGGAAAGGTAAAACACCTAGGCGAAGGCGGTGAACTCAATGTGGAGAGGACCCTGCTCTGGCTGGGTGAGGAGCGCCTGCCGGGCACCGGGTCAGGGGCTTGGACCTGCGACTATGAAAGACTTAGGGCAGCGATTCTGTTTAGGCAGCAGTTCTCCAAAGGGAATAAGGTGTTTGCAGTCTTGCAAGGGGAGCACTTCCTTCGCTTGAAATGACAGGAACACTCTCCAGGGTTTAGGGTTCAGTCAGGCACTCCTCTTACAAAATACACAAACAACCCCGTTTTCTCCCAAAGGCAAGGAAGAGAAGAATCTTCTATGTCCGTTGCAATTTCTCTGAGCATTTACTGATTTCATACAAAGTGATGCAATTTTAGTAGAATATATTGATTCCAACTCCTAAACATTATATAAACCATAGATGAGAACACTTTCTGGGTGACGAGAGATGGGTCAGACCTTTCCAGACAGTGGGGGGTTTCTAGCACCATGCAAGTGAATGTCTTGGGCAAGATGACAACAGCATCTTGCATGAAGTTTGATCTAGGCATAGCCGGAGAATCTGGGCAAGCTAGACCAGAGTAAAGCCAGTTTTTGAATGCTAAAGAGGGAGAGATATGGAACAGATGCCTAAGTGTTTGGCACTGACCAGAAACCTTCACCTGACTGTCCTTGTAGCTGCAGTCAGGCCTAATTCAAGGATTTAAGAATAATTGTAACTTAATCCTGCCACACACACAATCTCCAGGACAGGCCCTTTAAAATAACTGAGAGTAAGGCATTCTTTTGCACGCTCTGTTTTAGATCAGTTTTGTTTTACAATGTTTCCAAAAAAGTGTTTCTCTGTTTAATATTCCAGAGGGCTTCCATGGGTTTATGTGGCAAGGAAGAAATACCTGGGGAGAAAGCAGAATAGCTAACTGTTTCTTTCCTAAAACTTGGGCCTGAGTAAGTTTCTAGTTGAAGTCTCAAACAAAATACCATCTATATTTTCTAAAAGACC
Organism: Apteryx mantelli; assembly: GCF_036417845.1. Classification (NCBI taxonomy): domain Eukaryota; kingdom Metazoa; phylum Chordata; class Aves; order Apterygiformes; family Apterygidae; genus Apteryx; species Apteryx mantelli. Next base: position 144,942,441 of record NC_089979.1, on the reverse strand, counting down.
TGCAGTTGAATTTAGCCCAGTTACTGCTACCAAAACTGTTACACACTCATGTACAAAGTATTGACATATTTTATGCTCATTAACTTTTCTTTAATTTGGAAGATGCCTAGAGCATCTTTCCACAGAAACAGGATAAATACATTGGGAAATATATGGCAAATGCACACAAGAAGCCACTCAGTTCATTTTCTTTTAAGGGAATAATGTATGTAAAATTGCTATTTATTTATTTTAATGTGTGGATGGATAAAATGTAGAGTCATGAGTATTCGCTGTTCTTACAATGCAGCTTTTTCTTTGAGGCTGGTAAGTAGTCCTAATGTTGCTGACTGTAATACTATAGCAATTATTCATATCATCATACCAATAAACAGTGAGCAAACTTGGTCCTTAAATGCACTTCACAAAGACATGAAACATAGTACAATGAGTTACACATGATCAAGCAGATGTTTAGTATGGACTTCAATGGAAGCTTGTATCTCTGGATGCAAGTCTTTGATCTATATATCAAAGCACAATGGTAATGAGTGCACTCGCTGCACTATACCATAGTACATCAGGTACATTTTGCTCCCTTGAATGTTGAAGCCATTAAACAAAACTTCAGCAATATTACTAATTGAGAAATTGCTGTCTCAGGGTCTCAACATTTAATATTTTACGTTATGTTCTAGACCATCACCAACCCTGCTCCCAAATGCTTTGAGGTCTATTCGTGGTCCGACTTGACAGACTAACGGTCAGGCATTGTGCTGCTCGGATTGCTCAGGGGGTTCAGAGAAAGAGAGACGGCCTCCTGTTGCTCCACAGTGCTCTAGCCAGCACATGAACAAGGATCACTGACAAGTTTGTGGATGCTTAAGGATGGTGACCAAGATGGTCAAAGGGTATAGTAAGAATCCCCTTGTCTTTTCATGGCTTTTGGTTCCATCAATTAACCAAGTCTGAATGGCTTATCAGTGCACCACACCTAGCAGAGAAGTTGAAGAAGGATCCAGAGGGCAAACAAAATAAGGACAAGTAAAAAATATGGTATTTCACTTTCACTGTTGTTGCAAATAAAATCTGTATGTTTGCTTCACTGTCATTGTGTCTCTTATTCCAGCAGGAAGTTGGTTTTACACATTGTGAATATACTGACTTGTGCAAAAGATGATTTGACAAAGTTCTTCTAAACTCCCAAAAGGTCTTGAGAATTAGTCTGAGAAAATGATGTTGGTTTTCTAGGGCAACATATTGAGTGGAATTATTGATTTTATTATTAATAAGTTTTTCCTGTGGCAGCACTAAGAACTAGTTTGATCTGCAACACCAAACAAGCTGGTGTAGCATTCTTGACTTTAAGCTAAGACTTATCTCAAATGTCCTTTGTGAGTCTGTCCTTCACTTACTCTGCATGACCCAAGTTGATACTAGTCTAATTCACCATTTAGCCATTTCCTCAATATTGGATAAAAACTTGGAATTAAATTGTGGATGGCTTTGCATTGTTTCACAAGAAATTAGGTACAGCAAAATAATCCAGAAAAATCTAGCTCTCCAGCTCTGCAAGGACTGAAAAGAGATATGACCAGCAATGACCATCTGCTAGAACTGTAAAAGATAGAGGTTAAATTTGGTCCCTAGCAATCCTGGGGGGAAGGATTTTTGAAGTGGTCACTGGTATGCATTTTCTTAATGCTCCAGCAAGTATCCCTATTCCATGCCTTCGACACCTCCAGATAACAATTGCCATTACCAATATAACCTGCACTTTTTTTCCTCTGCAGGACTGAAGAGATATTACTCTCTAAACTCCCAAAGCAGATACAACATTCAGCTCCATTTTAGAGGTATGGATACGACCTCCTCTTAAAATAGGCTAGTTCCTGAGGAGTTTGAACCAAAGTTATCATCTCCACAAAAGACACAGTTGCACAGAGTCTAACACAAGGAAGTCAACTGGTACTCTTTCAGTGGATTTTCTTGCGAGTATTTGTGACAGGAACAATCATTTATTGTATATTTGTAAAACAGACAGACCCTTCTCAGGGATGCACAGTGAAAAGACAAGAGGCAACAGTCACAAGGTGCAATGAAGGAAATTTCAATTAAATATATGGGAAAAAAATCATAACAAGAGTGGTTAAGCACTGGAAGAGATTGCCCAGAGTGCTAGTGGAATCTCCATCCTTGGAGATTTTCAAAACTTGACTGCATAGGGTCTTGAGTAACCTGGCTGAGTTTTGAAGTTAGCTCTGTTTTAAGTAGTAGATTGCACTAGATGACCTCTGGAGGTCCATTCCAACTTGCATTATTCTATACAATCCTATGAACGTGAAATAAAGGGATTTTATTCACTTCTTCAACATTTTTATGTGCTCATCAGTTTTTAAGTTCAAAATGATTGTTCTGATTTAAAGCTTCCTTTCTGATACTTTTTCTCTTTAACAGCATAAACATTTGGAAGTTGCACATTCATTAAAAAGTGTTAGTATGTCGCCACCAGTATTTCATCACATCTCAGGTGTTACTATTGAGTTCCTTAGTTTTGATACCTGAAATCTGAGTGACACAATTCCCTGTCATTGAAAAGTCCCAGGGTGTTAACGACTGATTCTAAAGGCGGCAGTATCTGAAATGTGAGTCTCAGGATCTTTAACACAAGAAGAGCGTACGAGACACTTCCCACGTACTGTTCTGTGAACCTAACTTGCTCTTCTCAGCTATGTGCTGATGAAGGCTGTTTCTTTAAGAAGAAGGATATGCAGTAACAGGTGAAGATTTGTTGAGTTTCAGCACTGTACTCCAGATTTCAAAAGATTTCAAAAGAAGAGGATATCTGCCTTCTGGATTTGAAAACTGTATTAAACTCAGTGAGATATAAAATCAGCAAAAAAACATTTTGCTAGTGAATAGAGAACAAGTGCCAGCTATTTCCAAGGGAAGAGAATGAACTGCAGGAAACTTCTACTGTAAATCCTAAGGCCTGAAACAGAGTAGGAATGAAACAATTTATGAGCTGTTTCCTGCCACCTTCAGAAGACAACTACGTGCACTCTATACACGGATCCCCTACTGGAAGAGGCAAAACATGACAGCTTCATTATACAAATAGACTCCTTTCAGGAGAATAAGGGGTGCATTGCCTCAGTATATGCATCCTACATTTCCCAGAGTGACTTCTCAATACGGTTCTTCTGTGTTCATACCTATGATACTGAAAATACAACAGAGTACTTGGCAGACAGTGCTAGTGAGCATGAACTCTTCAAGTTGATTTTGTAAGGCCTGCATTTGTAGAACATAATGTTTCTGTTGATTTCAGAAAAGTATTTGGGGTAATTAAATTTCAGGACAGAAAAGTAGTCAGGCAAGAATACTCTAGGACTCTAGCAAGACATTATGACAGCAAAAAAAACCCTCAAATAGGCAGACAAAAATCACTTACTGTCAAGCAACAAAAATTTTCTTTCAAAATTGTAAAATGAAGAATCAAAGGTTCTTGACTGTTTTTTAATAATTAGGAAGTTAACAAGCATGGTCAAAGAAGACAAGATAATGTAAAACAGATTCATCAGAGAAGAATGTACCTTCTTGAAAGACATTGTCTGGAAAAATGACTTTTTCTAGATGGAAATCATCAAAAATCTGGAAGTAGATAGCATCTTTTTGAGAAACAGTTCAGATACCTGCACTGGAAATACAGAAAGGCATCCAAGTATTAAGTTCTTTACAGATGACAAGTTGTGCCAAAAAGTTTCATCGTGCTGACTAACTACAGGATTAGAGCAAAAGGATCATGTTATAAGCATACATCTCAGATGAAATCTTGATTTCAGTTCTAAACCTTTCACTGTCTTCACTGAGACTACAAAGTCACATTGGAATGGTAGTAAAGTATTTTATAGAAAAATACACAAAATCTTATTTACAATCAGTTTTATTTTGAAGGATATTTCACTGACAATTAGCTCAAGGACCCTTCTAAATTACTACTTTTTTGTTTCTATTGCAATAAGACCCAGAAATGCCAGTCAGGACTACATTGTGCAGGGTGCTTTATAACTCACATGGGATAATACAACCCCTGCTTGTAAGATAAGGAAATGTCTCTATCTGAGGATAGATATATTCCCAGGAATGTCCAGAAACACTTCACTTCTGAAACTATAACTTTCATACTTTGCCTCAATGAAGAAAAATTACATATATACTTTAAGCAGTTAGGAAAGGAGATGCTTACTAAAAACTATTTAATTTATTTCAAAAATTAGAAAAGTGACTATACATCTTTCATTCCTTAAGTGCATGTTAGCATAAAAATGTTTTAAATTAAGGTGCATTTTAGTTGATGATATTTAAACCACAAATAAGAGCTAACATTACTAAAAGGTGAATTCCTGTGTAGTCAGCTACTCAACCCTTTGCTTTCTAGTCAGACTTCTAACGATTTAGCTGGTGCACCCATAAATTATATATAGGATTAAATATGCTATGTATTATAAAAGAGATGCTTATTGTTTGAGGTGACTGCTGCAAACAAATTTCAGCTTTGTAAAACTCACTTTGAAATTGATTCACTGATCTCATTTGAAAAGTTGCATGAAAAATATCTGCTTATCATCTGGAGAGTATAGTTTTAATAGCATATTCAAGTGTGGCACATCCAATATTCAAGTCCAATAAAATGAAGAGTGTGTGGAAAAATACAGAGGAAAGCACTACAGGAAATGAGCTTAACACTTTAACTCCCCAATTTGCACTCAGAATCTTACAATGAAACCACCAACCCATTAAATTATTCAAATCGAAGGACTGCAAAAGCTTCATGCAACTTGCCCACAGAAGGGATCTGAATAAATTAATAGCACAAGCACCCCAAATTAGGGCTGAAACGCCAGGTTCAGAAAGCAAGAACATCTCCTCCTGCAGCTGGAGGGTGAATTGAATTGACAGAAGAATAGAAAAGCAATATGAACAATATCTTGAGCTGTCATTTCTGATTTAGTACTAAATGTAATTATGATGGTACGTTAAAATAATATATCCATGCCCAAAGTCCTTGAGCAATCATATATTCTGTAAAACTGGTTGGTGAATTTTTAAGTCTGCCTCTTTGCACCACTTCTAAGTACTGTATGAATCCATCCTTTTATATTAGAGCAATACATAAATTTTATCAAACTATTACACAGAATTGAGAGATATACTGAATGCAGAATACAACAGAACAGACTATTCCTTTATTCAGTGTATCACAGGGAAATGACTTCAATTTTTAACATCACTGAAAATCATTATTATTTCCCTAATATCAATGCAACTGTCTGAATTAGTCAAAGAAAACCAAATTTCTCTGAATGATGCACTAGATCCAAGAAGACTTCTGACTGGCAAAATGTACTGATTTGTTGTATAGTCTGGTAGTTACCAAGAAGTTAGGAATTTTTACCAGAAGACCAGCTTATCAAGAGTTCATACTAGCTTATTCATGAGCAAAACTCTGATACAATTGAATAATGATTGACCAAACTGAAGACACTAACGATTCTGCCTTTAAAGGAGTATATTAAAATTGCAAGCTAACTTAGTCAGCTTGTTGTTTGGAAATAACGAAGATATATGCAGGTGCAACTGGAAGTTGATTGCTAGACTGTGTTCTTTCTCTCCTAATTCAATAATGAACTACTGACTTTTTTGTTTGCTGGAAAGGTCAGAGCAGAAGGGATAACTGTGAAGCTGAACCATCAGTCATTAAGATGAAAGGCGTTGCTAAATAGAAAAATATACGTAATATTTTTGGTGAGACTAAAGATTACACCTTCTGGTGATACTGTGACACAATCCCTTTCCAATGTGCTCATCTTAACTGGCCTGCTGCATCGTCAACTGATATCACTATGTTTCACTGCATACTGAGCTTCTGCTCTGTTGGCATGTGCTAACAAGCAGTTTCTCCTAGAGGTGGAACTACATCTAAGCACTGAGAGAAGTGATTTCACAAGCCTCCCTCACAAAACAGCAAGACCAGAATAGGCCAAAATTGTTAGCAAATAGTAAGTTCATAATATAAATGCAGCCTGACGTCAGTTTGGAGGGAAGGAGCTGGAAATTGTCTTCAGTCTACATTTGGAAAATTGTGTTAAAGACTATGGAGAAAAGGAGATATTTTAGAAATGTTGACTCATTCTGTTTTGACATTTCCTTTAATGTCAACTTTTATTTTTATTTTGAAATGGCATTTTTCATTCCAAAATTGCCTTTTTCTAAAGGGAAGGTTAACATACATTTCAACTGACATCTCCAGAGATGTATTTGTTTGAGATTCTTTCCCTAAACACACTTCAAATTTACTCTTTTTTTTTTTTTTTCTGGCAACCAAAGCAAAAAGTCTGTTACATGACCGGCTTTAATTGAAAGGCTAAGAAAGTTAATGCCTGGGGAGATCTTTGAATTGTCATGTCAGAAGATTGCTATAGGAGCATGACATTTTGTTTTTAAAAAACATTTCATGAGAAGACTCCTGTCCTGTTCCTCATCTTTTCCTTCCCTCAGACCCTACTGACTGTCCTCCTTTATCTCAGATACATTCCTCAATTCTGTTCGTAAGGAGCAAGATCTGTCTCCAAGCAGCAGTTTGGTTGATATCTTCCCCTCTCATGGCAGATCTAACTCCTTCCATTTATGTTTTGCCCCTCTCAAGCTCTTCCTGTTCTGCCAGCCTGGCGGGTGTCTGGCCATCATGTCTCTTGGGTCCAGGTCAATTCCACAGCCTCCTTCTGAGTGACAGTAAGTTCCAGTTCAGTAAGATGTTAATGGTGAACAACGAAAATAATTAACCAATCCAAGCACCCATACACATAACTAATTAGTCTAGGAGAAGAAGGAAGCAGACAGTATGTTCTGAACAAGTTCTATTAATGAAGAATGGTCTGACAGAGGCAATTCTAATTGCAGCATGGTATGTCTAATCTAATTATGCTAATAGTTTATTTGCACTCTAAATCATTGCTGTCAGCTGAGGCATTGGAATCTGGTGATATCACACAGTGTTAGTGAAATCTAATGAGGACATCTCTCTTCCCTATCACAGAATCACAGAATCGCTGAGGCTGGAAGGGACCTCTGGAGATCATCTAGTCCAACCCCCCTGCTCAAGCAGGGTCACCTAGAGCACATTGCACAGGATTGCATCCAGGCGCATTTTGAATATCTCCAGAGAAGGAGACTCCACAGCCTCTGTGGGCAACCTCTTCCAGTGCTCTGTCACCCTCACAGCAAAAAAGTTTTTCCTCATGTTCAGATGGAGCTTCCTGCGTTTCAGTTTGTGCCCGTTGCCTCGCGTCCTGTCTCTGGGCACCACTGAAAAGAGTCTGGTCCCATCCTCTCGACACCCTTCCTTCAGATACTTGTACACGTTGATAAGATCTCCTCTCAGCCTTCTCTTCTCGAGGCTGAACAGGCCCTGTGTGTTCTTTCTATCTGAGCATGAGTTTTGCATTGCCTGGAATGCAAGGCTGAGTGGGAATTCTTTGATGAAAACGCTCCTTGGAGTATTTCCTTGGAAAAGACCAGTTCATCACAGCATAGTGTTTACAGGAATTTATTTGAGAGGCTCCTCAAGTAGGGAATGTCTCTCACTAACTTGTTCCTTCTCTGGACAGTACTACTGACTTAGCCTTGAGTACTTCTCCTAAAGCCATGACCAAAGCACTACCATCTACATAGGGAATATTCACCCTTAACCGATCCTTTGTCTTGTAAATATATTCTCAAGACCAACTCCTAGAACAAGCCCTTGCCAAATAGGTTTGTTCTTCATTGTAGTATATAGAGAGGCCTTAGTAAGGAGGGCCAACATAACACCTACTGCACATCACTTAAAACTGGTGGAGAGGAGACGATGGATTCAGTATTTGAAAGATTCCTGAAGGCAACTGATGCTGAAGGAGAGTAAGGGAGGGTAACACAAAAGCCTGAAAATCTACACTCAATCCCAATAGCTGACTGCAGCATATTGCAAATTACTGGGCAAAAAGTATTCAGAAAATTTGAGACTATTCTGGTTCATACAAGATAATCAGTGAAAAGGGAAGACAGCTTTTTTTGACAACAAACCAAGCAGTTAGGGGAGGTGACTGGCTGCTATGTAGCAAACATTCATGAGAACCAAGCCATTACAGATGGACTGTTACCCATTGTATGAAAACCTTATTGTGAAAAATGGGCTTGACTTCATGTTGCATTTAAAAATTATAGTTTTGAAATCAGGGTTGGTAAGAAGTAAAAAAATAACAAATCCCAAAGTCCTTGAGCACATCATATGGGGCGGGAAAATATAACACAGCTCAAAGGTAAAGTAAATGACAGTGATGGCAATACTTCTGCATTCTGTTCAAGCAAATTACATGTATTCAAAGCTGCTTAGACAAAGGGTGTCACATCATATGTGCAACAGTCAGCATGTAAACATCCCAGAAACTGCATAAAATATATACAGTCAGCTTAGAAAGTCCAGAGAAGAGAGATCCCAAAGAAGTGTTCAGCCCCATCTGGTTTATAAGGCTTACTGAGCTCTATTCAATTGCCAACATATACATATTTGAGAGGCTATTTGAGAGACCTTAGTGCATTCAGGTGGTCTCCAGCTGCTGCTCCAGATAGAAGTGGATACCCCATATACCTGTGTCACCCATGTGGACACCAGTGTGGTGCACTAGATGCCTATCTGAACAATGAACATAAAGTCTCATAGCTAGCTCCAGGTCCCAAAATGCTAAATGGCTGGGGTCACCAGGAAAGGGTCCCTTTATATCCTGCCTCTCTGTCACTCATAAAGGGAAGAAGCATGTAGAAAAACTATTTCCATTTCTGGAGTGAATGAAAAAAAAAAGGGCACTGGAGAAATTAGTTGACTTATAATCTTCAGGTGTTCTGCAGAGAAGCTGCACATTCCTAGAAAATCAGACTACTGAATGTTTAACTGTAGAAAAAAGCTTTGAAGAAGCATCTTCATTTCAACACTGAAGCAAAGAGCTCTGAATGACATCCTCGCTGCAGCAATTCAATTTGTCGTTCCTCTTATACCATCTACCCAGCCCATAGACTGCCATGCCTGTGGCAGGGACACATGCCTACAAACCAGCTGCCCAGTCCCATCTGTGGTTGGCAGTGTAAGTTACCAGGAATCCATGGTTGCCCCTTCCAGAAAATTTCTGCCTGAGGTAGAATATCGAAGAAATGCTGCATAATCATGGAGACTTTCTGGGCCCTAAACACCTCCCCCACATCCAGCTGAATGGGAAGGGCTGTTTAGCTCCTGCATGTAGGCAGCAGGAAAAATTGCACAGTGGAAAAAATACCTGCAGCCTAAATGCTTAAAATATTCAAACTTCTCTCAGAATCATCATTTAACTGATCAGCATTTATAAAAATTTCCAGTAATTGATTTTTTTAAATCCATTTCTATAAGAAGACCCAGATAATCCTTACTTATTGTGCCAAAGACTACGTTGTTTCAGAGGTACGGTGGAACATGTACACTCGTTTTGAATTCCATCAGATTACTTAGGGAAAGAAAGCAAGTTACCCTTCAAGATGAAATTCTTAATGAGTAGATTAACCGCTACAAGACAGACAAGAATATTCAAAAGCCAAACTTTGCTGAAAGACAGACAGTCGGTGACAGAACGGAAAAGATTCTAAAACACAATCCCCCAGGGTGATCCTGGCAGACCAATTCCATTTAAAAAAAAGAGACTAGAAACAAACTGGTAAACAAGAATTCTTTGTATCCTCTGTATCAGGAAGAGAATCATTCTTTTCTCACTGCAAACGTTGTTTAGAATACATTTTTTTTCCTGTTACTCAAAAAAATGACAAACCCTACAGAATAACTCTACCATAATTAAAAAAAAAAAAATAAGCCATTTCCTAGCTTTGTATGTGTGCTAACATGTGCAAGTATGTATATACATATACTTATTCAATTCCACCCCCAAAGCTTTGTCATATCCAGCTTTCCCTGGGATACCCAGTTTCTCAAGGAAATAAACTAGAGGCTATCTGGAACTATATGTGGGAAGTCAGTAAGAATTTTGCTTAGGAGACTGGACCATTCAACTCCACTACAGTTTCATAGGATCTTATCCAGACATTTGGAGTGCTCTCATCTTCCCCTTCTTCCTCTCCAGTAATGGAGAAGGGTTCGACTACAGCACTGAGCACCAAGAGTATTCATTTCTTCAACATCTTTGCTGCTCAGCTTGCATCTTCTTTCAGAAATATTGTAGATTTGGGAAAATATAACAATGGAAGGAGCATAAAGAAAACTCTTCTGTGTTTACTTCCTGTATTTTTCCATGTACCTTTCTTTACCTCTATACAAAAGTCAGAAACTAACAAGCCTGGCAGATGGGATTAAATATGGGACTTTACATGCTGGAAAAGATTTTTTTTTCCTACATTTTTTCCAAAATTTTTTACTGTAAAATCAAGACAAAGTGAAAACATCAAGATATTTGATCATCTCCAAATTACTGCAGCCTTACTGGAATAAAAGTATTCTGGTCTTTATATGAACACCATATTTCTCAGTGTTTTATTGAGTTTTACTGAGTTTTTACATCAGTTTTACTGATGGCAGTCATGTCCTCAGTTATCAATACCTGCCATTCCCTTAATCCTTGCCATATTGCTTCATCAGGTGCTTCCACACACATGTTTCCATTCAGGCTTCACTGACACTGTCTGAATAATTTGTTGCATATCTGTACAGCACAGCACTACAGTTTAAGCAAAGAGAAAGCTGCAGTGCACAAGAAGAGTCCAGCCAGGGAGTTGCTCTTAGAGAAGGTGATATGAAGCACTGAAGCACTCAGGAAGATATAGATTAATCTTAAATTAACTGCAGATGAGCACTACATTGCAATGCTGACTTACCGCAGTGCAAGCTTGTTGGTGTCTTTAGCCTTCCTTCTCTCAAAAGGACTCATTCCTAAACCTTGTGAAGAAAAGACCACCAAAGAATTTCAAATTATTTGATATCTTCAGTATACACTTGAACTTATTGCACAGTATTTAATAAATGGGTAGACTTTTTCTTTTAAATGATTGCTTTTTAAAAATTTTATCAAGCATCTTGAACACACCTGCCTACATAATACAAAGTAATATAATATTGTTGGGCTTCAATGTTCTTCCAACTCCAGAAATCCTTTGGCCTCCCCTGACTCTCTCATGACATGACCAGCACTCATTAACTCATATGGAACCTGATGGCATGGAAACAAAATGTATTTTGCAGATTCGACCTTGATTGTGCAAACAGCTACAACTGTATTTAACTTTGCTCAGAGTAATAAAATGGAGCTGCATGCGAGTTTAAAGGTAAATGTGCCCACATATTGCAGGTTACCTTTAATTTCACTAACTGCAACCATTCATTTCAGAGTCCCTCAGCCTTTTTACTATCTTTACTTTCAGTTTAAAATGGCTCACCTCTTTCAGAGAACAAAGCAATTCTCCATGTTAGTAACATTTTCTAGCCACTGAAAATCTTTAGAGCCTCCCTGCTCTGGAAAAGGCACTTGAAATAGTATCCTTTGCATCCAGGGGATGCATATTTCTTCTCATGTAAATGTTTGTCCAAATTGTCATATTTTAGGCTTCCCTACAAAATTTATGTTTGCATAGTCTTAATAAGACTATGTAGGTACACTTCAGCAGCTCCATCTCCTAAAGATTCCTTATTAACATATCTCTTCCTCTTACATGCATTTTGCCAGGTGTTTTACTTCACAAAGACTCCAAGATGTACAGACAAGGAATTTTAATAAAAACTGCCCACTAGGAAGTTCCAGAATCAAGGTTATCCAAGACTCCCTAATTTGACCCCAGTAGCCGTAATATATACTTCTATACTACCTTTCCAAAAGATTCCCTGTGGGCAACAAGATGAATTCATGTTGGGTAATAGTCTTTTATTTCTAGGATATGTGTGTTGTGTATTGCAGGAGATGGAAGACATGCACTGAATGAAAGGGGGAAAAAGGTTGAGAGAGTAAAATGGTGTCCTAGATAACCGGATTCTACCCCATGCCTGCTACTGAGGCCAAGTAAATCAGTTATAAAAATGTTTGGTTGATCACTAACTGTGTTCTCCTTAGATTTTAAGGCGTTAGACACTTGAGATCTGGTTAATGAAAGTGCTGAATGCTCACTATTGCAATTGAAATTAATGATAACTAAGTTTTCAAAATATAAAATACTATGAAAACATGAAATGCTCTGAGGGAAAAAAACAGGCAGCTAAAACCTCCTTTATCTCCAGAAGAAGTCCATGGAGTATTGGTTTTACTGTATCAATAACAACAAGAAGACATAACCATGGATTTTGGAAATTTTGAGGGAAGTAATGTAAATCAGACAGCAGCAAGAGTACAGGGAAGCTCCATAGGCTAGAATTGTACCTTAGATCGTAACTCTGCAGGTGTTAGAAAATGAATTCAAGGATGGAGATCTCATTTTAACTATTTGCTGAAGGGGCTGGTAGAAATGCGATTAGGAGAATGCATGATTTTCTAAAAATGTGAGTCAGCATTTGAGGCCTATTGTAACACATATGCTGCAACAGACTGGATTATGAAAAAACTCACACCCTCAGTATTTGTTGAGGAGCTACCCAATGCTGCTGTGACAAAAACACTGACCTCTACTGCTAGTTCGCTGAAAGAGAACTCACTTACCTGAAGCAATAATAAATTCTTCTCCCCCTCTGTGGAGTACTCACCAGAAAACAATATATCACACTGCTTCATTCCAAAGGGGCCAATATACCCCTAAAAGCAAGTATCACTGTAAGGTGAAAACTTCAGATGGCCAAGAATATGAAAAATGCGTTTTCTGTAAAAAAAAAAAAAAAAAAAATGCACAGGAAGGGTGGACACAAGCAAACATATTTCTTTTAGGTTTACCTAAATCTAAATATTTCGGTTGTCAAACTGAACTGAACTGCTATTTGTCTACTTTAACACACTTTTCATTTTTCTGTGGAATAAACTCCCTGGGTATTGATCTGGCAGAGCTGTTTTCTCCTGATACAATTGAAGAAAAAAAAATATGGCAGTATCTTTATAGGTAATTGACTACTTAAATGCAAGCATTTTTGAGACAGCATGCAGTTATTTGTGAGAACAATTTACCTGTCATAGAGCTGTGTAGATTAGTCTACTGGAATTTTATAACTTGCTTTTATACGTATGTGAAGGTACACATGACTCAAGGGACAAATATATCTTTTTTGGTGCTTTATTTAACCAAGTATTAACAATATCACTTAATAGAACAGCTGATTAGGTTATCAGTTTTTATTTACTGTGACAAATAGAGAGAATACTATGATTTATCTCTTTCTGCAGTTATAGGAAATATTGCAGTTTGTACTATAGAGTATAGACATACTGTCAACACAAAAAATACTTGCCATAGATGGAAAATAGAGTATTTGACAAGCACAAGACCGATCTGTTTTTGTTGGTATTTTAATTACATATTTTTTGAAAAGTTCACCTGTAAACCTGGACTTTCCAAGTCCCTCTTATATATCACCCCCTTGATGAAAATTACTCAGAGACCTACCTGACACAGCACAAACAGCCTAGTTCTCAACTGTTATAAATCAGCATGGTTCGGAACTGAGAATCAGACCTAAAAAGAAACCTGAAGAGTTTGACAGGATATTTCTCTCCCAATGCCCTCTTGATACAACAGTATTTTATTACAGCAGCAAAATATTAGTATAAATGTGATCCTTCTCTTAACCAGATTGTTTTGATTTACTGCAGGAATACAGGTAAAAAATAAAGAAATCTAGTAAAACAAAATTTTACTTAAATTTCCGTGAGTGGTACAGCAGAGCTCTGCAAATGGCTACGTCCACCTAGAAGATGAGTATTCCATTCCGGATCAATATTATCCATTTTTTAAATCCAATAAAAGAAAAGGTAGAGAAAAGAAAAGCATATATTTCTGTGAATACTGCCACTGAAAGAGCTTGGTTTCCTATGGATTTAGATCTCACATGATTTTAGATCTCATAGGCTATATCCATACTGGAGGACAAGCGAGCTCCAAATTTTGCACAGAAAACTTGGTCCCTCGATGCATACAGTGGCCACACCTTAGTTTCACATTAAGCTGAGACGTCAGCTCATAGCATTGCTTGGATACGCCGGGGATTGTAGACATGGTTGTGCTTTACTGTCTTTGGTGTCTAGAGCAGTGCATATTCGGGTCGCTCTGCTCCTCACCAGGTCATTCACTCCTCAGGATTTTCTGGAGTCCTATAACACGCATGCTCATACTGCAACCTATCCCTCAGCTGGGTCACTGCTAGAGACTTTCTCCTCTCTCTGGTTATCTCTCTTTACAAAGCTTTGGGAACTTAATTGTCTTTCAGGCTTCGACATCTCTGCAAAATTTGGCTCATATATTTTAGCAGGAGTCAAACTTTTGGTGAGTGGCGAAAAGGGAAGGTACAGGCTACACTCACACACATGAAAAGCGCACTCTAAAAAAAACAAAGCAAAAAAAAATAAACCTAACTAAGTTCCATGCATAATACATTGCATAAAAGCTGCAATGTGTATGCTGAAGAGGTAAATATGCTGTATCCGTATATTATCAGATAACATGCAGAAACAAACAAATACATTATTCATGACAAACTGCAATGATTAATGTGTCTCCAAATTCATTCTGCTTTCTCTTATAGGTGTAAAGAGATTAGTTTGTTTAAATGCATGAAGTGTGGCTTCACAAAGTTTAATAAATAATTTTAAATACCTCTTCAACACTGGAAGAGTCAAAATTTCCCCTGAATGGCTCCACACTGAACCAATAGAAGTTTGCTGATCTAAATCAATGGAGAACACCATTTACATGCTCCTGAAAGATGTAGTGGGTGATGAAATTCCCACATTTACTTTCAGGCACAGGCATAGAAAATGTTATTTAAACTACTAGCCATTATGTTTTGGTTTCAACTATAAGACATTATATTACATTAATAATTATATTATTATTTATGTCCATATTATAGGGTACTGCTGATAAGAGAAACACTGTAAAAATGGACCGGTTTGATGGTCCTATGACCAAAAATGAACCTAGCTACTAACCAAGGCTTCTATGTATTATCAGGACATTGTGATAGTATGCACCATTGTGTAAAAGCATTTGTCTTCTCGTGTCCTGTTACCCTGGTTATACGTTTCTCTGAAGACCACGCTCACGCAATGCCCAGACACAGCCCTGGTGAAGCCCTCAGCAGCACGCTCTTTCAAGTGAGCACAGACAGCTGTTCTAGGCTGTTTCCCCACATCTCCATGGGTCCCACTTTTTAAAGCAGTCTTACCAGTTCCTGCATCTTAACTTTTGATCCCCATAGACTTTTTCAGAGATAACTCACAGCTCTCTAGGAAGCCGATATACTCCTGTGCCTGCAGATAGCTGCTCAGAAACGTCACTGTTCCAGTCCTCATACAAATTTTCTGAATGTTCGAACAGAGCATTTTTCATTACATAACCTTCATTTCTTTTTAAATACATGATTTTGTTACTTCAGTTGGCTATCAGCTGACGTTTCTCCCTACAGTGAGTACCTAGTGTCTTCAATCTGTGTTTTATCTCTGCTTAAGCACCCCCTTTGCCTTGCCTACCAAGGCAAGCACACACAGATACCTTAAAATATTCAAATATGCATCGACAACCTTAATTCAAAAAGCAAAGTCTATTTCCTTTGCAAATAGCAAACTTTTCCTATTGGACATGTATATTAAACTGCCACATAACAAAATGCAAGGGCACCAGTTTGCAATGCTGTTAAGCTAATTCCCAACTCAGGGCTTTGGAGCTTCTAAATGTTATTTCAGGTGCTAACCCCACGGCTTTGTCTTTTGCATTTCTGAACTCAAGAAAAATGTACAGTCTAATGCCACATAAACTGGACTCTAGCAGTGAGAAAGATGTACCACATTTCAAGTTATAGTAGGATCTTTATTGGCTTCACAGTTCTGGGGATTTACTTGGGCTTCAGCTCTGCTGTCATGTAATCTGAAAGCCCAGAGAGCACTGACATTAACACGATCTGGATTTGAGCAGAGATGGAAACCGTCCCCTGCCAAAAAGTGCAAAAACAGGTGAGGGCAGCATGACTGCTCATGAGCAGCTGCAATGTCTGCATTTTGTTTTCAATAGATGGCTTTTTTCTGTCTCTTCAGCATACTTCCTACGAGCTAAAAGTCTTCAGATCATTATCATGCTGCAAAAATAATGATAGTTATCTGGCTGATACATCTATATTCAACATCAGAAGATGCACCAGGATTTTTGCAGCAACTGCTCATTGTTACCTGATGGTTTAAAATTTATGAAAGGTTCCTTTATCTACCAAGTACTTTTTATTTTGATATCCCCAATTTAAATTGCTCAATATATGCTTTATTTATCTTTTTCCTTGGTACTGGATACCAAAAAAGAACTTTTAGCTCAGAATAGTTTCTGCTACCTTTTTATGGGGGGGAAGGAGTGATATTGTGCATGCTTAATAAACACCTCTCATGAAAATTATGAAAACTGCATTTCCATTACCACTGCTTTCCCCTACGACCCCTCAGCCCTTCAGTTTCTCCCCCTCAATGGGTTCCTTCCCATCTTCAGCCACCTCAGCAGCAATACAACTATACCAGTCTCTGAAAAAAATCAAAAATGTGAAATTTAAGTTGGGCAATATCTTTAACAAAGGTAAAAAATTTTAACTGTAAGTGAGTATGCTTGGATATCAGGAAAAATCAGATGTAGGAACTAAGTGGCTGGCAGCATTAAGGGACAAATTACAAACCTCCAAGTCTAGCTGGCACCCGCTCGGGCAGGTACGCTAATATTACCAGTTATGTTATTTACACCAGATTGTGGCCAGGTGAAAAGTCTTGTGTGCAAGACTTGCATCCCAACATGAGACTATTCTAAAGAATTTAGGACGTTCTCTTTAAACGAAACACTAATGCGAAGCCATCACTTTAACTCTGGAACAAAGTACAAAAACAAAATAATGTCCTTTTGGAACTAGGATGTTTCCATCTTCTGAGTGAATTTTGTGTGGATTTTTTCCACCATTTAAGAGATGCCAAAGGAAAGTCTTTTCCTCTTTCCAAAAGAAGAATAAAAACAGACTCAAGTGATGATTATCTCCTCTTTGAGCCTTCACTGACTAAAGCTCAACTTTTGCTCAAGGGAGATGTTTCCTCAAGAAAAATGTACCAAGTCCAAGTCAGTTGCAAATAATAGCCAGAAATAAATAAGAAGGATTTAAATCAGACCTTTATCTAAATTACATTAAATACTGTTTCCTGCATGAAGGACCCCAGTAAGTGTGCAGTTGGTGCTGTTATATTCTGCTCTCAGAAAGTTTTGTCAGTGACCAGTTAACTGAAATTTCTCTGTTTAATGATCTGTCACTGTTTTAGTGAAGTGTACTAAAATAAGACCACATGAGTGCTGCCTTCTGGATCTTTCCCAAGAAGCACATATAAGATTACTGCGATAAACTGTTTATTAGACCATATCTTAAATCCATTCAGAAACTAAAGCCACAACAAGAGCTCTTGGGAGAAAATTATTGTCAAAACATACCTTTATCAGAATTTGCAAAGTAGTTGAAATCAAAATACTTCCTGGACCATGCTGAGTTTTACAGAATTCTGCCAAAAGCTAGAAAATTGGGTGGGTTTCCACTGACAGATTGCTTAGCATCAGGTCAGGTTATAAAAGTCTGCAAAGGCTTACGTGTAGCCAAGATTCCCAGCCTCATCTGCTCTAGAGAAGGATGCTTTACACTTCTACTTTTCTTTACAGGCTGAAGCAACATCAATATTTGAAATCCCAGTCTCCATGAAGCCAAATTAAGCAGTGCATTTCATAGGACATACTGGTCTAAGTAGGATGTCAACCTTGTATTTACACCCACCGCCTCGCCTTTGAAAGGGACTGTGCTCCACAGAGAACCTTCAGGGAAGCCTCCATGGCTAGTCACTTCTGCCAATAGATATAAAACCTACTGATTCTTCATTTTTTCTCCCATTTTGGCTATTCCTCACTCCCCTCCCTTTGCCCTGTGCAGCAGATCAACTGGCAGTGGCACACAGCATTCTCAGCCTTTGCTATAGCCCTAAAAATTATGCGGTTTCATCCTCACAATGATGAGTTTAATAGTCAGCAGCTACAAAGCATGGTTCCTCTCCCAGATCTGCGGTCCCAGCCGCTTGGGATCTCTACAGGGCACCTGCTGGCTCTGTGGTGTAATTTCATCACGGTTCCCCACTCTGAGCTAAATGAATCTTATTCAAAGATGAAAATAATACTGGAAGCCTACTCATAGAACTAGGCACATAAATACCTCTCCAAGCATCTGACCACCAGCAAAACAGTCCCTTCATCTTGGCCAGTGAGGAATACTGAGCTGCATCCAATGACTTCAGGATATGTTGTAAAGAACTGCTTTGATAGGGTCCTGAGAAG
Source organism: Apteryx mantelli (assembly GCF_036417845.1). Taxonomy (NCBI): domain Eukaryota; kingdom Metazoa; phylum Chordata; class Aves; order Apterygiformes; family Apterygidae; genus Apteryx; species Apteryx mantelli. The sequence continues at coordinate 144,923,880 of NC_089979.1, read as the reverse complement.
TGTCTGAGGGTTGTTAGTAGATTAGGATTTTCTTTCGTATCTTTACACTACTGTTTTAGATGTAGATTTCTTGTGTTGCTGCAAAGGAATCCTTAACACAGACTTCATAAAGTAATCTTTTGGATACCCAGAGCTGGTTTCATCCCAAAATTTAAAGTCAAACAAAAATAGATTAATATACCTGCAACCTTTTTGCCAAGAGTTGAATGGCAGGAACAAGGTTCAAATTTGAAAGAATCACTAATAAAACATTGTTTAAAACCCCATCCATGATCCTGGAAAAATCAAACTAAGCTTTTTGATGCTCAAGAAGCTAATTTTCTCCACTGACAAATGTGAATCACTTAACGATTCATGTTATATTAAAATGAGAAAAGAAAAATACTAGCAAGGTAGATAAACAGGGCATTCGTCAGCTGTGCATAGACAAACACACAGTGTCTTATTCCAAAAGCGTAATAATTTTATAGTCCTGTCTTGGGGAGGCAACTGCTAAGGCCAGTTTGCTGCCTTGCCTCACATGCAAAAAACTTCTCCAGTCTTAGGTAGCAAACCAAAGCTGCAGCTGGCCTGCTGTGGCCTGCCAGCCCTCCTCTTCTTCCCACTCAGTGCTCCCTGCCCTGCCTGGTTCGCCAGGCTTCTCCAGGGGCGCTGATAACTTCCACTAGCCACCCCTTGCTGCTCGCTGCTCTGCTAAATCACCACTGCTTTGCTATTTCTAGTTCTTAACAAAACTGCATGTAATATTGAAAATTATCATAATTTCCTCACTCTGGGGCAACCCATTAACACATCTTTCTGTTTCTTCGTTGACAAAAGGCTCTGAAGTAGCTCGTTCTACCTCTCAGCTTAAACAAATATGCTAGGCCTCCAGAGAGTTTTTAGTTTTTCAAAGTGTTCTTTTTGTATTGCAGAACTGGATACTGTGTAAGTTAGGATGACCACTTATATCAGGAATAGTTTCAGGCCTGAGCATGGCTCAGTTTTATTTATCCCTTCTTCTCTCTGTCATTCCTCATTTTAGGAGTTGCTTTCCTCCCTGGAGTACTTACAGCCAGTTTTGCTTTAAATTAAAGCTTCAGTCACCAGTCTTTCACACCAAATTTGTGTACAAACAAATATAAAAGTATGTAGCAAGTTGTTTGAATAATGCTGTCAATATTTTGAAGAGCATTTGAGTCCTGTGCAATTCCCCCACCTGAGGATACAATTATTGCGTGACTGGTAGGTCAGCAAGTTCTCTAATCAATATATATCATTTCAGAAGATTTACCAACTGGTACAATTTTCCCAGCACATGAAATATAAAAGTGCATAAATGAGATTACGGCAAAAAAGAGGACACACATTAAGCTTTGGGGACAATGTTGTGCCACAAAAACAAAGAAAAGGGACTGAAGAGTCAGGGACCTTGCTTCTGGGTATTCAGCAGTGAAAAAAATGAAAGGAGACTGCTAGAATGGAGTTTTAGCATTAGAGAATTGTGTCTGCAGTAGGGTCAGCTCTGAACGCGAGTAATACATGGGAATGACAAATCTGAAGGGGAAGGAATTATTTTTAACTGAAATGTCTGTGATGAATAAGTTGTGGGGATATTGAAGGTTCTGCTCTTAACAAAGGCCAGAGGCTGACTGCCACAGCTGTTAAGAATAATAGGCTAAATTCATGCCATGACAAAAATCCCTCCAATTTCAAAAAAATTATGTTGAAACTTAAAGAGTCACAACAAGCCAGGGAGACAGCAAAATAGCAGTTGTGTGTGTCTTGTTGTTGTGTACCGAACACACAAGGAGACATGAAGGGTGTGGGGGAAAAGGCTTTAAACAAGTCATATAGCACAGCACGTCTCCCACAGCACTGGATTAGCAAACCGTGCACTATGAAGTGTAAGATCGGTATCACCTGGTGCAAAAAGGGGAAAACAACGCTTGGGGGCTGGCTGCATCTTTTGCTCCCCGGGATGCTGCTTTCCTGCCAGCCAACGTGGAGTTGCACCTGTGGGTGGCCCAGAGCCCAGCTCTGGCCCTGCATCCATGGCGCCCCTGCACCGGCTCCACGCACCCAGCGCCAGAGGGTGCCAAGAGCCTGGGCAGCAGGCGCTGCCCCAGGGCCCTTCATGTCTTCCTCCAGGGAAGAGTGGCAGCTGTCAGCCAAAACATGCTGATGGGGATATTAATGATTCACCTGCCAAAGCCAACAGCCCAGCTGTGGCTGTCCTCTGCCAATGCTCTCAGAAGGAGCTCAAAGCAAAGGGGAGAGCTGGCAGCCTTGTTAGCATCACAGCGAGGGAAGTTTATTGCATGATTAAAGAAAATCTTTGGCCATCTCTGAAAATCAAGCAAATCTATCTAATGATTAAGGTATTGGGTGAGGAATTACTATATGAAATATGTTGTATTAAAAGAGTTACTGTATAGGACAGTTGCAATCTTGGATGAAGCTTTGCACCTTCAAGTTATTTTTAGCTTTGTTTTGAACACTTCTTTTGTTGTTTTCTTCAGATCTCACTACTGCTGAAAGGCAATTTTTAAAAAAATTAATGTTAGATCAATAGCTAGTCTCCACTAGCAGCATCTTACTACATGTTGTACTTTGTGCTGAACAGACCCTGAGCACCAGGTACCAGAGCTTCTGCATGAGGCAGTTTAAGTAACAACAATGTTCAAAACTGATTTACACCTCCATTTAATCACTAATCTGGTGACTAGTGGTTTGGTGTGGGGAATGGTAGGGTAACATTTTTAAGAAAAGGAGCTCAGGCAATCTGGAGGGGATTTATTCCCAGTTTAAAATAAAATGTTGAGCTCAAACACACTGAAGGAATGCATCAAGGTGGCAAGATATTTGATATACTGATAAATCAACATTATTAAATAAAATGTAAGAAAGTAGAGAAGAAATATCCCATGGAAGAGATGCTGCGACAACAGACAGGATGTCTGGAGACAGCACATCTCAGCCACGGCCTACCGGGAGACACAGAGCCCGCATGCAGTAGATTCATGGGACTTGGGGCCTCAGCCTTCTGCCACTAAAGAGAGGGAGAGAAAGAGCTTTTGCACTAAACACTGTATATTCTGGTCACAAGGAGCAGTATCCAAGACATCCTTCCTTTAAAAAAATAAGGGTAAAAATCTAGTGTCAAAATTGAGTTGCTTAGATGAAGAAGCAGAATCTCCTTTGGGGTTGTTGCCCATGTAAGAGGCAAGCTAAAAGGATAGCAACCTACCCAGTGTCAGCATCCCAAGTTACAAACTAACCTAGGACAGATGTGAAAGTGGCATAGTTATCAAAAAAAGTTTAACAAATGAGCAGTTGTTACATAAAAACTGTGGGCAAAATTTAATGGTCTCAGTGACCAGAATAATTCATCTCTCTTGGGGAGACTTCCAGTTCTTGAAAGGATTCTTCTTCAGAGATGTGAGTGCCCAAATGTCCACCAACTTAAGGCAGACTCAACCTCCAAGGTCAAGCCACCAGTGTCAGACCTCACACTCCAGTTCTTGATAATTCAAGCCTTAAATAGTAGGCACTGAAGAGAAAAAATTTGAACAGTAAATAAAAATCATCTGTAGCGTAAAATCTTTATCATATTACGCATGAAGAACAATCATGCCCACCACTCGCACTTTCTTTTACACCTATTCAAAGATTAAAATATATGTCCTACATAAAGATTCACTAGCTATTTTTTCATCAGTAACCCCTTGCTACCCAGCTCCCTGCCAAAATATAATAGATTCCCCCACAGGCTAAATGTTTTTTTGTTCTTTGTCACCCTTGTTTCTTCTGTACAGATTGCTTTAATAAAAATACCCAAAGTAGCCAAACAATTTAAAAATGCTTCACAGGTAAACTTTGTGTTCTAGCTAAAAGTAAACTAAGCACCAACTTTAGACAAGTAGATTTTTGATTAATTTTATAAGTCTTCTATTTTATAGATATATTGAAAAATGCTCATGAGGATTCTACTACTGCATGCAACTAGTATTCAGTAGAAAAAGATATTCTGAAGCTTTCTATAAACAGTACAATTTCAACCAACTGCTTAACTTCTGATACTGAAAAAAAATTCCTTTTGAACCTAATCCAAAAGAATTTGAGCAGTGTAGAAGGAATCAGCCATCCTGAGAAGCTGAGACGACAAACTTTTGACCCTCAGTTCAGAGCCAGCCCTGACTTGCAAGAAGCTTTCGTATGAGATCTGTGCAGTCCCAAACCTATTAGAACCCCCCCCCCACAAAGACTGAACGGAAATGAGGGGTGAGAAGCAGCTTAGTGATTAAGAACATACGCTTAGGTGTCCAGAAGAAGGTATTTACAGTGTGTGCCAGGTATTTAAGTCCCATCACAGCTGATGGAGCTGATACAGTCAGCAGGGGTGTCTACCCACATAGCTCATGAGATTAGGAGCTCTCTGGACTCTATCGACTGTACTGATTTCATCCCCAATGACTACAACGGGAGCATAGACATGTGGCTCACATGTAGATACCTCTGTGTAACACCTAAATCTAGTTGTCAATTTGTGAGCTGAACCCCACCCAAAGTGTCCCTCTTTCAGCTGAGATATTATGCTTCCAAGTCGTGACATTTCACAGCTGGACAAAGATGATGCACTGATAAATAGAGTACTTCAGCATCTACTTCCCTTATCTAATCCCTATGTGTTTCCCAACTAATTAACTTTTCTTCTCCAGAGCTATCAGGCTGGTACTTTCCATGGGCAACACACTGACTTTTTAAATAAGTCATGATCCTTCTTTACATCGCTTGAAAATGTAAAGTGCTGTTGTATATGACAGAATAGGCACTTCTGTATGCCTCATAGCAAGGTGTCTTTGAAATCATGTAGGCCTTAAAGCAGGATTTCTCCACTTTTAAATGAGAAAACCTAGCAGGAGAGCTTAAAAAGCATTTAGTACCCAGCCTCATCACCATCTGGTCAAATCTGATTATTATACAATCGAGCAATCTCCCGCTAGCTGCACCACAGGGGAATTTCTTAAAAGGCCTGCCATTTACCATTTATAACTGTAGCAGGGAATAAATGGAATATATGACTAGCGTTTTCTGCCAAAATCAGAGGTGCATGCTATGCTTTAGAGATACTGATTGTTCCACATCTAAAACAGCAGATTTGTGTAGATTAAATAATTTTCACAAAGAAAACTAGCAGATTTTCAAAGTTTCTTTAAGGCACCTGAACCATACAGAACATTTACATCTGTACTATAAATTGATCACAAGATCTCCCAGTGTTAACACATGTGGTAAATGGTTTCTTTTAAGAGAACAGATGCTTCTTTGCTAATAGTAGTTTCACACATTAAGAATTAAAAGTAATTTGTGGAAGATTGCGTGTTCAGCCCCATATATTCACAACAAATATCAGAAGCTATTAATTCAGTTCCATCTCATCAGCATCAGAATTGATGAACTGAACTTCTGAAGCAGAAGTTGCAAAAATGCAAAGAGGAAAATATTTAAACATTAAGTTGTGTGAATATTGTCAGTAATTGTTGTTTTGAAAGAAAAGAGTCATAGAACAGTATTTTTACACATAGATACATATGAAAAAGAATGGCTGGCTTTGAATATCATGAATCTGGAAAGGAACAGTCATTAGCTACAGCACAGAACAAAAACAAAGAGCAAAACGGTGTGTTTCTGTATTTGACTGTTTAGGAAAGTTAAGCAGATACAGAAAATCATCTTAGAGAACTGTGATGCCAATATTGCAATATAATAATAAACAGAGCTATTTTATAGTTCTGTTCTACAAAACTGTTTATATCTTTCATATTAAATGAAGCATGGTTCAATTGTGATTGGTTGCCTCGATGTGATAATTTTCTCAGTAGATTCTGACTTCTATGTTTTCAAGCTTAAGACTTTTGAAACTGCATTCTCTTTTCACTTGGAATTATAGCACACATCTGCAGTGGTTGTTCCTTGCCTACACAGAAGGAATCACCAGGGCTAAGGAAGATATTAATAAAGTAATTTTCTTTACCCCTTTCACTTCTACAGACCCTAACTAGCAATGTTGTTGGGATTTTTGGTTATGATTATGCAAACACCAAAAATGCTTTTAATTGCCAAGTGCGTAATTTAACTGTTTCTTAAAAAGCCAAAACAAAGTCGATAAGACAAAATCCTAATGATTTATAACAAATCAAAGCAGTCTATATCACAAGCTCACACATAAGAATATCTTGTATTATTCTCTTCACAGTTTCACAGAACTATGACAAGTTCTAGCCAGAGGCAGCTGCAGACAGTATATTAGAAATTGATACATATTACTTGCTTATGGTTTACAGTTCACTTGCTAAAATGTCAAAAGCATCTAAATAATACAGAAGCCTAAGTAACAATCAAAAGGTTGTCAAGTATTTCAGTAATTTTGAAATTTTTGTCTTCATTTCTATTGGTTATACATTTCATTGTAATTTAGACCCAGATCTTCACATGCTCAGACACATGTCTAGGCCAACACTCATGTATGAATGGCATTGGTCAATTTGGGGACTTACGCTTCTACCATGGGAGAGCTGAATGCTGGGAGACTGATAGCTGCAGAACAGTTGGATTCTATAGCCCTTCCTAGGCTCTGTCTGCTAAGGTAGGAGAAATGAAGAGGTGATTAGGAATGGTCATAAGACTATTCACGCTTCTCCAGTTTAATATTAATTCATAGACAGTTTGACTTTTTTTTTCTCTCATACCAAAGGTCTATGTGCCGGTGTTGAAAATATCAATTACTGTAATTCTTATTAATATGATTCTCTTACGCTGGTACACTTTCAGGGTTATGGGCCTCTGAAGAACTAGGCCATACTAAACATTTCCTCATTGTTCTCCGTGTTTTGTAATTTCAAAGAAAAAATATCAAATGCCAAAATATGGAGATGAGAATGCTTCACATTGTATCCTTAATTCTGCAACCCATCCAAATCTTACTTCTTTTTACCTTTTTTCTCTGGAGATAGCATCAATGAGCTTTCCTGTAAGAACAAAAACAAGGCAGGTCTGTAGCATAAGAAGTTGGGAATATCTGTCTCAGTGTCCTATCTCCAATAGTGTCCAATATCAGAGGCCAAGAGAATGAGACCAGAGTAAGCATATAGTGACACCCCCAGTGCACTCCATAGCTTCCCATGCTCTGCAACTCAGGGACTGCGAGAGTCACAACAGGCATCTTTGGTTTTAATAGCATCTGATAGGTTATAAGTTTTCCATGAATTGGTCTATTTGCCTCTTAACTTGCCTGAGCTTTTCTCCTCCACAAATAAGGAAACAAAGGGTTAAAGACACTTTGCCTGAAAAAAAACCCTCCTTTTGTTCTTCCATAGCTGCTTGATAATTTCTTTTGAAATTGGCATTATGGGGAAAGAGTGAATCACTTTTCCCCACTCGTTTTTTCCAAGGAACTCAGATATTGCATAGCACCAGCAAGTTGTAATACCACACTGCTAAGGCTGAATGTGAAGTTCTCCCAGAGTGGAAGGGCACAAAGAGGTGGGAAGCTGCGTCTACAGCCCCAGCAAAAAAAAGGAGGTAAAACCTGAATGGAAAAGGACAAGAGAGATTATGCGTATCAGGAAAACTGGACTCTGGGTGGGCATGAGAAACTGTTCAACTCTTCTGGATATATTCCTGTAACTTTTTGAAAAGATTTGGCAGAAAAAGGAGTTAAAAAAAATCCCTGTTTGGAAAAGAATTACAGATACTGAAGGTTAATATCAGAACTCTCAGATTACCAATAAAAGTTGGCTCAACAGTCAATACAGCTTATTCCTCAACAACGGTGAAAGAAAGGCAAACAGCAAGTCTCACCTTGCATTTTAACATGTGAATGGTCTCCAATAACATTCTCATCTGAAAACAATTTGAAATAGTTTTTATACAAACCTCTCAGCTAGCACAGTATTTGGTAGTAGCATATTCTGTCTAAAACAGAATAAGTACCTAAACTATAACATGTGTCTATCCTAAAGATCCCATGTGTTTATCCTAAAGATCTTGCAAAAATCTTGAACAGTTGAGATATTTTTTGCATAACTTGAAGCCATGTTGGAAATACCTTCACAGCTTTACATGGTTCAAGTACTAATCATTAATGATAAGCAACTAATTATTATTTTGATTTTGTGAAACTTAAATACTTTGAGCTATTCTCCTATTTGTATAAACTGGGCAAATAATAATAATAATATTTCTATGAATTTATCTTCTCTGTGCTTTGTAATTTTTAGCATATAAGTTCCTCAAGGCAGAGGTTTTACCTCCATGCAAACACCAAGAATTCACATGATACTGAAAACAAATACTAATTTAAAAAATAAAAGATGGGTTCAGTGGTATGCATTTTAAATAATAACAATCTTTATTCTTTCCACTGAGGAACTGACACATCCCTCTTTTTCATAGTCCATGAGGAGTATACCCAGGCATCCTTCCAAGGGACATCAAAAGAAGATGTTGTCAAACCCAGCACTGGTCTGAGGTTTGGGAAGATCAGTTCTCAACGTAGTTTTAGTGAGGCCAGAAACTTGGGACCTACCGAGGTGGAAGTGGAATGGAGTCATATTCAGAGAACAGAAGGCACAAAGTTGCCTTGAAATGGCAGGACTAGAAATTATAGTATCTTGTCAGCATATTTTGGGTTGCAGTGATATCAGCTATACAACAGCTCCAGAGACTAGTTTTCAGGTTGTCACTAGACTGAATTTCACAGGCTGTAACCACATTGCGGTGCAGGGACCTGGCTGGAGTATAATGTACCTCCATTCCCTTTCATCCCTTTTAAATCAGGTCTTTCTGCTCTTCCTTTTGACCTTACATGAGAAAACTGCATGCTGAGCATGGACTGAAAAAATCTGCATGCTCAGACTCACCCACCTTTCTGACTACTACCCTTTGCAGCTCACCCATGTGGGCATGATGAATGGGAGAGTCAACTTAACGACAGCTGGTAGGGGAAAGGCCAAAGTACACAATGCCTTTTTTGTCTCCATCAAAACCTAGTCCTAAAAATCTTTGTTTCCCCAAAGGTGCATAGTCATTTGTTGAAGAGACAGTATTTCACTGATTACACTTTGAAAATATGTATTTTATTTACATAAAAGAACAACCTAGAAAAGTAATGCAGAAGATACACAACTGATAGCTGGCATCTTTTGAACTAACTGTAATCCCCACATTCTCTTAAATCATTGTGATTATTCAACAATAAAAAATTCTCTAACAGCTGGCAGATGTCAAAAAACCACTGTATTTTCTTAAGTGAATTGTCAAAATTCTAAAATAAATACTCAGATATGTTAAAATTATTTCTTTTCAAGTCTTTGGCCAACGTAATAGACAACAGATACTATGCTGTTACTGGATTTGTTTTGCTTTACATTTGAGCTATTCTGCAGAAATGTCTGTCCTGTGGATTTTCAGCTCATTGCAGTTCTTTACCTTATTCACATGCAACTGAAACAGAAGCAGGAAACGTTACAATCATCTTTGCTTCTTGAATTTTGATGATTTGTACTTTTTACTGTTAGTCTAACACAGTTTCTGTGTTTTGATATTTAAAGAGTAGCAGCGCTGAAATGTGAAGCCTGAAGATACTCGTGTATCTTTTTAGCCTGCATATATAGTCCTCTGTTTACCTAATGCCATCTATTATTTTCACAAGACCTTCATATCCAGATTCATCTCTAAACTTTCTCAGTTTGCAGAGCTACCCACGTTTGCCTTTGTGCTTGCCATGTCTAGTTCTATGTGGCAAGCTGTCTAGAAAATGCTTTTCCCAGCCCATTAATAACTTCGAGAGTCTAAACACTCTCCAAGGTTTTTTGAGAGCTAAGCAATGCTTTTTCCCTCAGAGAATGCTTAAGATGCTTACCAGTGGGAGAGCTATCTTAAGACCTGCCTAATTCAGCCAAGAATTTTTCACCTAGATTGCTCCTGTCCCAGAGAGCACGGTTTGGTGATTGTGAGGCTCAGCATGCTTGTAAAAAACATGTGTGAGCTTCTCATTTTCTCCTACCTCAGTTTAACTAGAAATTACTTGGAAGCATTGATGTTTTCTATAAAAATAACTATTTCATTAAAAGTTTCCTGACCAGCTCTAGTGCTCACACAATAATACCATCCCCAAAAAATGAGAACTAGCATTTTTAAACGAATGTAAAAAAATTCAGGCTTTCCATCCTTACCATCCAGAAACCTAGCATGTAAATCACTTAGATATCTCTAAAAATGCCTGCACAGTTTGCAGAGCAAGACCTCAGACAAATATCTTTTTAGGTTGAATATAAAAATCCATACTGATGCTTCATTGTTAGATTTTGCAGCATATTCAAAAACTGAACACAGACCATATCAACTTAAATGCATCTGATAAACACAGTCTAGCTCCAAAACTTCCCTTATTTTTACAAAATTGAAACCTGATCTCTTTAAGACCCTTCTACATCTCAAGCCCCGCTTAGACACTTAATCTGAAAGTCCAAGACATAACAAAGTTTCTTCTTTGTTTTTTTCAGTAGTTTATTTCAACAGTAACCACATAAAGACTTTTCCTGTTACACTTTGTTCCTTTATTACTTTTTTAACAGGGGTCATACCTAAAGTCCTTTTCCTGAAGTAAAAATTGTTATTGATTAATTGAAAAGTATGGGGATTCTGCAGGTTTTCCAGTGAACTAGCACACACTAGAAGTGACTACATTCACTTCCCAGTTTGTAAGTGGTTTGAAAAGCGAAAACTAGGATCACAGAGATTCAGTTGCCTTCAATAGACTGCAGAACACCAAAGATGAAATTATGAATTCCGCTTGGGTCAGATTCCACTCTGTACCCAAGGAAACTACAAATACTGGTAATTGAAGACAGCTTGGTGACTTGCAGGAAGCTAAGTGCACAAATATAGATTTAGTACTGACACCATGTAATAACAGTTCACCAAATGACAAACATCTATATCCTGCCTACGAGCTTTATGGTGTTGAGTTTTTCTTGGCACAATTTGCTCCTTTCAGGTAAGAGTGGATCAGGTGGGATGCTGAGGGACCTAAGTGCTGGTGTCTTACAATAGGAAGAAATCATCGTAATAATATTGAAAAATACACTATATTGAAAGAAGGACTCTGCTCCATTCTGGTTTCCTATCTCGGAGCTAGCAGGGTACAACAGGCCAACAATGACGGTCCAGGCTGTGTGTTCTGTCAATAGTGTTCATCCTGCTCAGAGCTTCAGCAAGAACGAATATTGAGGGAGGGTTTTTCCCTGTCAGAGGTTGTTCCAAAAGCAGGTCAGAGCAGAGCTCAAGTAGATTTCATTTCTTATTAGGTGTGTTAATCAATGGCAGAGAAGGAGGGAAACAAAATTATGTTAAATGGATGTGGACATGGACAGGTTGCCTAGAGAGGTTGTGGAGTCTCCATCCTTGGAGATATTCAAAAGCCATCTGGACAGGGTCCTGGGCAATGTATTCTAGGTGACCCTGCTTGAGCAGAGGGTTTGGACTAGATGATCTCCAGAAGTCTCTTCCAGCCTCAGCCATTCTGTGATTCTGTGATCCCTTGACATTGCCAGGCCCTTCCTAGACAGACCCTCTTATCATATTAATGTTTTTTACTGAAAATTAGCACTGATGAATTTGCTAGAAAGCAATGTTTTCTGATTACAGGTTGAGTACAACTTAGACACCAGAGTATGTGGTACTCTGCACTTTAAAAAGCATCCACACTTCTCTACAGAGTTATCGCTACATCTTTAAGATGGCAACCATTTAATAATGTCATTTATAAAGCCAAACAGATAGTATGCTATTTTTGGCAATGTTGAACCAGGGATAAAAATGTTGAAAGAGGGCTGAAAGAATAATTATTGTAGACACAGGCAGAAGTGGTTATGGAGTTACCAGGGTGTGATATTGGTTAGCATGTATATTTGAACATAACTGAAAATAAAAGGACAGTCCCAGCTAATGCTGGGTCCAAGCAAAGAGAAAGAGAAAAGCTAGCTGAATTTTGTTTTCCAAGCCATCTTTAGTCATCACAAAGCATTTCTTACAAGAAATCTAGAATTAAGAATGACTGCCAGATTAGCTAGGCTCAGTTTAACACCTGGTATTTTTGAGGTTTCCATTTTGAACAACCTGTCTGAAATTATCATGGAAGTCACACATGTATTTCAGCACAGATCAAGCATGAGATAACATCTTTCCACTACTAAAACCAAAGTACTTGTCTACCATCAAAAAATAAAACATATCAGGAGAGCAAGATCAGTTTTAACCCCTAACTTATTTTTATGTTTCAAACTTAATAGTCCTTTTTACTTTGGCCTGGCAAAAGGGAATAGCTCAACATTGATAAACATCACCCACAGAAAAACTTCAAGTAACCATGCCCTTCACCATTTATCAAGAAGCAAAAAAACAGCAATACTGGATTAGATCCCTAGTTCAACCCCCCAGTTGAACTATGTGTGCTGTGAGAAGTTACCCTCTTCTGTTTGCTTTGAAACTGAGACATGATCTTTCTGTTCAGTAGCTCCTAAATTTTTTACAAGAAAGAGGGCCTGTGAATATTCCTAGCTTATTTATCTTGTCTGCACTACCTATCATGTCCCCATCAGTCCTAGCTGGGGGAACTCTAGTTAGTCAGTTTCTTATACGATAGCTATTCCTTACCTTTATCAGCAATCCTGCCTCCTCAGTACCTTTTCTGGTTCCACTATAAACTTCTCATGTTAGGGGAACTACTACTACATACAGTACCCACAGTTTGGGATATTGAGATAGTCATATTTCCTTTTTCTTCCCCTCAGCACCTTTTTATAATAATTCCTGTCACTTGGTTTGTTTTGTCTGCTTCCAAGCACTAAGCTGAAGCTTTGGCAGATATACAATTCCAAGATCTCTTCCCTAAGTGGTGATGGCTAGATCATTGCCAGGCCTGTAAAGTAAAGACTGTTTTTCCCTCGTGTCCATCACTTTGTATTTATCAGCACTGACCTTCTTTTGTCACTTTGTCATCTGCTTATTCAGGAATGTGGAATTCTTCCACAGCCCTTTGCAGTCAGCGCTTTGCTTTTAATCAGCAAAACTTATTTTATTCATTCTTCATATCCGGCTGTCTAAGCACTTCATAACCATGTTTAATTTATATTTTAGAGCATTTAGTCTTCACAGGCCACCCGGCTATGCATTTATATTTGTCAACTGCAAATCAACACTTACTGACACATTGTCATGGTCAGCAGTCATTTTGTAGCTAGATTATCAAAATGTCTGATATCAAGACCACACAATCCAAACAAAAATCCTCAGAACTTGATTTTCTAATATAAAATTAATAGAAAACCACAATTGATCATCTTTTACTCTTCTGGGTGATAAACAAGCTATGAAGTATTTCAAAATATTCATCATTCATACACTTCAAGGAAATTATCCAGGTTTATATTGTGAAACAAATACCGTTAGCTTGTTTTGGCAAAAAAATAGTAACAATCTCTCAATATAGTAAAAAATGTTTTGGCTAAAGCATTTTGGATTTCCCATCTTAGGACAGTTCAAATGAATTCAACATAGAAATTCAAAACGGAATTTGGTTCTTACTTTTGCTTGTCATTTTATGACTTTTTACTTTAAAAGCTGATAGAAAATTGAAATATTTATTTGAAAACAAATATTCACCTGGAAATATGGATTTGGAATGAAAATTTTTGGTAAGTAAACTTTTTATTAGAAGTTTAATAAAATTTTCAGTAAGGCATTTCCAAATAATTTTCAGTTGGTTCAAGTGCTTTCATATACCTCCAGTAAGTTTTGTTTTACTTTTAAGAGCTCTATTTCACTGGCTTTCTAAGAGTAAACCCAAAAGCTTATTAATACCATAACTGTATTCATGCATTCAGATGTTTTAATCATTCACTTCAGAGGTATGCTACTTGGCCATTTGAGCTTGCAGCCATTAACATTTATGTCTATAAATTTAGAGGATCAGAGTAGAAGGCTGTGAAAAGACAGGGCAGCACCTGTTTTTCAAAGGGAAAATGGAGGAGCCCAAAAAACAAAGATTCATTGGTTTTCAGGTCTAAGAAAACAAAAAGTACTTGCACTAATTTATTGTTTATAGAGACTTAGAAGAAAACAGGAGTTGCATAGCCAGGGTTTGTTTTTCTAGAACCGAATCATGTCAAAATTTTACAGTAAGGTAATAAGGGACTGAATGCACAGGTTCTGGGGACACAGATAACGGGGACTGAGGAAACATTAGATATCCCAGCTTGAACAAGATTGGTGTCATTAGTTCACATGCCATTGTAAAATGAAGGTCTAGATGAAAATACTATAAGGTTTGTGAAAACTCATTGAAAAATATGTTCTTGAAGATTAATTGTCAATAGTTCACTGCAGAATTTGCAGGAGATAGAAAACTGAAGAAGGAGAAGGATAGAAATTTGCAGATAATTCCAAGCTGGTTCGAACAGCCCACACACCAGAGGACAGCCTTTGAATGCACAATGACCTGGTTCAAATGGGGCATACAGTCTGCATAAGAAAATGCTGTTTAACAGGGGGAAGAGTTCCATTTTGCTCCCCAATAGGTGTAATAGCCTAAATAAAAAATGGGTTGTAGAAATTCTGCAGAGGAAGAAGTAGAGGTATTGTGGATTGTAAACTGGACCTTAATCATCAATGTCAAGCTGTTGCAAAAGAGGCAAACAGTGCAGCTGCATTGCCTGAAGGACATGTGGAATAATCTTGTCACTCTACCCAGGCCTAGCATAGCCTCATCGGTCATACTGTATCCTGCTTTGACAACTTCACTCCAAAATAAAGGAGGGCAAACTTTGGTAAAGTTGAGAAGAGACCACTGAGAGCAATCACAGGTTTAAAGACATGAGGAAAGATTCAGTGGCTAAGGAAGAGAAGGCTGAGGCAGAAGTAATAACCTTCAATTATAAAAAAGCTGCTGTTAAGAAGGACAGAACATTCTCTTCATTCTGCACAGGAGAAGGAGTAATGGATGTAAAGCACAACAGGGAAGATTGGATTAGACATAAGGAAACGCTTTCCAACTGTATGGACAGAGAAGCACTCAGCTCACCTGGGAAGGTTGTGGTTTATCCTCCATCAAAGGTTTCCAAGCACAGGTGAAGCAAACACCTGTCAGGAACAGCACAGGTAAAGCTGATCCTCTCTTAAGGCAGGTAGATGTACTAAATGACATTCTTGATGTCCTTTCCAAAACTATGATTATATGACATAGCACTTGCAGTGGATCAGAATATCAGAAACATTTTACTTGCCTAGAATTTGTGTATAGTCATTCAAAACATTCAATAGGCAATAGTGCTTCATCAAGCCACAACCTGGAGTCACGCAGAAGAGATCCATGATTAAAACACAGACAAGATTCAGCAAAGAGTTTAAAAATGTTGTATTTTTGAGTGTGGTATCTGACACAAGTGCACTATATTGAGATAGGTGTTTTTAAACAATGGAGGGAGACTATGTTAAAAGGTTTCTCTCTGAGGTATATATATATGTATACCTACACACTCATTAGAAACACAAACAACAAAAAAACAAAACTGGTTTGGAAACTACAGTTCTCGCACCAGAACTCACTGGCCATCTGTTGTGGTTAATGAACTGCCAGTAAAAACAAATTTAAACATTAATTTGACTTTTATGTGTATATTTCTTAGCCACTAACAGGTCTGGGATCTTCTCAATGCCACATGATTACCAACTGTGAATATTTTCATTAATCCAGTTCACATACCATTTACTAAGCTTCTCAGTCTTTCTTAATGATGCTTTTTTCCAGGTTTGATCTTTTTCCCCCACTGTTCTCACATCTTTTCTCTAATTGCTGCTGATTCAGTAACTATTTTTGGATTGGAAGGAAGAACAAACAACTACTTTGAAGATAGCTTTGGATTATTAAAAGAAATATGGCCAAATGTGTGTAGTCATCCCTAACTTTCCACAACTGAAGATGAGGAAATATAAATGGATTTTTAGGCATATATTGAATTCTTAGATTTCGTAGAAAGTAGGTTAATACACTAACATTGAATCTATATGCTAATTAAGGGGACTTACAGTGTTGCTATGTATCTGCTCAGTGCTGAAGTGTTCTTGCAGTGCTTGGAAAGAATTATTATTAAAACATTTATGAGATGTTCTACCCTTTGCTTTTCCAGGAGCTGTTTTTAATCTTCATTTTTAAAATACACTGGAATTGTAAGTAATCTGTGTTTTAAGGTGATCTATGAAGTGAGGAACCATGCCCTGTTTTTTACTGGTTTTGCCTAAAAAACTTGAGAAATTTACTTAAATTAAATTAAAAAAGAAAAAAAAAGAAAAAAAAGAAAATGTGTTTAACTGCTTGTTCTTTTAACTTCAGAATAACCAGAATATCATCTGTCTGGGAATCAGCACTGTTCACTACTCATAGTTCATATTCAAGTGAATAAAATATTTTGAGAACTAAAAACAAACCTATTCCTTTTCCAGTAACATCAGACAGCAGTGCACTGATCAGCTAAAAGACTTCAGAGGCAAGCCTCTGAAAAAGATAGCTTTTCTCCTAAGTGTGTTAGGAGTTTGAATTAGATAGCTGGAGATACAAATTTATAACCTAGAAGATTATATCATATAAAATTCTGCCCCACTTGGTTTCTCCAGTTGCTGCTTCCTTTCTATTGCCAGAATCATGGAAGTTAAAGGGGGTCTTGCCATTCACTCCTGTTGGTATAACAGCTCAGCAGTTTAGTCAGTCTATCACCAGATAACAGGACAAAGAAAGGCCTGAGAAAACAAACACGGATAGCTAAAGCAAAAATCAGGCCTTGTCTATACATCAAAAGGCTAACGAGGGTGCTGTTTCTTAACTTGTGAACTGAGAACTACAGAAAACTTTGATAAATACAAATTTCGATTTTTCAGAAGCGTATATAGCACAACTGACAACAAAATTGGCTGCAGATTGCTAGCCTAGAAAAAATTACAAGACTATTCCACTATACTGCTAAGGAACATATCATACTCTCTTAAGCCAATAAAGAAATTTCCATTGACTGAGACGATACAGTTCCAGGCTTTATCTTCACATATAACTCTAATGGCAATAGCAGTATGCGTGCAGAAAAGAATAAACTTATTAGTTTGCTTGACAGGATGTTAAATAAATGCCTTCCTTTTAATAAGATGTCATGCCATGTAGAGCTGTATTAAATTTCAGGCTGTTCTATATTTTTACCAAATTCTACACTGCATATCTATGACATTTAGAGCACTGCATAGCGTAGGAGAAGATGCTGTTAGTGTGAAGGTTGCTGTTAAACTAAATATATGAGCAACTAATCTTTAACTGAGCAAGAAAATTGCCAACGTGTATTTCCAAAATTGTTTACCTAAACACTGAGAATATTTGTACCCCTACCTGCTCCCAGCTATCGTTCATGCATCGCGACTGACAGCAAAGATATATGAGCTGTAAGACTCATCTCCTCTAAGTCACTTTCTACCCTTCACTAATATTTATTCTCATACCTACCTTTATTCACATGGCATTTGTTTTATAATCTACTACAGAAAAAATGAGAACAATGAATCAGTGCAATAACACATTACTTTTACTTATTTCTTGTATTTTATAAGAACTTACATTTCTTCATTATTCACCAGTCAGTAAATCTGGGTACATTATGCGCAAAAGAAATAAGCATTGCCAAAAATACATATAGGAAGATCATCAGGAAAAAGCCTGTGTTTTGGTGTTTTGCTACTATGTTACTTAGCAGTTTGGCTTAATCGATATAAAACCTGTATTCACAGCACAGATAATAAAATCAGCAAGTATTTAGGCTGTCTGTGTGCTGAGATAACTGTCTGTTGGGTTGACCAGAGTTGTTCTGTGGTTTCCCTGTCTTATATCCATCTGTTTTCCTATACTTAGGGCATGTCAGTCAGGTATAAACTGGGGTCGTCTGTTTCTCTGATGCTTTGGGCCAGAAATCTGTAGGGCAACTGCAGCTGGCGCTGAACCTGCACCAATAAGCCCTGCCGCACCGGTGGTTCAGTCACATGCCGACGTCCCCAGGCACGAGGCCATCTCTCTCCCGCGCTTGTACAGCACCGAGCATGGCAGCGGCCTGGGGGCCAGGAGAAGGGCTCCCAGCTGCGATGAGCATGGAAACAACAGCCAAAACGGAAAGGCAGGGGCACTTCAAGAAACGCCACCACCGTTTAATTTCCCAGATGCTTAGCTGGTTCGAGAGACTCCATCTCCCAGTGCATTTTGCATAACTGCCTTTCTCATGAACCGCTTCCTCCACTGCTAGTCCCATTCCCGGCTCACTTGTTAATTAACAGTTTTATTCTGCTGACAACCAGGACAGGCTCAGCAGACTCCTTAGTGTCTACAGACAGTAATTTGAAAGCTACTGATCATTACGTTTACTGCTAACAGGCAAAAGGCCTGTATGCTGCTTTGGTATTCTGGCCTGCGGTAGATGCCAAGATATATTTTAAAAGATACAAATAGTTGGTTTTGGCTAAAAAATATTTTTGACTGTATTTTATTTTCATTAAAGTATTAACATTTTCACCGAAGCTACTCTTCCATTGAAAAACAAAATCTTAATAGAGAAGGATATTTCAAACTCCTCAAAAAATATTTTTCTGCCCAACAAAGAAAAAATCCTCAGGGGAAAATGCCTATTTTTTTCTCCCAGAACATCTCCTATTTCCAACATTTACCTCAGATCTTTCCTAGCAATCCAACTCAGAGTTTTTTAATGTGTTTATCACAAATGTTATTTATTTTTCTTCACTTCAAGAAATCTTCAACAAATACTGAATTCTTACTAGATTGTAATGGAAATTAACTATTTCCAAGATAGACTAAACTTTACATGAGTAGTACTCTGAGATGCAAAGCATTTGCATTTCTACACGAGGACAGCTAGACGAGGAATTAAAGTTTGTAAAAGCTGTAGTAAGAGATTTCTGAGTTAGCTGGATCTCATTTACAATGCCATTGATCTTTATAATTCAAATAATTATCTTTAAGCTTTTTGAATTTTAATTCTGTCACTTCTCTGCCTTTCATGCATCACTTAACTGCTTTTTGGAGAAAAATAATAAATGTAAAAAAATATACTTCATGACTAATAAAAATTTAATTCCCTAAGGATTGATTAAACTTTGGGGAAATATTCCATTCTGGAAATAATACTTTTTGGGAGTGAGTCTGCACTGGAATGGAAAATGCCATTGTAGTCAGGTCCCGGCTACTGCTATCAGAAGCGCTGAGCCTCCACAGCTCCAGCTGAAGTTCAGCGTGAAACACAATTGCTCAACACTTCTGAAAATCAGGCCCATAATCAGCTCCTCACCTCTCTCCAGCCCCGCCGTGTCAGTCAGAAAATTTCTGCTAATCTTGCTCAGAGCACTGATAAGAGACATGATCAAGGGAAACTCAGTCACACCTTGTTAGGAACAGATGGTGCAGCTGAAATTAAATATAGGTAAACCAAGTTTACTCACTTCTGATTTGAATAATATATTCTGTAGCCATTCTTCAGATGAATTTAACCCACTTTTTGCTTTTAATTAGCACTGCAATGCTGTTAAAAATGGCTATACTGGCTCAGACTTGTGATGCAGACCATTACCTTATCTGAAGATGGTGATGGGCACTACAAAAGAGGAGAGGAATTCCTCGGGAGCAAAGGTGAGGCTTTCCCATTCCAAACTGCTAAAGGGCATCTTAAAACCTATCTCATGACGTTGTCTCATCCTTCCAGCATTTCCTCTTGGCATTTACTCTCATAAATTCTGAATATTCATCATATCTGTATCAGTGTTAAATTGCTTCTTTAAATCCAAAAGGCAAAACTAGGTCATGGAGATAGGGAGGAGGTTTCAGCAGTTCTGGGAAGGACGAGGCTGTGCACTGACTCCAGCAGCAAACAGGAGTCAGAGGGAGATCTGCAGGGTAGGAGCTGCCCGCGATCGCTTCCCATGCCTCCTTCCTCGACTCCCAGGCCCTAAACCCGGAGCTCCACTTCCCCTTCCACCAACTCCAGACCCTGTCAAAGCTTCCCAGATCCTGCAGTCTCCTCTGATCCCCTCAACCCTCCACCCAAAGCAAGGACCTTTCAGTCCTTCCCAAGACCTTGTTCTCCCCCCAGCCCAAATCGCCCCTGCCATCCCCATCCCTAAGGCCCTCCCTGCTTCGGCTCCCTATTTCAGAGCTCGGGACGTGGTCAGTGCCCTGCCAGGGCCAGTGCTGCCACCAGTGTTTCAGAGCAAAACCCTCACTGTACTTCTGGCTACTGAAACCCACTGACATCTTACTGACCACCACAAACAGTCTGGCCCAGACCTCTGTGTGCTCTTTCATGTAGCAAAAATCCACTCAGGTGGCTTTCTGAAAGCAGAAAAATAGCATACACAGGAAAAAAGCCAGAGGTAAGGCTACTTATTCTTGTTAAATTCATGGGAAAACTCTAAGTCCCATAGTTTAATTCTGCCAGGTCTGAAAAAATGTTTCCTTTGAAAGTTTTGAATTTGCCGAATTTCAGAAAGTATCCTTTTGCCCTTTTTATGGGGTAGTGAAAGCAGAATTTCTTTATCTGTCATCTCTAAACAGTTATTTTTTACTTGTCTCTCATTGCCCCTTGCATAGGTCTTCTTAAAATAGACACTCCCCATCTTTTCAGCATTGTCATTAGAGAGATTTTTCAAACACATAATCATGGTATGACCTTTTTCTGATTGCCCTTTAATTTAACAATATCCTTTCTAAGATAGGATGACAGGCCTCCATGAAGTTGTTCATATCTGTGTAACAGTATATATTAATTTACATTTTCTTCCTTATCCACCTTCATATCTTGTTTGCTTTTGTTACCTCAGAGACACCATGAGCACTGATCCTCCCTGGGATACCCACAAAGTTATCTGGGTTCCCCTCAGAGTTCACAACAAAAGTGCGTGGCCAGGCACAGGGATAGGGAGTTTAAGCGGTCTGGCTATGATTTCAGAAGCACTCCTCTGAAGCTGCACCAAAGATGGCACATCCAATCAACCCGTCAGTAGATGGGGACCTGTTCACTAAAAGGAAGAGGTCAAATATGGTTGGGCTAACTAGATTCAAGCAGTCTTTGACATTACTGCAGGCAGATAAGCTGTTGTCCTTTTTCCCTTTAGTATATACTACTTATCACTTCCTGAGCTTGCATTTACTTTGGTACAAGGTTACTCATTTGAGGCTGTGTGTTGGATAACTCTCTGAACTCAACTGTTGTAAATAACTGTGTGCCATCTGCGGATTTGACTAATGACTGAATCGCTTCCCCTTTCTAGATCTTTCTCCTCTTAGAAAGAACCTTAACAAGAGCATAACTTTGAGGCACCCAGCTGCTAACTTTGTATCATGATAAAGGCAGATGAAAGGTGAGAGGCTAAGATTAAAAAAAAAAGTCTCAGATCACTCTGAAAGTACCTAACCATGCATAGTTTTAGTTATTTTAATGGTAACACTTTGATGAATATTAGGTCTTTGCCTTTGAAAGATTATCTTTAGCAGGAGAAGGCATAAAATGAGATAAAAAGAGACAGTGGCTGATCAGGATAACCTAATTTAGCTGTGGATTTTCTACAGGGCTTTAATGGGGTCTGAATTAGGTTCAATCTTAATTAGTATTTTCTCCCCCAAAAGCACCCATCCAAACCCATGACAAAGCCATACCGAGTCTTGACATCTAGATGTCACTGGTTTAAAAAAGCATATTCAAATGTAGGAAAAGGTTATCAGAAGGAGATTTTGCTATGCAGTTTGTAGGATTAGCCCTGAGTAATGTCCTTGACTAACATTGATAATACTCCTTTTGTGGTGAGAAAAGGGAAGACCAGACTGTCCTCACCAAAGAAAGGGAAGGACTGATGCAAGAGCCTGATGACTGAGACTGATGCAAGAGGAAAGCTCCATATAAAAGATTTAGCAGGGCCACAACTAAGAGTCCAAAAAAAGAGTCTATGGAGATGAAAGAAAAAACAGCCACCATGGAGGGAGTGAGAGTATGCCATCTTCTCATCAGGAAAGAAGAACAAGAAGGCAAACAGGTAGCAGAGTTTAAATACATCAGCTAGTGGGAGCGAACATAAAAATAACCAGCTGTTTAAGCTATAGTTTATTGCTGCCAAGGGAAAGGTGAATGCCCTCTGCCCTGCCCTTCCTCCCACAGAGGCATGCAAGGAAACGTTCCTGTAAAAAGGTTAGGCAGAGCAATGGTAATGTCCTTTTACTGTTATGTTTAGCTTATTTGAAGTACCTCAGACAGAGGAACTATTTAGGGCAATAAAATGAGTCAGGATGGACTACAGTTAAGAGTGAAAGCTTTGCTGAGTGCAGAAAAGAGAAAATCAGCTTCCTGTTAGTGTGATCTATTAGCCTGTGAGATAATCTCCCAAGAGCAATCATACTTGCCAAGAGGTACATTGAAGACCAGAACAATTAATGGAAGAATATAGAGCAGTTTACGACTCTGTTGGTACAGAGAAGGACAAAGTGGTCCAACAAGCCTCCTCCTCTTTCCAATTCCAGGTTTCAACTCTGAGCGCTCCCCTGTGAAACAGCATGTGAACAAATGTCTACTCCGTTCCCAGTGTCTGATGAGAGGCACAATTAACTAAAAATAGATGTTCTCTGCACAAACTTCCTTACATGTACTACAGTTCAGAAGGCCTTTCTTACAGATGTTTAATGCCAGTATATTTTTACCAACTCCAAGGGGTAATTAAGATCTAATTCTCCCTTAAATGTGGGCTTGTTGAGGGTGGAGTAATCTCTGAGCACACATGAGTTAAGAAATTGAAGATGGAAAACTAGGTCCTTTAAAGGACTGCTGTACACTGATTTGTAGTCTCTTAGGCTCCAGCTGTATTAGCCCAGCTAAAGTTGTACTATATAGAGGTATTATTTAAGGATTTGCAGAGAAAATGAGGTATTAAAACAAACATAAACAAGAAACGAACTTCTAATTCCTCCCCTTTCCAAAACCCTTACTAATTTGCAAAGAATAAAATATCTCAGTGAAATTAATATACAGCATTTCATTTTGTCTTGCATGTATGAATTGCTTTCATTTACAGTCTAATATGTTAGGAAAAGAGTCCTGACAGAGCCTCACTAAAGGAAAATCTACTCTTACACTCACTCATTGCATTATTACAGACTGATGTGAACACAAAATATCTCAAGAATGCTTTGGGGGGATACAAGCTTCATTATAAAGATAATCCACTGCAATATGATAAAACATAAGGTAGCTATTCACTCTACCATGGCACAGATGAGGACTTTATTTTAAACCCATAGCAGATTGAATTTTTGCATGATGTTTTCTTTAAACTGCCTTGCTTAATCTAGAAATACATTAAAATACTCATCTGCCAGCTGTGCTGGTTTCAGCTGTAGCAAATTGATGATTAGTATCCTCCTGATATTATTTTCTTCACATGGAATAAAGAATGACTGTCATAGGATTACAGAAGAGGAAAAAAATCTAAAGTTCATTATGTCTTGTCTTTTGGTTTTTTTTATCTTACCCTGAATTATTTTAGTAATTAAAAGGACTGCTACAATTAGGCAGATTTGCAAATATCTCTACTGCAGAAATGCACAATGCTGTTTGCCAAGTTTAAAAAAAACACTAACATTTCAGTCTCACTAATTTGTAGAAATTCCTTTCCCAGCTACCTAAAATAACTGTATTCAGTTTACAGACTTGTGATGTTCTGTGGTACATTGATGGCCAAATACAGCCCACTGACTTCAGAAGGAGACAAGCATTTTTGACTCTGTTTGACCTCGGTTTTCAGTCTCCAAAGTCATTTCAATAACTCCCTGTATCAGCTCAAGCACTAGACTGGTTATACTCAGAAAGATACATTTTTCCCTGGTATACTGTTGACAGGTATGAAGTGTTCAATCCTCCAGGATTCTCTCTTTTTCTCTGCCGTAGATGACACATGCATCAAAACCACTGAACTAAGTGCAAGCAAAAATATTATTTTTTCCATATCATTCTTAAGCATATACTGCATCCATTTTCTGAGTATAGGTGCAACATATATTTCCCATGTTTACAGGATATCAAAATCACTTAGTCCATCTAGGCTACATCTATAATAGCCACCAGTGCAGACCAGCAGAAGTGGCTGTGTAAAGTGAAACTGTTAGTGTGGAGCTGATGCCCACCCTGCTCATAGCTTACTTTGGGGTCTTTTAAGTCAGACTAGCTGTAGTCCTCTCCCACAGAGTGATTGCCCCTCGCATGCATTAGATGCGCTCCTGGAGTTAAGTTTCATGCAAAGGGAACCCAGTTTGTGCACTCTGAGGCTGCTCCACAATGAAGCGAAGCATAGTACAGGAGTGCAGCTGAGAGATTCGCTGGAGATCTGCAGATACCCTATAAGTCTCGTTCCCTCTCTCAAAGCTAGGGCCTCCTGGTGTTCTCCTCTATCTGTATTTCTGAGGGCAGTTTCTCAGCCATGATAAACTACACTGGATCCCACTTTTCTTCTCATCATGCATACAAGAAAAGCAAGCTATTTTGCACAGCCCATTAGGATTAGTTTTCTCCTAAAACAGACTACAGAACCTCTTTTAGACTGTCAGATGCTTTTACCTTTCACTTCAGAATGTGTGGATGGCCTCCAAATCTCATATGATAAAAATGACTAATCCCAGATGAAAACTCAGGCACATGTGGCTTCCTGACATGGTTTGTTTTGTCTTCAAGGAGTACAGCCGAAGTGGTTCTTTTTCCCCAGAAACCCAGGACAGTCATAGACCACATATATGTCCATCATCACTGACTTTCAGCAGCAGCTGGAGGGATTTGCAGTAAGTGGAATCTCTATCCCTATTTTGTCCTTGGCCATTTTACTGAGGCATCAGCAGTAGGGCACAGCCAGAGCTGACTCTGACAGTAGTTTTGCAATGTGGGCATTTTTCTGTTCAATCTCAGCCCACTGCCTCACTTCAGACATGCCATCAAAAAGCCATCAGGCAGGGGGTTTATTTGCTCTTTCACCTAGGGGCAGATATGAGTCAGTGACCTTGAGATGAAGGGCTCTATATTTCAGTATCATGCTTCCCAAGAGATGTTGTAACTCAGGCTGCTGAAATAACCTAAAGATATGACTCCTCTAGACAACCAGCTTCATTTGAACAGCAAAGTGACACTTCTCTGGCTTACCCACATAGACTATCTCTATTTTTAAAGATAGAAATGTGGTCTTCACCCAGATCACTACAAATACTTCTCTTGATGTTATCCTTTTACTTTATTCCATATCAGAAAGAGGTCCAGTCCAAAGTTTTCTGAAAAGGAGGCATGTGGAGAAAACTGATTTTTTTTCCTATGATTTTAAATAAGAAAAAAGAGCATGGCTTAGAGTAGGCTGTCATTTTTTCTTTCAGATGTGATCATTTCAGGGCTAGCTGGTAATTCTCAGTGCTTGACTCTGAAGGAGGAATATGAAATGTAACAGATAAAGGCTTTTGTGTTCCATCAGGCTGCAAGTTGACAAATAGACTTAAACCCATTGGCACAGTCCCTACCTTTTTCCACTAATCCAGGGGCAATGTCACTGTCATGTGTAGCAATCATAGAAAATCTGCAAAAGGAAGTCTGTCACACAAAGGACAGGAGTAGGAGTGGGGTTGCAGCCTACAGTACAAATAAGAAAGCATCTCAGAGAATATGCACGCTTAGCTTCCAAAATCCTGGGAGTGAAAAAGAAGACCTATCTTTAGTTGTTGCTCTTTTAGGAGCAATAAGAAAGCAGCAGTATTCTGGAAAGTGAGGTGAAAAAAATGAGAAACTGTGAGATAAGTGAAAGAATAAGATGGCAACCAACTGAACATTTGAAGTACTTTCTAGATACATGTCCATAATATGAGGAATAAATAGGAAGAACTCAAAGGCTTTAAGATTGCATAACTAGTAACACAAAAACGCAGTGGA
Source organism: Apteryx mantelli (assembly GCF_036417845.1). Taxonomy (NCBI): domain Eukaryota; kingdom Metazoa; phylum Chordata; class Aves; order Apterygiformes; family Apterygidae; genus Apteryx; species Apteryx mantelli. The sequence goes on along the minus strand of NC_089979.1, from coordinate 144,897,808 downwards.
ATATAGTAAGTATAGAAGGAAATACCTTGGGAGAGGTGAGGAGTACCTGAGAGATACCATGGTAGAGGGGTTATTTCTGAGGCGTGCTTTCTGAACTTCAGAACAAGTATATCCAATGAAAGACAGTTTTAATGGCTCTGGCTGAGAAAAAAAAAGGAATAAAAGATGGTGTTTTGGTAATGTATCCTCTACTAAATCAATGGGAGGCAGTTGTATATAGTTGTTTTGAGACAAATCTTAGGACAATCCAAGAAAGATAGCCTTTTGGTGAATGGGATCATGACTTTCTTTTCTATATTTTGGCACAATTATATGGTGGGGCACATAATAGTTGTTTTCTTTGAAAGTTCAATTATTAGGGCAATGATTATTTTAAATTTGATTCTGACTAAACTGGAAAATAATTTGGGTGAAAGAGACAGTTATTGCTGGAAAGAGAAAAAATTACAGTAACAAAGAAGGAATTTGTGGACAAGGTCCTTTGTATGGATAATCTGCATTTTAAAAAAGCACAAGAGACCTGGCAGTTACGGAAAAGATTATACCAAATACACAATAGAAACTATCCCAGAGATAACAAGTCTAGTAGAAGACATTTTGACTATATTAGGAGCAGTTTGATGATCTGAAAATGGAAAAAGGAACTGCACATAGAGTGAAAAAAAGGCACATTCTTAAGGAAGGATATAAAAGAATTGATCAGATATGTAAGTTAGACTTAGTAAGACTAAGGCTAAAGCGAGTTGTAACTAACAAGGAACATAACAAGCGACAAAAAAGATTCTATAAATACATTACACGTTAAGAAGTAAAAGGAAGTATTAAGAAGGAGACCAAATAATGAATGACTCAGGGAAGGCCAAAGTATCTAACACACTCTTTCAATCTTCAAAAAAAAGTTAACTATGATCCAATACTTTATTAAATTACATTTTTAAAGGAGATAGGCATGTCTTCCTGAATATGGGAAAGGACAGTGAAAAAAGATAAAGATTTTCAATTTAGCTTAGTCTGATGAATTTCGATTAAGTGTACTTAACAAAGTGACCAGAGTAATCTCTGAATCATAGTACTTACCTTGGAGAGTTGACGAAGGATAGTAGAATTCCCTGAGGATAAAAGGAGGGCAATCACAATGTCACACTTCAAAAGGGGAAAATATCCCTACTTTGGAAGCTACAGACCCGTCCCCTGACTGTTCTTCCTTGAAAAAGTCTGGGACAAGTTATTAAAAAATCTATTCATAAGGTATTAGAGAATCAGATGGTGATAAAAAACAGAAAACATGGATTTATCAAGAACAAATCATGTCAAATCAATCTAATTTCCTCCTTTGACAAGATTACTGGCCTAACTGGATAAGGGAAAAGTCACAATTGCAATTTATTACAACTTTAGTAAGGCTTTTCTAAGATGTGGAATACATTCTAATCTTCTAGTATACAAACTAGGGAATTATCTTCTAGATGAAATCACCCTGAGGTGGGTTCTAAAAAACTTCCGAGTAGTTACCAATGGTTCACTGTCGAGGTATACAGGGATATTTTAAATGGGATCGCCCAAGGAGCTATCCTAAGCTTGGTCTGGTCAATATTCTTATTAATAACTTCCTTGATAAAAAGAACAGTATAAATTCTGCTGCTCTCATTAAACTGGGAAGAGTTGTAAGCACTATGGAGGACAGGAGCAACATTTAAATAATGTTGATAAATTGGAGTGACAGTCCATAATCAATGAGTTCAAATTCAATAAAGATATTTGCAAAGCATCATACATACACCCTCATTATTAAATGAGGGAAAACTGGTTGTACACCAGTGAAGCAAAATAAGATCACAGTGGATCTCACTGACCAAAACCAGACATCCCATTCCAAAGCTTCTGCAAAATAGGCAAATCTCATTCTGTGGTATACTATCATGAGAAAATAATTTTTCATCTCCCATTGACAGTGGTGAGGCCTCTACCACCACACTGGTAGAGTGTAGTCCAAGTACTGGGACCACACATTAAAATGGTGAAAAACTGAAAAGAATCCAGAGACAGAGTAGCAATTAGTACTGTAAAAAACATTACCTCTGAGGAAAATTAGAAAAAAACAGATTAGTTTTGTCTAGGAAGGAAAAGATTGGGAGAAGCTACCACAAGAGCATCCAGTGTATAAAAAACTGTTATGAATGGGATGGTGATTGACCATTATTCAGGGGGGGATGTATATGATAGGTAAGACAAAAAAACTTAATTTGCAACATAGGAGATTTTAGGTTTGATATTGCAACAAATATTTTTCATTTTAAGACTAGCTGGAACACTGTAATGGACTACCTATTTCCTTTGGGCTTGTAATACTTTTGATTATAGAAAAAAAATTTCCTTCGTTTGTTTCATATTAAGTGAGGATAACAATAATTCAAAGAAGTCTTGTTGCCTTCAAGCAATATTTTCTTCCTGGGTCAGCCAAAAGCCTGTCAAAAATTGAGAATTATGCACCTAACACAGGACTTAGACAGACAGCTAATCTTTAAGCCCAAAATTTATGAGGAAGAAGTTCCTTGTTCAACAACTACCTCCCCTTGAGCTCATTTGGAGCTCCCTGTCTGGCTGGAAAATTCCCTGTGTGCCTACAGTTCTGCTTTATGATTGCTCAGAACTGCCCAGCCTGAGCTGCGGGGCGTATTTAAGCCTTAGTGGGATCCAGAATAATGCCTAAATATCCAAAGAGTACAGTCTGGCAGATGTTTTCACCACATACCAACAGAACAATAAAAACAATTTCATGCAAAAAAGGCAGCTAGACATCTTACGCTTTGTATCATAGTCTACTGCTCTACAATACTTACTGAGTCTGTCCTCGAGGGAAGTCCTGCTACCCAGTCCCAGAAGGCTGCTCCAACCATCACGTTAGAGACTGGCCAGTTTCTGACTTCATGGAAGGTAACTATCCACCTGCCTCTATAGATATTACTTCCAGAATAAAGCTGAGGCTGAGGCTTATTTTGTAGAAAGTCCATATTGTCCCATATCTTTCCTAGGAGGACAAAAAGAGGCTTACAGTAAGGCTGTAGCATCTTTCATTCTGATCTTTTCGTTTAGGTAAAAAAATTTAAGGGTTGGCAATTGAGAGCCACTCCTGAGTTTGCAACAGGCAGAATTTTCCCTCTGTTCCACCACACATCACAACCGTTCCCCTGCGTGTAGGGTGTCTTGAGCATTTTGCTAGTCCTTAAGGCCATTTCTCAAACTGATGACACTCTTAATGACCTAAAGCAAGGTCTAGTGAGTGGAACTAACCGCATGTCAATACAGTGATTTAACATATTCACTGAACTACTTTGCATGCACAATATCTCTGTTTTTTTCTGTTGAGAAGGAACAAATGTTGAATCAGGAAGAATCTAGAAAGAATTCAGCCTGACAGAAGAGGACGTAACCTAAAAATATGACCTACTTCAGCAGCTATTTATAGTATATAACATAGTCAAAGGTAAATGCTCTCAGTTACTTAATATTCCTGGAACTTGCTATAAAATGTTAAGAATTAAATTAAACTAAAATTGAATGCATCAGTTATCTAACTACAGATATACTAGAGATAACCTACCGTTCAGTTCCCTTTGTAAGCCTCTGCATTCCTGTGGGTCAACTTCCATTACTCATTCATTCAAACAGCAGTCATTTGAACCTTTCTTTATTTTATTTTTTTGCTTTTTGTTACATTTTCCTTAAAATAGAGCTGGGATGCAGCATATGTAATTAATGATATGACATCTTTGTTTTTTCTATTTAGAAACATTCACTGCGTTTTCCCAAATGTTCTCATTACTCAAAATTTTTTGCTGGATTGTTTCTTCACGTAACTTTTTCCTGTAGTTTTTCATTAGGATTCTGATGTTACTGTAAAAAATTGGACTTGCAATGAGTGGAGACATGAGATTTATATCTATCTGCCTGCATATCATCTAGGCTGCTTTATAAAGTTTCATTTGTGTAGAGACCTTTAAAAAATCATAGACAAACAATATAAAGATTCGACCTGATCACAACATGCTGGATACATTTTTTTCTGATGGCAGGTATTTGCCACTCACTTGAACGGTTTGCAACAGCTTTCTGAGTGCTGCATCATTGTCTAAAAGATATCTGAGTTTTTGGCTAGACTGTCTAGTCACTTAAAAAGAAGGGAGTAGGCAAGGAATGAAAATGAGGATAAAAAATATGGCCTTTTACCCAGAGTTCTAGTGCTTTTATAAAAGTTATTATCTGTAAGTGTTTGAAAGGACAAACATATATGTGAAAACCCAAAGCAATCACAAAGAGGAAGTACATTCCTGCAAATGGCTATATTAAAACTCTAGCAGTGTTCTATTTTGCTCCTCTGCCCACCTCCTAGTAAAGATCCAAGAGTAGGTAAGCCTCCTCTCTTCCTTTTTCTCACTGCTTCTCCTCCCTTCTTTCAATTAGTCATCTCTGTCCCCCGCTCTTTCTTTGGCACAGGGCTCCACCTCACCATTCGCACCAACAATCGGGGCGGATGACTCCTGGCTGTGACAGCCTCCCTACATCAACATGAGCTTATGCCCCAGCTTTGGGGCAATGTGCATCAGTCTTCAAAGAGTGACTAAACTGAATGCACCAGAGATACAGTTAATTGATTGCTCTCCTAGTACTGGTTCACTACCTTTCCCTCTATTTCTTCCTTTATAATACAAAGCAAAAGATTAGTCTAGCAGCTTCAGTTCGAAGTTAAGAATCTATGAAGGACTTTATTTTGCAGCACAACTGGCTTTCCTAAGAACTAACCCAGATTACATATATTTCAGTGAAAAGATGTGTTACATCAATGGGAAAAAAAGGAAAAAACATCCATCTAATTGATATTGAAATGTTCAGATATGTCCCTGCCGGGTCTATTTATCAGTTTATCCAGTACTGTTCACTCTTATCTGGGACACACATGCTACATTACAGAAGCAACATTTTCACTAATATTTTCTCTGATACAGGAAGTTTCCATCGTATGTGTCTCCTATTGTCTTTAGATAATAATAATATTGTCATCAGTAGTGACTTCACTAGCTTGTGACAGGCTATTCCTTTGCTGAGCTTCTCTCCAGACAAGCACACAGTATCTTTACCATTTGTCAATGACATAAAACACACGGAACAGCAAATGCCAAAGCCTAGATGCCATAAAAATGCTATTCTTTCTATTTTCTATATTTGTGGTGAATCAGTGGAAACATAATGAGGAAGAATGAAAGGTATTTTTAAACTTACTTAAAAGATAATTAAGGAAATTCTATGAAAGTGATGGAAAGACCTGATTTAACAAAATATCTCTCTATAAAATAATATAAAAGCAGTATTTTCAGTGATATAAGTAATAAAAGCTTAAAAATAACTAGTTTGAATATCCATTTACATTTTCATTGCTGACATTCTTTCTTTTTATTATTGTCATATCCGAAAGTCCAGCTACACCCTGACATTCAAGAAAATGTGCTCTTACCAGGCTCTGATTTGAGCCTATGAGATCTTTATTGAAGTTCATTTTATGTTCTTTATAACCTCCCTCCTTTCTTTGTGCTCTGCAACTTGTGCTGAAACTGGTATAATTGATGCACATATCACTTATTCAACCAGTTAACAAGCAAGTACTCAGAACATTTTTAGCATCCAACAAATGTTCATGGACCACTGAAAACCAAACACAGTATCAGGTTTCTGGTTTCAACTTAAAGCAGGATCTTCACCAAGATATATATTAATAGCACCTTATCTGGTTCATATATCTGACAATGCAACATTTTTACAACAGTCTACAGCTAAAATGGCAAGGGGTGAGGCAGCATATTCCTAGAACTTAGAACACTGTCCTGTATTGGACACTGGAATATAGCAATGGTCATCCACGCACTTTAAACATAAATCTCTGGTAAGCAGAAATAAGCATGTGTTTTAAGGCAGCTTAAGCTGTTAATAACCTCCACTTTAGTGTATATGTAACATTTTTATCATTTGTACAAGTGTACAAGGATCCATTTTTAACATCTTAGGGTGTCTACCTCACTATGGTGATTTGTATCACTACAGGCTATTTCAGAAAAAAAAAAATTATGGGATTTAATCATTTTTACCTTCAACTGCTTGGCATGCAGTCTTTATAGTCAACGGCATCTTCCCTTTTTATCTCTTTCAGGTTGCCTGAAACTGCTGATGTCCAATGTTACAAAATGTGCTGATGTCACCTAGATCTGCAGCCCTTTGACTGATGCCTCCATTCATAGTATTGGTAAAGCTCACACTTAACCTTACCTACCTATTGCTAGTGCCTTACCAATTAGGCCTTTAAAAATTAACTCCCTCCTGGAATTTTTGTTCTTTGCACTAAGAGCTTAGGGTGCAGTTTTACAGCTCTATATTTGAGCTACTGACTGTGGATGCCACACCAAAATCAGAAACTCAAGCCCAGGTTCAGCATGCAATGAAAACTTTCAGTGGGGAAAATTTTGGTATTTTTACTCACATTAAGTTGAATCACAGTCCTTAAAAACCATCAGGAATAAGGAATAAGTGAGCATGGGTACGCATAACAATATGGATTTCAGCAGTTAGGAATAATCATAGCTATTCATGGCTGTTGGTGTAGTTCCAATAATTTATATGCTTTAAAAATTCTGAATGATGGGATTCTTCCTCAATTTGGAATACAAATTGGGTTTGTCTGGGTATGAAATACATCCTGTGTTTTGGTGAGCATGTGAAAAAGTGACATTCCTGAATTTTTCATCATATAAAAATATTTTTATAATATTTGTTTATTTACAAAAGTCTTGAGAATTATTTTAACCCAAAATGTTACTTAAGAGAGTGAAATTGTATGTGAAGTGATCATTTCCCAGTTGTGGATACTTCAGTAGTACAAGAGATATTTGCTTATTTTAGATTAATTTCCAATATTTTTGCAAAATGGAGCTTCTAAGTACAGATATGAAGGAGGGTGGCAGATGTTGAACATTATGAAAAGTAAATTTTATTAGACAAAAAAACATTAAAACCATTTATGATAGGTGAAAAGCAAGGAGACAATAAATTTCATTTCATGGATAGTGAAGTTTTTCAGTTCAGAGAACCATTTAAAATATCTGAAATCTGATTCCGTGTCTCTTTCAAGAACTGAGAATGGAATAACTGTCCAACCGCACTTATATCCAAGCTGAAAAAGGATACTAGAAATTATCACATGGAAGGTGTAATTTGGATAGGTGCACAGTAAGAAATAAATCAGTTCCTTGTGATTTTGTATGGCTATGAGGGATGTATTTTGCTCCCCACAATATCTGAGTACCAAAGATCAAACTATAATGAACACAGCTACATTTTGAGACAAAACAGTTGGAAGGTTGGCAGAAGCATTTGAAAGAAAAGATCAACACTATTAGCCAGTACATTCAGATTTTCTGAACTAAAGGCCATGGAGGTGGGTGGAAATATTTGCATTAATTTCTATGGAATTTAGTTCTGTCCTGAAGCAAATGCTAAAAAAAACAAAAATTCCAAAAAAAAAAAAAAAAGAAAAGAAATGTAACTGTTGACATAGTTTGACAGGAGACAAATGTGTTATATACAGGTAGTATGTAACAAGCAAACAGAACATACGCCCATGACTGCCTGTACAGAATGGAATCACGGCTTATCAACACCGTGCCGCAGCTTCTTCTGTTTGGCTGACTAGCTAAATGTCCTTATCTCATGATGCTCCGAAGTGGCAAGGACCCTGTTCTGCTGATACTACCCAGTTATGAATGGCCATGTTAGGCAGCAGAGTAACAAACATTAAGTCCTTAGTTTACATGTTAGTCATTTACTGTTATCTTTGTATCTTTTTTCTTTTTTTTTTTCAGGCATTCTAGAATCATCAAAATCTTAAAAACATACTTCCTGGTCTTGCAGAACTCTTTAATATTTTTGTTATTGGACTTGCTGCACAGTCAGGTCAGTTTTTGCAATATTAGAGAATTCATTATCGCTATTTATTTATAGCAGACTACAAAGGTTTGGGAATGGCAGGTATGTACACAAATAAATCAGCACTAATTGTCATCAGTGGTGACACATAATCCCACAGCAGAATTTCCCTCCAGACTCTCACGTAGCATCCTTACCACCTCTTGTCACTGATCCTCCCCAGCTTTAGATGTGCTGACTGGCAAGTAGGAAGTGAGAGAACATCCAAGGACTCTTCTACCTTATTAAATTAGACAGGATTGGGGCAGGGGACCTTGAAATATTTGTATTCTAATTTGAAATTCTTCTTATGAGCTGTTAAAACAAGGCATGTTGATGCTTACAATTAGACCAAATTCACCCAGTTTTTTTAGCATGTGTCCAGTTCTAAGCACATAAAGAACCATAGTAAAAATTCTTTTCAAACCGAGTGTTTTCCATATGACCCTGTTTACGTTAATAGTTATCAGTATAGTCATATTTTGAATCACAATAGTCACATGCTAGCTTTACATCAAAGAAAAGCCATAATGGATTTATATTGTATTTATGCCCTGAAGGTGCAGGGCAGTGAATTTCACTCTCTGTGATCTTCAGCACTATCCTCCAAGCCTACACATACACATACACAGATATGCGTATAAATACAAATATATATGTGGTCTCTAGGAAGTCTAGTAAGAAATAAGACTATATGTCTTACATTTTTCCTCAGATATTGTGGAACAGTCAGGAAAGAAGACCTATGGATCTTTTGGAAAAGTCTTTAATATTTTCTCAGATGAGAGGACCCTCTATACATTAATCATATTAAATGTACAGTGACATGATCGCTATTGTAGTAAGGACATATAGCAGTAAGCTTAAGTCTGGCTTTATTCATGTGTCCGCAGTAAGTCCACTGCTAACCAACGTACCAAATGAAAAGTCATTGCTCCAAAGAGCTGACAAAAAAACAAGTATACTTTTAGTAGACTCTGAGATGTAGAAAATGTGATACAGTGTGTTCATATACTGTAAAAGTGAGATATTTTACATATATATATATATACAGTAGGACCTATCAAGAAACAGCTATTCAATGGCTAAAAAGAAAGATTAAAACAAAGCTGTCTGCACTAAAATAGAAAGAGAAGCAGTTTTACAGTTTTAATTTCCCAGTGCAACAACACATTTGCAGACTCTTCTTCAAACTGAATATATTTTAATGTTGGTAATATTTACCCATCAAATACCACAGGGAACATTCTCAAAAAAACCCAACTGGTAATAGTGTGGCTCCTGCCAAGAATGCTCTGGATTTGGTCCAGCTGTCTCCCATTATTTAGCTACTACTTTTCAAATTTCATAATAAACTTAATTTTGAAACAGTATTATACAAGTTTATTTGATTTCCTGCACTTGCCTCTTGGCAAAGAAAAAGAAAAATGAACCAGTATTGACAAAGACGGCTTGTACAGATAGGTGATTACAAAGCAGCACATCAATCTCATTCCATCATGATGCAGTAATATGCATGGTGGGCACAAGTGCAGCCAATGAATAAAATATTTAATTTGAACACCATGAAAAACGAGACAAAAGTGAAGAAGGCAGCGATTTTACATAAACAAATGAGTGTACTTCCATAAATGCTCTTAAGAGATTTTATTTTATAGTGGAAAAAAAACGCTATAGGATTTATTATTAAAAGAATAAAATTAATTTTTCTTTTTACCTGCAGAAGAAGAAGAGGAAGCAAATAGAATGCAGAACCTATTCAGGCCTTGTTTCCACTAGAAAACAAGAGATTCAATCAATATCTAGGGTGAGATGTTCAGTAGCTGCACTGTCATGTGCAGTTTCCATTGGCATAATAGAAAGACATTGATTTACTCTACCTAAGGATTTGGCCCCTAGCATTTTGCTGTAAGTAGGAAGTTCTTAAAAGTTAAGAAATGCTTAAGAGAAAGGTTCCTCCTGTAAAGCAGCCCATGTCTACAAACCAGGGATGTCAAGTAGATACTAGGTAATTATCCACTCATGAGAAGATCCTTCACTGTGATAGCAATTTACTCTAGGCAAGGTAGTTCAGAAACAAAAGATGGGGATTATCTGATTGGATAGCTCATGCAGTCACGTAGAAGCACGTATCCAAGATTAGAGAAAAGACCTTTAATGCAGGCAGCGCAAAGGTACGAACACAACGTTTAGTTCTCTGAGGTGATCAATGCCCTCCACCTCTCTAACTTTAATTGCAGCTGAAAATGCTCAAACACTAGTTGAAGGAATGTACATTCACATCTCCCCTGAACTTTGAACTCAGATGTCATGTTCTTCCCAGTGGCCCAGTCTTTTTTGATTTCAGTACTTCTTTTCATGGCATTCAACATACGTAAGATTGACTATGCAAGGCCAACAAAAGATGCATCTAGCACACATCTTCCACAGAAAAAGCAGAATGACTTGGGTTGTGCTGGAAGACACAAAAGGAAACCACTCAAAATGATATAGGATCTGTCCCTGCTGATATTTGGAGTCAAGGACCAATCTCAACTATTCTGAACCACACAAGTCATCCTACTACCATATAGTCCATTTAAACCACCTACACTACATTGTTGATACCCAAAGTAGAGTTCCAGTGCAATTTAGTGTGTGGACTACCTGTCTTTCTTTTCAGGATAGTCCCTGACAGAGAGAGGAAGAAAGGTACAGGACTGTGAAGCAGAAGCAGAGCATGGAGGGATCAGGGCTGACAGAACTGCTATACCTGAGATCATCAAAACAAAATGAATTTGAAACATTGCAGAAAGTGGCAAGCTAGCAGACAAGTAGCAGTAAGATCAGTCTAATCAAGATGGACAGATAGTGAAAGTTTAACTATGAGACAGACAGCAGCTAGAGCCAGGCTTCAGAATAATCTTAAAGTCTACCTTAACTATCAGTGCGTAGACATTGTCACACAAGCAACAGGAATTGTATGTTCTTATCTAGATACCCTTGCCACATCACTATAATCCATCTAGTTCAAAGCTTATCTGTAGAAAGTTTTTAGAAAATACCACAGTTCTGTGCTGCCTGTGTTAGCCCATGGTCTCATGGATCATTTAACAGCTCGTGGCCACTGGAGGAGTAATATGTCCTGTGTATAATTCACATTGTCTTCCCCATGAAAGCAGCAGAGATACAGGGGTTAAGGAGCTCCCAGTGATAAATGTGCAACAGTTAATCCTGATGACCAAGAATAAAGAATGAAAAAACTGAGATCATCTTTTTTCCCTCACCACCTCACCTCCAAAGGTAAAATATGTTACCTTCAGTTCTCACAAGAGCATCCTCTATGGAAGATGAACTACAAAAATGCAATTATTTCTGATCACTACTGTGTGAACTCAAGACTATGCTTCTTCCTTTACTTTGGGACAAGTTTTAGTGACGCTGTATTGTCAAAATGAGGTCTTATATTAGTCATGAAAAAGATAAGAAAGGATTTTTTTCCCTCTGGCTACCCAATAAAGCATTAATTATAACATATAGCAGATCAAATTGGGTTTAGGCTCTTAGAAAGAGAAATGTGTTAACAGTCTAAAATATGTATGCCACGTTTCAACAAAAAGGACATTTTGCTAACAAGTTAGAAGATCCTCAGAGAGGCAAGTCAGCATTATTTCTACCTAATTTAAGGGAATCCTTTGTTTGGGCAGCTGCTGGCCAGAATCTGAAGTTCTTTTTTAATTGGTACATTTGTGTTTGCTGTATGCCAGCTTTACATCCTGCTTTTTTTCACATTCTGCCTAGCGTTCATTGGTGCTCATCTGAGGTGCCAGTTAGCCTGCCATCTGCACTAGTCACTGCTGCATTGAAATGTGCCTTTGCTTTGCTTCAGGAATCAAAGAAAAAATTATGAACAATTGGTGACTCAATGGCCAAGCTGCACTCAGATCAAGATGTGGGTTAGGAAAAGCTAAAGACGGCTTTTAGACCCATCTGTAATTCTATAATCATGGCTCCTGTCTCACATCACATCAGTCAGTTCCTTGGAGCAATTTACAACAGTTTCAGGGCTGTTCTACCTGAATATTCATAACCTACAATACTCAAGATATTTTGAGCATACATCATTTTCAGTGGCTATGCATTCCTGTCCTGAAAAATCTAATATCCTGGCATTAAAATTGATACATCATTGAAAAATAGACATGGGTATCCTAAGCTAGCCTAGTCATCTGGCTTTTACAGTTGTTTAATGCTCAGAGACTGGTACAAAGTAAAGTTAACATATCAAGAAGCCAGAAGCTGTAACATTGGCAGAAATAACACAGCCATAATAAAAGTAAAAAGCTTCATTCAGCTTCCTCCTATGAAATACAGAGCATTTTATTTATTCCGTATTGTTATCATCCAGTTGCTATTTATCATATTGTTGGAAAAAAGTGAGAAATCTTTTTGCAGTTGTGTTAATGAAACTACATTTCAAACAAAGTTGAATTTCATGATTCAATGAGTTCTCCAATCCTACTACCTGCTTTCAAGCAAATAGTTTGGTAAGAGGGAACCTACACACAGTAGGAGAGGGGAAAGAAAGCAAATTTTTCCCAAGACCATGTATTTGACATCCTGTCGCTTATATCGCACACTTCTGACAGAGATAGGCTATCTTTTGCCTGCTGATAAGGAGACACAGAGTTGAAGTCAATGAATCTTTCCTACAGGAAACTGTAATTCATCACTCACTAACGGAATGTGGAACAGCCCCTACCCACTGAAAATATGATTTTCTTTGAAATGAAAAGATGCCTATTTAATCATTCTGTCATGACACTTATTTTTTAGAGACAGCAATGATATTTTAAAATAAAAAAAGAATTGATTTCTGCCTTTAATAAAAAATTTAAAAGGAAGAACACACTCAGGATAATAACAATCATTAGCAAACTTTTTCTGTTACTTATTTCTTTGTTCATAATGCAGCAGTAACTGGAGGATCCCTTCTAGACCAAGGTCATAAGCGTCACAGAGTCTGCATACAAATGCATTGCCCCAGCCCAGCCCACCTCACTAAGACACCTCAAAAAGCTTATACCACCCAAAATTTAATATTCTCTGTGAAGGAATCTATTTTTCTCCATTGGCTATACAGGGAATGAGCAATCAAAACTGAGTATGTATGACTGGACAGGATAGACCATCATTTTAGCAAACGTGGTAAGTTTCTTTTTTGACTGGTTAATGACTTGAGCATCAGACTCTTGTACCTTTACAGGGCTGGATCTATTTTACAATTTGAAAGTGTCTTTACATTTTAAAGAGGTCCCCCAGTGATTTCAGAAGTTTTATTATGGAATAACAGCTTTGCTTGGCTGGACGGATGTGCTGAGACATGATACACATCCCAAATAATCATGTGAAATCTCTTGATTGTAGAGACTGAAGAAGGATAGTAAACCACCAATGCTAACTGGTTAATTGAGATCAAACTATGGAAATATTCCTGTCAAACACATAAAAAGAAATGCCAAATTACTTTAAGGGTTGAATTTAAAGTGATAGTGTCAAACACCTAACTGTTCCCACTAGGTTTAGGATAAATGTTTACAAGAATAAGGCACCTGAAAATCAGATTGTTTAGTAAGGTGTCAAGAATGAATTTAAGAGTCAAGCAGGACTAGTTTTCAAAAGCACCACTTATTCAGGCTTTCTCTCCAAACTCCATAGGAACTGCTAGAAATCTAGCTGTTGAAAACAGAGCATTTAGCTGGAAAACTCAATGCGTATTTAAGACACCAAGTCTCAGGCAATCAATTTGGAAAATCTTTGTCCATTTGTTTTCCTGTAAAAGGCAAATAAAACTAACCTGTTTCAGTTGCCAAATGTGCTGAAGGAAAGCAAGCCCCTCTTGAAAGTAAATGTTATCATCAGTAAAATAAGATCACCTATTTCATGTGCTCTCAAAACAAAACTAATCATTTTGTGTAAAACTTAAAGAAAACAAGCAAAACAGAGTGTAGAATGCTACAAAACACAGATACAATTTTTCAATGGGATTTGAAGCTCAGACCCAGAACTACAGCCTTTGGGTCTCACTGAATTTTTATTTGAGCACAGCAGTGACTTTTATTACTACTCTAATACACAGGAATTTTTCCTAGAGAAAGTACTGAGAGCTATTTTCCTCTTGGGTGTTTCAGAGTAGGACAACCAAATGGCTTTGCAGGGGCACTTGTTCAAGTGTGCCACAATAGACACTGCGTATGCAGTGAGCAGCCTGGCCCATGAATATTGTGTTGATTCTCTCACGCCCATAAGGCTAAAAAAAATCCTAGCTCTTATTTTATTTTCAACTTACATGTTGTTTCTTTATCTGAAAGCCCTTGTCACAGAGCAGTCATAACACTGGTCTGTGGATGTTCATTCTCTCTGAAGTGATAAATGGCCAATTCATAATAGGGCTGGTTTGAGCACCAGCAATCAATATGGGCACTAGTATGGTTTCCACAGCCGTTCTGGTTCTTATCAGTGCGCACAGATGACGATAACACAAAAACACTGATATCAGAGCATTATTTGGTTACCTCATCTCTCTTTACTGGGGGACACTGCCCTTCATCAGTCTCACCAACAAATCAATTGGTCACTTAAGAAGATGTCTGTAAGTGCTCATCTTGTCTTTTGCTTCAAATGTATTGCAACCAGTTTTCTGTTAAGTTGCACATAAAAAGAATTTGCTGAAGCTCTGCAATTGGGATAAACCAAGGAACCTGATTTACTGAAATAGCTTAGAAATGGTTTAATACTACAGTGGTGTCAACAAAGCAGATTTTTAAAAATTTTCTCCTGACAACAGAGGGAAAATATCCATTCCAAAGCCATGCATAAAAGGAATCTTTTTTTTTTTTAAAGCTTTCCCACCTGTCTTAAGGGGAAAACAACATTCACTTGAAGTGCTTTGAGATCTACAGATGAAGACAGCACTATTAACTGCATTTTTAAAAGTGAAGTGACAACCAATGCTGTAAAAAAATATATCTTCACCCTAGCAGATCTGACACAAGAGAAAGGTGAAAATAAATAGAAAAATAATGAAGCAATGTTTACTACTTCCCAAGAGTTTCAGCTTTCCTAGATCCATAGTTCTTTTGCCTCCTGGAGAAAAATTTCCATTCCTACTGTTGCCTTTTATTTATGGAAAGGCTGAAGAACTTGCAGTTTTTGATTGAACTTCATTCAGGCTGTGACCACATGATTTTTTCCCCTATTATTAGTGAGTGACATTACAGTATGTATTAATATATGGCTCACCAATGGTATGTGAAAGGCCTGGTATTGGCTTCAAAGCTGTAAGTCCAGAGTGTCATGGATAAGATTCACTGCATATGTGATGAGGAATCAAGGCTCACAAGAGTGGCCATTTGTGCAGGCTTTCTGAATATCCACCAGCTATGCTTCAACACAACAGAGCAATAGATACAAAGTCTGAAAGCCCTCAGCAAGGACCCCTGTCCAGTTAAAGTGTCAAGCTACCACACTTCTGCTCAACTGTTAGCTCCCTCTGCAAACTCATCTGTACAGGGAGATGCTGAAATGCTGTCTTTCCTGCACTGCCAGCATAGGCCATGGGTTTGCAGAATTAAGCTAATATCCTCTGCCTTCCACATGCACAAGGTTGCATCCCATTTCCAGTCTGCAGTTAATAACTAGCTAATTCTCTACTAGGCTGTCTTTAAATGTCTCTTGTCCACCTACTGTTCACCAAAGGCACTTCTCCCTTTAGGGGCAGCCTTTCCCCTCAGTGCATCATTCCACCTGCAACAAGTGAACTTGAGCTCAACTCTAAGTGTTGCTGAGTAATACTGTTCAGAAGTAAGTTCTGAAACATGTCACTAAAAGAAACCTAGTCAAATACTAAAACACTCATGTGTCATATATCTATGCAGGGCTGCCCACAGAACCAGTCACTGCTGCGTAACAGTTTTGGTCCAGTGCTGAAGAGAATGAAGCACAAGCTGTAACGTAGTAGGTCTACTTGAATACCGCAGAAAACAGGCATAGTCACAGGACGAAATGTCACATGTTGCAAAAGCACATTAGAAGTGTTTGTATCAAAGTCAAGTATAGCCAAACGGATGAACTATGATATCAAAAACATAAAAATAATGGCTAACAAGGTTAAAGGTAATTTCAGAAATCACCAGGTATTTAACCGCTTATATAGATGAAATGCACTATTTTAATAACGCTGTCATTACATAAAATTTTCCACAAGCATGTAATGATTTAGAGAACCCAGACAACATTTAGCTCTGCAGTGTACTACACTCACAACAGTGATAATGTATTCATCTTGATCACTGTTCACAGATGTCTTCTGCACTGAGAAGCCCTGATGGGGACTGTGAACCCAGTTCTGGGGAGTCTTGGATGATATCTGTGTACCCCACAGGAGTGCCCATGCCTAGTTGTCTAGTCCTGATGGCAAGGACTCACTGATTGCCTGGACTGACACATAACAACACTTACTCAGATTCCACATCTCTGATTGTCAAATTGTCTGTAACCATGCTGTCTGCAGAGGTTGTAAAGCACTCCAGCACCAGACAAAGATTTTATTTTCATGAGTGACAAAACGATCTATACTGGGGCAGCTGGAAAGATGCAGGTTACATTATTTAAGCTGATAAACCAAAAACCTGGCATGGTAGCAGCTGAAAAAAACACCTTTAACATTTCAGGAAAGGAATGTAGATTCCTTTGCTGATGGGCAGCACACCTGCCCATACTGACCACTCCCTTCTAAAAAGATGATGCCATTTAAGACAGTACAATAGACACCAAATAGTAAGCAATAATCTCTATGTAATGGAAAAGCTATCGAAACCATGGCTAAAGACCTACTGCTGTTTTTATTTCAGCTTGCCCAGATTCTCTATTTTTTACAACTTTCTTTTTCTTGATTCCACAGATGTTAGTTGAAATTATCTGTGCACTTACAGCAATATTTTCTACAGCACATTTCAAGTTCTATGCCTTAGCAATGGCCATTAGATTTAATTGGTAAGGGTAGCATTCAGAGTCCACATACACAATGCAAGGACTGTAAAACAACCCTAAATCTACCCTGCAAACAAGAAAGGAGAGTTTGCACTTCAGTTTCTCTGGTCTTTGGAATCAACTTGAATAGCAGTGGAAGCAGAATTAAATACTCAAGGTTCTTATGCTCTCCGTGGTTTTTATCATTTTCCTAACTTCATTGCTCTACAATTTCATCACTACCTGACTGGCAACAACAAAACAAATTAATTAAAGAAGGGTAGAAAATAACTCAATAAAAACTGAATTTATTTTAGAAAAAAACCCCAAAGGTTTAAATCTTCTTGGACTGGTCCTTTGATGTGGATAATTTTCAAGAGTGGGACCTTTTACAGACTGAAGGATCATGTGAAGTTTTATCCTTAGAGTAATCAAGTTCCAGTGAATCTTCTGAAGAAAATGAAGTGTTAATAACAGCAGAGAGTGCAAAGCTATTAAATCTCAAGGTCCAAAGTCTCTAGTGTATTAAAATAAGCAGTGCATGTCTGCAAATTTAAGCAAGGTAAAGGCAAACATTTCTATTGCACATTTCTTTAAGAGAAGATAAAGAGCACTGAATCAATAAATCACTGAAAAGATTATTATTTTGTATAAGCTGAAGGTCAGTGCAGGTCATTCCCACTAAAGCAAACAGAATTTGTTAATTTAATCCAGCAGATTTGGCAGGGAAACCAAACAGGAATTTAATCAGCAGCAGAAGGTGGTGAACATCTCTGAAAATTAAATAATCATTGTGCCAGACAGTAAACATCATTACGGAAGGAAAAAAAGGAAAGAACAAAAGTGTCCCCTTTTCATGCTGTTCATTATCTTCTTCAAACAGGTAATAAACGATTTAAAACAACTGCCTCTGAAAAACAAAAACACCACATATATGAATAGACGTTCAATAGTTTAGCACAGCATTTATGATGACATTAAATTTCTCTTAACTATAGCTCTTCCTTCTCCTGTATTGTAATTCTTTCTTTAAAAGCTGCCTCATGATAAGAGACACATACAGGAATATTTCTATTACTCTAATAAAAATAGAGATTTATTTATTTTTCACCTTTTTCTAGTCTATAGCACAACAAAAAATCAAAAGCTTCCAAATACATTTTCTTGTATTTTGCAAGAATTGCCCAAGATGGGATGTTGAGATCTGTGGCTGTTCAGCACAGTATGTGCTGCTACTTGTCTGTTTGGGATTCCAACAACTTTTTCCTTTATGCAATACTGAAATTGCAAAATCATCTCAAGCCATCAGCATTTTATTTCAGAGATGAAGTTATTTCTACCACAAAACACTTCTCTAAATCAGTCCTTCCTACATTTAATTATATGTCTTTCTTCCCCATATTTTTATTCTATTCTCATATTGTAAGAAGATAAACTGTGCCCTTAATAAGCAGAAATTCAGGTAATCTGATGTGGCAAAATAGTTCATGTCTTCCACCGACATGAGACTTAATCCTTGTGGTTTATGAAGGAAATTCATAAAAATGAAATCTATATTCTAAGATTAAAATAAATCTTTTGCTAAAGTCACTTAAATGATTCTGTACCCAGTAGAGTTTTATTAATCTGTAGAGACCTCATATTCACCGTGGTTAAATTTCAGACTCCTGCAAATATAAAGGGAAAAAAAAATTATATTTGAAAAATTTGGGGACAATCTTTTGTTTATAGTGGAAAACTCAGTAGTTCAGAATTCCCAGCTTATACATTGATACATTAATATGTATGGAAGAGACTGATTATTTCTCTATTAAATCACTTTTCAGAATTTTCATAATATTCATTTTAAGTCTTATATCCAAATTGTTAGCAATCTTTGATCAAACTATTAATCTTCCATTTTTAGGAAAGGGAGCTTTTTTTTAAATTCTAAAAGCAGAAAGCTTGTTTTCAGTTATCTTGGCAGAACAGCAGACTTTTAGGACCTTAAAGGTTGTTACTTACCTTAATAAAAGCTACATGCTCACCAAAGAACTGAATCAAGGAGGAATTCAGCCACAATCTAAGATATGCAGGCTTTTTATCACAGTGGAAAATGTGAGACTAGTAGAATAAATCAGAGATTTATATCAAACACTACATTTACATGGGTAGGTTAAGGAAACACAGAAATTGCAAATGTATTCTCCTGACCTGATCTAACGCCCCTTCCGTTGGCCAGAAGTTAAAAGGAAGGCAAAGAAAGTCATCTTGGAATTTAAAAATCCCAGCACTTCCTTAATTTAGTGTTTATTTTCATTTGAATAACAGAAATGGTTATGCTGCTGGTGACAAGAAACAAACATGCTGAAATCATCTTTGATGATGCTCAATGAATAAATGGTTTCTTTCATCTGAAACAATTTAAAGCGCTCCATGCATCTTGTTACTTCACCACAGAAATGAGACTCCTGCTCAACTCAGGGGTAGTATCCAACCAGCACAGAGCATACATGAAATATTACTGATATATCCATGGATGTGGAGACAAATTTCAAAGCATCATTAATTCCTGTGAACTGGATCTCCATTTTTCTAATCAGCTTACTTGTGGGAACCACACTCAGCATACTGCTGCCATGCAATGTAACTTTATCATAAGGGTGCGGAGACAATAAACTGTGGGAATTGCAGTGTTTACTGGAGAGCGTATCTGAGGTATTATACCGATCATGCATTCTTTGCTTACATTTCCTCATGCTGTACTTCACAGCTAACAAACCAGAAGCAGCTCCACTGTTGGTGATGCATGGAGAGGACACTATCAGAGGCAGAAGGCATTTCAAAGATACCATCTGTCAGTGTGGCTCTCTCACAAATCATATGTACAGTACAGCTACATCAGTGTTTTAGTTCAGATCAGGAAAGCACTTTTTGAAGTGAATCTCCTGACCGTCCCCACTTATGACACTTTGTGTCACATCTGAGAGTGGTTTTGGAGCACATTGGCTGGTGCACTCCAGCTGCTAATGAGGTCCCACATGCAGGACGGAGCAAGGCTGCTGTGAAGTCCTGAGCTCTGCGTGGTGCAGCCATCAGGTCCCCAGCCCCAGCTGCTTTGCCCTGCACAGCTGCTCCTCCTGCGCCGCAGTGCTTGCAAACGGAGAGACAGCCAGACTGCCTCAGTCTGGCTGGCGTGGCCCAGGCCTGTAGTCCTTTACAAATTCTGGAACTAACATGCAATGATTATTTTGGGCAAAGAACAGTTTGTTCAGTAAGATGGATGTACTCTTTTTACCATAGTAATTTCTCCTGTGTAAACATGGTGTTAGAAAACTGTGATTTTCTAAAGAAATGAGGCATCAAAAACCTATCAGATTTCATTGGAAACAGGGCAACTCCTGTGGAGAAAATCTTAAGTTTATCATGCACGTGGCAAGTTCGCTAAAATGCCTTATTGCCACTTTTGCTGTAACAGAAACATGTGCAGGCAAAAAATACGTTACTAGCAAACCCACTGCTTGCTAGAAATTCCCAGCAATTTGTTACAATATGCTATTCACAGTTTCCCCTTGACAATGGAAATTGAGTTTAGGTCTTTCTAATGCAAAATGCAAAGGCAATGCCAAACTTAGCTCCAAGAATATCTCCTATTAGTACGAGCAATTTAAGATCGATGTCATTTCAAAAACAGTATCTGTCAGAGTGGACAGCACCCCACTAGGCATCTTCAGCTTTATCTCTATATAAACATTTGTCAATTCAGTGTTATAATTCACTCTATTTACTGATAAAACCTTCCAGGTGAAAATGGATCCCTCAGATGTTCTATAAAAGATCCTGCTTAGATTAGAAAGACTTAAAAGATAGTGTATAAGATTGTTACCTTATCATTCAGAGGTAAAGCAGAACAGCAAGATTCAAAGTTTGTAGAATATGTAAATGCTTTATCCCTCAGTTTAAAAAAAAAAAAAAAAACTAGATAGCATGGTGCTCATTTATCTTTGCCATAAGAAACTATTTTAGAAAGTTCAGTTCATTGGCTCAGTTGCACAAAACCCCAAAGCTACATTTTGTTCTTGAAATAAAATATTACAAAAATAGTGTTAACTTTTAAAATTCTTTTAGAGATAAATGATTCATATCTGATGAGCTGTGAAAAATTGGAAAGTTACAAGGGAAAAAAGGAGGATGCAATGAATTTAACAGAAATGCCAGATGCTTTTTTTGCTTTTAATGATGCTGATATTTTATTCCTAGAACAAGTGTCTGCAAGGTTCCAAATGTTCACTGAGAAATAAAAAACTGCTAATTATTTTGCTTTTAAAGGAATACCTTTCATCCTTCAATAGATCTTTCTAAAAGAAATAATCTGAAAATCAACAAATTATAGATTTCTAAAAATGCTGCGATGGTACAATCATTTCTGAGATGTGGATCACACCAGATAAAACAACCTCTTTGTTTGGTGGATTACAGTTCTTTTACAGCATTCTCAACCTTTATGTATTTTCTCCCAATATGTTTTGTCAAAGAGCTCTAAGGTTTTGCTCATGAAAATGAATTGGAGTTCTGAATCACTTCTGCATCTAACAGCAGAGCAAAAGGCTACCATAGTTTAGGGTGGTTAAAAGTTCAATGGAAAGAGATCACCTTAGCGGGTTTTAAAGTCATATTGCTAGAGAACATGTACAACATAAGCAATGGCTCTGCAAACACTTACTTGCTTCAGTACTTGGAAAGAATGCCTTCAGAGATATTCTGAATCCATAAATTCTGATCTTTTCTTATTTGTTTTCTGAGGAGATAATGATATACTTTTTTTCATATTTCTTACAACTGAGTGGAAAAATTCTATGGAATTGATTATATTTCTGTTCTCTGAACTGCAGAAGAACTATAGTATAAAAATTATTAGATTGCCCCTTCTCCTGCTTTGAAGAGATGGTAAGAGGCTGCCATCCTGCTTCAACTTGCCCACAGAAAGAGAACAGAAATGGGATCTCAGAGAGGGAGGTATCCAGACAGATTATCTTTATCTAAATTTCTTTAGAGCTTTGAAAAGTTTGCCAGGTTATCTTGCAGTGCAGAAAAATATGAAGAAGATTACCCAGACTTTAGACAAAGGGGAAGAAGGATTGCAGGATGATTTTTCAGCTATCTTGTTGCAGATTATGCATATTTTCTGGAAAAAACTGTATAAATACAGTAAGAGAATTATTTTATGTAGGTGACATGGTAGATATGGATTTTGAGGAAGGTTTAGTCTGAGGAGAGGACCCTGTAGAACAGGTCCTTCTGCCAGTGTAAATCCATCTCAGCATGCACAAGAGAGAAGTCAAGAAACACCTTTTTCTATAGTCCTTGCTTAATTTTTTTCCTAGGCTTTTAACTCCGTTTGTAGGAAGTGGACTTTTCCTAGAGACAAAGGCAGTAAAAGGTAATCTATATAGCATCTTGCCCCTCGGGTAAGAAATTAAGGGAGTTTTCAGTATGGCCAGTAGCTGGGGTCTTTGGATGGGTGTTGCGTGCCCTTCTGCTGTCTTCAAGGTCCTTTGGTCCTACCTTCTTGAACACTGTGCAACAATATTTACTAATACAAAGAAAGCAAGAACTTTGAAAAAGCAGAGTTAAACTTACATGTGAAAATAAACAGCAAGAAAAACTCTGCTTGAAATGCACCTGAGAGAACAGAGAATAACAAATGTCTTGTTAATCCCTGGTTATACAAACAACACATTGAAAGGAGGCAAACATTTGCAAGGTACTCTTTCCAAGTTGCTATAATGAGCAGTACCACTTCCCACTATTAAACTGTTTCCAAAGGTTTAGAGAGACTGTTCCTAGTAAGGTAAGATAGCACAGCCCATGTGTCATATATGAACTACTGAACCAGTTAGAGCAATGCATACCTGTGCTGATCTCAGAGTTCCCTAGTGGCTGATAAAGCCAAATCTTTTCCCTTTATTTTCTTGAAAGGAAACTGTGAAGTGTTGACCTCAGCTATCCATTCACAAGGAGATTGCTCACTCTATAATTTAGTCTATACGCTTAATCATGTGAATAAAAATGCAACCTTAAAATGTTTTGATAAAGGCTTCAGCTTCTCACAGAATGTAATATTAAAATACAGGTAAGTGATCGATGTGGAAGCTCCATTGGAACAATATGTGTTTTGGATTTTGCATATGCCCTTAACTCTTCTACAGAACACTGAATTGTACAAAATTCCAAACTGGAAAAGCATGAATTAATTAAGCAATATATTATATTAACACAGATAGTTCAGATACTGCTTCTTAGCCTTTTAGGGTAGAATGAGCATTTCTCTGAATGTACCTTGTTCACAGGAGTATTTAGGAAGAAATGTATTTAAAGATTTAACAATTTATTTGAAGCATTTAGGTTAAATGAACGAGTATTCTAATAATATTGTTTAAAGGCCTGTACTAGTCATGTGGACGGTGTTCCCCTTGAACTCTGGAAGTTTAAGGAAAATCCCCCAAAAAATATATTGGGCAAAATTAATTTCAAATTGTGAAATATCCTTCTTAATACCTCTTATTTTATGAATTTGAGTGGAACATTGACTGAGATCCTGCTCAGGCAAATCCATGTCTGTAAAATGGAGGCCTCACCATAATTACCTTCCAATACTACGAGCGGGATTCATAAATGATATGCAGGATTTGTCAAGATTACTGGTGTGTAGCTCTGCATGAGTTTCTGCTTTCAATATACAAGAGAGAGGTCTGAACTCAGAACATACTATATCACTCCTAAATATGCCAAGTCCAGTGAAACTGCAGTTTCAGTCTTGAATATAATTTGGCCACAGAGAAACAAGTGCTAAAATAGAAGTACTCAGTGGTAGAAATTTTACATTGCATAACTTCTCAAATGTTAGCCCTATTTACTGGAAGCAAAATGGCTATAAACTAGATAAAAAGGATGTGGGAGGTTGATATATGTTACAAAAAATATTCACTGATCATTTTAAGTCTAACTGGGACATCTAGAATTTCTTGGAAAAGACATGGCATACAGCTTTTATCCTTCTTCATCTATGTTCTACTAGAGATACTTACACTACAGCAGAAGTAAAAAGGAAGGAAATAATGAGTGTAGATATATGGATGAGAAGGAATGAAGCCACCAAAGAAATGGAAATTATGAAGGAAGTCTGGAAACAAATTGAAGGGGGTCACAGCTGAACAATTTGTTTTCAAACAATAGAGGGGAGTGCCTGGGTACTGCAGATGAGCATGATTATGGAAATAATTTTCCCTATGAAAGGCATTTACTCCCCAACCATTGTTCTGAGCTGTGCCTAGAGGAAAAACAAACCTCTACTGCAGTAATACAGTCTTTGGAGATTAATGTGCATCTGTCCTTTCCTGCTTTGCTGTTGGCTCCTAGATTGCACACAGTCCTTTACTCCAGTGTCCTTTACAACACTGTGTCACTGAAAAGCTTGCCTTTCTTCTTATAACCTTTCTTTGATTTCTGCTTGGTTTCCTATGTTATTCCTTTTATGAATCATTTTAAATGACCAGTCACCACTTCCTAGTGCAGACAACCAACTCAGTTAACCAACTGTTAACATGCTGATTCCTCCTCTCATTTTCCACCCAGTTTACTGTCATAGCCAATATTTAATGAAGCTCAGCATTCCTTGACAGATAGCTTTTCAATTTCCTTTCAACTTAACAAGCAGCACTTCAAAGCTTGCCTTTGAACCTGAAGAGGTGGCTACACCCAAACCTTTCTGTGTACCTTAGAAGAAAGCTATAAAATGCATTTTCACTACAGAAGGCTTTCTTCCTTGCTTGTACTGTGAACACTCTTCTCTGTGTCTCTCATCTGTTGTACTAATTGTGCTCCCTACCTTTGTCTGAAGTGTTGTTTATTTCAGACTTAATTTAGCCACTTATTTAATTTACACCTGTGGCATACGCAATTATGACTATATTCTTGATGTATCGCATCCTTAGTTCTTTTAGTGGCCATTTTTGTATTTTGTTTGGCTATGCTGTGGCCAGTTGGAGATTTGCCTGTACATAGCATCTCTCTCTATGGAGACTTATTTGCTTAATTCTCTTCATCTGAAACAAAAGTCATTCCAACAGCAGGAACCTGTGCTATGATGTGAATATGGCTATGTGTTACAGAGATACCTTGAACAGGTTCTGAACAGATACGGGCTCCTATTTTATGGACGAGGCCGATATGGAAGCATACTCAACAGTGTCTTCTTTAAAGAAAAGCGCGATCCTGTTTTCTGTACCCAGATGCACAGTGTAGGTGTGTTAGCACTGGAAACAGTTTCTGTCTTTGAATATCAGTTCCACAGAGAGATCTAGCCTGGGTGAGAATCAGATGTAGCTCTCCCTCTAGTGTTTTCTACGGGCTGTCCTAAACAACTCCCACACATGCTGTATTATAAATCCAAAGAACTTGACAGTCCTCATTTCCTCCAGAAGGATCTTAAGCACCTAAAGAGGCTCTTGAATTCCCTTCCGGCATCCAGACATGTACTTTGCAGCTTTGGAGCGCTGACTGCCACAACCCATGTGTCTCTTCCTTTGGATTTCCTTATTGAATATCAATGAAAGCAGGCCTGAAACTGAAAAATGAAGTGAGGTAGACATCCCAGCAGAACTGACATTAAAATTATCTCCACTTATCCACATGTTTTTAGCAACAGGTTATCTGTATGCATCAATTTCAATCCACTTGAATTATAAGAGGGTTTCTTTCAAAAAGAGAGGTAAGATAAAAAACAACACTAGTTCTGATCTTGTAAGACCATACTTTAATCCTATTTCATTCTTTTAAACTATTTAATGAGTAACTCAGAGCCTGATAATTTTCTGAACCTAGTGTAAAATCCATGTGTTCAACATGGCTTTCCCCCAAAAGCTTTTCACACACTGTGTATCACCATGCACCACACCCAAAACAGCATAAGTAGTGGAAAACATTAAGCTCCAAAGTGTACATGAATCATGTTATTTCTTAAACAGTCTAAGAAGGATTATTTGAAATAAGGCAGAATCTGAGAAAAGTGTGCATGTGTCTGTGTGGGTGTATTCATATCTGGGGAGGAATCATTATTACTAGGATCTCAGAGAACGAAAGGGAACAACATCTTTATTATGCACTAATTTAGATCATGGCATCCGTGTACAAAGTTATCATCCTGCTCAGTATCCAATTTCATAGACTTTTAATGAGGTTGTTTTCCTACAAAAGCAGTGTTGTTATGATACACCCATGATAAGATCCCAGTGCACCATAGATCATAAGTCACTGCATTTCATAATTTCTTCAGTTTCTGTCATAACTGATCATATTTGTAAATATTCCCTTTCATTTAAATTTAAATTTCCTCATCTAATTCCAATATAAAACATCCTTTTTCTTTAAAAAACCTATTACTTGTTTTCTAGCATAAATTTTGTGAATGACAATTAAAGGATACAAAAATGCTGTAATAATTTTATGCTCTTATTTGCTATGATTTCACTGGGCCTACCACTTCTCTCCAACTTTCTTCTTAATTATAGTCCATTCTTCTTGCAGACTGCTTAGCGCACAATAATGCCAAATTTTCCTGAATAATGCCAAATTTTCCTGATGTAAAAGAACTCTTTACACTCTTCTCTTCTCTGATGTATCTACCTATATCCCTGGGACCTGACCTCATGTCCTACATTCTGGACATATTCCCATATTCCCATTACGCTCTCCCTTTTCTTTGATGTAACTCATAGGAACAGCCTAGTGTCATGCAGCAACTTAAACTCTCAGATCCTCTTTTCAGATGTCCTTTGGCAAACTATTTATAATTAGCTACCTTCTCTTCATGAGGTTTTTCTTTTCTAACTCTCTCCACTTAGTCCTTCCCATATCCCTTTCTACCTATGCGCCATTTGTTGTTGTCTGTCTTTCTCATTAGAAGTACACTCCTCACTTAGTTTTGGAACATCATTCAAGATTCAGTCTCATCAGTCCTCATCTCTCATATGAAAATTGAAAGCCTTCTTAAAGGCATGAAGTTTATTATTTGATATAACATATCTTTTTCTTATCCATGAATTAGATTAGAAGTTTGATTCCTGTTTAACTAAAAGCTTTTAAAAGTCTTCCCATCAAAGAGTTACAAGGTATATGATGATACTATAAAGTTGAGGCCAAATTTCTAAAGGCATTAAGGCTGAGATCTTGAATGTTCTCACACTTAATTCCTCAAGGCTACAGGCCTTAGGTGGTCACCACCCAATCCTGCTGAACAACCCTCTACTTGCTGTGGCAGAAAAAACTCTTTATTTACTCTGCACAACGGGGACCTTAGAACTCTACATGCAAAGCCAAAACCAGAAAATAGCTAAGGATTTGGAAGGCAGACATAAGAGAGGACAGCTCAGATTTAGTGCATAGAGATACTACAGTGGTACAACTGAGCTCAGTGAGTGTTGAAATAGTACATGAGCAAATCATGTCTCCAGTCAGAATGGAAAATACCTTTGATCTATGAACTTATCAAAGATAAGCTGTCAGATGGAGCTATATTGCAGAAGGAAAAATAAAACAAAAAAAAGATTTTAACTGTAGGAGGAAAAAAGTCCAGTGTATCAGAGTTTCTGCACCATAGTCAGTTGCTCCACTACATTAATTTTCTGTTAGTGTCCTACTATTATTAAATGAACTCCTCAGAGAAAAATATGGCAGACACAGAAGGAGTGTTCAATGTTGCGGGCCTAATTCTTAGTTATGTTAAGGGTCTCTAATGTTACTAAGATAACCTGAAAAGAATAGTGTACACAGGGCTCTGCAAATCTAAACAAGAGAAGACCTCACTGACCAACACCAAGGTTTTATTCCAGTTCCAAGATTTATTCCCAATACCCTACAAAGATGGCCAAAAGATATGCAGTTAATGGTTGTGGATATGCATAGCTGAAATATATCCACAAGGGCAGTGTTTTCTGATTTTCAGGTTTTAAATGCACAGTATCCCATATGCCACACCAAAAGATTTCCTAGCTCCCTGCTCTCCTTCATATTATAAGGAACAAACAGATGGCTTAAAAATACCTGAGCCCTCCTTCTCTCCCTGTGCTGTGGGAGAAAGCCCTTTCATACCTGCTAGGATGGACTTTGTACACATGGTAGATTTCTGCAGTGAAAGAAACATTCTTCCACTGGGAATTTCCACAGTCATAGCTCCTCTCTTTAGCTGTATTTCACTAGAGTCCAGTTTCACTAGATAAGGATTTGAGGAAGACCTGGAGAAAGGACAGCACATGGCATGAGAGAGATTGAAAGTTACTGGTTGGCAACTGGAAGGAGAAAACACAAAGCCAATTTTGTTATGAATAGATTTTGAGTATTTCAAATTGCTTAGGGCAAATGAAACCCTATGAAACACATATGAAACACATAGATTATTTCAATTCATGTATAATCTGTATAATGTGGATGAAAACTCTTTCCCGTCCATTGTCATTGACTTACTTCTACCTTCTCTGTACAGGTATGCCTAACTTCACGCAGTATCCCTCATGGGCTTGAAAAAACATACAAGAGAGAACATTGCCTTGGTAGCTGTCAATGTAGGAATGATTTGCATATCTGATCTCCTTCTGTCCTTTTACAGAAACTTTTTCAGGCCTGATCTTGTTCCTCCCTCAGAGTGAAATTTACTTTTAACTAGGTAATTATTTCCTCTGCTTCTTCTAACGGAGTTAACTTACTGATAAATATTATGACAAAGAATAGGTTGTTCAAAACAGACTAGACTTCATTTGCCTACAGGAATCCCACAGAGACAAAAAGGTTTATGGTCAAAGGGCAAATGCATCTTGCTTTACTTGAATTTTGGTTTTCCTTGTAGTTTGTAACTGGTTTTTTTTGCATAGTCTGTACAGCTGTTGTAACTCTCCAGTCAGTTTAGATGGAATTTATTTGAATAATCATAGACACTGAGTTTGAACTCATCATCTTGGGCTTCCTTCTTCCCTAGGTGAGATGCAGTCGATACAGGCAGTGTATCCTAGAACACAGTCCAGTCCTCCTTAAGTAGATGTCTAAAATCAGTTAGATGAATCACACCCTAAAAGTTCCTATTTCTTTGAACTGTTTATGCAGAGAGCCAAGAGTGACTAGTTCAGCTGCTGAAGGCCACTTTATAGCCATGGAAAGCTAAGTATGATAAGTCACTCCCAGTACATTCCCATATCTTCTCTTTCAGCCCTTTAATTGTTCTTTGATGTTCCCTTCTGAGCTTTCCTAATGTTTCAAGAAGAACTTCTGGATCTGATCATACTGCATTATATATTTCTGCAGGTATTCTCCATACCATGAATTCTAGACAATATCCATTTCAGCCCACACAATTTGATTCTGTCTTGAACTCCAGATTTAACCATTATGAAGGCTGGACTAGGTGACCTCCAGAAGTTCCTTCCAACCTGAATTGTCCTATGATACTATGTACCTTTTAGCCAGAAACATAATCAACACCAAACCCATAGACAGCATGAACAAAATCCACTACAGACTAATTCAGACACTTCTCAATACTCTCCCCAAGAAGCTCTTTAAGTTCTGTCAGGACAGGGGGCCTCTTTCTTCAGGCTTTGCATATAGTGAAGCTATATATATATATGTATGTATATAATGAGCAATAGTGCTCCTTCAGTGCTCAGTGCTCAGTGCTCATTCAAAAAAAAACAAAAAAAAACAAATGAGGAGGAAATGTTTTCATAACAACTTTTAGTAGAAAATCTGTTATAGCAGAATCCAGAAAACTTTCATTGTCATTATCATTGTTTCTCTAATATTTCTACATTCATTAAATAAATCTGAACACCTAAATGTTTGGAAATTAGCAATCAAAAAACTACCAACTAGCTAGTATCAAGGGCCTTAGAATCCTTTCTTACCTGGTCTCACCTCCTTAGGAGAACATAACTTTAATCTCTAAACAGGGCAAAACATTAATCAAAAGCTTAATATGAAGAAGAAATTAGTGCTGTAGTGAAGCCTCAGGCAGACTAGCATGGCCTTGAATTTGGGTGAAATGTTGAGAGCAACAGCACCAGCACAGGGTCCAAGCTGTGCACTCACCACTGACCACACCGGGATGAAGACCAGGTGACCCTCTAGCTGTACAGGAATGCCAACCATACAGAGGTCAAGGTGTTTTATGGGTCCTTATTAGAGACATTCTATCCACATTTGCTCTCTTCCTTCTCCAAAACAAAAACTGGGTAAGAAGATAGAAGAGAAGGACAGTCAAACCCGCAAAAACTTCTCCATTTGAAATGGTGAAGATATGATAGACTCAAAGAGGAAAAAGGAATAGGAATATAAGAATGAAGCAGACAGAAAGATCTGTAGATAGAAGGTAAGATCTGAAGGGAGGAATCTAACATTCATTTCGACTTTAACTACAGAACAAAAGGCATTCCTGCATTCCCACTGGGATGGGACAATGACAATTGCACAATGTGTATATTTAAAGGATATTGTGTCATCCAAGACAAACCTCAAAGAACTTATTTAATAAATCAAAATGGGGCTGTACAATGCGTTTGCACAACAGCAAACTTCTAGCTACAGAAAAGAAAAATGACTGAGCAACAACTCAGTAATATTACTGGCCTGATAACCTTAAAAAAATGAAGACTTGAAGCTAAATGGAAAATCACACAAAATCTTGAATGAATTTACTAAAGATAGATTGTGTCCGATACCTTCTTTGATAAGATAACTGATTTTTAAGGCTAAGAACGTATGACAGAAGTTGACTCCAAAAAATTTTTGTTGTGTTTACTCTATGAGAAATTACCAATTAAGAAGAAGACAGGGAAATAACTACAAGAATTGAAGGTAGGTAAGAAACCAACTGAAAAGAAAATAATGAGTTTTTCTAAAAAAACAGTTGTCAATATAGTGGAGTTCACCTACAAACAATCCCCATTAATGACCACAATACAAATAAACAGGTGATGACATTTTCTGATAGTACAATAATGGAAAACATCATATTGTTGGATGACTGCAAACTTACATAGGAAGAACTGGACCATGTTGGAACTGATGTACTAGAAAATCGATAGAATCTGCATAGTACAAGGTGCAAGGAGCTGCAGGCCATAACAAAAATTTCTGCTATAACTTGGAAACTTACCAGTAGGGAATCCTAGGGTGCTAGGACTCAGTGTTTCCAAACAGGATATGGAATAGTACTGCCATTTTACAAGCTATCACTGAGAACTTCTCTAGGTAAACATCTTTCTTTTCAAAAAGTATTCAAACTGCAATGATGCTGAGATGCTTAGGAGACTAGAGAAACCAATCCTATGAGAATTTGCCTTGTTTAGCTTAGTAAAATGAAAGTCAAAAGGGAATAAGAGGGACTTTGTACATCAGAAAGGTAAATACCAGAGAAAGGAAGAATGAATGGGGAAAAAAGCAATGAATGCACTGGAATAAATGGGTAAATGGATAAAAAGTGGCTATAAATAAATTTAGTTTGGAATTCAGAGTGAGGTTTCTAGCCCATGGAAGGGTGATGGTTGAATTCAGAATTCAGAATACACTCTTCAGATCAATCCCTGGCCAAAGATATGAGGACACAATGACCCATATTGTCATACCTAATGATCCATATCTAATGACCGCTATGTCCAACAGAAACTTTGTCTGCAGAAAGACAGTAGGTTTTACCCCTAAGATACAGAAAGGAAACTTTTACATTTGAAACGGAATAAGGCTCACATGCATGATAAAGCAGTTTCAAGAAACTCATGTTTCAGAAATTCTGACACTTACTCCAGGCTCCTCCAATTCTTAGACCCAGTCAGAACTCACTAGCAATTCCCCTGCTTTCTTTGCATTTCGCCCCCTCCTTCCACCCCCCCAAAAAACAGTGTGCTCTGCCAGGTAAATTAATTGCAAACTTTGTGGGATAAAGATTCAATTCCTATTCCATTTACAAATCACTCTGTGGACCTACTGGCCAAAAAATATCTTTAACTTTCCTTGAGTATTAACCCAAGCAGTTTTTTTTATCTTAGTGAGTAAAGTGTCTGTCATATATTTCAAAAATATTGAGTTCATGTCCTGCTGGGGTTGTATTTTCATTAAAAATTCTTTATATAGTTCTTTTTCTCAGTGTCAGAGGATTGTCAACATTTCTATTTATTATTTATTAAACATTTTCTGCCTTCTTCTGGTTTTATCTTTTTCTTTTAACAAACCAAACAAATTGTGCCAACATGGGAAAAAATTACTAGACATAAGAACAGATCAAAATATTTTCACAGTACTTGGATGCCCGTGTGTTAAACTCAATATTCCCTGTGCAGTGATTAATAGGACACATGCTAAAACAAACAAAAATGTATGGAAATTAAAGTCAGAGAGAAAAGTATGCAGAGAGAAGAAGAGGGGAAAATAATAAAGAAATGGGAAGGAGACACATGGATTTAATTCTAGCTGTTTGGTAAAGTCTCCTGCTGGGAAATTTGTTTGACTGATTTAAAGAGAGACAGACTCCTTAGCATTTGTCCTTCATTCTTCTTTCTAACAACCCACAACCACCAAAAACTTAATAACTACTTAATCTGGTGGTATACTCCATTTGCTGGATATATAAGCTATATAGGGACACCTTTCACTAAGCTCAGCAAGGTGAACTCCAGTTGCACCAGAACTTTTAAAGATCAGGCATGACCAAAAACCTATGTGATATTTCTTCCCTCCCCCGACACCTTCAACATCAATCAATTGGTTCAGCTCTTATTCTGTAAGGTTTCTGAAGTGTCCAATGCTTGAAAAGACTATTTCTATTAATATTTAATGAGATATATATGATGGCCAAAAATTCCTCCTTCAATCTCATATTTTGCTCTATTCCATTGTTAGTGAGCAAAGTATTTCTTGTCAATTATTTTGTTACATTTTTTACTTTGCGTGTGTGTGCACATGCTAATATGTGTGCATGTAAATAATCCATGTGTGTGTATATGTATATATATATAATATAAATACATAAAAAACTATAATACTTCTCTCTGAACTTTGGTGGGTCAGTGGGAACTAATATAGTGTAGCTGGCAGTCTCTGTATATATAGTATCACTTTCAATAAGAAGAAGATTTGGATATTTCAACAGCTTAAATATTTTGGGGCCTTATTCTGATGTAGGTGATATATCTAAATATGTGGCCTTATTTCAGTACATGCTAGACTTCTTGGCAGCTCAAGAGAAGTGGGATCCAGGCCTCAGTTACTAACTCAGAGAGATATGTCTGGAGGTGTATATGCCACATGTGTGGCATAAACATAAAGTAGGCCACGTTCCAGCCAGTCTTTTCTCCATCCTTCCCTTCAGTTTTTAACCTGATGCCCACTTGATTCAGGGCCTCCGCAAGATTAAGCCTAAACCACATGTTGATATACTAATTTGGCCTTTATCTGACAGGCCAAATGAATAGTGAAGATTAGCTCTCTAACATTCAAAGTCCAGAACCACAGTACAAATAACGAGACTCAACCATGTAAGCATTGCATTTGTGATACTAAGTATATATAGTATGGATTCATCAATTACAAATGTTTTATGGTACTGCAGCTTTAGAAGCCCACTACTGTCAGACAGGCAGACAAAAGTAAGAAGAAAGTTCCCATTTTTAAGAGTATTGCTGATTTTCTGAAATCAGTATTAATGTAGGAACCTCCCTGAATACTTATTTAATCTCAGCAGAAAACTCATCTCTATGTTCCTTTTCTCAGAGTCTGAAAGATTTTCTCATGTACCCAATTCTCAATTAATGCTTCAGGTAAAAATGGCATTTATTTAACTATTGACATGTCTTAGCATTTATATGCTAAATATTTCAGTGTTGCTGGCTAAGCCTAGAATTTGTATCTCATCTATCTTAAAACAAAGAATTTTCTGCAAGAATTATGCAAATTTTATGTGTACAGTTTTCAATGAACTTCCCATAATGTGGAAATGAGTTTTCATGGATTTTAGACTAGAACCAGAACATCCTCTATATACAACATTTTGTTCATTTGTGGCATGCATGATGTAACTTACAGAACACAGCAGCTTGACTGCCCCAAGTTGTCCTTACTAGCACTGCCTGCAATATGTTGAAGAGCAGCAAGGACTGTTCCTCTTTAATGAGAATGATTCTGAAATCTAATTATCTATTATTTCCCTTAATGAGGGTTAGTATAGAACAATTTAACCTGATCGTTAAAGTGGGCATTAAGTCTCTTTCCTTCAAGGGTTGGGAAAAAATATCCCAAGCAACCCTATCTTTTTTCAGTGTCTAGCAGCAATGCTACCAAAGGTTTCTTCAAGCATCATTACAATTATATTTAGGAGTTGTCTTCTTCTTGCCAAGACTGAATAAATCTGATCTGATTTACTTGTCTAATTAGAGTAATAAGGCGGTTGAGTTTTTTTCAGCTTACAAGCCAAGGGCTCTGGCAAGATCCTTTATGTCACAATAGATCAAGGAAACCGATGGGTAATTTGTGCTGTTCACAGGTACGGTCCAAATTTTTATGCGGAGGGTTCTTCAACTTTCTCAGCTGTTTCATCTCTGTAGTAAAGTAAATTCTCTTTTTGCTTACCAAAATCTCATTGTCTTTGGAGGATTGGCATGTTTGATGGCGAATTTTAGCCCATGGGTTGATTGTGAGTGTAAGCACTCACTCACCGTTGGTATTTTCAACAATATCATTGAATTTTAACATTTTTATTTAAAAAAAATCAAGTTCACAAGAAGAGACAGATTCACAAAACCCATGTTTATCCACAAAGTAAGCCTAAATGTTTTGAATCCATGAGGACATGCATGAATAATTCAAAGACTGCACCAAGTTTGTATTCTATGGCAGCAAAGAGACTGAATTAAACACTTTTGCTTTGGGTTGTTTGGTTGGGGTTTTTTATACAAATTAAAGGTTGAAAGTTATTGTCAAACTGAACTCTATAACTTAGGCATGATGACAAGCCAAATCCCCAGTTCTGAGAATAAGAGCCAAGTTAGCTAATGTAGCTCGGCTCTACTCCAATCCAATTGATCTAAGGTCAAGTAGACCAGATGAAAAAGTCTTGAAGGAACTTGCTCCTTTCCATAGTGAAAGGTAACACATTTAGCAGTGAGATAGCTCTATTGCCTGATGCCTTTAGGAGGACTGCTCACTGGACCAACTTCTCTATGTAATGGTAACATACTAGCTCCTGTAGCTCACCAGGAAAGCATCCATGTTTCTTGAAAACATGACTTAGAGTGCAGATTGTCCCACGGGAGCTGTTTCATGTAGACTCTTTTTACTTTCAAAGATCATAAATCCTGAAATTCTCAGTTTCACCCAGACCCCCCATAATATCATGTGAGGCTAAAGGATTAAAACAGAATAAAAGTTAGTTTATTAAGGTAAAGTTCACACAATTAAATACAAACTTGGAAATTAGATGATAGAGAGTAAATAAATAAAAAAACACATCTCTAGATTTCAACAGCAAAATGGTTTCTCCTTTGTTACTCAAGAAAGAACAATCACCCAAAAATTTGTTGCAAAAGCTAAGGGTGCAGAATTCATCAAATTACTCCGTCTGCTGGGTGATACCCTCCAATCCTGGATGATTTCTCTTAGGCTGTGTACTCCTGTTCCTTTTTAATGCAAATGAAACATTCAAAGCTTGATCAGTGTCCTTTCAAAGCAAATGAAATATTCAGGGTTTCCTTTGATATTCAAAGCACTTCCTGGAATCCTGACTCCCTCTTTTCTCTCTCCATTTCCAGTTTAAGACCTTTATACTGCAATTTTAACATATTCCTCCTTCCACAGAAGGCACTAGACAAATATTTAACGCTTTCTTGACTTTGCTAGCCTTCCTATGTTGTATAACATAAAAAGTATGAATTATACAACAATTTGGCTAAGCTTACTATTTCTGGTGTACTGTAGGTGTTCTATGGAGACCGCTCATGACACAAGAGAAACATAAATGTCATACTTTGTAACAGAGAACTCAGTCTATGCCATTGCCTCCCACACTTCATCATACATCATACCATTGTACTGAATAGTCTTCCCTGGATCCTGAACTCATTCTAAACAAGAAACTGTAGCAACTCTACTTCTTCTTCATAAGACAATGTCTTCCTGTGTCTTGTATCACAGTCATACTCTTCCATGGATTGCACTATTCATTCAGGGCTGCAGGATACATCTGCAGGCACAAAATTCTCTGTGCAGCCTTCTCTCCATCATGTTTTTCAAATCCTTTTCTGAATATCAGCACTGCCTCCAACAGCATCCCTGTTCCTCAGTTTTTCACCACTAGCTCTTTGAGGTAACATTTCATATCTAAATAGCTCCTTCAAGGAAACTATTTAGGGATAATTTTATCCTGTGGAACCTGCATCCACTCACCTTCATTGTCTCTTCATTAATTTGCCTTCAATGCTTGCCTCAGAAGTGTCGTCATCATTCTTCCTAGGCCATGCATTTAAAGACAGAAGTATTCCTTCCTCCAAAGTCCCCTCCAGCTGGGCCACTTTCTGTAGTTTGGTTGTTGGGTTTATTGTGGGGAGCTTGTCTATTAAGCCTTTTGCATAGCCTAATTCTGATTCACCTTTATCTTTAGTAATCATCCATGCACCAGCAATGATTGCAAGTAGGAAGCCTGCTTCATATCCTCAGCTACCAAACCACTTTCTCATTCATGATACACAGCCTGAAAACCGGACGGCAAACAAATCATACAGACACAGATTCACTCTCTGTGAACAAGGTTCAAGGGCTTACTCTTCTTCCATCCAGTGTACAATCTATGCAGTGTTCCTGGGTCTCACAGTTTACATATATCCTAGCTTATGTGAAGGCTCTGAGGGGATGTGACTGTAAGGTCAAGACTATAATTAGGAAAAACTCTGTTGTGGTCTCCAATATGTTTCCCTGGAATGTCAATCCTTGCTGGTCTGTGCATGTTCTACTGGAAAAGCAAAATGCAATGAGCAAAAGTATTTGCAATCTTGATTCAGAATCAGGCAAGCTAACAACCAGAATTTTTATTCTGGAAAATCTAATTGCTCAAGAGAAAAAACAACTGCTAAGTACTGACAAACTAAGCAAACTGCTGAAAGTTCACTAATAAAATAAGAGAGCATTAAATTAAATGCATTTGGACTTGAAACACCATCGAGGACTGTCTTAATGAATGCCTAGGTACCCTTGACATTAAATGAATTACACTACTTTAGTCTTTACTCCTAACCTCTCCCAGACTCACCAGCCAGCAGTGGTGGAATGAGGCATCCTATCATGCTTGGTGTCTATTCAACTAAGCAAGGCATCACGCAGACACATCCAGACCTTTCTACGCTGCTTTTACATCCAATCTTTGAACAGGGTCCCATTTCAGGCCATGCTTGCTATGACTCTATTGAAGAAGGCCCTAGCTAAGAGACACCGTGTCCTTCTCTGGGTTTCATCAGAAGGAGAGGGGTCCAAAACACCATAAAAGCAAGTGATTCAGCACACAGATAAGGCCCAGCCCTGAACTTCACAAACATTCTGTATCAGTTTATTTTGTGATGAGGTTGAGGCCAGCACTCACAGATACAGAAGATCTGGGTCAGTGTTTCTGAGTGTGTTTATGAAGAGACCTGTGCAACTTAAGCAGTGGGACACATTGCTTCAGGGAGGAAAGATAGGCAGAGCACAAATAAGAAATTGAATAAATATCTCTCCCTACCAACCTACCCAGAGCAAATTACAACTGCCCTCCCATTTTGCAAGCCACAGAGAAGAGTGAGACAGGATCATATACATTGCCTTGGAATGAATCTCCGTAGCACACAGCCAGAGTAGCTCAACAAAGTATAATTTATGTCTATTAGCACGAGATTGAGTTAGTACAGCTCAAAAAATGTTTCTGTAATTAAATAATATGTTGCTTGTGGGTATGTCAAATAAGATTCCTCAAGTAACACTGCTCAAATCTCCTACGTCCATTTCTCACTGTCCTAATCTGTGGTCTCCGAATGCTGTCTTATCAGTATCGCAGTATTAATCATCTTACCAGTTTCAAAATAATGTAACTAAACTTCTGATCATAAATTACCATAAGCTACAAAAAGCTATTCTTCAGGTACCAAAGTTTATTGCAGAAATAAAAGCTCTTCGGAAACTATTGCATGATAAAGCACTACAATATTCTCATAGTTTTCCAATTTCCTTTTAGGTAGAACCTTTTAACTACACCTTTCCCTAGTGCAGTGCTTTAATTTAAAATTGATTTCCTCATCCAAAAATGTAGACTAATTACATAAAAGGTTCCTTAGTGCAATGAACAATTAGTAGTATTCAGTATAAGCATTTCAGTCTCAAAACAGCAGATGTCAACAGTGTCTTGCAGATTTCAGATATACAAATCAATGCCACAGTCTGAAGCCTAACAAGAGCTTGGTTTGTATTTTGAGCAATAAGCATTTGAAATGAACACATCATCTCACTCTTAAGATTTGAATGTTTGTTTTATTTTATTCTTTACCATCACCTCCCACTGTTTAAGAAGCAAAAAGTTTTCAGTAGGCAAAAAGGTGGGGCCTGCTTTAGGTTCTCCACATGAAGTCTTATACCAAGGGTATAAGAAGGGACAGAAGAAATTGGACAAAAGTGCTTAGTAATTGTTTAAAGCAGCATTAGATGTTAATAAAATTGAATTTTTTGAAAAAAAATATAAAAGCTCTTGTTGGCAAGGAGGAATCCAGCTAAGATAACTCCGCATAAAAGTACCTTTTTATCATTAAATGTTTGTAACTGGCAGCTCTAAATTGCTCCTTTTTATCCCTCCCTCTATGCTGTATTCTTGGTTACAACATTATTGGCTGCTAATTTCATTTTTGTTCTCTGATAATGTAAGAGTTACTGTGAAACTAATGTGAACATACTGTGAGTTTAATGTGCATCGCTCACTGTTATTAGACAGGGCTGCAGGGCAGGCCTGCTTTGAGCGACTGGATGGGTATGTTTTATTATGTAACAAACACAGGTAAAGCTGATAACTTTCAACAAGTATCTAATTTAAGAATAGGTCAGATTTTGGTAAATATTTTTCTAGCTGCAGGGGAAAGTAGAAAACATTCACTCTATATCCTGAGTGGGAAATAAACATGGAATGAACTAAGGAGGATGACCTGAAAGAGTGTGCATGGTGCACAAAAGGATCACCAGCTAAGTTACCAGTCATTTGCATAACAGGGCTTATAGAGAGGAAATTAATTATCCAAAGGTTTATTCAAATCAACCATTACCCAGAGATTCTGTACGTCCCAGTTTGAAACTTTGACAGGCACTGATAGCATTGCCATGCCCTGCCTGGGCTCCAGTTATTTCAGCTGGTCATAAAAGCTACACTTAGCTTGCAGATTCTCTGTGGTTTTTAAAGTTCCCAGTCCTAGGCACAATTTACAATGTAGTCTAACTCCTTATCAGGCCTGGATCCAGGCATGCATCTAGTCAGCCATCAAAACCACAGTTTTCACAAAAGCAAAATCCAGGCATGCCGGCCAAACGGATTTATCAGCTAAGCGTAAAGGCAGCCTTAACATTACTGATGCTGATACTGATGCTGTGTGTGGCAATAGGGAAATTTGTGTCCTCAGTACAAGTTTGACATAAGGAAAGGTCAGGAAAGCCGTATCTGAAGTGCTAACCAAACTCTCAGTGTGAAGTGCAGTATTACTGTAATGCCGATGGGAGCTCCTACCTTCCTTAGCATTTTGAAAATCAGGACACTCATATAGGATTTAAAGAACCATGCTTTAGAGTACCAATTTTGAAGTGTTTATACTGCAATAACTGTAACTAGATGGGCTGTGCTTTATGAACAGGATTTTCAAGGGCAAAATGTACTTGGCCGCCCAGTTCCCAAAGAAACTCACTAAAATTTGGGCATCACTCTTCTTCTGAAATTTCAACTTATAAATTTTCCGTGAAGTACCTCTAAAAATGTCTGGGGATTGTTTTCTTTTTCCCAAAACAGTCTATATGAGTTTTTCTGGTTTAATTTATTTTTTCCACTACAAGTTCTTCCCTCTCCATTCAAGTGTGAAATATTTATCTCTTTTCATCCACATGAATTTGTTTCCAATTGAGTGGACTTTTTTATCCATTATATATACCAAAAGCAGAATTTCAGGTCACCAGTTACCTCATCTGAAAACTAGAAAGTTAAATAGAGGAATGACTTCAAGTTTATGTGGAATAATAGCAACACAAACAAATGTTTAATTTTTTAAACTGAAGGACCACTAAAGGGTTTTCAAAAAAATCCCCAGACTTTGTATCCTACTATTCTTTGGCAGCTGGGAACAAAGGTGGGTGTTTTATTGTTTAGAAAACATCATTTTACTGTCATAATTGTAAAGGATATATTTAGAAATACTGCTTATCAGCTGCAGACTCTACCTTCCAGCAGGCAGCTGGTCCCTACACCACTAGTTGTGACACACAAAAGGTAAGACTCTTTAATAAAACTTGAATTTACGATAAATTTCTGAGTATGATATTTTGTCTGTTAGACAAAACACTATATTTTGTCCATGTTTTCTTTAGTTCCCAGCACCCAGTTCTACTTTCCAAGGCTTACCAAGGTAGGCCAAGCCTTCTGTGTGAGCTTGAAATAGATCACATTTCTAGGAGGCAGAAAAGGAACTCGCAAGCAAAAGAGGTCCCACTCTCTTGAGCATATAACACAGACAGATTGTACCCCTCTGCAAACAAACAAAACAGGTTGATTTTCCTTTAGGAATGAGTCCCATTTACTGCAGGGATGCTGCCAGGAATGTGGTGACACGTCCTTAATTCCATGGAGGAACCTGTGTTCATTTCAGCACTGGCACAAGTTTCCTCATGCTGGAGAGAACCAACCATGTTGCCTCTTTTCAGCCCCAACTCGATGTGCTCCCAAGACATCCTTCCTCTACCACAAGAGCATGTATAAATCCAGCAATGATGACAACAGTAGATGAGAAGGAGGGAAAATAATGTAGCTGAGAGGGGCATCATTTCCTTATAGCCACATCTGGCTAGAGGCCTCTGCAGTTCCGGCAGATCCACAGTAAAAAGGTCCTTCTCAGACTCCAAATCAACAGAGCTGCAGTCTTCACCCTGCCACATGGCCCAGGGTGAGCCCCACATTGAATTAAGCAGAGGAAACAAAAGAGGCTGTGCCATCCCACAGGTAGGGCACCTCCAGACATTCCCATGGCCCAGCGAGGAAGCCGGCTCTACTGACTACACACCAGCTGCGGATTTCTCCCACAGCTATCCCAGTGCTCCCAGATAACCAGCTTTCATCTGGCACCTCTACTCCGCTTAGGTAACACAAAAGGCAAGACTTAAAGGTATATACTCCAAAAAGTGCCACACTCAACATAAATTTACCTAAAGTGGCAATTTTCATGTGTCAGTCTCTGCAAGTATTTCACTAAGATATGCTTTTGATTTCTTCATCTCCTTGATTTCATTTCATCTGCTCAGAGTTCATTAGTAGTTTGCAAAGAATTTAATTAGGACAAGTTAACCAAGTAATTGCAATTGTTATCAAAACTGCACAGATATTCCAAACTGAGCTAATCAAAGCAATCTCTAGCTTTGTGTCCTTGGAAAAACAAGAAACCCAAACCACAAAGTAGCTGTAGAGCTTCTTCATTTAATATGATTAGAGCTTTTGTACATTCAGAAATATATGTGGTTCAAGTAACCACCTATTTAGTTCATCTTCTGTCAGTGGCTTCCCCAGGCTTACTCCAGAATCCTAGCAAGAAAAAGACATTTATTAAGTAAATGGACTGAAAACTGGGAAACAAGGAAAAGCATGCTCCAGTTCTCAGTGT
Source organism: Apteryx mantelli (assembly GCF_036417845.1). Classification (NCBI taxonomy): domain Eukaryota; kingdom Metazoa; phylum Chordata; class Aves; order Apterygiformes; family Apterygidae; genus Apteryx; species Apteryx mantelli. Next base: position 144,855,866 of record NC_089979.1, on the reverse strand, counting down.
GAAATTAAAGGATTGCTCTTAGTAGAATAAGGATTGATTTTGCCATCCTCAATGTCAAGCTAATTAGTTGCTAATTTTAATGGGATTAACCTACACAAATTATCCACTGGCCAGTAAAAGCTTCTAAAAATACAACATCTTATAAAATTGCAGCATTTGTGGTGTTAACTTCCAGCTCATTATAGGCTTACTTGTTATCCTTACAAAATCCTGAATAGTATGAACCATATGAAATATCATTTGAGGGTCTTATATTTTTGTTTTTGAATTGTGACCCGGTGAACATCACGTGACACAAAGGAAATTAGGCTGCATGGCATGAAAGTTTCCTAACCAAGAAATCTATTATACAGTGGAACAACTTCCCAAAGGACAGGCTGTCAGTGTTTTAAACTGGCAGGATCACACATTCAGTAGAATACTGGCTAACTGTTATTTAACCTTTTTTCAGACAGAAGACCCTGTAGAGCTTTCTTAAAGCCCTGTACTGTCTTGTACAGGGTTCTCAGAGTATGTCTTCATTTCCAAACAAATAAAAATCAGGGTAAACCATGAATATTCATTTTTTACTTTTATTGCCCACTATTTTATTTGCTTACTTCCTTGTTTGCATCTATGGACATTCTATTTGCTTTTTACTAAATTCTTCCAAGATAAGTTTTTGATGTGTTACAGATCAACAGTGATCCATGGATCACAAATTGAGAATGGCAGCTATAGGGATGAATGAAGCTAACTTTCATGAGATCAAAGTTATTGATCTAGTTTCTGCGATATATTTTCTAATATTCAGGAGGAAATGCACTGAAAAATATGCAGAGCCATTAAAAGAATTTTACAGGAATTTGACCTTCTCGAAGAACTAGAGCCAGAAACAAAATCTGAGTGCTTCAACAAGGTGTTTGAATATGTGTGTGCGTGTGTGTGTGTACTTCAAGGTTTATGCTTCTGCGCAAATGAGGAGCAATTTAAGAACAGAAAAGGAAAATAAGCCCTAGGCTGTAACTACTTGGGGGAGAGGCTATCTTTTTAATTAGTGCTTTCTACAGGGCACAACTGGAGTATTTTGCAACAGTCAAAACTAATAAGGATAATACAGGAAAGTACATTTTAACTCAAAATTAATCGCTGTGGGAGAAGACTATGGTCTGTGGTTCCTACCTGGATGAACCTTTGGCAGGCACAGCTGAAGAATGGCCACAGATCATGCATCCCTGCACACAATGGTGAACCAAACATCCTTACAGACTATAGCAGACAGAGCACAGCAGACAAAGATTTCGTGATAGTTTAAAGAATTAAAGTGTTGGTTTACTCTTCTTTTCACTAGTGACCCTTAGGTAGAGCTGTAATAGGGGGAACATGAGAAAGATTGTTTAGACATGTAGAGTAGGAACTGGAAATGATAAATGAGCAGCGCCTCGGGTGTTTCCATCTAGACAGGAAGAGCCATCCTAACCTTCTGTGATCTATTCTCTGAGCAGCGGGAGACTAGATCAAGGCAAACCCATTCTTCTCCTGTCTTACACAAAGCTCACACTCTAGTTCAGTTAGCAGGCTTTTATCGACTAATAAGTTATTGCAGTAAGTCAAACTCCTTTTGGAGTTTTTACATTAACATACAGCCTAACTGATAACTTTTTAAACAGTAATGCTCCTAAACCTTAGGTGAATGCAATTTTTTTCTTAAAGTGTTTACTATTCAGATGTATGATGGTATATTTTATGTGTATCTTCACTGCCACCTTTTGGTCAAACTTTTTTATTATTGATTTTCTTTTTTATGTTATTTATTTTTTAATGTCATTTCTTAAGCAATGTGCAAAGAGCAATGTAAGCAAAAAAAAAAAAAAAACAAACACAGAAGTATATCCAGAGCAAGAGAATCTGCAATGAAATATAAATACAGCTTTTCAGGATCAACATTTTCAAAGCCTAAAACAAGAAAAAAACAAGCAAGAAAAAGGTCAGATGAGAAAAAAATCTATTTTATCCTAAATTCAGTTACAGAAAGGTTCACTGCTGTTGATTCACAACCCTTCTGAGGTACTGTGATTGAATACAGATTTATAAAGCTGTCTCTGGATATGCTGACTTCGGAGCTGGCGCTTACCTGTTTTCTCTCCATAGATCAGTGCCTCCCCCTATATATTTATTTTCTTTTAATAGTTAGCTGCTCTTTCAGCGGTATCATTATTAGCATTTGTTCTATGTTAATGCACAGCAGAATCCTATTTCAGGATAAGAGCTGCTTGTTGTCACTGAAATACACGATATTTTAATATAGTGGTAATAATTATTTATTACAATGTAAAACTTATATAACAGTAGCACTTAAAAACCAGTCGGGGAGGACCTCAGTGTATAAAGACATATAGTGAGTGATCATTCGTGAACAAAGTAATTACTATTCTAGAGAAAAATGCAGTATTTTTACATTTGCTGATTCCTCAAGTAACCTGTAATGGTCTTCAGCATGGAGGAGCTGGTAATCAGCTTTCTCCCCTTGCTTCCTATAGTCTTAGCAGAGAGAGGCGGGAAAAGGTCAAGATGAGGAATGGATGTATCACCATACACCCAGTTATTTCCACCTAATGAATGGTCCTTAGACCATTCAAAAGAGCAACTCTGGCTGGTATGAGTTAAAATAATTTTCAGGCTGTTCTAACCCATGCTGGGTCAGGGGCAGAGCATCAGAAACTACTAATCCCTAACAGTCTTTTCTCACAGTCACCACCCAAGTCACCCACTATCCTCAGAAGACATAACAAGAAATCTGCCCTAGACCCTCCAAGTGAATCTATTTTGCATTCTAACGAACCAGAAAAAAAAAAAGTAAGTTCAAAAGAGCTGAACATTATTTCAGTTTGTACCTCCATAAAAGAAATAGCTTTTTGCAACAAATATCTACTGCATGCTGAAACCAGCTGGGATCAGGACCTAGAATGTGGCTGCTCATTTATTAAGAGGACAATTCCTCATTTATTAAACAAAGCATCACACAGGCAGGAAACAGCATCACTGCTTTCTGGCTGCCACAAGGTGTTTGTATGAGTTGAAATCAATATAAGTGCAGAACACCCTGGGCAAGGATATTCTTTCTCCTTTAGACTGTGTGAGATGAAGGAACATGTGGTGCAGAAGTGTGTCAACCTGTAGCAGTGGTGTATACAAGCAACAGATGCATTTGTACTTTGGTGACAGGTATTAAGAAAAGAAAAAGAAAAGGCTCAGGCTTACAATTTAGCACTTCCCAAGCTTAGCAAGTGTGTATAGCCACTGCTACCACCTTGATCTCATTTGCCACTATTGATCTCAAAATATTTTCAGAGACATCAGGACGAACCTTTCCAAAGTCACCCAACAAACTGTCAAAAGTGGCCAAGAAGCAAGTCAGCAGAGTCCTACTCCAGCTGCCTGCCTCCAGTCCACCTTGCCTCTCATACCAACCACCCCATGGTTCCTTTGAGAAGGCTCCCTCAGTGCACTACCAGCACACACAGCATACGGGCTTAGGGGACAGAGGACCAGTCGAGAAAACTGGTATTCTCAAGTAGTTTGGAAGCACCGCTGTGTTCAGGCTCACACTGCTGTACATTTTAACAGGATAAACAAGGAGAGCAACACGGAAGGTATCTGAAATCTTTCACTAGCATTAACAATCACTTTTAAATGTACTCAGGAATTGTCAAAAGTTCTGATTGTGTGGCACAACACGCTGACTCAAAAATGGGCACCTTTCTTTCAAGCTCCCATGATAATTCAGTGGACCTGTATTTAGAGTGGATGCACGCAGTAAACAGACATTATGTGGAAATAATCAGTGAATAAAAAATAAAATTAAATAACCTCAATGTAAATATTAGTTTCCTTCAGAGCTTATTTCACCTTGCTGCCTCCTTCATGGTAAGTTTATGCCTCCATTATGAAGTCTTTAATTACAAAGATTTTATTGCTTAATTCTAAGTGTTTATTACCTCAGGAAGGCATTCCAAGTAAGTGGCTAATACTGTTTTGTGTCACTCTGTTAGTTTATAAGGAGATAGATGTTTTCACAGGGTTTTTGTTCTTGTTGGACATGACTTAACCCATTTCTGTAATTAAAATTAATTTACACATGCTATAAAAACAGTAATTGACACTCTCTTGAGTCCTATTTGTTGCTAGAAGTGGTATGTTTATTAACCCTCAGACTTAGAGTCAAGTCACAATTTGACAGTAGCTTAACAAGTTATTGAACATCAGCTGAGTTATGGTAACTTTACACGTGCATGTTCTTAGTGCACAGCAAATGCAAGGCAGCGCAGCTTAACATAAACCACAAACTAACTGCAAAAGAGACAAGTTACCTTGTCTCTATGTCCAAGTCCCTCGAGGGTATTCATCCTGCTTAACTTAACATTAGTAGTAAAAGGCTAGTTTCCCTAGGTTCCACATATTGCCTAGTGAGAAAAAAGGGCTTCTCTGAAGAGCAACTCTGAGTAGAAGCCCAACTTAGGTGCTCAGAGTTATTCTCCAGAGGAGTCCCCAGTGGCTACCTGGGGAGCCAAGAAAGACCAGCCTTGTAACTCCAGTGCCTCAGGCACGTGTCAGAGATAGGCGCTGGGCTTATTCCCCTAATTCATCACAGCTACCACCTTCTCCAATGTACCACTTCAGAGGAAAATGAGCATCAAGACTGACACTGACCTCTACTTTTGAGCTTTTGGTGGAAGAGCTTCTTAAAAAGGGCCAGATACAAAGTCTGTTGAAGTCAATGGAAAAAATACCTTCTCTTGACTTCAACGATCTTTTGATCAGGCTTTCACCTCTAAAAAATACATCTGCTATTTCCGTGTAAAATGGATTGGTTAACTGGTGACACATCCCCTTTGCTCCTGTGTGACTCAATCGTAAGGAGGCCTTCTTAAGAAAAGAAACCTGTTGCATCCCAATCAGTCTCTGTGAATCAGGAACCGCTGACATTTTCAATAACTTTAATTGAAAGTCTGGATGGTGTATGCTCAAGGGTCTTAAGTTTGTATGGAAATGTGGGCATGTACTGGCATCGTAGCTGATTTAGTAATAGTAGATGGGAGTACAGAAGAAACAACTTGCCAGAGAGTCAAAACTAGACAGCCACAACACTCGATATTTTTTTTGTTTGTTTGTTTTCTCACCCAGAGCTTTCCTTTATCTTACTAGAGTTGGACTTTGTGCAGTTTGGTACATAATGAGCTTACCCACATTCAAGTTTCAGTTTCTCCCAAATAAAGGAGATGAATTATGGCAATGGAAACAGCTTCTTTGGTTTATCTTTAGTCTTAACAAAAATCCCATCTTTTACTGAAAGTTTTATGCTTCAGGTCACAAAAAGTGGCCAAGAATAGCAAAAAAGAGTAAAAGATGTTATCCAGAAACAGAGTAATTCACAGTTTCCAAAGCATGTTCTGTGGGAGAGGGGAGGTTGTTACAGGGAAATAGCTGATCACTTGCAGAAAAGGGAACAGATGGGACCAGGAGGGAAAATATACAGGAAGCAGGATTGGGGGGGAGGGGGTGTTTCCCCACCGAGTCAAAATATAACCTTAAAGGTTTCAGATAGACAGATGGGGGGGTGCAAATGCATCGTGTGTGGCTGTTTATGTAAACATACAAGCATATCCACACTATTCAAATTAATCAAGGGCTGCAATGGCCACTAAAACATTCAGGATTTGAGAATGAAAATAGAGATGGCTAGCATGGTATTAAGGGCAGATGCTATTTCACAGGAGAATTTTGCCATTTGCCAACACTATTGAATCTTGAAAACCTGTCTAGCAGAGGAAGGAGCCAGGTAGTGTTTCACTGTAGCATATGGACAAACATTCCTCCTGGGGATTACACTGTAAAGGACTGCTATTCAAGGCTGAAAGTAAAACTTCAACCATTTTTATACAAAATTTAAAGGAACACAGCAGAAAGCTCTTTCACTAAGGAATATTCCAGTACTTACACATGAATGAAATTATCCGCTAGTTTACTGAAGAATTTCTATAGGGGATATGCTATAGAGCTAAGCCATGTTCTGATATGCAGCTAAATAAGAAGCAATTTCACCAAAAGTAACGTAACACACCACCAGTGTTAAGCAAATGTGATGCTGAATCAAGTGCACAACAGTAGGATTAGACATCCCTACCAATCATTTTCAAATGATTAATTTAAATTTAAATACAAGCCAACTTCTTTTTCAGCACCAATGCAGTCTCCTTTATTCTACATCACATGCACTACTCTATACCAAACAGCTTCAGAGTTTCATTTAATATTTCTGATTCCACAATTTAACTACATTTTAGGGCAGGAAGAAAGATATATATAAAGAAACATTTTATTTTTCTCTTATATAATTTCAGTTGAATATCCTGCTTTTTCATTATAATTGCATGCATATTTAGTACTGCTACAGTATGTGACTCATTTATGAAAATCATTGCAACATGTAAATGTTCTATGTAAACTTGTTTTTAAATTAATGTATTACCAAGAGAATTTATTTCATCACTGTTTTACTTTGCTCTACTGATCCGTGAAATGTGTTGTACCTCTCTTCTTTTCAAAGGCATTTATAAAAAAGACTGACCTGTCATTTTTTCTAAAATTATGAGTAGCTACGTATGCTTTATACAAATTAACTGTGCACAAACATTAAAAGGCAGCAACTGGGTTTTTTTCATAAGTATCAAAGAACTAATAGTAGGGCAGAGCTCAGCATGAATAAATCCAAAATTGGACAAAGTTCTATAATTTATTTTTACAACTTAGCCTGTACCTTTACTGAAAGGTAAGCAATCCGTTCAACTACTTTTATACCAGTAATTTTTGGATAACATAGAAATATTTATTTTGAGTTTTTGTTTAAACAAGATATTCAAGATAAGCAAAGAAAATCAGGAAGATTTCTGATTTCTGTCAATATAAAATAGTCCTTGTGAATACAAAAAGTTAAATAGCATTCTAGGCCATTAAACACAAAGAATATTAAATTGCAGCTTTTGAAAGTACTTTGTTCTAGCTTTCCCCTCTAAGTTGTGTTTTGGAAGTGTATAAGTACGGTTAATCAGGATTTGTGTTTTATTGAAAGCTCTAAATATACAAGAGGTGGCAGTTGGTAGAGCTGGGAAGCATTTAGTCACGAATCAAACAGCTGACAGGAGCGTGTTCTTACAGAACAAGATAAGGAGCTTATGTTCTAACAAACTAGTTTATTAAATAATACCCATTAAATATTTCTATAGTAGTCATTTAGGCAAGTTCCTCAAAGATGCTTAGGCATCCTTCAGGATAACAGCATATTTAGATTTCTTAGGCATGCTAAGCACCACAACATCTAGAAATTAGATAGATTCCTTGCAGAATGGAATTCACAAAGCTTCAGACAGCTCTTTTAGCCACATAAGAAGAAAGCGCATGTAAACATAAGGGATCCCTTAAATGAGAGTCAAGGATGAATAAAAATACTCAGTCCTTCCTAGATTACCTAATAACATTTAGGAGCACAGATCCTGTCTTTGAAGTCTCTATTTTTTCCTTAACTGGAGACTAAGGAAGTAGAGTAATGTTGGCAGCTGATACAGATTAGGAAAAAAAAATCAAACTTCCTAGTTAAGGCCAAAGCTGGGACTATTAGAGGTCCAGACTGAACACCTGCAAACTGTAGTAATATATCATTCTAAGAAAAGCTTGTTCCCTTGGCTTTGGTGCTCTTTATGAATGCTCAGAATGAGTTTTTCTACAGTGCTACAACTTCTGATACTGTTTCTGAAAAGGGACAGGTGAAGAGACGTGTGCAATCTTCCTACTATCTAAGTAGTTTAAACTACTGACTTGACTCTCACCTTTTTGTAGACTTATTTCCAAGCTTTCATTTCATGGCCTGCAACAATTTAGTCCATGTCATTGCACTCTCTCTACCTCCATTTTCACTGAGATCTCAAGTAGAATTGACAGAGATGGAGTTCTCAGAGGGCCATTAATGGTGAATCACCTTAGGTCAATGGCCCTAGTAAAACAAGTGTGCTAAAAAGAGTAGCAAAACATCAGAAAAAACAGATTTTCTACTCTAGACTTCAAGTAAGGGCAATAACAAAACAAAAAAGTGACCTCAAAGGAGATTTTTGAGTACAGTTACTGTGATCTGGACTTAGAGTTCTCATCAAATTCTTGTGCACATCATTCAACTTTCATATTCAAGCTAGTGTACTCTTTAGTCCAACTCCTGAAACCATCCACAGTCATTAGGGTCACAAATCACTGTTGGTTTTGATTTGGGTCTTTTCACAATGTTGTCAAGTGTTCATGGTGCTGCACCTGCTTATCCTGATTATATCCCTGCAGGTATTACAGAGCTAAGCAAAACCCTAGTCTGCTCCTGACCCTTCTGAACCACAGAAAGACTCACTTCCTCTCCCTTCCTCTTTTCCTCACAGCCATTTCAAGCATAATGCTTCAGCATCTGCAAAGTTTTGGACAGTTCTGGGTCCCAAAAGCGTTCCTCCTTCCCAACACTCAGAATCGTCCTCCTCCAAGTTCCACAGGTGTTTAGGAAAAAGTTCACCTTTCTGAACAAAGTTCTCTGACCACTATAGTGATTCACTGCTGTCACTCTCTCTATGAACCAAAGGCAAGATTTCTGAAGGAGTCTCAGTGGTCTTCTTTATGCTTGATGTTGCAGGGCCTGTTTTTTTCCCAACGGTGCTCAAGAAAGGAAGACATTCTGAGAGATAAAGAGAGGACTTTAAACCCCTAAACTTCTGGAGATCATCTAGTTCAACCTCTCCCATCCCCCACCCCCTGCGCAAAGCAAGGTCAACTAGAGAAGCTTATTCAGGACTGTGTCCAGTCAGGCTTTGAATATCTCCAACGATGGAGACTCCACAACCTGCCTGGGCAACCTGCTCCAGTGCTTGACCACTTTTCCACAGTAAGTTTCTTCTTATGTTTACCTGGAATTTCCTATACTCCAGTTTGTGCCCATTTCCTCTTGTCCTTTCATGGGGCACCACTGAGAAGAGTCTGGCTCTGTTTTCTTTACTCCCTCCCATCAGGTATTTATACACATGGATGAGATCCCCCTGAGCCTTCTCTTCTCCAGGCTGAGCAGTCCCAACTCTGTCAGCCTTTCTGCATGTGTCAAAAGCCCATTATCTTTGCAGGGCTCACTCCAGTATGTCCCTGCCTTTCTTGTACTGGGAAGCCCAGAACTGGACACAGCACTCCAGACATGACCTCACTACTGCTGAGTAGAGAGGAAGGATCACCTCCTTCGACTGCCATCAATGCTCTTCCTAATTCAGCCCCAGAGGCTGTTGGCCTTCTTTGTCATGAGGGTGCATTGCTGGTCCACATTCAACCTGTCCACCAGGACCCACAGTGCCTTCTCTGCAAAGCTGCTCTCCAGCCAGTTGGCCCTCTGTCTGTATTGGTGCATGGAGTTATTCCTCCCCAGGCGCAGGACTCTGCATTTCCCTTTGTCAAACTTCACGAGGTTCCTGTCAGCCCATTTCTCCAGCCTGTTCAGGTCCCTCTGAATGGCAGCACAACCATCATCTCACATATCAACCACTCCACTCAATTTGGTGTCATCTGCAAAGACCATTTCTGACTGGATAGCTGTTGAATGGCAGCTTACCGCTTCTCCCTGGAGCCTGTGGCACGCTAGAGCTTGCTGTTCTTACCCTGCCTGTCATCTCTGTTCCAGTCCTGTCTAGTTTCCTGCTCCAGGTTCCTCCTCGATTTCCTGCTTTGGGCCTGCTTCTACTTCTAGAGTAGACCAGTGGCTCATGCACCAGCAAAAGGTCTGAACAAGGTAATCAGCTACTGGATTATTTCTGTCAGTTAATTTCAGCTATCCACTGTTGTCTGTAGTGTGTAGTTAGTCACACAGCATAACTATTACTTCCTGACTGGATGACAGGAACATTTTAAGCTTGACAATGGATAGCATTTTTGAATGGTCAGAAACCGAAGCCAGAATTCCAGTATATAGTTTTGGACAAAGAATCATTTTTTTGTAAAAGTCATAAAACCATCAAGATTTATGAATGCTCTTGCTCTGCTTAAATACTAATAATTGGTATAAAATATTATACCAATATTAGCACTTAAATTCTAGAAAAATATTTCCAAGTCTGGCAGAATGTCCAACGTAACAAGTTCTAGTTAGCACAATTATTTCCTTATTGAAGACATGTGTAATTATGTTGTCAGACTTTGTATGTGAGCAACAATTCCCCTACCAGTCAACCATAATAAATGTATTAACATAGTAGTCCCATGTAAGATTTTTTGCCCAAAATCTGAAGGCAGACAACTTTGAAGTATTTATTTAATGCTTTATTTAAACCAATTATATATTAATTATAGAAATTATTAAGAAATGTTTAATTATTTAAATAATTCCAAATGTATTGGCAGGTTCTGATCCACATTTATTTAATTGTATCAGATTTATAACAACTGCCTGAACAACTTATTTTTTTAAGTACCTCAGTACTCACAACATAGTGTTTTAAGAATTTCTTGCATATGCTCACTTCTCAAAGATATCTTGGTATACAAGAAATGTCTTATAAGTACCTACAAAGCTAATTTATTGTCTTCCTTCAAATCACCCTTTAAAATTAGTAAGCTGTGGTAATTACAACATCCAGCAGTTGGACTGTTACCATCACTCTGGAGAGTTATTGCCACAGCCTGACACCCTAACCATCATTGTCTCATAATGCTCCTTTAAACTGTGTTCAGCTCTGCTTCTTCCCTATATTCTTCCATCATCCCTCTCTCCTATTGTTTGCAATGTGAAAGCTACATTGTATGCTGCAGAAGTGTCAGTATTTGTGGGTTTTGTTTGCACAGTGCCTAACACAATGGACTATGCTAGGGTTTGCAGTCACTATGGTAATAAGCAAAGAACAGATGATATAAATGCAAGGTACGGTGTCAGAAAATGCTTCATAAATTGTAAGGACTTAAGAAAATGAGGTGGGAAGCAGAAATGTTTTCTGAGAAATTCCTGAGGCACAAGGTCTGGGAAAGGCCATGGCAGATCCATGGGAAGGATCCTGCAATGTTTTGACAATTTTGTGGTGTCACCGCATGCCTTCGGATATCCTCAGTGCAAAATATAATGACATTAGAATGCCATTCCTAAACCACAAAATTTATCAGAGAGGCATAGCTAAGAGCAATAAACCACACTGAACATTTTTCATAAGATATGCTCTGAAATGTCTTAATTTCAAATGACTCTTGCACAAATATTGCTTGAACAAATATTGAACAATAAATTGCTTCTTTTTAACAATTACAGGTAATATATACCACAGCAGAAAATATACCACAGCTATTCCACAATCAGACAAAATCTAAATGGTTTCCTTTAGAACAAAGCTGGGGCAGAAATGCAAAAGAACTGAACTGGGACAGGTCAAATGCCTGCCTATGTGCCCAATGTCCTGTCTTTGTCCAGTACTCCTTCCCCGAGGATTCATTCCTGTATCCTTTAGTTTTTACAGCCTTGAAGTGCACCAGGTTTTTTGTTAGTCTGGATATAAATTGTTGTTATTTTTATTATCACCGTTTTTATTATTGTAAGTATTTTAAGGCAGTCAGCTCTACACTCCAGTGGCGCATGTGCTGTGAGATCATGAAATCATCAAATCACCACAATCAGAGAAGTATCATAACTGCTCTATGGGATAACAGCACAATTTTATATGTTACATGAGTAACAGTAACAAACAGAGTGAGAAAGGCAAGTATAACATAAATAAGAGCGTATGATTATGCACAAAGGATATAACTATGCCTATCTGATTCAGTCAGATTTTGTTTTTAAATGTTAAATGAATTCTTCTGTACTGCTTCCAAGAAAAGATTGCATTATCAGGAAGGAATTCTGTAAAAGGTATTAGTTTAGCAAAGTAGGAGTGGAAGTGCTTTCTATGCTTGCCTGTCATTTATATTCTTGAAATCAAAAATGTAATTTCTTTTACAAGGAATGAGAAAATAAAAAAACAGCTATTGTCCTCTACTTAGAGTTGTTTTTCAACTCATTTAATTGAACTTTAACTGAAGTAGTCATGTGGTCTTTATTTGTACTTTCAACAGTGTCCAAAAGTATCACTGTTACAAAATTATTTGGGTGCCATGTGGTTCTCTTGATTCTCATAATTCAAGAGAAGTGGTATATAATATTGTTTCTTCCACAGGCTAGTCTGAACAGCCCTGTCAAATAATGTTGAGGCTCTGTTTTTTTTTTCACTGTATTTCTTTTCCTCAGCTTCCTGTAACTTGGCAATGATGACTTAAATCCTCTAGAGGAATTCAAGTATTTGAAGTAGTTTGAGAGCCACTTCTTTGAATCAGAATTTGTATGGAAAATCCAGGCCAAGTAAGACATATGTTTGACTTTAACAATTTTATTCACTATGAACAGCTGGTCCTTTACTTCGCATTCATTCAACAGGGGATGCAGCAGTTGTCTGCTTATCTGATCTCTTTCTATCATATTCCCTTGGAAAAAGAGCTTTATTAAATGACAATAAACCAAATACGTTGTCTGATGTTGCTGTTCTCAGATGGCCTTATCCTAAGAGGAACAAGCATTCCCTGCCAGGTGCATCTGCAACTCCCACTCACAGCAATACAAACAGAGGGCACTTACCACTTCCACTCCCAATTCAGCTATTTAGGAATTAACATTGTCATTTCTCATACTGTAATTTTTAAAATTAGGTTAGATTACATTTCAGAATTAATTTTCAAAATATTTCAAATTTTTCCAAGTTTATACATGGTTCTTTGTACTGCATTCTTTTTATTTTTTTCCTTCTAAAGGTTGTTGGGTTTGGGATTCTTCACCTGTCTTCCTTGCCTAAAACTTGAACTCAGTTAAACTTTGAGTAAATCCCACAATTTCAAAGGAATTGGACAAATCCTCTAAGACTCCTGGGAAACTGTAGCTATCTTGGATCACAAAAATCTATGGAAAGAGGCACTTGTATCAATACTACTTTTTCTCCATGCTTCTAAATGAAGTCTTTTTTCTCTCTTATGTAGAGACCATCCTTCACAGACCTTGTGCATGTTATACTTCATATTGCCTTTACATGTACAAGTACATCCAATATTCTCTGTTCTCCAGGATTTATACAATTTATATAACACAACTGCAGTGGCAAAAAAGGTGTACTTCACTTTGCTCAGAGAACAGATCCTAATAGCATAACCAACCATCATGACTACCTTCTCATCCTTCATTTACTTATCTGCCATCCAATGAATCTTTTCAAAGACTACTCACTTCTCATTTACCCATTCCCTGTTACATCGTAATAACTCTCAGACTTGGACTTATCAAGATGTAGTTGGCAGCAAGAGCAGACCTATGCAATATTAAAATGTGTGGGCATGAATGTAAAAATCATAGGATGTGTAAAAGGTAGAAAAACTCACAATTGAGAAAATACCTGTCTTTCACAGCTATCAACAACATTGTTCCTTTTGACCTGAGTACTTAAACTGTGTACAGGGCTTTAGAAACTGATTCCATTAGGAGATAAAAAACATAGTTATGTATTCCTTCACTGGGCTTATTTAACCAAAAGTCAGCTGTCCTGAAGACAAAAGAAATCAAGCAGCGTAAGTATGTCTTGGCATTCCATTACTAGCTTTTTTCCCACCCAGATCTGTCTACCCCAAAGAATTAATCTTAGCTTCTCCTTTGGACCACGCTACAAGTGTAGCTTTAGCTCTGGACTCGCAATTTAGCTACTCCAAGCTGTCCACCTTTCTGTCTATCGGCAGTATCCAGGCCTATGACAGACAGTGCTAAACAGAACATGTAACCTTGCCTTGGCAGCCTGGCTCATTCGCCTACACTGAAATCAGAGATGTTTACAGTGCTAAACTACAATTTATGGCAGCTATGAAGGAGTTTTATGTTCCCCTTAGAATCTGAGGGTGGTGACTTGCACAGAAGAGGGAGGCAAACAGCTGGGAAAAGCAACATTTTCAGCCACACCCATTACAATCTGCCTGCAACTACCAACCACAGCTCTCTTGTCTTGGCTTCTTTGCTGCCTTCTCTGATCCTTTGGTGTTTTCCCCACTACTTTTGTCACTTTCCTGACCCTGTGCTAGCTGCCAGAAAACCAGAACTGCATAGCCTAGACAACAGTAGCTATATATGTTGTGCAGTTTTCACTCACTAGTTTTCCTTCATTACAGTTCTCAGTGAAGCAGGAGACATTTGCTGTTCCTGGTTGTCTGAAAATGAGAAGACGGCCCTATGCAGCAGCTTCAGTGATGTGATCGGATTGCCCAAGTGATGGCTCAATACCCATCAGTTCTGCTCGTTGTCTCAATACAGGCCAAAAATAGTGTACTCCTGACAATAAGAAAACAAACAAACAAAAAAAAAGGATAAAAGCTTAATTCTTTAAATAGTGCTTTCTCCACATTCTCAAAGCAAATTGGTTTCCATATCTAAATTGCACTGGAACCTTTCTGCTTCATATCAGTTTCTATTCAGTCACCTAGAGCTGCCCTTTTCAGTGATTCTCCACAAAATGACTGTTTCTGTGAAATCTGCTTGGTGGGACAGACCTTGCCCAGGCTGTGTTAATGAGGAACTCCTTTTTCACTGTATCTAACCAGAAAAAAATAGCTCACAAGTACTGTTTTTTTCCCATGTCTCAAACAATATTTCAGCTTTCATTTCCAAGTTTTTCCAGGGTTAACAGCAAAAAGAGATCATGATGGCTGTATCTAGTCATGAAGTATTGGGATATGCTCTAGGAAAATTTAGAAACATGAATGGTGGTTGAAAAGGACTTCTGAAAGTCTCTAGTCCAATGTCCCACTCAAAGTAAGACCACTACCAAAACCAGATGAAGTCCTGGGCTGCATCAGGAACAGCATTGCCAGCAAGCCGAGGGAGGTAATCCTTCCCTCAGCATCTGGAGTGCTGTGTCCAGTTCTGGGCTTCTCAGTACAAGAAAGGCAGGGACATACTGGAGTGAGCCCTGCAAAGATAATGGGCTTTTGACGCATGCGGAAAGGCTGACAGAGCTGGGACTGCTCAGCCTGGAGAAGAGAAGTCTCAGGGGGATCTCATCCATGTGTATAAATACCTGATGGGAGGGAGTAAAGAAAACAGAGCCAGACTCTTCTCAGTGGTGCCCCATGAAAGGACAAGAGGAAATGGGCACAAACTGGAGTATAGGAAATTCCAGGTAAACATAAGAAGAAACTTTCTTACTGTGGAAAAGTGGTCAAGCACTGGAGCAGGTTGCCCAGGCAGGTTATGGAGTCTCCATCGTTGGAGATATTCAAAGCCTGACTGGACACAGTCCTGAATAAGCTTCTCTAGTTGACCTTGCTTTGAGCAGGGAGGTTGGACTACATGATCTCCAGAGGTCCCTTCCAACCTCAACCATTCTGTGCATCTGTGAAGCCAGCTATCACTTTGGCTACCAAAATTTTGAAAATTGCCAAGCCTCCACAATCCCTCTGGATTTTCACTATCTTCCTAGTGAAGAATTTTTTGCTAATGTCCAGTCTGAACCTGTAAGCTGCAATTTGTGGCCACTGACTGTTGTTATCCTTGCTGGCACTACCAGAAAGAGTTTGGCTTCATCACCTTTGTAACTGCCCTTCAGGTATTTGCAGACTGCTACTAGACCACCTGTTGGTCTCCTCTTCACCACATTAAACAAGCCCAGTTTCCCCAGCCTCTCCACAGAGACCATGTGCTGTAAGCTCTTCACCATCTTCGTAACCCTCTGCTGAACCTTCTCCATTTTCTCTCTGAAGTGCCTGGAAATGCATCCATTGTTTCAGTAGCTGAACCAGGCCCATTTGCCCTTGTTCAAATTACAGGGAAGGGTTTCTGCTCTTTGATACCATTTCTTTCTATGCACCATCATTTCTGAGTCACCCAGGGGCACGCTAGAGTCATCTTGCTGACAGTAGCAGTTACACTTATTCAACAAGTTCTGGGCAACATGCAAGTGTTAGTATGATTAGACCTAGGCTTGTTTGTAACTGGAAGACTGCACCACTGCAGTTTTTCCAACCATTTGGCAAGTTGTTCTCCGAACTCCTAGTCTAAACAGCAGATACAGATGATTTGTCCTGACCACAGACTTCTTCCTGTATAAAGTGCAATGAAAATGTTCTGCAGATTTAACCACAATCAGGCAATCTTGTCAATGATGCAATCATTTTTCCCCCGGAAAACACAATCTACCATTCCCTCATGGCTTTGTCAACATAACCCCCAGACGGTGTACTGAACGAAGAAGCACTAAAGCACAGTCTGGCTAAGACAGAGTCACTAAAGTGTTTTTCATCTCCAGAAAATACCCTGTCACACTTCAACAACCACAGAAATATTACCCTTTTTCACCAAGCTCATGCTGGGTTTAGGAAAACTAACACTCTTCTAAATGTTTGGAGCTAGCCAAATCTGCACAGCTGTAAT
Organism: Apteryx mantelli; assembly: GCF_036417845.1. Classification (NCBI taxonomy): domain Eukaryota; kingdom Metazoa; phylum Chordata; class Aves; order Apterygiformes; family Apterygidae; genus Apteryx; species Apteryx mantelli. Next base: position 144,839,353 of record NC_089979.1, on the reverse strand, counting down.
TTTCTTTCTGTGAGTGAAATCTTCCCCATTCCACACGTGTTATGAAAAATTACCTCATTTTGAATCAACTCCTGATTCCTGTTGTTTCCTACTATAAGTCTCACACTTCTTGCATAGCACTTGCATAAGTCTCCATTAAAATTTTTCAGCATGCAGTGGTATCATCTAGATATAAGTCTGAGGGACGACTGCCATGAAGTTTGCTTTCCAGTGACCACTCTAGTGCAATTGGTACTTTGAATGAGCTGAAAGTAATGCCTTAGGGTAGCCATGAAAATAAAGTTTTCCCCAGCATTTGAATCTGCTTCCACTTGTCAGCACCCAGATAAAATGAGCTTGCCATGTTTATTCACAGACAGGCACTCACGATGCAGAGAACGGAGAGGTAATTGCCTGGCCAGAGCAATATAGCAGTTTCTGTGCAGAGCAGCTTACTAGCTGTTTAATACCCATCTCTTTCCTCTGCAGTTCACTTTGGCTGGCTTCTCATCTTGTCTTCTGAGAACACTTATTCAGGACCATAGCTCTTGTTGTGCATTTTATTAAAAAGGCTTAAATTAGGACAGGATATCCAGACATTGAAATAGCTCAGCATCTAGAACTACTTTTTGGTCAACAAGCTTAGTCCCCATAACGCCAAACTAATACGCCAGAAATTTCTGACAAGAGCTTACCATTGAGTTCGCTTGGAATAAGATGATGCTTTTAGGCCTTAGCATAAGACTGCAAATGCTTATTGTAGCCTCTCCGTATGTGACAGCCCGTTAGAATAGCTTGTTAGTCACTGTGTTCTCCCCTATGTTCTCACCGCTAGGTGCCACCCTGCTGATGTTAGTTACTGAGAACTGAAAAACAAAACTGAAAACCAATGGTGCAAAAAAGGAGCAGGGAGGGAAATCAAATGGGATTTTTAAAAAGTGAGAGTATACAAAAGTTAGCATGCATTGTGAAAACGAAAAATAACTAAGGGAAAGCATGTGGAAAATAGCCTTCATGCAAAGCACAGATGAAAACCGTAATGAGGGCAACTATAAAGAAAAAAATAAAAGTTAAGGCTTTAACACAAGGGCAATTACTCTTTTATCTCTTCTCAGGCAATCTCCTCTTTTCTGCTAGATGTAGCATTCAGTTAGGAGACTATGTCTGTTTAACATCAAGTCAGAAAGGAAAAAAATATATATTCCCAGGATAAAAAGAGAGAGACAGAGAGATGGTAACTTGGCATCATTTCTGTGAAGACATCCTGAGGAAGACGCTATTAGCTCTGTGTGAAGAAATGACAACATTTCTGAGTCAGACTGGGCACATATTGTGCAGCGTCAATAACCCAGTAAATGTAGGAAGACCTACTATTTCACAAGATAATGGCAGTCTGCACTGCTGTGCAACGGCACCTTCAGGAGCCAGCGGCCTTTTCAGGCCCGCCAGCCCAGGAAAGGCACCAGGCCACGGAAGCCGTATTACTTACGACAGTGAGGGCTGCTTCTACTAGGAGCGGGATTTAACATAACTTTTTGTCAGGAAGGTTTTATGGCTTTTTGTCAGGAAGACGACGGGGGGAGGGACTAGTTTGGAAGAAGTGGCTGAGAGCTGAGGAGCTCGTTTCCTGGGTGGGGATTCTCCGTGGGCAGTTGAGGGGGCCGGAGCAGCGCCGAGGTCCCTGGAAACGCTGCAGCATCCCCGGGACGTCCAGAATCTCCAGCCGCTGCCGCGCTGCCCGGCGGAGCGGAGCGGAGCGGAGCCGCCGGCCGCGGCCGGCTCGCGGAGGGTGAGAGGCAGCGCGGCGAACGCAGGGCGGCGGCAGCACGGGCGGAGGGGCGACCGGCACCGCGCGGGGCCCCTCCGCCGCCCGGCGGGAGCGGGTGCTCGGCGAGGCGAGGAGCCGGCGCTGCCCGCCGCGCACCTGGCCGCCAGCCTTCTCCCTCCCCGTCCTCCGCCGCGGCGGGACGGCGCAGGTGAACGCGCCTTTTGTCCGCGCGCGGCGCTGCGCCCTGTTGGGGCCGGCGGCCACCCCTGAGGCGGCTCCGCTGCCGGGGGCGGGCGGGGCCCCCGCGCGGCCTCCCAGGCCCCGCCCCACCCCACCCCGCCCCGCCGCGCTCAGGTGCCCGCGCCGCTGCCGGCGAGAGCAGCCGGGCGGCACCGCGGCGGGGGAGCGGGATGGGCGCGGGAGGCGGGGCTGGAGGGGGGAGGCTCCGGCCCTAGACGGGCCCCCCGCTCCCGCCGCTCCCCTCAGAGCCCGGCAGGCGCCCGGTGACTAATGTGCTCCCGCCCTCGCTGACTGAGCCGCGGCGCGATCGGGGCGCTGGCGCCAGCCGAGCCGCCGGCGGGGGCTCTCCCGGCGGTTACGTAGCCGAGCCAGGGCCCGCCGGGCGCCCGGGAGCCTGCGGTGCCGCCGAGCAGCCCCGCGCCGCCGCCGTCCCCCGCGCCGGGCGGCACCGCCGAGTCCGGGGCGGCGGCTCCCGTCTCCGCCTGGAAGGAGCGGCGGCGGGCTGAGGCGGGTGAGCCCCGGGGCGGCGGCGGCGGGGGGCAGCTGCCGTTGGCGGGACCGCGTGGCCGCGTTTCGGCGCGGGGCCGGGCCGGGCCGGGGTGCCGGCGGGCGCGGGGCTCCCCGGAGCGCGGCGGCCTCGCTTCCCCGCGGGGCTCCCCGGACCCTGCCCCGGCCGGGGAGTTGGCGGCGCCCCGCGCCCAGCCCGCCCGCCCCGAGCGCACTCTGAGCGCCGAGAGGCACCGAGCAGCGCTCGCCTGCTCCAGATCCTCCGGTTTTTTATTAGGTTTTCCACAGAGCTCAGCAGATTTTTATTTTTTAAGAGCTGGATAAGCAGAGGAGCAGGACAAGTTACTCGTGCCTGTAGCGTTTACACCTTTCCACTCAACGCAGCGGGCACTGCCAAAGCAATGCGCTTATTCTTAAAAGTTTCACTCTGTAGTTTTCCAATGGTGCTGAAAGAGTGAGATGAAGCCGTTATCCCGTGCCTCTTCCATCACTGCATTCTCACTATGATATCCTGGTTATTCTCTCCATGGAGCCGGCTCCTAAACTCCTTGCTCAGGAAAACCTCTCATCGCAGGAGATGTTTTCTCAGAGCAAGGCCTTTGGTTTCCTGTCGATTCAGCGTTACAAGGAGACAGTTTTGTTGCTACAAAAAGCAGTAGTGACTCCCAGCATCCGAAACGTGGCTTTCCACTATGGGACGTCCTCCACTCTGGTTCGCAGATGTAGCTGGTTGTGCTGCTGCCTCCCCAAGAAGGGCGGGTGTGCGCTGAGGAGGGACGCTACCACAGTCGTTTTCTTCTGTAATGGTTGTGGCTTACGTGGGACCATAACTGATCAGTTTTTATCTCTCACAGGACTCAATTTTTTTTCAGATGTATTCCCAAGAGGGGCATGCTGCAGATAACTCCTTTCTGACAATTCATAGGCACTGAAAAGTGGAATTACAAGTGTCTTCCATTCAGGATTTTCCAAGGCTACTGCTTTGTTATTGGGTGTATCCAAGAAATAATTTTTTATGTTAACTCTGGATTGAGAAGCCGAGTGAACTAATACAGTTCAGCACCTACGTTTCCTTGCACATAGTTGCACAGCTGTAACCTGTATTTCCCTAGATGAGCACATGCATCCATTAACATGTTCTTTCCCTTTTTTCTTTCCTTTTTGTTTTCTGCGGTATAAACCATTAACAGTGTATTTGACATACTATTAAACATAGCTGCTTCATTGGTTCTTTCAGGAAACAACATTTAGGATCAGCAACTGGCATTCTAGCTGATAGTTTGCTTGGGGTTTTTCTTTTTTTCTTTTTTTTTGTATCATGAGACTTACTACATCCTTATCAATACAAACCTTTAACTGGAGGCTGTTACTGAATTCTTCATTTCTAAATTAAGAGTGATAGCAGCATGCAAATCAGGTGCATTAATCAGTGTCTCCACACAGAGCTTCCTGATCTAGAATATGCTTTTGGACATCCAAGTACAGTTGCATCCACAAAGGAGCATTAGAAGGATATAGTATGGTAGCTGGAAGAAGACAGTTCTGAAGATAACAGGATTGCTCTGTAAGCTCATGTAGAATGTAACAATCGAAAGTTTAACTGAGATCAGTACAGAAAAAATGTAAAGCAGCAAAGATGTGGGCCGTAAGCTGTTTAACAATCTTTAGAAGTAAGTCACATTATCCTGAGAGAGTAAAAAGTAAGTCTAAGAGTTCTCCACATCCTTATTGTCCACTCAAACCTTTAAAAATCAAAGGGTAGGCCTCAAAAATAGTGTGATTGACCTAAATATTCTGAGTTCTGTTAATAATAGATCTGGAGTTCACTTTTGTTATCTTTGTTTCTGAGTAAGTGTATTACACTGAAAGCTATTCATTGTCATTGTAACACCTAGAAAGGTAGATCATTAAAATATACAGAAATAGAGATTCTTAACTAGTCCTGGGACTGCAAGGGCTGAGATTTTATGAGGTTATCTGATATCATGCAGTCTGTGATAAAATCGCTAGGACCAGGCCTAGGAATAGGAAAGAATGGAACTATGCCTTCATCAGCTCATGCTTTCTTGTGTACAGGATATGCAAACCATCCATTAGCTAGCATAGCAAAGGGTTAATAGTCTGACCTTCAGACAGAAGCTCTTGTTGACCCTACTCTGCAATACTTGGCTGAAAGGTTATGCCTAAAGGGAGAGCTTGCTAGGAGGACAGAAAAATCAGAAAAGAAACAGTTAGGAAAATAATACTTAGGCATCAGAAGTCTGGTTGTCTGGCAGAAAGTAAATTCTCATACCAGAAAGTACAAGACTATAGGACTTATCTACTGAAAAAGCCAGACACAGTTTAAAAAAAAAATAGACAAGCATCAAATTCCAGTTTGTCAGTACAATTTCCCCAAGGTTTCATGGGTATAAAAAGATCAAAATTTAGCTGTAGGATGGCCAAACTGAGGAGCTGCCTAGTCTTAATGAAGGTAGCCACAGCAAGTTATATGTTGGTACAAGACCCTGAGCTTCCAGTCATGTAGTGCTAGTGCATCTTCTCATGCTGTGTGTGACCAAGTGATGCACATATTGGAACTGTTGCAGGGTACCCTTGCAGTTATTTTACAGCCATTGCAAGACTTCAAGATAGCCTCTCTCCTGCTATCTTAAGAGAGAAACATCTCTCTCATTTTACTCTGTTCCTTTTTGTTTCCTGTTTTATTCTATTTATTTGTTTCCTATTTTATTCCTTTTTTCTGTCTGCTGCTTTCTCTAGACCCTTCGTAGCTTAGAATCATTTCTGTTGCATCTTGTGGGTGATCAACGATGACTATTGGCAGTGTACCTTGGAACAGAATGAATGAAGCTGCAACTGGAGTTTTCTGAGTGTCTCAAAGGGCAGATATATTTCTGAAGTGACGACTATACAGTAGACTGACATTAAAACGTATTAGGAACCACAGATTTGAATGAGTTTCTTGCATCAGCAAGTCCCTTGCCATGATAAACACAAGTTCATGAAAAACATTAATGAAATAATCAAAATCCACCTTCATAATATTTTACCTGCCATTTTATTGAAAAGCTGTTTCAAACTTTATTGCTATAATACTTTAAAACTTTCAGCCTAAATTCATTGATTCATTCCTCTGCTGACATGGGCATTTAGCTTAAATAGTGTTTTTCATCAATGATTTTGTTCTGTTGATTCATATCCTCTGTTCGTCTCAGTTTTACTTAGAAAAACAGCTGAGCTCTTTTGCCCTCTTCTCAGAGCACAGACTTTCTGTCCCCCAGGTTATCATAACTTCTATGGCTAATGGGTGGAGGAGGGGAAACAAAATATTCTGAGGGAAAGTAGGCCCCAAAGTTCTAGTAGTGCATTTCAAAACCCAATTTACATCCTGTGTTTGTTTTGCAGGGAGTTTCCGCAATGGAGAAGAGGGAAGGTGATAATTGTACCATTGATCTGAACACAGCTCAAAGCATCAAGCCAAGAAGAAATACAGGAAACCTTAGCAACTTGGTAATGCTTCTGTAAAAAGCAGTTCATATATCATGCAGAATATTGCTGTCTTTCATTCAATTTTGTCCAGAAACACTGTGTTTCCCTAACACTGGCATATCATCAATACTTCTTAAGTCTTGTCACAATATTGACAGAGAGAGAAAAAGATAAGGAACAGTTCATTCTATTTAGTCACAGTCCCTGCTAAAAAAAATACACAAAGTTTGGGCCAGCTAAAAGCTACATAAAGGATCTAGTTGCATTCTACCAGGTGAGCGAAGCTTCACAGAAATAATTTGGGATTTTTGTACAGGAATATAAGGTTTATCTTTGCAGGAATCTTTTCAGAATTGCCACATCACATTTAGTAAGTTTTCCACACCACACAAAAGGTCAAAAGAACATCCACTCCAACAGAACTTGCATTCACAACTGCTGATGCAGAGAAGTAGTTCAAGCCACTGCTTCCTATTCTGATGTGAACTATTGCACATACTATGGAATACTGAATTAGGCTTCTTTACAAACTATCACTTCAAGAAACAGGAATTTCTAGATGAAACTGGGTTCAGAGGTGAAACTCAGTGGCTATAATTTATATCAACTTCTGTCTCTGTAATGCATAGACTGCACTCTACCGTTCTTCACAGACTAGAGCATAAGATTTTCTTAGGCTACACCTTCACTGTTACAAGGATATGTTTTTGTCATCAGATAAACGTGTTAGCTATTCAGCTATCAAATCCTAGTGAAGACGATGCCCTTTAATTTTACTGTAAGGCACAGAAGGCAAGCCAGACAGATGTGTGGGAAACAGACTACTAGGCTCTATTACGGATTGTAGAGCATGATAGCAGTGTATATTTGTTATCTCTCCGTTAAAATAAAACAAAACAAAACACCTCCGTACCAGTGAAAGCGAACCCAAGACTTGCACTTACCCTGGCATTATTTACATGTAGCACCTTGTGCATCATGTTCGAATTGACTCTCTCTAATCAGCTTCACTATGATATTTGAGTCTTGGGAATAAGGCCAGATAATATTACTGAGATAGGAAGATCTCCTGTATCCTAGCAGAATGCCAACTTACAACTTTCAAACTACAAGCAATTACCTTCTTCAAACCTAATAGTGACACTCCTCCTTCTGGAGATCTAGACATGTGCCACATTAGCCATTTTAAAGCTGCACCATTGCAGCTTTAGTTCAGCTTATACTTTGTTTTGCTGAAATATTAAAGGAATTGCATATTTATTATTTAATGTTATGAATTCTCAGTTTTCCACCCATGGACAGCTGTTTACTGCATCAACTGTAATGTTCTGCTGTTGGTACACATTTTTATTCTGTATGTATACTGGTCATGTACCTCTTCCAGGAGTTGTAACTACAGGACAGTCTTTAAATGTATTATCTCAATGTAAAATAGTTTATAGTATTATACTAAAATTTTGTACTAACTTAACTCCTTCTAAACTCTATCAGAATTTTCCCAAGATCTTCTGTGAGATTAGGATCAAACCATGCCTGCTTGGCAGCAGAAAAATCAGCTTTTTAAAATGAAGTGACGCAGTTTCACATGTTTTATTTAAAGTTAAGTGAAGACACTATTATATTTGGGGAGGGGGGAAGAGGAGAATGGGAATTGAAGCTGATACATGCACAGCTGGTCCAGTATGGTGGATCCCAAACATTTCTACTTATATCCCTATTCCCACAATTAAGTCTCATTAAAATGCTACTATCTGAATGAAATATTGTATTGTTATGTCTCTGGAGTCTGTTACCATGCATATTATTTGGGTTACATTATTAAGTCTGTAGCTGAACTCTTGAACTGTAGCACATATCATAAGCTGTAATGGTATCTTCCTGTAATGTAATCTTCTCTTGTGGTATAGTTAACTTCCTGGAATGAAAATCTGTTTTCAAATCACAACAGATAATGAATGGAGAATGAGAAATCTACACTTAAATTTCCTTACTCAGCTACTGACCATGCTGCTTGAAACTGTATTTTCAAGCTACCTTGTCTTTAATCATGTATGTTGTTGTTTGGTATACAGTTTCAGTGATGTTCTGTGCAAACACCATGATGGTGAATACTGTGATTACTGAAGTCTTTAATCTTCTTTTAAACACACTTGGTGTTTACTTTCTGTCCTTTCCAGAACATGGATATGCAAGTCACCAGTACACCAGAAGCAGCTGCACTTTTTAGTCTACATCAAGCACACCATTTTGGTGAGTTTGAATGTTCTTCAGAACAGCACTGCAAGCAGGATCTATTCCCCAAATGGCACCTGCCAATGAAGATAGCATCTGTGATCTCATTCTTAATGTTTATTTACACTTCTCTGAGAGATGTCATATATCCTTTTATAACGAGAAAAGAAAATGCTTTCTATAAAATTCCAATTCTCATCATAAACAAAGTTTTACCAGTGGTTTCAATTACCCTTTTAGCACTGGTATATTTACCAGGAATATTAGCTGCTGGTTTCCAGCTGTACTCTGGCACCAAGTACAAAAGGTTTCCCCAGTGGTTGGATAGATGGATGTTATCAAGAAAACAATTTGGACTTCTCAGTTTCTTCTTCGCTACAATGCACGCCTGCTATAGCCTATGCTATCCAATGAGAAGATCATACAGATACAAGCTGATGAACTGGGCATTCCAGCAGGTATGATGGGCTCACAAATGCTGATGCTTCTGTGTTGAGAGAATCCTTGTTTTGTTAATCCAAACAAACTTGGATGGAGGGAAAGCTGTTTTCATTGCCTTTGTTTGACTTTGAAGCAGCTCCCACAGAGCACTGTTTAGGCTCTTGCACCTTAAAGAGATGGAGGAGGACCTAGTTGTTAAGGCATGTAATAGGGAATCAAGAGTCATCACAGCTGTGCCAGTTTGTATTAAATAAGTCACTTTCTTCATTTGGGTATTTTTGCTAACTGTAAAATGCCTGTAATTATACCTGCCTCACAGGAACATTTAAGTCTTTGGCACACTATTAGTTTAGTGTGGATTAATCCTCTCTGCGCCAGTAGAATCTACCTATCTACAAAAATTGCTGCACGTACCATTTTTAGACATCTTTGTCAAGTGAATTAGCCATCAATGAAGGAGGGCTGACATAAATCACAATAATTTGCATTTGTCACTGATGTGAACTCTGATGAACACAGCCACAGTTTGACTAATGAACCCTAACTTGTTAAAACATAGAATTTCAATCATATTTCTGAATCATGGGCAATAATTGGCTTACAAAGCATTCTTAAGGTCTAACATGACTAGAGAGTTCCTAGTATTTGAATGTTACCTTGAGTGCCATGAGTATTCCGGAATAAGTAATATTCCAATATAAGGTATAAATTGCAAATGTACATTTTTATTACAGCATAGAGGGTAGGATGTTATTAGCTTCTTAGGAATTCTGTAAACAGTCAAAACTGATGAAAAATCTGCAAATCAGTCTTACTGGTAATCTGACCTGAGTAGTTTACTAGATATTTCCTTGAGATTCCAGTCCTCAAGTGCAGATCAAGAAATGATCATGTTTGGAGCATACCACACTATGGTGGTCACTAGTAGCCTCAAAGGACTGTTGCAAGTCATCATAAATAGGAGAAGCTTTGACATCAGGTTATTAAATTCACAGCCTTTTCATCCATACCAACCCTTGTATTCAGTGCAGCTGAATGTACAAAGGTGGTGGTTTTGAAAAAATAGAGCTAAATGACTATCCTGGCACAATAACAAAGTAGTTAAGAATGCCTGTTGAATTAGCTCCTTAAAGTAGTGCTGTTAATATATTTCCTGTTGTTATAATCTGCCGGATAAGGTATTTAGCCATAGGTGGAATTTTTTTCTTTTGTCAAAGAATAAGATTTCCCCCTCTGTGAAGGCAGACTAACAGGCCCCAGAATAAGTCTCCTCTGGGCCTCCACTGATGAAGTCTGTAAATTCTTCTCACTCAAAAGCCCTCCTTTGCTCTGCAGATGCTAGTGGAGACCTTGCCATCAGAAGTAGATAGAAGTTACAATCAGGGACATTCAAACAAACAAAAATAGTATGTTCCTTGGCTTATTTCCTGATGATTATTGTGAAAATAGCTATATTTCACAGAATCATCTAAGTATGCCTGTCTGTCATTTTAAATGTGGCATTCTTGTGGCAGATCAAACAGAAAAAAGAAAATGCCTGGATTGAACATGATGTTTGGAGAATGGAGATTTATGTGTCTCTAGGAATTGTGGGACTTGCTTTGCTGACATTGTTGGCAATAGCATCGATTCCATCTGTCAGTCACTCTTTGACCTGGAGGGAGTTCCACTACATTCAGGTACACATAAATGTCATCACTGCATGTCATCAGTCCTCATTTGTAGACTGTATATTATCAGCTAAGGTCATCAGTAGTTAAAAGTGGGAGGAGTTAATGAAACCAGTCTAAAAGTTTACTCAGTACTTTTTGTGAGTTGCTTTGCAAGGAATGTTCAGTTCATTGTTATTTTGTTGGGAAAAAAGGGCTGATCATCTGGTTCACAGCATAAAGTGGGAGAGATAACTGCAAACCATCTTTTAGCTCCTGCTCAGGTGACCAGCAGCAGTTTTCCCTTCAGGACCTATTCTTTGGTCAAAGATCTCTGGTGCTGAAGGCATTTCAGTCATCAGTTTTATATGTTTCAGCAATGCCCTGTGCCCTGCTGAATCAGGAGTAGGTGCAACACTACACAAGGGGAACTGCTTGTTGCTCCCTTGGCTATTCATTACTGCCTGAGCAGTAACATGCAGCAGGAAAGTTCAGGAGAAAATTCCTGCCCATTAATACATGCACAGGATTTCCATCTGTGGTGTAACTAGCTTCATAACCCCCTCAAAAAAAGCATATGCTAAGAAGGAGACGTCTCAAAATAGATAGATAATCAAATCCAGCCAGTCCTGAATTCACTGCGGATATGCTTGTTTCGTTCACCTAAGTATCTGGTTTGACCTTAGTTCCCCTGTATCATATATAATATGAATCAGGGGTGGCTCTGCTGACATCAATATAGTGACACTAGAGTTATGCAAGTGGTGAATTAGGTCCTTGAACACCAAAATCTGAAAATTCAATGACATACTAATCACCTGGCATTTGAAAACATGGTCTGAATTTGAAAAGTAGATCTGAAATATATGTCTTCTGACAATTAGTGATTTGGGATTCTGTTCACTATATGAAGTGCATCACTTGTAAGAAAAGTTTGTCAGCCCTAGAGAGAATATAAATGGACAGTTCTAGGAGGAAATCTCCCAGTGCATGATTGCTTTCAGTATTAAATTAGCATGGTGAAGAAACCCCAAAGAGTAATACTAATATGTTGGACTAGTTTTATAAACAAGTAACTTTTATACTTGAAAATCAGATTCTGTAGATTTGACATTTAGCACTTGGAAGGGCAGTGCCTGACTTTACACTAATGAGTAATTACATTTTTTTAACAACATCAAGATTGTTATATCCACAAGAAACTCAAATTTACTAGCACCTCTAGCATGAACTTTCCTTTACTCCTAAATTTTGTAAATATCCTAAGCCAAATCTATCACTGTAAGTGGAATGAAGGACTTCAGTCTCCTATAGTTGTGTAATTGTTTTTGTCATATTACTAGACATGTATCTGCTGATATAGTTTTCTGATAACAGGAACTGATCCATTTTTGGGAATAGTCTATAATCTGTGATCTCTTCTGTATATTAGCTCAGCATCATAGCGATAGTAGAAAAATGTGCTTCATCTTTCTTCTTTTATGGTGGCATAGAGGGGTACAACTGGAATCTTGAATTACCGGTCTGAGATTTAATTCAAAGCCAACATTCTCTTTTCTTTGTCTTCAGTATGTTTATTGATGCCCTTCCTGCTTTCTAGATTTGCTTAACAGAGTAATCTTTTGCCAAATTTGGAAAAAAATAAATAACGATGTTTTCTTTCTCTTTTCAGAGCAAGATGGGATATTTAGCTCTGCTGCTATGCACAGTTCATGCATTGGTGTTTGCTTGGAATAAGTGGGTTGATGTTAACCAATTTATCTGGTACACACCACCTTCATTTATGATAGCAGTTTTTCTTCCTATTGTTGTCCTGCTCTGTAAATGCATACTGCTCCTCCCGTGTTTTAGGAGGAGGATACAAAAGATCAGATGTGGTTGGGAAGCTAACACACAAACCAATCAAACCAGCATAACTTCCAGACTGTAGATAAAATGTGGACATTTCTTGTCTGTTGCATGTAAATATGCTCAGGTCTGTGAAATGCTCGCTTGCCAGCTCTGTTTTCTTATTTTGCTTAGATGTTTCTTTTGTACTTTTCATTTCCACTTTAGGTGTATGGAATATTTTATGCTATTTGGACCTTTGCTGAGACAGCCAGTGGAAAGATTCATTTTACACTTTAATCTATTTGATGTTCTGGTATTTGCTCATTTCTTTCTCCTGATTCAGTGCTTTTAAAATCCAAGTGCTTCATCCCCTCAATCATATTTCAATTGTAAGCAAAAGTAATCATAAATCACCATTCCAGATGACCACAGAAAGTAAATAAATGAGTACACTGCAGAACTCAGGAATGCTTTCTGCTTCCCACAGCCATGTTTGTCGCCTGGTTATGTCTCAGTATTATAATGGGACAACAACTGGATATTTACCATCCTGATCCCCCATACACCCTGCATCCTACATGTTTGACTCTGCAGAAGGGAGAACTTAGCACATGGGCAAGACAGAAGCCGTGTTGCATGCCCACCAGCTACTGAACTTAAGACAATCAGGGAAGCAGAATTCTAGGGAACTTTACAGACTAAATCTCTCCTGAGGTTTAGGTACAGTCTAAAAAAATAGTTATTAGACTCCGATCTACAGCTTACAGTACTTACATCTTATAGACTGTGTGTGTCTCTGTTTACTACACTTAAAACTATAAAACATTTCCCCCTCCACCCTTTTTTTTTCCATGAATACCTTCTTTTGTTTCTGATGCTGGAAATTTTCCATGGTTTTGACCTAAGCGTGCAACTCTTGACATGTGCTAAACTTTATTCACACAAATTGCTCCTGTGGGATAGTAGTGGGATTTTACTGCTTATTCTAGGGCCAGCACAATTTTATGACTGGAAGAAAAACATCAAAAATAGACGTTTGAATCTTGACATTGATTTGGTGAGATTTTCATGTAAAATCACTTCTGAATGCATTCACTTTTACTAAAATTTTAGTATAAGCTAATGAAACTTCACTTTCTTTATGTTGCCTAAGTCTGACTGAATATTTTAAATGAAGAATTAGTTTGTTAGCATCTATTTTTAAATATGTTACGCAGTAGCTGCGATTTTCACCCAAAATCAGAAACATCCTGTTGCCAGTCTCCCTACGTGAGTTGACTAGGATGAGGACTAATGATGTCAACTGTTGCTGGGAGCATTTGAATTGTAATTGGTAATGATTTTGATATTAAAACAGAAACAGGAAAACTGTGGCTGCATAAAAAAATATGTAATACTGGAGCTAATGATTCTGCAATTAATGATCCTGTTGTATATTTGTGGACTTTGAGCATAAATAACAGACCAACAGGGATATTACATTTTGTATTTTTTCTTGGTTGTAACTCCATGCAATTATTGCAACTTAAAAGTTGGCCTTGTTTTTTGCATTTAATGTAGTAATATATTGCTGTAGAAAATATAGCAGGGTTGTGGTGGTCTGTGTAATATAGACCAAAGAGAAATGAGTTGGCATTGTGTATAAACTCAGTAATGCATGACAGAGACAAACACTGTCTAAAACACAGGAAACCAGTCTGCAATGTGAATCTAAGATATCTAAAATAGAAAAGGAAAAGTGCAGTTGTCAATATGTTAACATTTAAATTTCTATAAATGAAATAAATAAAATTAATTAGAAGTAGTAATAGGGGTAAAGAATAGGATCTACCAAACGCTTATTCAGAGTATTACCTGCACTTTGTTGTCAGGAGTCATGAAAAAACTTACTAAAATTAATTTCCCCGGTGAAACAGGCTTAAGGAAGTGCAATGATAAAGAAATCTAATTGTCTTCTGTATTGTCTGTTAGCTATTCATGAGGTGTGCCCAAATTTACTGCTTAGGACAAAGCTGAGATTGTAAGTACTCCAGGCAACCCCTGTATGCATCCAGTGAAAAGATTAACATTTAGTTTTATTGAAATATTTGTTAAATTGTGCTCTCCAGAATCAGTCCTACTTCATCTTAGAAAATTCTGGAGAACTTAATTCAATCTCCAGCTTTGTTAAAATCTGGTCAAAAAGTTGGATTCATTGTTTACAGCTGGCCATAGATGCCAACCACTTGACACAGAGCAAAATAAACAGCTTCAAGGGTAACCAGGCATTGAAACACACAGAGCAGAACCTGACCTTTGATCACTGAAAGCTGAAAGGAGGTGAATGAAGACACTCCTTGGAAGAAGCCATTTAAAGCTATTAGTATGGCATGTGTTAAACAAAACCAAGGCAAATATGTGTATACCTGTGGAGAGCAAACAGTTCTTGGGAGTAATAATGGACTTCAAGGCTTTTCACTTCTTTATCACCGTTGCTAATTGAAACCCTTTGCAAGTAGGCTCTATTAGATGTGATCTTTCTTCACATCAGTTTACACTGAGTCAGCTAGATCTGTGAGCATTGAAGAGAGATATATGGTCAGTATGAGTATGAAATTAATAGGAGCTGGGAATTAAGGCACTGTGCTTTTGGGGTATGCGTCTTACTGCAAAGCAATAGGTTATAGACCACTGAGTCATTTTTGAAAGTGGGACTTTGATTCCTAAGTTGCTTTGGCCCTTCTGAAACATTTGTCCAAGTTCTCATAACTTTTTCTTACTGAATCTATAAGACATTGTCTTAATTTGATGTCTAACGGACAGATCCTTATTGCAGATACCATTGTTAGAAGACAGGACAAAAACTCTGTGGGCCTGTAAATATATTATGTACACTTCACTGTAAAAAGTGCTCCAGTCATCTGTTCCAAGGCATCTTTATCCAAGCAGAAGGAAAGAACTGTTATCCATACTGTTAAAGTATATAAAATCAGAACAAGGCACATCACAAGCAAAAAACTCCTTTCAAGAAATACTAAAGAAAATGTTTGTACATGTACATCTTTATTTATATAGCTATTCTTAGTGCAGCAGCAAAAAATTTAGATTCATCACACTTAAGGTTATTGAGAAATTGTGTCCTAACAAAGCATTCTATTATTCTATTCTGTTCTATGCACTCGTTATACAAGGTAGTGCAAACTAGCATAACTTCATTAATTTCAATCTCTGTTAATATGACTTGAAATCCTAACTTAAATTACAAATGAAAACCAATTACAAGATTGTCACATGCTATCCAAATTGACATTTAACCTCATCACTCAGTAGGGGAGATTAAGAACACTTCAGATTTTTCTTTCTAGGATTGCCTGATGGTCTTTTACCAGCTGAAGTTCGCACAGCATCTACCAGACCTGTTCCTAAAATGACACATCCAAACATTTAAGCAGTTTTTTTCCTATGGATTCTCTCAAATAGGAGCCAGATTTTCTGTGTGACAACTAGCCTTTCCTCTAGACAGCACTGTTCAATGCTTAGGGCCAGAATTTGAGGCCTCATATCAAGTATCTTCTCTGTTTTGTAAGTCTTAAGTAAACTACTTAGCCTCTAAGTAACTCACTTCCCACCTACTGGAGCAGTGACACTTTCCAGGACATTGCAACAGTAGGTTCAAGGTCTAAGATTCAGATACAATACAGGGAGGAGGTCATGTAAGCCTTATAAAGGGCTACAAAAGAAAATGCTGTTGACAATATTTTATTTCTCCTTTTGTAATAGATATGATTTAGTTCAACAATAATCAAAATATGTGCATATGTGTCTTTTACTTTATGCTTATGTAGCTGTTTCAAAATTCAGTGTATTAATATGCCTATATACTACTATAATGCATAAAAACAATGAATGTGCCAGTTTGGGGCACTGATTTATATAACGCTGATTACTTTTATGAAATTATGCATCATTAAATGCTTCAACGTGTACCATGTCTGCCATTGTGTCATACGCATCCAGGCCTGTATAAGGATAAAAAGGCACAAGAGAATCAAGAAGAGCTGTTGGTACGAACAACAAACTGGCTTTAGTCAAAGGGAACCATTCTCCCCATGCTGGCTGCAGTGGCCTGGAGTCTCCAAAGGGAAGAAGACAGAGACGTGAGAAGCAAAAAGGACACTTTCATAGTGGAATGTACTGAAAGGAGTAGAAACCTTTTTCCTGACAGATCACATATTCTAACAGTCAGAGGAGATTTTGTGAAGGAACAGAAGGCTGAGCTAGTTGTGGATTGCTTTGGAAATAGATCTGTGATCCCTGAAAACACTGTCTGAAGACCAAGAATGGTGAGGGCATTGAGGAGGGGAATGGAGCACAGGCATATTTTTTCATAGGAATCCATCACTCTAGTGTGAGTGTTTTTGCAATGCCTTTAAAAAGGCTGCCAGGTGTTTTATTCACTTGTTACATGCCACTGATGTATTTAAGTCAGAGATACAGAATTAGAACTCTGGAGAGAGGATCTTAAATTGCTGAAGAGATTTGAGCAATTTTATGCCAAGTTTACCTGGGGTAGCCAGATCCCAGAATACTGTTCCCAAGAAGTGCTACCAACAATACATGCCAGGAAGCTAGAGCCAGGGCCACGCTAGGTGTCGTTCAATGTAAATTCCTATTGACAGCAACATTTAGTGTAAGCAGTCCCTTTCCTTGGCCACTCTTTTCTGTTCTCTCAGTTCTGCTAACACAAGTGTTTAAAGCTGTGAAGTTAATCAGATCGAGGAGTTTTATCCAGTTGAAAAGTAATCCAGGGAAAAGAATGATTCAGCCGGATCAATACCCTGGTCTGATTCACCTGACAGCCACACACATAAGCCAGCACAAAGGTCAGGAAGAGCAGTGGCATAAAAAGGCAATTTAACTTAAACCAGCTTGAACTGGACAGTTTGGGCATATCTATCCAAATGAGCCTGGTGACTGTCCAGGTGAGGAGGTGTTAACCTGAATTTTGACGACAATAGATACTATGTGTTCTTACATTCAGTACTCCCATTGAGAAGAATGATCTGTATCAGCAAACTCATGTTTTCTGTTGACAAGACTCTTAAGTGCAAGAAATGATGGAAATAATTTATATTCTCCCAAAACAACTAACTCCCTGATTTCCAGATACGTTAGCTTGCAAGTAGCTGTTTTTGTGGATTAGATGGTCAAATGCAAGGTTAAGGCCCACTCCAAAACTGGATGAAAAAATCATTTATTGCCATCTATCTAAATTTTTCTCCACTGTCCAGCATTCTTGTTTTCTTCATTAAAAGCTTGAACCCTTTCCCAGTATAGTATGGTCACTGAAAATACTACTTAAAATAAGATGAAATTCTTTGCTCCTGCAGCTACCCCATATAGCAACACTTCAGTAGTTTTCTTGGCAGGGGTTTATAAGGGCTTCTAAAATTCAAAAAACTTCGTCCTATTTCAGTAGCAGGAATGTTTTATTGCTTAGTTTATTTGTCAGGCTCTTAGTTTTCCATGATTCAGTAGACAAAAAATGTGTTCTAGAAATCACCAAAACATACAAAACTGACTGACCTCAACATAACTGTGGAACTGCTTGGCTTCATTTGTAGAGAAGATGATCTCATGTCTTCCTTTCTTTTCCACTACATCCACAGTTTCTGTTACTGTCCCTTGATAACATGAAATGTTATGTTAACATTTTTGAGCTTCAGAATAATTTTTTAAGCTGATTTTCTTAAAATGAGATAAAATGAATTGGTTAAAAGAACAAAATACAAAATAAAGATGGAATTCTGAAAACATGCTGAGTCCACTCCTGGAAAGTGTAATGTGCTCTAATCACTTTTAAGAGTGTCTGTCAATGGCTGATCATTGCCACTGATCTTTTTCAGTAGTGCCAGAATTTCTTGATCCCATCAGCCTGTTCTGTTGCTGATGGCAAAATGATTTTTTTCTGGTGAGACCTTGGATCCCGTAACAAAATCCATTTGAATGGGTGTGGTGGAGCTAAGTTAATAAGTATGCATAATAAATTTTCAGAGATTTTCAAATGAAAATATAATAAAACCAGTCAGTGAATCAATCTTTGTAAACTTAAAGAAAAAAGACCATAGCTACTTCCAATAAAGAGGATGCAACAGAAAATATTTTTTCATTTTTTGTTTTTTGATATATATTTCATCTTTGTAGCAAGAAGGTACATTAGTAAGATAAATATGCTATGTCCTTGACCTGGTTAAAGATGTGTAGTTGCTCTGGGACCAGTGGAATACTATCATTGCTACTGACGGAAGTATTTGGTCCATAAATTTCAACTTTTCGGATAAGTATTAAAAAAGAAATGAGGAGAGTGTGGGGATTTTTTTGAACTGGACAGTCAGTCTTGTAGTTTGAAGTCATGTGTAGTCTTTATATACATGCTTACATTGGTTTGTTAGATGTATTCTACTGAAAAATAAGTTTCTGGGTGAATATGTGTTGCAGAAACTGTATCCATTACTTGAAATGCTGAGAAATATCTTATTGCTGGACTTGAGGAAGGGCCTTCTGTAATTTCTCCTCTGCCTTTTTGTCTAGTCCTGTGAGTCTCACATTCAACAAGATGGTATTTCTCTGTCTTGTCTGTCCAGCTGTACATATGCATATACCAGGATAACTTTTGATCAATACATCTAATTGATTCAAAAATATTCTAGGTGTTCTAATGGGAAATCTATAAAATGCAGAAAAAACAAGAAATCTGAACAGAAAAGAAACCAAGTCACTTGCAGGGCATCTCAAGCATCTCTACAATGGTTTAGCAGTCTAACAGTTGTTTGATGGCACCCATAATTAAAAATGGTGATGGCTTCCTCTTGTCCCTTCTAACTTCCAGTAGAGTTAGTATAGTCACAATGATATGAACAACCTAAACAATTTATTCCCAAATAACTAATGACAGACAAAAGAGTAAGCTGGGGAACAGGAAGGTTGGGACTATGAAGCTATACGAAGAGACATTAACATAGAAAGGGAAGAAACAGGACAGTTGGAGATCCAGTTACAAAGTGAAAGAGATTGCAAACAGAATTTTTGATGAGAGGAAAGAGTATGGGGTTCCAATAGATGTTAAAGGGAAAAATGAAGTAGATGGAGGAAACAATGAAGTGAATGAAACAGCATCAAGATAGCAGGGAATAGAAATTCTTATTAGGGGAGATGGGTCAAATGGAGGACAAATGAATGACAGAGAGGAAGGAGTCTGAAGAGCTTGAAGTGAATCCTTGCAATTTCTCCATCCCTGAAATGCCATTTGAGGCATTTCTGAGGAAATCTATCCACATGCTATTGAAATGTATGAACACCAGCAAGGTTCTAAATGGCTCTGTGACTTGGAGGAATTATTCTCTAAGATGTAGCTGTGCAGTTTTATTATAGATAAAGAACATATTGTTTCTGAAGGTTGGGAGATGTGAGTCCTGGATATTGCTCCACACTTCATGAAATTCTAAACAAACTGATTTATCTTGAAATAGATTGTGTTTATATTGGAACAGACACGGCTGTTTTACTTCCTGGTAAACTGTACAGGATGTTATACTAAATGAAGGGAAACATCTATTTAAGACAGTGAAGCATTCTTAAACATCATTTGCATAAAATAAGGAACCAAGTGAAGCCAAAGGATTAGGTGGTACATTAGACTATGTTCAGAAAAGTAATTCCTAGTAAATTTTTTAATTATCCTGAGATCACTATCCTATTGCCAGTATTTAATCCTCATCATTTAGTTCTCGCAGAGGCAAAATTCTGAGTGAAACCAATGGGATTTTTACTTAGCTATTCAGTCAGGCTTGTTCCCTGCAGTTATATAAATACCTCAATCTGCCTTCTCCTGGACACATCTACCCAAGAATTGTTCACTTTCTCCAGTGTTTGGGATGGACTCTGTTCTACTGCATACCCTCTGTCAAGACAGCCTTATCAAGGGATTGGCACTATAATGGTGGCAGCCCTTTCTCCATTACCACTGCCTGGCCTGGCACATTCGATATTACAACACAGCAGCTCAGTCATGAAACCTCCTCTTCACCAATTGCTCAGCTTCCCTTAGCCCAGTCTTAACATCCTGTGCTTGCTTAATTATTTCTAAATTCCTCCCTGAAAGCTCCTCCATATAATTGGGCTCCTGCACCTATCTGACATCAAGGGGGCTTTATGGGAATATGAGCAGTAAGGAAGACTAGTGGTGGTGAATGTTAGTGGTGGGGAAAAGGAAAATGAAGTACATGGATTAAGTGGGAATGGGATACACATAGCTACCAGAATGAGGTGAAGGCAGGTGAATGAAGCAGGGGGCAACTGAGAACCTACATAAAGTTTGAGAGATGGAAGGGAGGACTATTGTGTATGAATGTGCACAATGAAAGCTGGGCTACAGAACTTCTCAAATATGAGCCTCAGCTTTCTCCAATGTGAATAAAAAAATCTGATGCCCATGCAAGGAACAATAAAATCTTTTCACATTTCATTTAAATACATGAACACCCACGATGTCTCAGACAACTCTGTGACTCTTGTCTCTGCATCTCAATAAGGACACCATGGAGGAAGGGAAGGTACATGTTAGAAGGCAGCTCCCATGGGCCTTGGGAACCAGGAGGATTTCTCCAGTCCCAGCCTGAGAGATGCCAGGCTGCTCTGGTTCTGCAGCCAGGAGCACAACTGAGCACATATTCCCAATAGGCAAGCACACACACGTGCGCATGCATAAAATTCACAGTATACATACAGCCAACCACACAGATCAGCACTTGACTAGCCCCTTTAATCCCCTTTACCTTTATTTTCTCATTCTTGTTCCTCCCTGATCCACCTTGATCCCTCTTCCCTCACCTTTGGTCTGTCCCCTAAACATCCCATAATAAGTCTGGCATATTCTCACAACCCCCTTAAAACATTCCATAAAAAGTTTTATACAATTCTCTTTCCCCTGCATCCCAAAATAAGTCCCATATCCCTTTAAGAAACCACCTCTGTAGTTTGCATGGCATTTCGGGAGAAAGAGTTTCTTTCTTTGACTCACCTTGGTGGTTTTCACCCCAGGGACAATAGTCTGATCATTCTCCTCGGATGGTCTTAGGAGTAGCCAATTCAGCTTTATTCTCACTGATTAGGTTTCTGGGGCTCCTCTACCTGTTATTGCTCCTCTGATCCTCGCTGGATCTTTGTGTTCACTGTGATTAGCTTTTAGTCACATAACCTAACTGTACAGAGAAGAACATCTCAAATGATCAAGGTGTGCAGCAGCTGCGTTGCAAGGAGAGACTAAAAAGGCGGAGACTCTTCAAATGTGGGGAGAGAAGGCGGAGGGGGATATGATCAAGGTTTACAGAATAATGAAGGCAGTGGATAAGATGAACACAGAGCTGTTACTCACCAAATCCCACATTATCAGGTCTAGGGCACACTCAATGAAACTAATAAAAGATTAGTTTAAAACCGGTAAGTATACAGTGGGTACAGAACCTCTGGAGCACAGGGGGCTGTGGAGCCAGACAGTATCAGCAAGTCCAGCAGGGGATTAGACAAATTCATGGACAACAGCTCCCTAAAGAGACACTAAAGGGACTTTGCAGGCATGTACTCTATGATATCACTAGTACAAATGTGGATTTTTGGGGAGGATACAAGAAAGAGCAGCTAGGCTTGCATGCTTTCCCTAAATAGCATTTTCTTTTGCCGCTCTTGAACACATAATAACGGGTTAGATGGACTATTGGTCTAACCAAGTACAGCATTTCTTGTGATCCTATACTTCAAGAGAAAATCTCTAAGACTGATATGCTCCTTTAAGTTTTTATGGATGGAAAACGAATATGTTGTGAATGGCAACTTAAATCTTGAATAAAGAGCCATTGCCTTGGTCTTGAAAAGAACCATTTAACTCTCAGGCTCAGAAGCAACACACCAACCTCAGTTCATTTCTGTGGAATTAACCCAATAAATCTTCACAGGATTGGAACAGTATTAGTATTTCATTGTTCCACAGAGATACAAGTTTTCCTCTCACAGTACTAAGTTGTAGCTGAATTACTGTGGTTTAATTTTCTTGTTCAGGGAATATTTCCCACAGCTGGCCTGTCAGGGTCCCATTCAATTAAATAAAATGTTCAAAATAAACTAACCGAAGACCTAACCTAGGACAAGACGTAATAATAAAGTTACAGATATTTTACATGTTAAATTAGATATTTCTACATTTTCCTATCCACGATGCTAAATGGATCATACTACATACAGTGTGGTCTTCCTAATTCGTTTTCACTTTGCTCCCATGTAAGGCCTGCAGCTTTGTGAAGGAAATCTGAACTCAAAGAACTAACATCCCAGACTGTTAGCAACACAAACATGCTGGTCTTAGGCTGTCAAATGGTGGTCAAGCTGCAATCTAGCCTATGCTCTCCCCAGCTGCTTTAGTATTCAGGTAAGTATTAATGTCTCTTTTAAGACTTTTTCAGTTTTACAAAAGCTAGGCTTCACTAGGAAGGATGCACCTCTATTCTTGGTTAACAAGTCAACTGACAATGTTTTGCTCTGGATCTAATTGTTTGCATTCTAAAAATAATCTGCTTTTTTTTTCTCATGGCTTTGGGTCCAACAATTATTGCAAGCACAAGATCACATTTTTAGTATCTACTGTCTCACTTCATAGATGCCTTTTAAGATGAGCAACCACAAACCAGAAAGATAAACTTTGACATTCTATTACGTATACCACAAAACAAATGTTAGAGCAAAAGTTATAGGGAGAAGTAGAAAGGTCATGCAAGATCGTGTGCTCTGTACAGAGCCAAAGAACAAAGGGCCTGAAACCCCTTAACGGGGCTTCAACAATGGCTATGGGAAAGCATAGTCACAGCAAACTAGGAGAGGTTTCCTTCCTTCAGCTCCTTTCTGGTAGATAAAATTAATTGGCTAGACCAAAAAAGCAGAAACAAACCTCTCTGTTTTTCTGCTTAGTTTGCTGTAGAAAAAAGATTTATGTCTGTATTGCCTCTAAATTTGTTGGTTTGCTGCTGATGAGGTTTTTGTGCATGTCCCCTGTTTGGGATTTGGGATTAATTTGTAGTTCCTCATGGGAAGAAAGGAGAGACTCTGTCTCATTTCACATGAGCTGCTTGGGATCCTCAACTATGGTTTATTAAATATGCTCTATACAGGCTTATTAAAATATTGCGGGAGAGGAAGAGAAGCATCCTATTTTGCTTTTCTTCTGTCCTTCCTTTCTTTTTCTTCTCCTTTTTTCTTTTCCCTTTTTCTTCTTTCTTTTTCTTCCTTTTTACTTTCTTTCCTTTTTTCCTTTTTCTCTTTCTTTCCTTCTCTACTTCTTTCCTTCTTTTTCCTTCTTTCCTTCTTTTTCTCAAAGAATATCCAAATGTTTTTGTTTATTTATTTCAGTTTGTCTTTTTTTTCCTTGCTTTTGACTACTACAATTCAGATCCTGAAAGGTCTAAAAGAAGCAGTGATACTTGAAGAATTCATGAAAAGGAGATATCACAAATGGATGAAATCCAAACAGTGAAGGAAGGGAAGAGATTTTAGTTGGGCATTTATCACTCATTTTTGCTCTTCAGTCACATTTTTTTAAAAAATGTTAATGGCCACATTTTTAAGAAAGAATGTCTTTATTAAAATCCAACCTCTTTTCAGGTAAACAATAATATCAGATTAATTCAAAAAATCAGAAAGGAACAAAGAACAAAACTGCAGTTTGTTTCTACAAAAAAAAAAAAAAGAAAAAAGAAATTGGTTTCCCGTTTCTAAAACTCTCAGATCCATTTTGTCCCTCTAAAGAAGGAATAAGAGGTATGAGTTTTATTTTAAAAATAATTGCAGGCAGTTATAAGAATCGTTGGCCTGATTGTTCCTGGCTGGAAAATACTGTATGTTTCTGCTAAGATACAAAATTAGCTGTGTTGAGGGTAATATGCCAGAAACTATTGTATTTGGGTTTGTTACCCCGATAGGATGCAAATTTTTGTTTGTTTTCACTCTCTTGCCATGGGAATCCCCTGGGCTTTGCTTTCCCCTTGCCAAGAGGAAGAACCAAAATATTTGTTTCCATCTGCCAATTGGAAGCTCCTTTGTTATGTTCCATCCCTTAAAGGAAGAAATAATAATGCTTGCCTGGACTTTGCTTAAGAAAGAAAAATACCTGCTGAGAGAAAATGATCTCCTTTCTTCAACAAATTGTTTAAGACAGCCCTTTAACAGCACACCAGAGAATTATATTATCTATAGATGTTTGTATATAATTTGAGAGAACTCTAACTATCCATTTTCATAATCTCAATAAAAAGACATGGTCCAGTTTTGCAGTGAGTTTTATATATATAAATGGTGTGTATATACCCTTGCTTTTATGTTAAACTCAATGCAAAATGAGGACCTCTATGCTTCTCTTGTTTGAATGGATCAGTTACAAAGCAACAGAAAGGAGACTGCAGTTGTTTTTGTAACAATTTTAAACATGGACATTGAAACTATAAAACCTTAAAAACATATAAGGAAAACATACAATCATGTGAAGTCCTTGAAACTGCCTTGATTTTAATTTTTAAGTGTGCTAGAGCAAGTTAGTGGTGTCTGTTTAGTAGGTTGGTACTTGACCACGATGGAAAAGTTTCTTCATTTACCCTGTCCACAAAAGCTAAAGCTAGGTAGGTTTACATATAGACAGTGAAAACGTCACTAAAAAAAGGCTGAAACCAAGGTTAGGGGATCAGCTATCCAAAAGAGAAAAGTATAGTATATAACTATAGCATAGAGCCCAAGGACTCTGAGGCCCACTCTTGGTTTTCCTTGTCTGTGTATGATTCTGTAAAACAGCATTACTAGTTACCAGAAGAAGAAAGTGGAGATACTTCTCAGGATGAAGAAACAAAACAATATAATTCGCAGTTTTATCAGTAAGGCTGGCTTTGTGTTTTGAATATACTTTGTTCATTCTAGGAACATGTAGAAACAATTAGAGTAGAAGAAATTAATAGTGTAGCTGAGAAATGACCACTGGCTAACATCAGTGGGAACACAGATGGGTTAGACGAGAAGGATCGGGGTCTGAGCTGGTGTACTGTATATAGCACAGGCTGGAAGAAAGACCTTGTGAAGCTTACAGATGGAGAACCTAACTAGTGAGCAATCACAAGCCAAACAGCTGCACAAGACACAGATAACAGAATTCAGGGAGCCTCAATACTATCTGTTTAAGGAAAAAGAAACTTCTCCTTGTTACAAAATTAATATGTCTAATGGATCATCTCCTAGAGGTCTGACTATTCTGTTCAAGACTCTATCCAGAATAATACAGAAAAAATAATGCAGAAAACAATCACAAACTTTCAGATTTACAACCTTCTTACTGTTATAATTCAAATAAATTAAACATTATAGGAATGTGAATATTCTCATTATATAAGTGCATGATGCACCATCATTTTGTGGGGTATGAATTAGTCTCAGGACTAATTATGCCTATTTTAATGTAAATACTTTTATAGTTACAAAAGTCACATGAAGTAGCATGTAAAGAGAAGCAGCCACAAATAACACAGAAAACAATATTCTGCTTTTTTCTTTTGATATATTTGTACATTGGACTAAAATTTTTAAACTCAGATTACCAAGACAACTTTTGCATCAGTGACAAAGAAAAGGGGAGTATCTGTTGGTTAGAACAGGAAACCGAAGGCCTGAAATGCTGGTCCGTGCCCTGAAAAGGGCCAATTCATTTACGGGTAGTCCTGCAGTGGACTCGCCACTCCACTGACTTCCACTGAGTGGGGATCCAGCCCTCACGGTCCGGGAGTTGAAAATGCAGTTTGGAGAACCAGGCAATATGTTTTCTGCGCTCTGTTTACCAAGTATAAAACAATTTAAAAAATGTGTTAATTATTTAATATTTGCAAAAAAAACCCCAACCTTTTCTGAACTTCAATGATGAAAAGGTTTGTCGTCTCTCTTTCCAAATTCCACAGCATGTTTGTTAGTAATTATTTATGGAAACAAACGTTTGAATTGACTAGATGGTTGTATAACCTTGTGGAGCACTGTTAAACCAGAAAACAAATCCTGTGTGTGCAGCGTGTGCCAGGTGTAATTCAAACGTGGGGAGCCACGTCCCCGGCCTACCCCCGCCTGGGCGAAACCGAAGGGGCGACCGCCGCAGAGGGGAGCGCGCCCCGCAGCCTCCCTCGCCCACACGCTCCCGCCATCGTGCCCCGGGCCCACGGCGCCTGCTGGGAGAAAACAGCCGAAAAGCAACTGGAAGAGGGTTCACGTTTACAAACAGATGTGGGTCAGAGGAGCCTGGTCGGGGACAGCACGTCAGGGCAGAGCCCGGGAGGGGGTTGTTTTGCCGTGGAGGCTGGGAGCGCGCCTGGAGACGGATGAGGCCCCCCGGGCCCCGCTGTTCGGGAGTCCCGGGGGTGGGTGGCCGGGGGGGTGTGATGGCGGCGCGGCCGACCCCCGCCGCCTCGCCCGCCCGGCGGCGGCGGCGGCGGCGACGCGGGCGCAGGGCTGGGCCGCAGCGCCACGAGAGGCGCCGCCTTCCTGCCCGCCCCTGCGGGGCCGGAGCCCGAGGAGACGAGGCGGCGGCGCGGTGCTGCAGGCGGGCGAGGGGAGGTGAGCGCGGCGCGGGCAGGGGCCCGGCCCGGCCCGGCCCGGCGGGCGGCTCTCAGGCCGCCGCGTCCGGCGTCCGTGCTCGGCAGGCCCGGGGCGGCGGCGCGGCGCCGGCAGCCGTGGGGAGCGCCAGGGAGAGCGGTGCCGGGGGTCCTCGGCCCGGCCGGGCCTGGCGGCGGCTGCCCGGCCGGGTCCCGGGCGGAGGAGCGGGCAGGTCGGCGCCGCTGCCCGCGGGGCCGCTGCAGCGGAGATGCCGGCGGAGCCGCGCCGCGCCGCGCCGCGTTGCGTTCATTAGGCACCTGCGCGCCCCGCGCTGCCCCGCCGCGAGCCCCGCGGGCGGGAGGCCGGGGCCGGGGGCGAGCGGCGCCGGGCGGCGGGGCCGGGGCCGGGCAGCGCGGCAGCGCGGCAGCGCCTGCCCCGGCAGTGGCTTCGGCCCAGGCGTTCGCGTGCGGCCCCCGGTACCGGCACGGAGCCTTTAAACGAAGGGATCAGAAATTTAAACACCACAAGCGATGTTTAAATTAATTACATTAGCAACATGTTCAGGGAGCGCCAGGCTTTCTGTTTCTTAGTTCTTCTCCTTCAGTAATTATTCTTCTAAGGGCAAGTTTTACCCGTTGTGTCTCCTCCTGGGTGACGTAGTTGGATAGTGTTTTCTTTGCTTGTCTAAGGGCACTGTCAAAAGCCTTGCAAATGTCAAATTTGTATCACTCCTACTATTTCCTCTATCCATTAAGCCAGTTATGTCGCCAAAGAAGACTGGTTTTGTTGCAGCCTGTTCCTGAACAACTCGTATTAGCTACTTATCATCTGCTTGCAATGTGAGTAGTTACAAACCGATTGCCTAATAATTTGTTGTAGAGTCTTTCCCAAGACTGAAGTTAGGCTAACAAGTCTCTGCTTCCCCCAGCCCTCCACCTTCCCCCTTTCGGAGATACATGCTCGTCCGCCTCTCCTGTCCTCTCCAAGTTCTCAGACATCACTTCAGTCCCTTCGGTAAGCATCAAGGGTAGATTTCGTAAGTGCCTGCTGACTTAAAAATCTTTATCTTATCTTTAGCTTTAGCTTTTACTCTTTAACTTATATTCTTCTGCTCTGACCTGACTTTTTGTCTCCC
Source organism: Apteryx mantelli (assembly GCF_036417845.1). Lineage (NCBI taxonomy): Eukaryota > Metazoa > Chordata > Aves > Apterygiformes > Apterygidae > Apteryx > Apteryx mantelli. The sequence goes on along the minus strand of NC_089979.1, from coordinate 144,811,446 downwards.
TGTAAAATGAATTTCATTAAATATCTAGTCACAATTAACCTTTCTGCTAAAGGTTGAAGTAAAGAAGGCATTTAATACTTTCAGCCAATTTTTGCATCACTTGTTCCTTTTTCCTCTTAAGTAATGAACCTTGTCTTCTCCTTTCCTCCTTTAGGGTATTGATGGAACCTTTGCTTGTTATCCTTTATGACCTTTACTAGTTGTAACTCCTTTTTGTGCCTTCACTGTTCTAATTTTTATCCCTACATGGTAGCAGTGTTTCTTTTACTCATCCTTAACTGTCTGCCCTTTTTTACTTTTTGTGTGATTCTTTTTTTTTTCCAGATCATTAAAGCACTCCTGATGCAGTTATAGCAGTCTTACACACTGTCTCTCCCCTGAATTGCCACTGTGCATTTAATATAGCCCCTCTCAGTAACTGCCAGCTTTCCCAGACTCTTCCATCTCTTAGCCCAAGAATCATGCCTACCTTTCCGTGTTGTTTTTTTTGAAGTCCATTAGTTTTATTCTGTTCCTTACACTCTACCTTCCTTAGAGCAGGCAGTGAGGAACTTTGGCTAGTGGGCCAAATTCAGCTCACCACAGCAATCCATCATGTTCTACTCCTTGATGCCCCCTTTCCTAAGGATCTTTCACACGAAAACTGGAAGTGTGCTGCAGTATAGTTTATTGGTACTGGCAGTCCATTTCTTCATGGAGCTCCCTGTTCTATCCCAAAGTTTTGCAGCACCTTCACATCACATGGTGTGAACTGAAATGGGCCTCTGTAATCACACAGCGGATGTGTACACATTCTGTTGTATCCACTTGATGTTTATTTCTTATCTGATCAAAATACAGCCATTTTCATTGCGTTCCTGGATGCACACAAATCATGGTACAGGAAATGCTGGTATCTTGCTTGTGTGTAGGATGTCCTTCTGGTCATGTGGTAAGAAAAAAGTTTATGATGTTTTTTCAGTTGCATGCATAAAAGTCTATATTGTCTGCCTCCACCAAAAAGAATCTTTTCTTTGGGTACTGATTTTGTGGTTACTTTCACATATTATTTTCCATCTTTAGAGTCTTAATCCAATTTCAGTGAGTTCCGTCTTTCTAGTCAGAACTGAAATGTAAAGTAGCCTTCTCCAATACCTGAAACACCAAGTTACTCTCAACCGTGGGAGACTGTTTACCATACATACTGTATTTCTAGCTGATGGCTGGGTAAAGTCCTCTACTAACCATTAGTTATCATTATATCAGGATCAGCTCTTGGTAGGTTGTTCAGGAAGGGCTTCATCCAGCTCCTCCTTTTCATGTCATCTACTGTTAATACCTCCCAAACCACGATCTGATGCTTTCTCTTTGCTCCTTCTCATCAATTTGCTTTTCCTCATTGCTTCCTTAATTTCAGAAGTCATATAGACATTCTTGTTATATGGTGCAGAGCCACTTCCTTTTCTCCCTTTCTGCCCCTCTGGAGCTCCATATTTCTATACCAGCATATTTATCCTATGGTTTGTTTCACCAGGTCACCATACTGATTAGGTCATAACTAGTTTCATATGAAGACTTCCTTTCTGTTGCTTTTGGTTTTGTTTTGTTTTTATGTCTAGCTGAGATATTCAGAAGGTTGCCTGGCTGTTTTTCTCTTTGCCATTGGTATAGCTTTCCTGCAGTTTTGTGTCCTCTCCTCTCCAAAGCTACAGCAGTATTTCTCTTAATTATCTGTGAGCCTTAGCCACTGCTCCTCTTCAAAGCCTCCCTTTCTCCATTAGTGAATTTGAGTCCTAAAACTCTCTTCCCTTTCACTATTACATGAAAACTATCTCTTCCTGCCGTTAGCTTTTCATAGAATACTATCCCATGTGTTTGCCTCCAGGGTTTGTCTTCTCTGCCTGGTCTTTTCCCTCAACAGCAAATACTGTTTAGCATATTTGTGACCCATGTCCCTGAACCTTTACCCTTGCATTTATAGTAAATCCTGATACGTCCAGGGTCAGATCTAGCAGCATCATTAGTGATCCCAGGAAAAGGCCTTGGCAAACTTTCCTTGTCATCTTTGCCATAGGATCCATATGGGCAGCCCATTTCCCAGGCTGACAGGTGAGTATGTCAGATGGATGGTTTTGTGTGCCTTCTTTCCTGGCCAATATGGTCTGTTTTCCTCTCAGAACTGTATAAGAGTACTTGAACTTACAAGGAAGCAGACGTGACTGGGGAAAAAGCCTTCCAAACCATCCAAGCCATTCAGCCCACAGACCTGCTTTCTGAGTATTTCTGTCAGCAATTAGCTCCTAGCATCTCACTTTGCTATGAACAGGCAAGCTGCCTTCCCAGCCCGTCCAGACCAGGACCTCAGCAGAGTTCCTCTACAGCAAGGATGCTGTCCAGGCAGGGTCCTCCACACATGTGCAGAAGGGAAGAGCTAGAAGCAGTGCTGGCTACTTGGTATTTTCCACATATTAAAAAAAATTTTTTTTTATAACCAACACTTTCCCATTCTTCTGTTAGTTTCTCCCTTACAGTCAGATCTTTGTTAATATCAACAAAACAGCAGAAATATTAGTTGACAGTGTCCACTCAGTTATCAGACATCTTGCAGAACAGGAATTTAGGATTTGCCGTGCAAGATGGTATCGTGAGACCATTAAATATGGCAGCCAGCCACTCTCCCGATAAAGTTCACTGACATGACCAAAAACGAGATATTAAAGAAACCAAAAGTCATGCAACCAAAACAAGTGTCCCAATACTTCGTTTCTGTGCTCAGTGTTTAGGGAGATTACTTCTTTGTTGATCCCTATGGATGAGAAACTAATCAATAAAAACAACTAAGTGATGCGTAAGATAAGCAATCATTCTTTTGGAGTAATGAGAAAGGCTGTTTAAAAAAAAAAAAACAAAGATCCATCTAACTGCTTGCTTGATTATGTCTATAAACCCTTGCTGAGTAGAAACAATTTGAATATTGGCTAGGAAAGTTAAAAAGTAGATATGCTCTTCCAGACTTCCAAAATCAGCTACAGTGGCACCCAAGAAAAGAATTTAAGGAACATAGTCTAGGAAGTGTTCAGTGTATATGTCACAATACTGTTTTAGTGTGGCCTTCTTGATGCTTTGTGCTTGGGAGCATTGCCTTAAAGATACCTGTCAACCTCTTTTGGTTTTCCTGCTTGTTTCGATCGGTAATTGTCAAAGCATCTTATAGGGCAGTCTCTGAAGCTTCTAATCCTGATATCACCTCTGTTGCAGACCTTCATTTGTCACATACACATTTCATATCTTAATAATAGGATACCACAGAAATAACCTGCATAAGCTGGTAGTGTAATCCAGCTACCATGAACTCACTGTCCGTATGACAGTCACAAACCAGTTATATCTATCCTCTAATATTTTCTGCAGTTACCTTTTCCAGACGTGTTTATTCACATTATTCTATTGACCAATAGCTTCAGGAGCACAAGGTTATCTTCTGGTCCTATATTCTGGCATAGCTGAAGTTGGGGAATGGGAGAAGATGGAAAAATTATCATTCAGAGAAGCTATAAGTGTGTACTTATTCACAATTCCACTTTCATTATTACATTAAGAAGTGGAAGGAAAGGAAAGTAGAGAAATTATTAAGAATTCTAGTCAACAAATCAGAGTGCCATGCTTGATATTACAAGAAAGCTTTTCCTACTTTTTCCCTCTGCCTCATGAACGTAACTTCACTTTGTTAGCTCCTGTACCTGAACGTGAATACACAAGCAATGCATCTTATTTAGCTTATTCTAAGCAACTTACATATTTTCTAATGCAACTTATAAGTTGCTTAGAAAATATATTATATAATATATATTTTATGCTGTCATACAAAGATCTAAGAATTAAAGAAATGTTTGTATGTACTGTGAAACACAAATTAGTACTGCTTCTCTGCCTAAGCACAGTTTAATATACTACCCTTTCATATATGTGGTGTGGAATTCTTTATGCAACTTATCTGGGAAGAGAGCTGGGTAGATTCTGCTCTTACTTAGAAAAACACTTGGGAAGTTTGTTTAATTAGAAGTGTTTCCAACATTTATGGTTTATATTTACAGTGTAAGCTTTGTGAGGTAAGCACCAGAATGCAGTTACGTTCATACAATGCCTGGCTTTTTCTGCAATATCCTTTTTTTTGCAACAATATGCTTTTTCTGCAACAGGAGCTCAGAGGGACTACATTAATACACCTATTTAACAATATATGTCCTGTTAATGGAAAAGAAAATGGGAACAGAATTATTGGGATTTCCAGATTCCACCCTTTTGTCTTTCACATAAGGTTTGTCATGTTCGCTGCAGAAAGTTCAGATAGTGTAGTCCTGAAAACAGCTGTGAGATTCATCATGGCAAATCAACAGACACAACCAAAATAATCACATATGATACGTGTGCAATGTGTGCAAGATTTTTAAATATAGCTCTCATCACAATCCTCTTCTAAAACTGTAAAAGAATCATCATCTCAATTTTATAGACAGGATAACTGAGGTACAGTACAGCTAAGATCAAGATTTTTCACACCTAAATTCATCTAAATCAGATATTTATCGCTGACAGAGTTTGGTGCCTGCATATAATAAATGTATCATTCAGAAAGGACGTCAAAAGAGCTACCTCTTATTTAACAGATCATACTGTATGTGAAGACAAAATCTAGCTTCTTGCCCTCCAGTGCTCCCCTTCTCTTCCTCTTTGTTTATTAATCACTGACTTCCTTGCTGTCTCCCCACAGACTCTTCAGAGACACTAAATCCTTCTGCAGTATACTTTTTTTTTTTCCATCAGGAACAGCATGCATGTATCTCTATGCCTCATTGATTTGCTGATTTTAGTTCAAGTGTCTTTGAAAAATATATTGACTGCCCTAGATATGCATATTACTTTATTTTTTCACTCCATCCTTATTTACTTATGTAACTGTATCACTGAAGTGCATGAGGTATTTTGTGGTTTTGTTTGTATTAGTGACAGATTGCAGGACAAAATTGATTAGTGCATAGTTTATAAAGGTGAAAATAGAACACCATAGGAATTAGGACCACTGATTTTGCTCCCAGAGGTGTTTATGATTTCTGATGTCTTGTAAAAGGTATTGTGCTGCATTTTTCCTCCTGTTGCTTTCTCTTTTTTTTTCCAGAAGAAATCATTGTAGGTTTGGTGCGTTGGAAGTATGGAATCAATCTCTATGATGGGAAGTCCTAAGAACCACAATGAAACTTTTTTACCAAATGTTGCCAATGGCATCAAGGACGCTAGCAAGATCACAATAGGTATCATTGGAAGTGGAGACTTTGCCAAGTCATTGACCATTAGGCTCATCAGATGTGGGTACCACGTGATTGTGGGAAGCAGAAATCCTAAACTTGCTGCCGAGTTCTTTCCCCATGTGGCTGATGTCACTCATCATGAAGATGCAGTAGCAAAAACAAACATCATTTTTGTAGCCATACACAGAGAACATTATGCCTCTTTGTGGGACCTCAAGCATTTACTTGTTGGTAAAATTCTGGTTGATGTCAGCAACAATACAAGAGTAGACCAGTATCCAGACTCCAATGCAGAGTACCTGGCATCACTTTTCCCAGATTCCCTGATTGTCAAAGGATTCAATGTCGTTTCAGCTTGGTCGTTGCAGTTAGGACCAAAGGATGCCAGCAGACAGGTAAATATTGTATTTGTATTCATTTGATTTCTTTATAAGATGAAAATGACGGGGACTGACTGGTGTAAGCAGCCAGAACTTGTGGGATTCACCTTGCCTGACTTGATCTATCAAAAATGTTGGGTCTTTAGTCTAAGTTTTAGTAGTCAGTAAAAATTTCAGAGTCCAGTTCACCTATAGTAAGACATGTAGAGTAAGTGGCCTAAATTGTCCTCTGTGATGCCTGTCTTTAAAGACTGTAGAGGAAATGTAGAAGCACTAGCTTAGACTAGACATCTGACCTTCAGATGACTATAGTTAGAGGAGATGAGTAGGGTTTTAATGTCTTCTGTAGGAAACATTAATTTTTATTCCTAAGCTCTAAACAAGGATGGAGGCAGTCTTTCCAATATATTTTAGTTTAGGAGTTGATTGGCATGGTTGAAACTGTTGAAAGAGATGCACAGAAATCTGAGATCCTAATGCCAGGTCTTGGGAGGTAAGCATTTTTTAGAAATGCTTGCATTCAATGCAAGTAACAGCAAAGAGAACGAAAGACACTATTTAGGTTTTATAGTGCCCCAAGGTAATAAATATGAAGAAACAGAAGGAAGTGCATATGTTTCTAAGTGATAATTCATCCGATCCAGGACTGCTCGAGAACGTCATGTTCAAATGCCTTTCCAGTATATCCTCAAAATCCACCCTGCATATAGAAAAAGCAGCTTTATGTTTTTCATGCTTTGCTGGAGTGGTACAAAGGATTTAAGCCTATGCAGGAACCCAGTCCTTCACACCTTTAGAATGTGCATGAGAAGATGTAACATGACTCCTGGAGACTAAATTGAGTTTTCTGGCACATCAGGCAGATTTTAAATGAAACGTGTTTGATATGGAATTAGCATAATTATAAAAATAACCCGACTGCACTATTTTTAACCCCTTTCAGCATAGCACTGCACTATAAGTAACTGACTTCCGTGAAAGCTGATCATGTATGCTGTAATGAAGATGATCAGAAACCAGTGAAGGGCAAACTACCCCAATACAGATTTTAAAGGGAGTTGAAAGTATTTTGTAGCAGCACATTTTTTTCACTATGTAATAAACTAATCTTTAGAAGAAGTTCTTATTTGTCTGATGGTTTTGTTTCATTATTGTCTCTTCTGTTAAACAGATTCCATTTTTGTGGAAATCTGGATTGTGAAATGAAACTAAGATTATTACACAAAGAGATTACACAGTTCTCTGCTTTGCGTTCTGTTGATGCTATAGCTGTTTTAGGGTCATCAGGCAAGATTCCTATCTTTTTGAGAGACTCCTGTACTTCATGGGTTCGTTTTTTGTTTCCATTTCTCATCTTGGTGATATAATCTGTGATAACAATATATAGTTTCAGCTGTAGTGCTGTGGTTTGGTCCTCTGAAGTTTTTTGGGTTTTTTAATCTTTAAGTCTATTTCTCTGACTACAAACAATTCACTTGACTTCCCCAACAGGTCTATATATGCAGTAACAATGTTCCAGCTCGCCATCAAGTTATTGAGCTTGCCCGGCAGCTCAATTTTATTCCTATTGATTTGGGGGCATTGTCATCTTCAAGGGAGATTGAAAACTTACCTTTGCGACTGTTCACACTGTGGAAGGGACCTGTAGTGATGGCCATTAGCCTAGCAACATTTTTCTTCATCTACTCCTTCGTCAGAGATGTAATCCATCCGCATGTGAGAAATCAGCAGAGTGACTTTTACAAGATCCCCATTGAGATTGTGAACAAGACTTTACCAGTGGTTGCTATCACTCTACTCTCTCTAGTATATTTATCAGGACTTATTGCAGCTGCTTATCAGCTTTACTACGGTACTAAGTATAGGCGATTTCCACCTTGGCTGGAGAGCTGGCTGCAATGTCGAAAGCAGCTCGGACTGCTCAGCTTTTTCTTTGCAACAGTGCATGTGGCATACAGCCTCTGCTTACCTATGAGGAGGTCAGAGCAATACTTGTTCCTCAATATGGCATATCAACAGGTAAGCCGATCTGTACTTGTTTAGTTAACAAAAGCCAAAAATGCATTGGTTGTATTCATGTGACTCATGAACACAATCTTTAGGGTTATCTTATGCATAGCTAGTGCTTAGTAAGAAGGAAGAGGAAAAGAAACATCTGTGCATTGTGCTTGCCTCATGTGGAGCAAGCTGCAGTCAACTTTGTCTGGTAAGAGAAATCAAGGAGGTGCTCTACTTAAATTCCTGATAGAAATATACAGAAATAGAATGCAGGATGGATAGGAAAAGAGCAACATGAGAGGAAATATCTGACTTTCTGAGGTGTTTTCCTCTTATATATTCTTAAGATATGGGGGATATATGTATATCATCAACGTATTATGTCATATAATATCATACTATTGTATTGTATCATAAGTGTGAAGAACAAGTGTGAAAAAGTGGTAAGGGTAGATAATGTGCACGGATACACCTATGTTTAAGAAATAAAAATTCTGTTACTCTGTAACTTTTCGGACCAGTGGTAAAAATATTTTATTCATTAGAAATTCTGTGAATGTCATCTATTACAGGCAACAGACATTGACTCATAGTTCCCAGGAGCAGCTGGTCTTGCATAATGCTGAAACAATCTCCAGCAAAGCTATCCTTCTGTGGAGAAGGGTCTGCTGCTCTTCTCTGTCAGTGAGATAGCTTATTATCATTTTTAAAGTGACAGAAAAGGAGCATTGCCACTCAGCATAAAAAATTTGCAGGAAAGAGAGATGGAACAGGGGGGAAAAAAAGCAAACTAAGGAAGTCAAATCTTAATAATGGAACAAATTCTAAAAGAATGATTAGCATGAAAAATTGAACTTAAAGGCAGAGAGAGCAAAATTATAAAAGACAGGCAGCAAGGAACTGTAGTTGTTCACACTTAGTATTAGCAGAGGACCTACTGATACTTTTATTAAGAAATGATTGTGTTTTTAATAATGTTATAGAAACCTGACTTGCTAATATTTGTAGTGAGCCACTTTCAAGAGTCATAGTCCACCTGAAAATGGAAAAATAATTGAATATCCAAGCATCTTAATTGTTAAGGACCTGAGTTTGTTTCTTCTCTCACAAAGCTCTTCAGGCAGAACAATCTTAGAAATATCTGTTGTCAACAATGAAAGAGACAAAATAACTTGGACTCAGCATAGGGACCTGAAGCAATAACAGGAAATGATGAAAAGTTATTTCTGAATGTAACAAACTAAAAACAAATTGCAGATTTACCCAGTTTATGATGTACAATATAAGTTGCTGAGGTCTGAAAAACACAGCTACTTTTCTACAGTATATAGGAACATGCAGATTTATATATTTTTATAAAATAATTGATATAACTAGTATATAATGTTACATTTTCTTCTACCTACTCATCTAAGTGTCTCTGTTTAACATATTTTTAATCTTACGAGCTAATACCAGCTGTAGGGAAATAGTTATTTTTCTCTAAGACATGAGGAAATCTCTGGAATATTTGACCCCATTTTATATTTGTCCTACAACTGTAAGCTTTTACTCAGACAAATAACTTGTTGATATTTTTAATATTCTGGAGAATAAGGACTTCCTTTCTGCTTCTTCATCAGGTTCATGCTAATGTTGAAAATTCTTGGAATGAGGAAGAAGTGTGGCGAATTGAAATGTATATCTCCTTTGGAATAATGAGTCTTGGATTGCTTTCTTTGCTGGCAGTAACTTCAATCCCTTCAGTAAACAGTGCCTTAAACTGGAGGGAGTTCAGTTTTATTCAGGTGTGTTACTTTTTAAATAAGAGGTTTTTTGTTGCTAATAAGAATTCATTTTAGTAATTATTATGAAAAGCACTTTGCAACATGATGAGAGCATGTTGGTTCCCCTCTCCCCGGTAAGTTAATAAAAACAACATCCTTACTCAGCAGATATATATCCTTGAATGCATATTAAGCATTTCATGAGTGACAGAACAGGAATTATCTGCTTTTTGCTCTTGTTGGTCTTAAAGAAGAACCAACACAGCTAAGACCAAATGAGCATGAATCTATTCCTTTTCCATTGTTAGAATTCCTTGTTAAATTCAAATTAGATGAACTTGGACTAACTCAGCAAAGGCAATGTAGCTTTGCTTATTAAAAGCAGAGGTGGTCTTCTAGCCCTGGCATTCTTCTTACTGCCCTCCTTTTGCAGATAAATATCAACTACAGGCAGACCTAAACAGCATAAATTACTGAGAAATGTAGGAGGTGAAGGCTTTAATAAGTACCTTAATATTTGCTTACAAAAAACATTGCCATTATTTTTAAGTAGAAGTCATTGATATGCAATGTCATTAGGATTTAGTCTTGTGATAAAATCCCTAAGTATATACGTGGGTGTGTTTTGCTTTTGTGGGAGGGATTTTGGGTTCAGTACTCTAGTCTTAATTCAGTCTTATCTGAATAAGGGCTTTAGGACATATCCACTGTAATGAAATTGCCTAGTTTTTAGTCTTGTCACTATTGACTAATTCCTACCTTCACAACACAGGCATTTGCTTCGCTGTTCAGGGCTTGAGCTGGGTTTTGTAATTTACAGCATTTTAAAGGGAGTGATAGAGAACACCAGTTTGGCTACAGCTGCCAGAGGTGTTCTGTCTCTGAAATAATGTTTTACCTTCTCTTAGAGTTTCTGTTAGTGGAAGGCTCCAGTTATACCTACCAAAACATTTTGCTGAAAAATTTTTCAGATCAGTGTTCCCCTGACAGAACTAGTTATTCTCACTCACTGTTTTGAGCCTTCAGAGGGAGTAAATAGACATTTTGTACTGTTACAACGTCCCTGCCAGTCAGATCTCTCTGTGGGGGTGACTATACTACTACTGCTGTAGTACTGTATATAGTACTATGTATATAGTACTATGTATATAGTATAGTGTAGTACTACTGCTAAAATCTTAGTGCAAATGGAAAAAGTACAGATTCACTCATGGGTGAAGTGATACCTTCATCCAGCCATGAATTCCATACACAAACGGTGCATTTATATCTTATTTTTCCTTACTCAAATTTCCAGATATGGGCCTTGCGTGATTTAGTCAAAAATGCCCTTGTAGACAGATTATCATGTAATTGCTTGGATTTTGACTGTGCCGTATTTACTGCAGTTATTTTCACTGTAATTAAAATCAACATAGTTCCAATTGTAAATAATTAGGAACTTTAAGGAATCATCTCTCAATGTTTTGAGGTATTTAATTGGAAACAAATTATTCTCTCTGGAGGTATGTCACAGTTGAAGCTGCATCATGTACTAGAGAGGTATTTTTACAGTTTCCCTCGCTAACGTGAAAGGAGTCTGCATTTCACTGCAAGCCTCATTATCCCCAGTGTGCAAGTAGAACAGATAAAATATCATGATATTAGCTTTTGATATTTTTCTTTACCTACTGAAATGTAATATGATGAAGTGAATTGAACTTAATTGTCTCAGTCTTCTCCTAAGTGAGGGGGACAAGGAGTGGAACAATAATCGGTCATCTTAGTATTGCTTTTTTAGCCAGGGAAAACAGTCAGTCTTCAGTCAGACTGAAGTCTGAATCTGAGAGGATTTGCCAAAATAAGTTCTGAGATGACAAGTCAGTATAATCACAGCAGACTCAGCCAGTTTCTCACCTCAACACTCCCCACTATGAGAACAACGTAATATTGCTTGCTTGTTTTAGTAAATACAGTTTGAGAAGAATAAGGATCTGGCCTACTCTAAAGAGTTTTACCACTAAAACATACTCAGTCTTGAGTCCTACTGGCAAAGTCTGAGTTTAGGCTGAACAAAACAGTTGTGAACATAAACAGTATAGACTACTTTCAAGACTTGTTCCAGTAGTACAAGACCTAAGTGAAGCCCCCCCCACTATCTACTCTGGTTTGAACAGACCTCTAACAAGAATCCCGCAGTGTAGGACCTGTATCCTGTAGAGGAACCCTAGTTGTGAATGTTGTTATCTAGAAATCACCATTGACTTTGACATTCCCAATCATTTTGGAGATGCCTCCATCTTAATTAGCCTGGGTTTTGGCAACACAGATGGCTCCAAAAATTCCAGCCACCTTGATCAAAGGAAAAAGACTTTGAGAGGAGAAGCAGTGCAGGCCCAACTCATTCTAGGGGAGTATGAATATGAAGAAACGGAGATGTAAGAAGGTTGAACAGTGAGGCAAAAGGAAGGAATCAGCAGAGAACTTGGAGTTGCTGCAGTACAGAGCTGACTGCTACACCAAACAAATATCTGATTGTTTCCTCATGAATCATAGAGAAATGCTCATAACATCCAGTGGGAGGAGTCACAGAACCAGACAGGGATGAAGAGTTTGCTCAGTAGGAGATCCTGGAGGGTGGAAACATCGCACAAAGCTCTGCAGGCATCTTAACATGACCCAGAGCCGGAGCTCACTGAGGAAAGAAGCAGGGAAGAAGCTAAGGCTGGTAAATCAATTCATTGGTTTTATTAAACTCCACTTCAGTGCTCTTCTTTTTCTCTTAGAAATAGAGTTGGATGAGGAATGAAGACAGACATGGGCAAGGAATAAAAGAGAATTCATATTTTGTCAGAGCAGGCAGAATTTCTACTACAATAAACCAACTCATCACAAACAGAAAAAGACATTTATTGAAAACAGTCCCTTAGTGTTCACATAAAATACATGGAAAATGGAAAATGTTTGTAAGCAGTCCTGCACCTGGTCTTTCAGTCTTTGACTGCTATTAGTTAAACTGTAAATATATAATGTAAACATAAAAACTACTGCTTTAGTTTTCCAGTCTAAGAGTTCAAATCCAAACCACACCATTCAGTGACAGTGGCCAAAGCAGACTGGCTTTGAAAGCTTAGCTTTACGTTTATTAGCAAAAATCGGCAGGGGTGACACTGCCATTAGCATAGTAGGAAACTGATCTTTTTGTAGATATTCCTTTTGTCTGTTAGCACAATCGTAATGTCTTTGGAGCCAGTATTATTAAAGCCTTGCCCTCACACATCTAGGAGGGGCTGCCCTGCCTTGTTTCTCATACTAGGGCAGAATACTTTTCCCCCACAGTAAAGAAGCTGATAGCATGAGGCCTGGGTATTTGGCAAATTTGAGTAAGATTCCAGCCAGAATTGCTACAGCCTGTTTGTACGTTTAGCAATATCCTGTTACTGGAAGAATCTGGAGCTTACGTTGCATAAACGTAGGCTTTGGAAAATGCCTTTTGTGTATATACGTGCTTTGGAACTACTCAGCCATTGTGAAGGTAAGAATTCCTGATGCAGATTTGTCCCACTTTGTCTATCTATCTATATATATGCATCTTCTGGTAACATTTTAAGAAGTTTTCTCCCTTACCCACTACAGCCACTTTTTTTTTTCTTTTCCTCCTCCTCCTTCAAACAATGCCAGTTTGTCCAGTTTCTCAGTGGCCTTGGCTGGGAATCTCCCGCACTGGCTGGAAAAACTGACTTTGATCAGGAAGGAAAAGAAACAAAACATGGAAGACTGAGAGAAGATCCAAGAGTTGGGAGGTCCATAGGAAATGCGCTAACCTATTACTCAGTTTCCAGGCAACACAGTATTATGGAAGATTAGGAAACAAAGCAACCAAAGATGTTCTTCCCCTCTTCCCAGCAGCCATTTTAGAGCCTAGGCAGAGGGTTCCTAAGACTTGCAGCTGATATTGCTACGCTCACTCACCAATGTGAATTTACCAGTCAAGGAAAAGTATTCCTTCTTGCTGCTTTTAAAAGCCCTCTGCTCTTAAAGACATGAGCATTCTGTGCCCCTCTTGTCTCCTCCCAGTAACATCAGTGTAAAGGATCTTCCAGCTTTCATAGCCATATCCATTCCTTTCTGTTGAGTTCTTAAGAAGCAAGGAAAGGATGATAGAATTGAAATATGTATATCCCACCTAAAGCGCCACTACAGTTTAGGAAATCCATTGTTTTCAGTCTCTGTATTTCTTCCTCCACATTGGCCAGGCATAAACTTGTACAGGAGAAAGTAACCTTGCATATCAGAATGATAGCTGCTCTCACCTTCACTGTGCCAGTATTAAACTGACATCTTTCTAGCAATTAATAGTTTCCACAGCACAGACTTCTTTTATCTCTCAATAATCAAAATATCTTTCATGTTAGCATGTGTAGGGATGGACAACTTTGGAATGTGGCTTCCTGCACCTACTGCTGGCCAAAATTTGTAGTACAATCCAGTGCTACCAAATGGTTTTATTTTTACTGTTCAGCTGCCCAAAAATGCCTTTTCCTGTACTAGCTGATGACTTTCTATCCAAACTCAGTTAGTTCTTCAAGTTCCTCATTTCACTGCTGCACAGCTATTGCCATAGTCTTTGAACATCTGCAGACACAGAAAAATCAAGTGCCAAGTCTTTATAACAAACACAAAAGTCTGTCAATCAGCTAAGCCTCCACACTGCTGCCAGTGACATGGTAGTGACTAAAAATCAAAACAAGGCACTGTTGAGTCTTTCTTAAAAACATCAGTGAGCAATAGAAGATTCTACAACCGAACAGAGAGAAATGAATCCAGCCTCAAGGTTCAGTAGATCCGTAAGAGCAGTTTAGATATGCTGTGCACTGTAAATGCCCCACAAGGCAGAGCACTAATGTGCGATGTGGACGACACGCTATCAGTCTGCAGTGCCCTACCGTTGTACTGACACAGCCTCTTTTAGTGAGTTTTTGCTTAACTAGCAAAGGCAGCCAATTTTGCATGTACTTCTGGAAAAGTCATTGTCAGAAGCTGTAAGCTGGGATAAATGCTCGTAATGGAACTTTCTGGTGCAGATCTGGCCTAACTAAACAAACTGGAGTGCAAAATGCAAAGTTGCTTGGAGAATATCCTCTTTCTGGCTAAGCAGTGTTTTTACACAGACATAAGCACAGAAATAAGGTGACAGAGGCAATTTAGAGCCTGTTAGAAGAAAATACGGTCAGCATCTCCTCTAGGAGTGTCTGTTGTGAGATTTTAAGATATGAGTGGTTGAAATGGGGCGGTACATACTAGCACATGATGTACCAGCACTTCAAAGAAGCATACAGCAACTTGCCACAGTTAAAAAGTGGAACTGAATAGACGTGCGTCACTTTTTTTTTCTTGTACCATACTGTTATTTCTAATTGTTCATATAAAGTTCTGAAGTTCCATTTTGACCATTAGATACAAAGACATACACAGATATCATATCAAAATTTTAGTTTTCAGGCAAAGCTTAAAAAGTGTAAATAAAGTTCTAGAAAAGGCTGGGAAGAGTCTGTGTAGCATTTCCCTCCTGTTTCTTTTTCCAAGGATTGTTAAAGTTCACATCTGTAAGTCTGATAAAGAAATGAGTGATATGATTCACTCATGCCCTTTTCCCTGGTGGCAATGATAATAACAGCAATAACTTCAGGACAGTCATACCTGCAAAAATCTGAAATAACATATTGGAACATTAAGTTTGATAGTATCATTTGCCTTCCGAATTTCTTACCAGAATTTACATTCAAATATTGCATATCCTGTTTATATCCACAAATAATTTTCTTAGATTGTTCAGTTTCTTGCGGAATATTTTTGGAAGCAAATTGTTTTTAACTAAATGCTGCAGCATATCCAAAACATATCAACATGACTTGGAAACCAGTGGCAAAAATAATGCATAAATATTGGCAAATTAAAAAAACTGG
Source organism: Apteryx mantelli (assembly GCF_036417845.1). Taxonomy (NCBI): domain Eukaryota; kingdom Metazoa; phylum Chordata; class Aves; order Apterygiformes; family Apterygidae; genus Apteryx; species Apteryx mantelli. The sequence goes on along the minus strand of NC_089979.1, from coordinate 144,796,072 downwards.
TACCAATGTGCAGAAATTAATAAAAGTATTTTCCCTTTTTGTACCATGACATACATATATGTAAATCCTTGCAAATGGTTTTAGCTCAAACATTCTCCAGTCCCTGGAAACTGGCTAATCTGGAAGCAGAAAGAATTAATTCTTGCACTAATTATTATAGCTCCTTAGGCTGTATTTTTCTTAATGAAGACAGAAAGAGGGTATGCCTTTGCCTCTCTATTTTTACAGAAATTAAAGCAAATCTTGGCAGCCAGTTACCTTTCATAATTTTCATCCCCTGTGTTTTGATGGTTTTCTACAAATGTTTCCTAAACCAAGTTAGACATTACTTCAGTTTTGATGGAAAAGCGTTTGTCTTCATTTGATCAATGGCAGAATTCAAATTCATGTACATAAATTTACGTCTGTAAAGCAATATTATTACAGGGCACTTAGAAGGGCAGATTCACAGGAGAGGCGAATGCCTCCTGTTAGCACTACCTGCTCTCACATGCTCTAGATTGTGTGAAAAGAGGTCATCTGCAAAGTGCCTTGGGAACCTTCTACTTGAAGTTTCATCCAGCCCTACCTGTATATGATAAACTTCATCATTGCCTTGTGCCGCTGTGCCCAAATCTTGGTTCTGGGCAAAACAGCTCCTATAGCCCAGATATTCCCATTAACCGGTAGGCAGCAACTGATGGAGAAAGGTAAGGAAATTTTTATGCTAACTTCAAACAAGTGAATGTAGGCTGCTGTGAGGACAAAGCAAACTACACCTTTCCGAGCAATAAAAATCTGGACTGATAGACCCACATCTCTTCCTGCAGAGTTGCATTGCTCCATAATCAGCACAAATTCTTGCAAAACAATCTACCCCCATGGTTAAAAAACAGGGAACTTAATTTGCACTTACAACTGTTGTTACTGTTGTTCCAGTAACTTGACAGAAGTTGTTGCTTATTTACGATGTGTCCTGTAGTTGACTTCCATTACTTAGAATTTGGACAAACAGTGTCTTTGTTTCAGTTTTGACTAAGGCCTATGGATGCTATCAGAGGTCTATTGTAAATCGGGGTATTGTTCAGTCCTTAATTTTCAGGGCATTTGACCTTAAGACCACATATTGCTAATTTAAAGTAATGTATAGGTAAGAGACTTTAACATGAAGTCTAGTAGAAATATTAAAATAGTGGGTTAGAGTTGTCTGATTAAGCATCAAGTGTTACTATCTCCTTTTTTCCCCCATTTTCCTTTTTCTCAAAGTCTACACTTGGATATGTTGCTCTGCTCATAAGTACTTTCCATGTACTGATTTACGGGTGGAAAAGAGCCTTTGAAGAAGAATACTACAGATTTTATACACCACCAAATTTTGTTCTTGCCCTTGTTCTGCCTTCCATTGTAATTCTAGGTAAGATCGTTTTACTTTTGCCATGTGTAAGCAGGAAACTGAGGAGAATTAGAAGAGGATGGGAGAAAAGCCATATTATGGAAGAAGCAAGTGGTTCTGTTCCACATCTCTCCCCAGAAAGGATAACTGTGATGTGATGATTGACTAGTATTTGTTACCACTGTTGTAGATGGTTGTTGTTTTTTTTTTTTTTTTTTTTGGTCTTAGATAAATTCCTGAAAATTTAAGTTTAATGTATGAGTAAAGTCACTGTGGACTTGCTTGGCATATAGTACAAGCTCTCAATCAAGCTATGAGAAATTTATAACTACCAACCTACTACTTTAGATCATTACAAAAATATTTTTATTTTAAATTATAGAGGGCAGATGATAATGAAGTCAAAAATTTTAATGCTCTTTTGCACAGTTTTATCACAAAAATACTTTATTATAACCATGCTTTCCAGATCTTTCTTTGACTTGGAGCATGTGTGCCAAAGTGCTATTTATTAATACCACATTTTCTAGGAAGTGTTTCTTTTAATAAAACCACACTTTTTGGTTAGTGAGTTCAGAATATGGACTGAAAGAGTTAATAATTCAGGAAATAATCAGGTTTTGAAACAACAAAATAATTTGTAATGATGTATTGCACATGTACAGTATATTTATTTTTGTGTGGTTTTACACCATTCCATGATTTGAATATGTAAGAAAATTTTGATTTTGGTCTAATTATGCATCTTGTAACCAAAATGTATTATGCTAACAGGGGCTTTTTTTCAAAGCATCACATAGATTTTTTTAGACCTTTGACATCTCTTTATTTTCATATGAATCATAAAGGAAAATTCAAAACAGAGTTGTACAAGTTTAGAAAGACTTGCAGGTACAAGCAACTAACTTTTGCTTTTAGAATGATTTGGAAATGACAGGATATATTTTAAAACAAAAACATACTGAGAAGTCTGCAACAATAAAAATCCATTTTCACTGTGAAACTTCCAGTATCTTGATACAACAGTGAAGCATCACAACACTCATGTTCTTTATGTTTCTGCACTGGAGTTTCAGTTATTGTATATGAATTTCCCAGAGTCTGTCTTAAAATCTTAGTATCTTTTTGTGCAAATACTATCTTCTATTTTTATATAAGAGTCTTACAACAAGTATCTGTGGGATATGCCTGAATTTTTGAGAAACAAAATTAATATTCTTATACCTCAGAATTTTAAAAACATTGACTCGTCAAAATGAAAATTTACTTCTAAAACTTGGCATTTGCCTTTCCTGTGGGATTCAAAAGAACATTCAAAATTACTTACTACTACTGATTTATCAGATTTTATTCTTCTCTAACAAAATAGCCAAACTCAACTCACATACCTTCAGGCTACGCCTGCTAAATCAGTGAAACTTTTATTTTAGTGAATAAGAACGTGTATTTGGTCCTGATTTTCTTTACTTGTATGAAATTATATTTTTCTTACATATTTTTGCACTGTTTAGGAACTTTGACTTAATTTAGCTGAATCTTTACTTATTCTTTATTTGTTTGCAAGAATTTGTCATCACATGGTACATGTCAGAAATATAGACTGCTTAAGCATGAGTTTACCCCTGAGCATCACTAGTTCTGTAAATCTCATTACAACTGTTTACAATGAAACCAATAGCTCCACAGAACAAGAACAGAGTCAAAATCTGCCCTCAGTTACACCAGCCTAAATCTAAAGAATTCATGTTAGTTATTCTTAATTTCATTTCAAGCTCAAAGTATCTGTCACAATTTTATTTTCATTGTAGTATACATATTCCCCAAACTTATACATCAGGCCTGTTTATATTTACAGTTTATTGCAGTCAAGGGACATTTGGATTTTTTTCATGTCAAGCACATCCAAATCCAAAGATGAAATGAAATTTTCTAAGTCACACAAAATAAAATATTTGCATGCATCTCTCCAAAATTAAAACATTGGTTTTAAATGTCTTTAAAGATACTTTGTATGTAATGAGAGGTCAGTACATTCTTTTTTTCACTGAAAATAGAGGTTTGTGAAAACATTTTATGGAAAAAAATCAACTATATTTTATATCTGTAAAAAAAAAAATGGAGAGTTTTTTTTTAATATTCACAAATTTTCCATTTCAAATAGTGAGAAAACTCAGTTTTAACCCCTTTTTAGCTACAGGGGGAGAAAAGTGATTTGAAAGAGAAAATTCATTTTCTTTCACCATTTTCTGAAAATAAAACCATAATGACAGCTATAATTGGTCAGACTAGGATCCATTGAGACTTGTCTCCAATAGCAGGCTAGTGGCAGATGCTTCCAAAAAGAGAGCCTGTGTACAATGATTCTTCCCCTGACATAACCTCTCAGACTCTCAGAAATCAATGATTCAGGACTTCTTTGAGACAAATTGGTCTATTGTATTTAGTAGCTACTTCCAAAAATTTATCTAACTTTTTAGAAATTTTAAACTGTGAACGCTTCAAAAATTTCCACTGTAAACGTAATAAAAGAGAAAATACTGAGCTTTCCACTTTTCTTTTTGTATTTTACATTTTCATTTTACATTTCCAGTTTTATCTGGGAAAAAAGAAAAGGCAGAAGAGAAAAAAAATCACATAGGTTTACTAAACCTATCAAATGAATAAAAAAATTATTTGCATTCTTTCTTTTTTTCACAAACATATCCGTTAATTTCAAGCTGCTAATCTGATCGTCCCATTTCCAATATACAGCCCTTTCAGTGATGCATGAGGTGCCACATAAGCACAGTGCTATTTTATCAAGCATACTAGATAGGAAGCAAAAGAAACTGTCATTGTTGGAGAGAGACAGGAGCCTAAACCAGTAGGAATGAGACTTTCACATAAAAATGTAGAACAAGTGATAATCACAACTTTTAACTTACTCTGACTGTGTGTAAATACTTTCCAGTGCAGAAAGCCGTGTATTTCTTGAAAGGCTACAGGATTACATGTGACTGAATTTTCTAGTTGGTGTTTCCTCTTTCGTTATTTCAGAGGAAGACCACACAAAGCTTAGGTATGTGTGCTCCAATCCTTTAAATAAAATTAATAGAAAAGATCTTCATTAACAAAAATAGTTCAACAAGTACAACTATTCTCTTGATTATAATTACTCATATACATAGGTGTCTGCAGGGATATTTGCTCATGGGTAGTCTGAGAGGGATTTAATCTTCACAGATCCATTGCATTGTTTGCATAAAACTCTCAATTCTTTCATATTAGCTTCATGTTAGAGAAAACAGCATATATGATTTATATTAGAATATACAGAGTCTTGGAGAATTATAATTGGATAAATGCCATGGTGCGTCTGCCCCATTCCTATGTGTGGATTAAAATCACTAGAATTGGAAGGTTTGAGAGCAGAGCTTCGTACTTCTGAATAAATTTAGAGGAGAAACCATTGCTGGTTGACAATCTGATTACATTTAAAAATTAAAAACACTGCTATTATTTTATAGTAATTCTACGTCTCTGTAGAATAGATAATTAACATTCATCTTCCCTACAATTATCTAATTCTTGTTTGATGCAATAGTGAGAACATTGCAGAACTAAGATACTGTAGTATTTAAATATTACTGTCAAATATTACTGTCAAAGTCCATATATTTTTACTGTCTCATTCAACCACTTGGTATATAGCAAAATGTATTTGCCCTCTTTCCTATGCAAAGAAAAAAAAATCACCGTTAAATTCTTCAAGAATGTTTAAACTGTTAAATTTTGAACTGCAAGAGGTTTCTGGAAAAAATAGTGATGTGTTGTTCCCTTTTTCAAACTGTGCGTATATGAAATTAAAAATGTGTTTTGATTTTTATAAGTTACATGATAGTTTGAAATATTAAAGTATAAATATTAAAATATAAATAGATGATATTTTTAGATCAAATATATAGAGACATTTTGTGAAATATCTGTGCTACAAAATGATATATGGTTCCCAGTTAGGCCATATATTTATTTCTACCTGGAATAACAAGTTGACTTGCAATTTAATCTTTTGTAGTTTTCTTTATTTTAAAGACCAATTCTGTCTAATAAGAAGACACCATAAGTCTGAAAGTAAAATGACACTCATGCATTTACTACACATTATCTATCATATCGTGCAAATGTTTAGTCACATAAGGAATCTTTATCCACATGATTAAGCAAACACAATGATTTCTAGGGAAGGACTTGCATAAGAGCTTCTCATTGGAGTCAAGATTTGAGGAAAAAGTCCTGGGGCTAAAAGTCCAGTGGTGATTGCCTAAAGATAAGCAACTAAATTCCTTTGGACTTCTTAGTTACCTAGGAGAATAAATACATATTTAGAGGAATAGCCTGCTATGAAAATGTTTGTGTAGCATCATATAAATTGCTTATTGACTGTAGGGATGCCCTGCCTAATGTGAAAATAACTTTTGCTTCTCTTCATTAGTTTTCCATAAAAAAAAAATAGTGCTTAATATATAATGCAGAACTTTACACATCATATTAGAAAATGGAAACCTCTATGCATTAAGCCATTGAAATGATATTTAGCAAACTGTTGTATGCTTTCTATGGATATTAAGGTATTTTTTCTAAACATTGTTTAAAATATAGTTCTATTATGGATTCCATATTTGTCCTTAATTTTTATCCTACAGGTCTATTAACTGTGGCAACTATGTACAAGTTAATTAACTCCCCATGTTCTTGAATTAGGTTAATTATTTGAGATTCTTCTTTCTGTTTTGTAAGTTCTTTGCCTATTTAGCTTGTGGTAATGTTTACTGTAACTTGGTGCCATGTTTAACTTTTTATTACAACATTGTGCATTATATGATGTACCAACATGAGAAAATATATTTTTTTTATTTGACATTAACTATAAAATATTATGTATATGTCCATATGTAGTTAGCTATACATGCTGCCCAACTAGTATTAAGGAAAATTATTAATTAATATAAGGCAACAACTTCCCAAGTGGCTATAAATTTCACAGATATGAATAGAGTTAGGAAACAGCATTCCTCTGAATGTGATAAATTCAAAGCTAGATATATCAGCTGCATAAAGACTAGATAGATTGACTTTTTCAGTATAAAATTTTCAACAGTACAGATGAATATATGCAGTGGTAGTAGATGCATATGCATAGTTCCTTTCAGACAGTGCATCTCCTAATACAGAAGTTTTGATTCACTGGATGTTCATCCTGCGGTATTTTCTGTAAATGTAATGAATAACGTTGTAGTATTGATATTGTATCACTATGATACTGCTTGAATTACCTAGATTGCAGCCTTTAAGGTAAGTGATAACTGAGCTGACTTGAACAGTGTTCTCTCCCATTATATATTGTTTCTCACGCCATGCTGGCAGTGTCTTGCAGTGAACATATGTCCCCCATGTGCAGTGTTTTCCTGGTATTCTCTTTGTAGTTGTGTATTCAGACTGTCAATTTGTTTGTGTTGTCTCTCTGAACAGGGCTATTATAAATTACTAATAATGCTTTTACCTATTTTTCCATAGACTGTTTTACACAAAAATCAATAAAAAGTCGGTGTCAGATATTTGTTTTTTTTCTTCTTATGCATAATAAATCTTAATTTGCTTTTCTTTATAATACACCTGTGCTCTGATTCACATTTTCTCTGAGAGCTACAACTTGGATGTGAGCTCATAAAAATACTTCTGAAGAGCAGATTTGTTTCTTTTGCAACAGCTGGATAACTGATATTTCACAGCAATATACTGGAAAACCATATCCCTTATCCTAATGTAAGGTGCTCTTCATGTTTTCAGAACACAGAGTGAACACTACAATACTATCAACATGTATTCAGTCCAGTTTTCAGGATCACTGGACAAAGATCTGTGGCAAAAGTGAGACTGCTTGGCACAAGCATGTTTGCCAGGTGGAGACATTCTTCCTGTTTGGTCGTGCTTGTGCGAAAGCATTACTGTTTAAATGAGAAAAACAGAGGAACCACTTCTGCAATCCTTGATTTTGAAAGTATATAACCTTGTTTCAAAGAGGCTTATGCCAACATAAGAAGAGGAAAAGGATACACCTGAGGTGAAATCCTGCCGAACTAGGGGTCAGGAGCACAAACCGTTCTGAGTTCAGAGAAGTCAGGGTGCACAAGTCAGTGAGGCTGGCAGGATTCACATTTAGTTCACATTAACTTACATAATCTTCCCAGATTCACAGACAAAACCATTTCCTAGAAGCAGTGGAATTTAGATATGTTTTAAATCCAAAATATATCTATTTGTGCTATACTTGTCAAAACAGTGACTTTTTGGTCCTTGATGTCTATCTTTTCCTAGCTTTTTAAAAACCTCGCCTTGTTTCTGCATATCACTGTGATTGTTTTATTGAGTGTTGATACTATGCTAGCAGCTGGGACCTCAACTTAGACCTTTGTCCAACTGTACCTGGTGCTGTACAAAAACATAAGTTCTGTCTACTGTGCTTTACTATGCTTTCTTCTGACAAAAAAGATCAGTGTCAAGGTCCCCATCAGATCCATACTACCCAATGATCTATACACTGTATTCTGATAATATAGGCAGGTAAATCCAGGTGTTAGAAGCTCTAAAGTTGACTTTACAGGTTTAAGCTTGAATCTGCTGCCAACCACTTCACAGCTCTTCTCTTTTTCTGTGTGTTTAGAACTTGTCTAGATTCTGTGGATATCAAACACAGGAGGTCTGGCAGTACAGGCATGCAGTTTCCTATGTGCCCCTTTCTTTTTCCCCTTCCTTTTCCCCCAAGACAAAGCAATGAAAAGGAAGACAAGAAGTCAATGGACTGATTCTTCGGAGGACACTGCTTTCCATATTTTAGAGCTTAATGTCATATTTGAGAAACAGTGCCAATGGCTTTGAAAAAGTGTACAGTTTCAAAGTAGCCAAGGAAAGGACATCACTTGGCTAGGGCTGAGGACCCCAGCCTTGCAGCACATAAAAGGTGTACCCTATACAGAATACAGTCCTTCAAAAGCTTACGACCTAAGTAGGTAAGACAGCAAATAAGGAGTGAGAGAGGAAATAATTCTCTCAGCAGAGTCAACAGGAGATTAATGGCATAGCTAGATATAGAACCTTGATCTTGTAATATACAGCTGTGTGTCCTACACATCAGACTACACAGTCACACTGTTTTATGTAATTTAACTTTACTTCAAGGATAATATTTGCTGAAATGTCTTTTTACTCCAAAAGAGTTTGTCCTTGGTCGCAACAGAAATCATCTCTACATCAAGTCTACCTTTTAAATACATTTCTTAGCATTTGTAAGGCTTAGTAGTTAACACTTGTGAATTAAAACTCTCAGAGGTACGGTACTATAGCCTTGATGTCCATAATGTTATATATTATCAAAGAAAGAGGTAGGTGTGATACAATACAATACAAGCCTGTTGTCTGGGGCAGAAAACTGTTCAGTAAATATTTTCACAGTTGACCGCAGGTTTTTGAGGATGGACATTTGCCAGTTTGCCAAGGGCAGCAGAATCCCTGGAGTCAGACCTGCACAGTGTAGCTTTCATCCCAATTTTAAAAGCTTCATTTATAAAGAAGGTGCTCAGTGAGCAAATGGACCTTTGCAATATGATCTTTGGAACACTCAACCCACAAATGGCATGTGACCTAAGCTTATAATTTACAGACTATGTTGCCCAATTTAGATATGCTCTCTATATATTTGTCAGTCAAACCATATACACTTAAGTCACAATACATGTAAATTTTAGCTTTATTTCATGGACTCAGAAATACATAGACCATCAGTAAGTATCTGGACACCAAGCAAAAAATATATATATAATCCAGTTTGTCCAGTGCTAACTGCTTGCTGTCCTGTAAGCATTATCATTACAATGTATCTCAAACAAATACTTAATAAGAAATCTCCTTCTTCCATCCAGTGTAGGCCTGGATGCTAGACTACAGCTGAGAATATGGTCACCCTCATTTAAAGAAATGAACATTCATGGAAGGGCTTGTGAACTGATGAGAGGAACAGGCCATCCACAGGTACATGGATGAGTGAAAAATCAAGCACCAGCCCCCAACTGGCAGCTGTATAGTCTCATTAGGCAAATACACTACAATATTCCAACAAGTTCATTCCCTTGTGTCACCTATGTTCCTATGAAAGCAAATCAGGAGGTCAAGGATGCCAAAGTGGTCATTGCATTTTCCAAATTAGAATCCATTCTATGCTAGGCTGTATTTCTGCCATCACTGTGGAGAGTTTCAGTTGCGTACAGGAAGACCAGTTGTATAGAGAGTGCAGATGGGTACATGCTGTACTGTGCGTTTTTCCTGTAATGGGGAGAGATCTGTCTAGCATATACGAGCACTAAACATGATACGCATCTTATACAATTCTGAAGAAGGCAGGTATGAAATGGGAAGGGTACAGCATGTGTAAGAGCAGGCTGGGAAGTATAAGGGCAAGAACTGTTTTGGTGATAGGTGAAGCCGCAGGGGTTTCTTGCTCGTTTGTTATCAATCACTTCTTCCAAATCCTGCTAAGGGGCAACCAAACCGAGCAGCCCGGCAGAGCACCTGTGCTATGACCATACCCAGGATACTGCTGTGGGCACAGGAGCTGCACAAGAACTGTACAAGGCCTTTTGCTGTAGCCATTTCTGGATACGCACCTCTCTTCCACATGTTAGCCCCAACCCAGCGAAGAAATCTGGTATTCGAGGACAGTTTGGAGCTGATGGGTTCAGCCACACACCTATCCTGGAGCCTGCATTTCAGACCACCACCGCACACCCGTAAGCATTAGGGCACCCTCAGGAAAGAGTACATGTATTCCTGCAGGAGTGTCCACGTCCACAGCTGAGAGACGCCATGGCAAACCTGGCCATGAGAGCTGTGGGCAGGGAGACAATATCCAGATCCCCTCTTCTGCTTCTGGCTCTGCCTTTCTTACTTTCCACGCATTAGTCATCCACGTTTGGTATTGGTCTGTGCAGAATAAATTCTCATTCCCCCTCTTCCTGACAACCAGACTACCGCGGAGAAAGCTGCCAGGAGAGCAGGCAGTCTAAGCCACAACTTGGCTAGAGAGGTGTCTCGTCGTGCCATTTTTCATGAGCAAAATTCAGGAATCTACCACCCTCTTTCCAACAAGCAGGAAAAGCCCAATCCGTGCATTATACAGGGAGGCAGAAGTGGTTTTCTAGCTGAGGGTGCCGATGGAGTTACTACCAGCGCGGAGATGCGCACAAAACACGAGCGGCAAGGCAGGGCCTGTGGCGACGCGGCGGCCTGCTGCCGGCGGCGGGCGCGGCGCACCGCGACGCCCAGGCGGCGCCGCGACCGGCCCACGCGCCCGCCGGTGCCCGCAGCGGCGGCCGCCCGGGCCCCGCCGAGGGCGGGCGGGAGCTGGATGGGGCGCGGCCGCCGGGCCCGCCGCGGCCCGCGCCGCTCCCATGGCAACGGCTGAGGCCGCGGCGGCGGCGGCGGCGCCCATGGCCTCCCTGGCAGAGCCCCCCGCCTCCCGGGCGCCCTCTCGCTCTCCGGCGCGGTCCCCGGCCACCCCTCGCTACGGCGGGGAGCGGCGCAGCAACGGTGCGGACGCCGACCCCGACGTGCAGGTGAGCTCCCGCCCGGCCGCCCCGGGCGAGGCTGCCCCGCAGGCGGAGCGCCTGCCCTCCGCCCCGCGCCGGTGCAGCGGCCCCGCGCAGGTTGGGCGCGGCGGCCGGACCGCCTCCTCCCCCGGCTCCGGCCGGGGGCTCCCTCCCCGCCCGGCCCGGCCCGGCCCTGCGGCGGCGCCCGGGGCGGGCGGCGGCGGCGCGGTCCCGGCGGCCGCTGCCCAGGGTCGCCGCCTGCCGCCCCGTGCTGAGACGGCGGGGCCCGGCCCGCGCAGCGCCTGCTCCCCCAGGCGAGCGGACCCGGCCTCCAGCCTTTCGCTTCCACCCGCGGAGCAGCGGAAAACATCGCCGCCGTTTGATGCCGTTAGAGCTCGTTCTGCTTCCCTCGGCGAGTGGCATTAGAAAGGCAAAACAATAAAAATCCCCTTTGGAGTTCTGTTATTTCTGGATTTCCGTGGTCCGCGCCGCACCGCGCCGCCGGGCTCTCCCCGACACCCTGCGGCTGCAGCCGAGGGACCCCCGTCGGCACACGCGCTCGCGTCCGAACAGCCCGGGCGCTTAGCCCGAGAGCAAGCCGGGTTTGTGCTCGAAACACAGCCTCGGCGTCTCCCTCCTTGGGTAGTTTCTGTTGATTCGCGCGTGGCGCTTCTACATATTAAGGTTTAATGGCTTTTTAAGCACTTTTTTTTTAAATGTAAAAACTTTGTTTGTGTTCTAGGATACACAGCTTAAATCCGTGGATTTGAATCATGTCATCAAGCTACTTGAAGAGTCAAACTCAGTAAGTAAGCCTGGTGTCTTATGATTTTAGTTGCACAGATGAAAAGGAGGCTTCGAAAAATATTTTATACAAATACGTTTGTACCTAATTCTAAGCAAACCAGATGGCACTGGTGCCTGGGGCTACAAAGCACAAGGCTGAAGACTTTTTAACAGCAGTTTAAGACATCTTGTAAAGATGTTCGTTATAACAGAGAGTGGTATCTATGAGTACTTTTTATTAAACAGCCCAGTACATCTCTACACAGATATTTTTCCAAAAAGGACAAAATTGTGTGCATTTAAAAACTAGATGTGCAAAATGACTAGCTTATCTTGAAGTTTTAGAATGCTGAAACCTGCAGCTAAAAAACAGAAATACATTTAGAGCTATTTAAAGCATGTCAGGAATTTATGCAATTGCCTGAGTTAACTGCTGAAGTTTTTCCAGGGAACTGATTTTAAAGGAGGGAGAACTATACAAAGTTCAGTGTTCAAGAACACATGACTATCTAGGCACACAGAAGTATCTTCTGAACTTCCACAGACTATTTTTCATCTCTACAAGCAGATTTGATGGATTAAATTCACTAAGCCATCAGTTGTGGTTAATCTAAAAACCCAATAATTTATATCCTTAAAACAAGAGCTTAATTAAACATCATGCCACATTTCAAGTTAATATCCTGCAGAGAACTTGTTTGTGTCTTTTTTTTTCCTTTTGGTTCAAAGTTGATAGAATAAACTCTTAATGACTAAATAAAAATGTGCTGGATGATATTGTTTATTGTCTCTCTAGAGAACATGAGATATATGATAAAACACCCTCAGGATTCTGGGCTTGTAGATTCCTGAAACAACTTTTTGGCCTGCCTCAAGTTGCAGTAATTTTGCCCAGAGTGGAGATGCTCAGAGGAGCTGGAATGAATGCTGCATATCATCACTGCCACACCCTGATACAGCCTTACTTCAGTAGTTTTCAAATTAGAGTTTGCAGGCTGTTTTCTAGTGGTGGCAGAGCCACACTCTAAGCCACTTAGGTCTATATTTATACACATTTGTGTCACATGTAAGCCTACTGAATATAGGTTTGGATTTTGCAAATTCTCTTTCACAGAATCCCAGATAAATTAGTAGAAAAAGCCAACACATCTGAACGAAACCTACAGTTTTAAAAAGCTTCCTCACTTACTAGAATGCAGACTGTATATTTAGAAATGGGGCTTGATCAAAAAACTAATCCTGCTACAAAGCACTTTCAGAATTTCATTGTGTCTTGTGACTCTTTAATCTGGTTTCCACTTTTCATTTAAACTTAAAAGGGGATGAACATAATCACTTAAGGTTCTAAGGAAAACTGTAATTAAAACCTGCTTTTCATTTTTTTATTTAAGAGTAGTTTGGAAGGGCAGCTGAAAATTCTCAAGAAGGTAGTCAAGCGCTTTGAAAATGGGCTTGTATCCTCTTTGCCAGTTTTAGAATGCTAAAATTGTGGTGTTTGATATATGTTAATATTTTGACTTCTCAGCAAAGCATTTTATGATCTGCTGTGCTTCTGGATGGAGAGCAGTGATGGTCTGCTTATGTTGTGATCATTGACCTGTGCACGCATAGCCAAGGTCGGTAGGGTTAGAAAGATTCTTGGATGTTAGATTCATTTGCTACAAAATAAAATAGAGAGATAGCAGCTATACAATGATTGAAAGTGTTCAAATGTAAGTGTAAATGTAAATGTAGTGTATTTTCAATTCAAAAAAAGCAAACATAACAATAGTTACTACTTAAGTAGCAGATAAAATAGCAGTAACTTCTGATGAGGAAACATTTTAAAGAAAAATTCAGACTAATTTATCTGAAACTTTTTTTCATTTTTACAATAGAAATTTAAAGCTTTCTAATAATTGGAGGTACTGGGAGAGGTGTAGGAATAGGAAAAAATGTGATTAATTTCATATAGTTTAGCTAATTACCACAGTGATTTTGTTACTTCACAGTTGAGTCGTGGGCATGCACAGGCAGTTTCCATGAGTCCAGTGGATTGGTAGTAACTTCTAAGTCTCAGTAAACTGTTCAGTTTTGATCTTGTGCCTCTACTCCAAATTAGATAATCTCAATATGTGTTTGGGTCCAAATTTTCAAACTTTCATCCCTAAAGTTAGTCACATGGGGTAAGAGAAAGAAAGGATTTGAATACCTCAAGGTTGTTTCAGACAGAATTTAGGTAGGTAAATCTGACACTGTGATGTAAAAATTTTCATCCTATGTTTTTAGACATATTCTATGCTGAACTTCCATTGAGTTCGACTGGTAAGAAAGCTAAATGAGAGTTGCAAGTGTTTTACTTCTCTAAAGTAAGGCTGCTTCCAAGAGCTAAGTATAAATTTATATGCTTCATCTTAATCATCTAACTTTGAAAGCCTTCGCCTTGGTTGTTCTTGGTTGTATCTTTCAAGTATGATAAATACAGTTTTCAGCTTTTTCTCCTAATTCTTAGCAGTACAAACGATGTGATTTCCTTAACTTAAAATTAAAAGCCCCTTAAGGATTTAGAACAAATATTTGAAATTCTTAACCTGTGTGCAGAAAAAATCAATGAACAACAAGCTTTCACTGAGCCTATGTGTGAACTTCTTATATTATGTGGGTAAGTACTTCAGCCCGTATTTTAGAGATTTTAAACACTGCTTATTAACATGTTCATACATTTTCTAAGGCAATTGACGTGTCTCTGTGAGAAGGCATCTACTGTATCACTCTTCCTTTTCATGTCCCATTCTTTCCTCGAGTCCAAGTTCTGTTGGCATGAAGGACCCATTTTAGCAGTTAAGTATCTGCAGAGCTACTTATTACATCAGTTAGGACTGTATTATAATTATCCTCAGCATGCTTGGAAGCAAGATTCCCCGATGTCGTTGCCTACAGTAAACTGTTCTGCGATTGCTGGCCTCAAGAGATTCAGCAGTAAGTCTTGCTAAAGTGCTCTGTTGTTTCAAACAAGCTCTGTAAGTGGGTTTAAATAAGTGGGTTTAAAACCTGAGGTGGTACAAAGAGACTTTAAGCTTTGTGAAATGACAAGCCATATTACAGAAGAGAAAAAAACAGCAACTGAAGGATTTGGGATTTATAATCTGCTTTAAAATATATTACATGAACTTTTTGGTATCTTCATTGTCACGCTATACTTCAAGTTATTTGCAGAACAGGAAGCAGGTGTCATTCATACTTGTCCATAGTTTTCTTCTTCTTCCCAATAATTTAATAAAGTTACTGATGAAATACTTGCAACTACAGTTACTCTGGAATTTAATTATAATTGGTGAGAATATGGAAGAGAAAAATTATGGCAGACAGAAAATGAGTTGCATTTTAAGCCTGATATTCAAATAGTTTTTTACATAGCTTCCTCTCAGCTGCTAGCTATAATAAATATGTAACTCTTCAGCTGATCTTTTTGCTTTCTTGAGCATCATCAGTTGTACTGCTTTCCTTTGCTGCCACACAGTGGGGAATGAAAAAGTACGTCATGAAGTTTCGTTTTCTTCTGCGTGTGGCAGAAATGTGACAAAACTGAAAATAAGGGTGTACGGTAAATAAAATGTATTTGTGAATAGTACTCTTCATCTTTATAGCAGTTCAGCAAAACTTGTGGTTTCTGCAATGAATATATTTTGGAAGATTGCACTCTTGGGTTTTGCTTTAATTTTTGTATTACGGAAATTCCCCCTCAATTCACTACTACTTCATATGGCAATGAAAAGTCTGTAACTAGAGGGAGGGGCTGTTATTTGGAAATTCCTTTCAGATACTAAAACTCCCATAGTAGAACTTTCCATTTTTTTGTAACTACCTCTATTTCTGTACTTGTCTTCTTCCTACTTGTTTTTTTAATGTCTCTTTGTTTTTCCCCGTTTATTCCATTATTTGCTCTCTCCTTTTTCTTCTGTCTGTGTTTACAGAGGCAAACCTACAGGAAAGCTGTTTCTGCACTATGAGATGCAGAGACCTAGCATAATACTGTAAAGTTTACAGTTAGAGATTTTTTTAGCGCTTACATATTTATTTCATATCTGAATGTTTTGCAAATGCTATTGAATTTGTCTTAATAACCTGTTTTTAAAATAAATTTGTAGTTGGGCTATTTGGAGTCAGTTTATTAGTTTTATTTTTCTCCATTTCTAGAGGTCTTGTCAAAGGCTATGATCCTTTTTTTATCTCTACACATGTCTGTTAATAGCCTAGCTGTGGAATAGACTGATACTGCCTAGGTTTCAGGATTTAATCTTCCACATTTAAATTACATTTGTTTGCTCGGATTATTTTTGTTGTACCAAATATGAATTATGAAAATATTATCTGTGAATACGTACTGCTAGTTGCCAAAACATAATTGCCAGATTATGGAAGTGGAACTTTCAGTGCAGAATCAGCATTGCAAAAAATATTTTTTGTCCTGGGAAAAGTGTCTTTGTTTGCAAAGAAAGTTGAGGAAAAAGAGAAAAGCTATTGAGCTTTTCTAATGGCTTGATTAAAGTGTTTTTTCTGTGGTGTTTTAAGCATGGTTTTAATAATTTGCTTATTTCATTTTGCAGGTTACCATTTCAAAAAAAGAAATTATCTGATGAAGTAAACTATTCCCGCACAGTTTCAAAATCAATTGCACAACTTGGTGAGTGTAGACTGATATGCCACAATGCCATCAGTATAATAATACGAACTATATAACTGTCACAATTTCAATTGCTTGTTGCTCTCTTAATGTTTAAGTCATTTCTTTCAATGATTCCATCAGTACTCTATGCTTTTTATTATTCAGAAAGCATTCTTATTTTGCTATGCTGCTAACTCACACATTAGCTAGCAGTTTCCTATTTGCTGATGTCAGAAGCTACGTGAGAAAACTTTATCATTACACCTGAAGAACTAAACTTCTCTGTAGCCTGTTTAATTTCACAGAATCACAGAATAGTTGGGGTAGTAAGGGACCTCTGAAGATCATCTGGTGCAATCCCCCTGCTCAAGCAGGGTCAGCTAGAGCAGGTTGCCCAGGACCATATCCAGAATCTACAACCTCTCTGGGCAATCTGTTCCAGTGTTCAACCACCCTCACAGTAAAGAAGTGTTTTCTTGTGTTCAAGGGGAATTTCCTGTGTTTCAGTTTGTGCCCATTGCCTCTTGTCCTGTCGCTGGACACCACTGAGAAGAGTCTGGCCCTTGTCCTCTTTACACCCTCCCTTCAGATATTTGTACACATTGATAAGATCATCCCTGAGCCTTCTCGTCTCCAGGCTGAACAGTCCCAGATCTCTCAGCCTCTCATCATATGACAGATACTCCAGTCCCTTAATCACCTTTGTGGACCTTTGCTGGACTCACTGCAGTAAATCCATGTCTTTCTTGTACTGGGGAGCCCAGAATTGTACACAGTACAAAATTTTGTTTTGTTCTGAGAAATTTGTGTATTATTGCAACCACTGAAGCCTGAGATAGGGGGAAAGACTTCATACTTCTCTGAAGCCAAATGGAAGAAACAAGTAAGACACAGTAACTCCTGACTGCCAGCTCAAAGCTTCAAAACCCGCAAGCCTGAGAACTGTCTCCCACAAAGGCAAAATAGAGCAAGTCAGTAGTGCCATGCCCTACTAGGGGCAGCAGTTCCTGACTTCTGCCTCCTGCTGCATCTGAGCTGTGAGCTCCTGTCTTTCAGGAATCTATTTTAATAGAGCTGTTGGAGGAGAAGGTGTCAAACTGATGTCTCAGTGTCATTGGACTCTTTAGTACCCGACTGTCTTGTTATGACTTTGCATATGACATTTGTGATTTTCAAAGAACAACACTGCAAGTGTTGTAAGTCAGAAAAGAATTCAGTACTGAGAAGGGGTGATATACCAGCTTACTTAATGGAAAAATTTAAATGATAGAGAGGTAGGACCTCTCAGAGGTCATCAGCCTGTCACGCATGAAAAAAGAACATCCTTGAAATGGATGAGAAAGATATTCTTCATAGAAATCTTCATTTTCACAGGCCCAAATAGATAGCAGAATGGCCTCTGAGTTTCAGATAGTTGCAGATTCTCTTTAGTGTGGCCTGTCCAAAAACACATTAAAATATAAAAGATAGTTTATATTATCCATGTTAGGCATCAGTGGCTCTCAATTGGTTTCTTTCTATCTATCTTGTGGAAAAGGAGCTCTTTTCTGTGCTCCCATTATGTCCTATCATATTTGGTAGAAGCAGAGTTACTAACATGATAATGGCAGCTGCCTAGTGTATTAGCTTTCTTGTGAGTAACTTCTGGAGTAACATCCAGTATCTTATAAGGATCTGTAGCCATAAAACAGAGGAGGACACTTTTTAATAAACCCTATGGTACTACTCCAAGACCAGTTTGTCCTTTTCAGTGTTGGAGACCCTGTCCCTTGAGTATTTTTATAATCAAACTTAGCATGAAATAGATTTTTAGGGGGTATGACCAGTAAAGACAAAGTACTGTAATTGAAAGTATTAAGATGAATTTCAAAAACAATTATAAACTTTGTAAATTATTTTTTTTTGTTTCTGACAGGTTATTTGATGAGGGTGCCAAGCTCTCAAGTTAGAATACAAATCTGTAAGTGTATTGTTAACTTTTATAATGTGGAACCACCGAAAAAACCACTTTCAGGTAAAGTACAGTATTTTCAAGTGTCACAAGAAATCAAATGTTAATTAACTCAACTACTTTGAAATCTTTAAATTTGCTATGGATTATAGTATTTATAACTATCATTACTATATCTCATTTATTAAATATACAGCATTGGCAAATATGCAATTAAAATTTTTATAGAAATGCATACTCAAAATCTGAAATTATCAGTAGACAGCATATGAATTAATATTACACATAAAGGGATTAATATTAAATAGTACCCAGAAAATGTGAGGTGGTCACAAGTTCTCTGAAGCATGGATAGTGGAGGAAGAAAGAGTAATTAGGATTGGAGTTATAAGAACGAAACGATTATCATTATCTACTTTGCATGTGTAGTCTGGAGAGAAGCAGCTCTGGTTTCACTTGTGTTGCTTGTGAAGGGTAGGTCTGAACCCATCTAAATTTGCTTCTGTCCATATTGTTTGGACACATTTGGGCACAGGCTTTAGAAAAATTCTGGGGTTCTTTTACAGCAAAACATTAGCATAAAACAAAAACATAAGAATGACCATACAAAGGTCAGTGCACTGTATGGCAAAGCAGGTAACAAGAGAAAGAATGTAAGAATAAGGCAAGCAAGCACACCATGATATTTTCCTTCAGTATGTTGCTCCATTTTCAAACAGTCTGTGTCTTAGAGAATTCCTAAAACAGAATTTATTTCTTTTATGCCTAATAGAACTTGATGGGTTTTTTCTTCTGTGAGATTTTCTATCTGCTTTTTATAACCATTTACATCTTTGCCTTTCATAGCACCAGGAGGAAATTATTTTCACAATTTAGTGTTATGGTGTGGAAGAATTATTTCTTTTTGTTTGTTTTAAACCAATTGCCAAGTAACTTTATATTATGTCCCCTGTTACTTGTCTTGTGAGCAATAGAAAAAACCTGTTCTCTATTAACCTTCTTTGTGCCACTTTTCATTTTATATATGTCTATCATATCCTTTCTTAGTCACCTCTTTTTCAGGTGAAGAGGCCAAGTCTATTTAAACTCTCTCTATAAGCTCTTCAAAGTTTCTGATAATAGTTGTTGCCCTGCTGTCTGTAATTTTTTTTAGTCTACTGTAGATGTGGGAGGCTGGAATTTCAAAGAGTCTTCTAGATGCTGGCACACCAGCCACTGACAGTCTCAGTTTTATTTGTTATTTTTTTCTTAACAATTCTTAATATTTGATTTAATCATTTGGCACCCTCCCCTAGGATGTTGAGCTGGTATTTTCATAGAAGAGTCCTCAGAGTTCTCTTTCCTGTAAAGTAACAGCTAATTTAGGGCCTATCAGAGTTTATGCTTAGTTAAAACTGCCTTTCCCCATGTGCATTATCTGTATTTATCAGTTCTGCATGTCATCTACCGTTTGATATATATCAGGGGGTTTTTTAAAGCTATTTTAGATAAACTTTACATTTGCAAGTTAGAATATATAATTATGAATTTCTTTTCTCAGTGCTTCTCTTTCCCCTATAATTCAATAATGAAATAACAATTTGTATATGCATGGACGAAAGTAAAAACAAGGACACATTAGAAATTCAAGCTTGTAAATCAAAGGCTGGATTCACATATTTTAAGTAATATGGTAATAGAAGGCATTAATTCTCTAATGAGTAGGCTACAGAAAAGAGCTAGGTCCTACACCAAAAACATATCGCATGACCTGGACAAGAAATTTCACCTCACTATACCCCTACTTGCCCCTTCACTCTCTGTTAACTCTAGAAAGCAAATTATGTGTTTATATAGCATTTTAGTCCTCTGGAGGGTAAGCCTTTTGGATATGCCTTAGATACTATTAATATTCAGATATAAGAAAAAAAGCTTTTGTTGTTTATTAGAAATTTGTTTTCCATCAGTTTTAGGACTAAGGAAATATGAAACTCCCATCTCATTCCTTTTTTGAGAAACGGTGCATATTTTATGAAATAACCAAAATTCTGAATATTTACTGTATTGTAACTAAAGCTATTTTATGTGCAGGTTACCAGCTAACAAGTGCAAACTATAAAATTCAGATGGCGGAATTAGGAGGATTAGCAGAAACTCTTGTTTTATCACTAGCGTTAGTTGAAAATCAACTTCCTGAGAAGTTATGGGTGCTGAAAGCTCTGCAGTATCTCTCCAGCTCTGGTTAGTACAAATTAATCTTTCAGCAATCTCATTACTTCTGATCTTAGATTGTTTGTTCTTTGAACATGTCTGAAACAGTTACTGACCTACAGGGAATTAATTATTCAGATTTTCATAATTTCAGGAGTAAATTGCAAGCTTATGCTTAAGGCCCAAGCAGCCAGCAGACTCTGTGTGCATCTAAATGATGCTGATCCCTCTGGACAGCTGGTATTCCGTTCATCAGAAATCCTGTGGAAGCTATTAGAAAACACCTCAAAAGAAGAAGTTGTTAATCAGCTCAGTAGCTTGGAATGTGTACAGTAAGTACAGTGAAGCATTTTATGAGTTAATATTATAATTTTGGAGACATCTAAAGCATTGCTGTTTTGTAGCATTTAGTTTGAAATGAGTTAAGAGAAAGAACAGAAGGGGAAGGGACATCTCCCGTTAAGTCCTCATTAAGTTTTACACACCAGAACAGATCAGACCTTATAGGCAAGCAGCACATGATTTAGACCATTTAGATTTTTTTTTCTATTTCAGAAAGTTAGATAGCACTATGGCCTGTCAGATGCCAGAAAATGACGTGTGATATGAGAGGTGCCTGCCAGGTAGCTTACAAACTCTGTGGCCGGGGCCCTGTTAAGAGCACTTCTAGTCAACTCGAAAAATACTTTGTTGTCAAGCCTCTCTTCACTTTATGAATCACAGAGATCCACCACCAGTTGTTTCTGGTATATGGCAAAAGGGAAGTCAGGGTGCTTTGCTGCATAAGTGCAGGAGGTATAGCCTTAACTACTGCTTTGTATAATGCAAAAGTTAATTGTACCAGTTTCAAGCTCATGTGTCAGGCCTGGTAAGTCGGTATGACTGCACTGTTGGAGTGTATAATATATGAGGCTTAGATCCTCAGCTGAAGGAAATACAGGTTCTCTCTTAGTGAGTTATGCTGTTTTCACTATTTGGGATTAGACCATCTCCTCTCAGTAATCATTCAACTACATCCCATTACATGTTTCCATGTTTGAATAAGTGTTATACCTATCTATTAATTCATTATAGTACATATAATGCAAGGTGAAATTTGAAGTATGAGTAACCTTGCATACATGCTTAAATTGGATTTCTAGTAGTATACATAAGAATCCATTTCATAGTAAAATTTTAAGTTACTTTTCTTGTAGTTGAACCCTAAGGCTTTGAAAAGTATGATACTGAAAGGGTATTCACTTATGCTAGAGCTGTCTAACATAAAATACCTTTCACTTTTTTCTAAGTGCTTTGAAAGAAGTATTTGTACACCTTTTCATGAACAGTTTCCGCAATTATGATCGTCAGCTAAGAAATGACCTCTTGGTGATTGCCACGTTAGTAGCTGAAAACCTTGCAGCACCTATGATTGTAAGTATTCACAGTTATATCCCAGAGCCTAATAACTTTTCCTTTGCTGTTATGTACTCAGTATTTTACCCCATTCAGGTTCTAATATTTGTTCCACTCTGTCTCCGGTGCATTGTTCTTTCTTAGATTTGCTGAGCAGGAAACATTTTTCCTTCCTGCAATTCCCTCTAACTCAGAGAGATTTCAAATCTGTATACCATCGACCTGGAGTACTAGCATCAACCTTATTTGATACTTAAGAAATTAAACTAACTGTATTCATATGCAGAAATTAACAGAATTCCTGTATTCCTGTACAGATTCTCAGATGTGCCATTCTGTTACAGTGAGTTTTGCACTAAATCTTATTCACTGTTTGGAAGATGTAGTAGTACAGACTGTATGCTGATGGCCTAAATTCAACTGAAGTACCCATGCCTCGTAACCAGAGACAAGAAGGCTCCTCAAAAAAACAACTCAGAAGCTCTGAAAAAGATGCTGCAAAGAGAATTGCCTAGTTCCAGTTAACAAGAGGCACATAAGTTCTTTCTAACCTAAATGTAGCCCTAAATGCATTATCACATTAAAAAGTAGGATATGACCCATTCTTCTGTAATATTCCAGAATTTGAGGAAACTGTATAGAAGTTTTTATATATGTTTATGTTCTTTTACTCTCTTGTTTTACTCCTGAGATTTAGAACTTCAAATGAAGTTGTGACATACTGAATAATTAAGCACTCAAATTCCTGTTTATATAGATCTATTAGCTGCAGTTTTGCAGCTTGATCAGAAATGGATTATTTCCAGGGAATTCGTATTTACTTCAGTAGGAGTGTCCCAGTTGGCTCTATTACTAAATAGGTTTTATAATCTGTAATAAAAGATGACAGATTTTCATTCAGGTTTTCTATTTTCTCACTAACCATTTTATAAGGTGTGTTATATTATTGCAGCAACATATTTAAAATCTAAAACATTCAAATTGTTTATCTGGCTGCAGAAACAAAGCAGTTTTGTCCTACAAGATAAGTAGCCAAGACACATTATTTTAATTCTGCATACTGAAAGAAAAAAAATGTTTCAATACATAATAAATGTTTCCATTTAAATTCTCTATCCTCAGCTTTCTTAGAGATTTTACGTCACTTCTGGAGAGAAGGTATAAGGTGTAAATATCAGATAGAAAAAAATAACATTACTATTGAATCCTGTCTTGTAGAGAACACCAGAGAAATTTTCATCAGAACTTTATCTTTTTTTTATTAACATACTGTCCAAGCAAATACAGAAACCTCAGGCTTATATTTGACATAATTCAAAGATCAACACAGAAATCTGAGCCTTTGAAAGGAAAATGATTTTCTCGTCACATGTAAATTGCAAAATATATGTAAAGTAAGGCTTATAATGGTATTAATTATACTTATTTCTGTGTTATAACAAAACTCTCTGTTTAGTAGTTACTTAGTGTTTTCCATCAGAATTTAATACTGCAAGCAATAGTAATCAGTAAGGTGAAAACATAAATAATTTTTAGTGTAATCAATTGGTTTTAATTAGCCACTTTGCAGTGGCTTTGTAGAAGGGGTATGATACCGTGTAGGCTAAAAATAATGGGAAAATGTTTATGTGCTTCAGTATGTTTTATTTAAAATGACCTTTGCCATGTTTTTCTGATTGTTAAAAGCATTTAGGTGTGTTAAGGGGCTGATCAAATCTGAGCCCTTTTGGGAGGGGATGCATCTAAAAAGCTGCTGCAAAACTACTGATCTGCTTGATTCTGCAGGGGTGGTCTGTGCAGAGTTTTGAGCTTTGCTCATGTCAGGAGCTGGCAGAAAGCTCTGTAGTGGGTTCACCAGTGTACTGAGGCCAGGATAATGTATTTGGCGCTGAGGAAGAGCAGTGCCATGCCAACCATGTTTATATGGCTACAATCACCTCAGAAACAGAGCTCTTTTGCCTCTACTGCATTGTGTATATACCCCCTGGCCTTGGCCCTACCCGTGGTTATATTATACATAATTGTCCTGTTGGCTGTCTAGAAGCTGTGAATTACTACATTTCATTTTCTGAACTGCCTCTTATAAACATTACAATATGAAATATTTATAAATGCAGGTTGTTCATTCATGCAGTTTTCATGTGCTTACTTGTAAGCGCACTCAAATTGAACACAAGTGTATTAATATACACAACTGAATGCACGAAATTGTATATACTGGTGACCCTGATAACAAACTTACACGTGCACAAATGCATTTTAAAAAACATAACTCTAACTGTACTGGAGAATACTGTTTTCTTGTGTGGTAGATTATAGTAGTGAATACATAGATTTGGGGCTTCCCTGGACAAATTGATGCTTGTACAGAATGAGGCATAGGTTTAAGTAACCCTTAGCGTTGTAATTAGTATTGTACGATGTCCAAATGGTTGATCTCTTTTTTGATAAAATTCTGAATATTCTTCAGGAGGATAGATTAAACTCTGATGTGTTCTGAGGAAAGAAGTAAAACTTAAATAATCAGTTTTAATTTCATTGTAATTTAATTTAATTAATGTATTTATTTTGAATGCCTATTAGGAAAGTGGATTTACAAAGCAGTTAATAGTGCTTGCAACATTTAGTGAAGGTAAGAGATTTTATACTGGTGTGATACAAATATTACTTCATAATTATAATATTTTAGCTTTTATTGAAGACTTTGTTGTAACTTATCTACAATTTCTTTTACAGTTAAAATCCCCAACCCCTTGGTAAAAGGTCTTAAACTTACCTACTCGTATGAGGACTTTGAGCTGAAGAAGTTACTGTTTAATGTAATAGGAGTCTTATCTAAAGACCCATGTGCTGTACAGGTAAATTGTAACAAAATGGAACATACTGTAAGCCAAAAAGGGGCCAAGAATTACAGGGATATTATTTAGCTGTCCATGTGACATGGTTCAATAGATAACCTGCTGTTGTCTAAATCAGGAATTCAAAACTATACACCATACATAGCTTCAAGTCAAGTCCTGCTGTTTGAAAGCATTGTACGTTTCCAATTTTAGAAAAGCTACAAACCTAGACCATGCTAGAAAAATTAGCTGACAAGTGACTGCAAAACATTATTGAAATACAGGTGAAGATCAAAAGAGAGTTTCATAAACCACAGTCTGTAGGAATGCTACAGAATATAAACAGACTTTGTCTGTACTTGTACTGTTCCTGACATCCATTCTCAATAAAAGATGATATTCTTAGTATAAGCCAGACATATTTATGTTTGTTGTTCCATGAATATTCTAGCAGTCAAAAAGGACCTATAGACAGAAAGAGAGCTGTAGTGTGCATTCAGAGGTCTCCCACTCTGGAAAATTGGGGGATCAAAACAAAGGGGCTTACCCGCTCCACAGTTTAGACACAACGTTGTTGACTTACTGTGTGAACTGATAATCTTGCCTCACAGTAGAAATATAAAATATTATTTCACTTAAAAAATGTTTTCCTTTAATGTGCTGTCAATCACTGAATTAATCAATTACTATGGACTGATGCACTGTCTATTGATATGCTCATATTTCCTTGTGATTAGGTTTTGTCAGTATTTGGAAAATCCTTCCTACAAGCAAATTAGTGTATTTTAAATATTTCAAAAAGGTGATGGCAAAAAATAAGGCTAAAACTATTTTAAAGTAAAGTTGATTCATTGTTTCAGATTTTTCTTGTTTGCATGTGAAGCCTGTAACTGTATTTGTTCTCTTTGTCTTTTGACTCTACAGCTTCTCAGTGAAAATGATGTGATGCCAGCTTTGCTTTATTATGTAAAACCAAATCAAAAGCCTGGATTTCATGACTGGTCTGCTGCCCAGTACGAAGAATTACAGCTTCATGCAATTGCTATTTTAGCTTCAGTGGCTCCCTTGTTACTAGATAAATATTTGTCCTGCCAAGCGAATACTCTCCTCCTTGTGTTTCTAGAGTGGTGTATAGGTCAAGGTCAGTAGATGTTCATGTCTTTCATACAGAGTTACCTCAAAACTCAGCTTAACTGGACTTACTTTCTTTAGCAGGTAGGAAGAATGTAAAACTTGTGAACTTGGAATTATTCTTTTTAAATAGGTCACGTAGGAAACGAATCTTTTTTTAAAAATGAGCCATAATAAATTTTTCTACTGGAGGGTAAACTGGTACCTCATTCCCTATGTACCACTATACTGGCATTCCTTCAGTTGTGCAGGCAGTCACACATTTTTACTGTTCATGTTTTAAGCTAGTCAGATGCACTTACTGTGGCCCTGAGTCCAACCAGTAATTCCTGCCAAGAAGCAGGATATGGTTACTCAAACTCAGAGTTGTACACAGTAAGACAGCTTCCAGAATAAAGCTTATTTGTGGCCATCAGCTAAGAGTAGAACCTAAGCGAATATATAATTAACTGCACCTAGTCTTCATGGATTGGTTTCCTGTAGATGGATGATTTTCACCATAGAATGGGTGATTTTTCCTATGAACAAATTTTAATTTGGGTATGACTGAAATCAAAAGATTGTTTTTACCTGTCATGCTGGAGAAGATATTTAAAGTTTTGTACATTGCTCATTAACGTAGTAAAGTTTAAAAAAAAAAAAAAACCTTGAAATAATTTTAAATGTTCATCAAAATCATACCTTTCTTATGAATATAAAAAGCACAGCCCTTCATAGAAAGGCTTCTTATTAGATTGTTTTAAACAAGAAGCCTTTCTAACATTAAAAGAATTTTTTCCTTGTTTGCTTTCAACTTACTTTCATTGGTAAACCATAATTTTTTTCCTTAGCACATTATTATTCTGAATATATACAGTCTGCCAAAGAAAATACTCATTGTGATTGCTCCACAGATCCCTTCTTTGGTCAAGGTAACAGTTTCCATGGAACAGGTGGTCGTGGCAGCAAACTTGCACAAATGCGCTACAGTCTGAGAGTACTGAGATCTGTTGTGTCCCTTTGTGATGATGCCGTGAACCTTAATTTATGTGACCAGGGAGCAATTAGCCAACTACTGGGTAAAGCACAATTTGTATTGCTGTACTTAAAATAGTACATTTCTGTTGACAGTAGGACATGTCCATGCTTTTTCTTATGCTGTGGTTTTAATATGTTACTCATTTGACTGAAAAACTGAAGAAAGAAGCTAAAACAATTAATATATTGATTTGATTTTTAATATTGTGACACTTTAACATACAGAATTGAAGGAGTTAAGCAAAGCAGAAAGCTGTAGAAGTCTAGGTATATAACTTAAGAGTGAAAGCTGTTCCTATTCTCTCCTGCATTATACTTAATATTTGTTACATCTTATTTTCACTGTGTTAGCCTCTAGGAACTTCAGCCATAAGGAATAGTCTTGTTGTACTTGTCTACTACAATATCTCTTTCCACAATTCCTCTTTAGAATAGAAGGGAATTAGAGACAGAGAATTTAATGAGAGTAGCGTTATGAAGAATAAAAGCAGAGTAAAACTACTCAACCATTGTTCTTGTAACTCATTTAGATCGTTTTCTTGTTCAGTAACATATGTACTGTTACAGGTTATTGTGAGTGCTGATACATGTTAGGTTCTTTTCTTAAAATAATAAAAAGATTCCACTGCTCTGAAAAAAATCATACTGGAAGTAATAAAAAGGTAAAGTCATTTAGAATTCAAAGAGTATGTTATAATGGAAAGCCTAGAAATAAAAGATTTTATGTTTCCAGTTGAAAGCTGATCTCTGGTGAAAACTCCATGAAACTTTCAGATTTTAGTGAAAGCAAAATTTGCACTATACAGATTGAGGCAACTTTTCTTACTCCAGGAGAGCTCTCTATCTGAATATCCTCTTTCAGATAGTTGCAAGGCTGATTCCCTCAGCAGTGGTGGCATTTTATCTCTCTCCCACATTTCCACTGTCAGTACAGATGTTTGTGAGGCTGTATGGTAAAGAATGTCAGGGAGTTCTTTGCCTTTTTCTAAGGGTTGTTTGATCCATATCAGTTCCCAGTTGCACTGGCACAATGCAAGAGGCAGCGTGGAGAAAGGAACAAGGGGCTGAAAGTGCTAGCAAAAGTCAGTGCAAGCTGCTGGCTTTACCTCTGCCACCAAGGGCAAGGTCCGTGAAACTACAGTGTCAGAGGGCTGTGCTTCTGTAAGCTATTGTGACACACAGGAGATAAAACTGAATAGCATGAGTAGATTCTCTTAGAAATCTTTTGGGGTACATTTGTTTTTTTAAAAATCAGCTGCTATAATAGAACTTACATAGACTTACATATAGGACATTCACATGTATAAAATATATTCTTTTATAGATATCCTAAAGTATGCAGCAAACAAATCTAAAGAAAAAGAAGATGCCATTCTGCTGGAGATCCAGGCTGATATATTATTTATTCTGTCTACTCTCTGTGAAAATGATCTCCACAGAAAGGTTTGTATCTTTCTACCTCATACTGCGCAGAAAATGTCACAATGATGTGGTACATTTTTATTTAAATGATACTGCATTTTTTTTCTTCAAAGGCAGATGTCCATTGCAGTTCATCACTAACAAGTCAGGACTGATAACTGGTTTCTGTGACAGTGACAGTTAAAATACAAAATCATTCAGAATTCCTTTAGCCAGTGTCTCACCTATTTAATTGTTAGTTTACATAGTTTTAAAAATGAAAATGTAAAAATGTGCTAAGGAATGGGGTTATCAGATAGGAGGAAATAAGAATCTCTTTTTCTTACATATAGCGTAAGGAATATACCCTACTCTAATGAGTGGGGCAAAACTATTACAATATAAATATTTCTGATTTTCAATTTTCTTTGTTTTTTATTATATGTAGTTATTTAGTAAATATTATTTAAGAAAAATATTGCTTTAATTAATGTCCAATTAACAGGAACTCTTTGGCTATGAAGGAGTGGATATACTTATCTTGTTCATGCAGATGGATCCGAATAAGTTATTTAGTGGATTAGGCCACAGTCGACTTCTTCTCAGTGCACTGGACTGCTTGTGGTTAGTAAAGTAGTATTTTAGCAACAGTAACTCTTAAAAATTGGAGATCTTCTATTTTAGGTCTGCAATGCTATGGTCTTTTCTCTGCACATATAGGCCCTTCTGTTTAAAATGTGGAAACATCCATTATATAGTTTGTCTAGTTAAGAAATTATTAATGGAATATTTTGCATGTATTCTGTTCTAGATAGGGCTCAGTAAGACAGGCTAACTCCCCACACAGCAGGCAGAAGAATGACCCCCCTGAAGCTTCAGTGCAGAGTTACCTAAGAGTTCCTAGAGGAGAGGTGCATGGTTAGAGCCTGTAAATAACTTTAGAGGAGTAAATAGAAGGAGAAAATAGAGTGATAGCAGCTAAAAACTATATAAACACAAGAAAGGTGTATATAAACTAGCTGTATATTTAGCTAGAAATTAAAAAAAGATTCTTATCAGAAATGAGATGTTTAGAACACCAATACATATGGTGACAAAAATTAACTTGTTTTAAGACAGAACTTGTTAAAGACACAAAAAGCTAAATGATATGTTTGTCTAGGAGAAAAAAATGGGCTCTGTGATGCAGGAGATCCATTCCAGACCAGATCATGAAATGAGGAAATAAGAGAAGGAAGAAAAAGTGTCATGAATGCAGGTTTTATGATCATTATAAGCTGGGAGAAGCCAGCACTGTTGCCAAAACAAACAGTTTTCCATGTCTCATCCCCTCCATTCTGCTGGCAGAAATACTCATGCAGCTCTGCAATGAATCAGATCAGGGACATGATCTAGCTGAATACGAGCCTATTTTACTTAGTTAGTTTTAACTCAGATTTAACTCTGATCTGAGTTAAATAGAATTAGATTGAATTCTAATCCAATTCATTGTGAACCTGTCCAATTTCTTGGGCTGCTGCAAGGAAGGTACCAGCCATGGGAGAAGAAGGAGCAGTCAGGTGGGGTATATTAGTTATACAGTGTAAATGAAAAAGGTATTTGTAAATGTACAGATACAGGCATGTGAAACATAATTTTTCCACTCCCTAGAAGTATTAAGCATAGTGCATACCAAATATTTTTAATGCAACTCAGTAAAATAAATGAGATGTTTCTAGAGTGTTTTAAAGCATAAAAGTGGTTCTAAACACTGAAATTATTTCTATTTAAGGTCCTGTGTCATTGGATGTTACATTGCAGAGGATTCTTTTCTTGAAAAACAGGGCATTTTCCTCCTCCTGGATTTGTTGGCAGTAGGTATTTTTATTATTGTTGTTGCAGAATAAAACAGCAGTACAACATGCATGGAAAATTGCTACATTTTTTTGTCATGGTATCTCCTGGAATTATTACAATAATAACATGAAGGCCAATGTCTGTAATTCCTTGAAATAAGAAGGTAAGCACACAGCTCAGAAATGATTGGACAGATTTTCCATGTATCTTTTTTTTTTAAGTAAGTATTTGGCAGATGTAGTTTTAAATTAATTTTAAAAATAGTCTTTTTTAATAGAAGATTCAAACTATAGTTTCACTTAGGATAACAACCCTGTTCAGAAAAGCACCTAAGTTCTTCATGTGGAAGTCAGTAAGAACAGAGCTAGTATATACTTCAAGGCTTTACAAGTCCTGATGTTCAAGAAGTTACTTGTACATGTACCTAGGATGTATAGCTACTTTTATGGGTCTTGGATGTATGGCTGGCACAGGCGTATCACCTCTCATGAAGCATGCTCCTTGCTTGTTCCATTCCCCAGTTATTCTCATCAGCCACGCTGCCAGCCTCTGATGCCTTTGCAGTGCAAAGCTGCAGACTCTCTACTACTCTCATCAGCTTCTAACAGATCAGGTCACAAAATAGAACAGATGCTCTCTGGTACTGCTCAGCCACTGCCTTCTGAGTTTGTTTCTTATAAAAAAAAAAAAAATCCTTGGTAGTAGTACATTCCCCAGAAACTTCAGTTCTCCAGCATGTTAGCCTGGAGGTGCATGTACAGAACCTATTATGTAACTCTATACACAGGTATTTGTATCTTATATGATCATACACCTGTTCCCCTCCCTTGATTTATCAAACTTTGCATGGCAAGGCTGCAGAAATTTGAGAGATTTACAAGTTTATACACCAGTTTTGTGCAAATAGTTGTGATGAAAAGCTTGTAAATATTTGATTTAACATTACAGGATTTTTCTTACTTTCTTTTAAAAACTTTCACTGTGTTATGGGCAACTTAAAACTTTTCTTCCTTTTTCCTTCACTAAGTTAAAGCAAAAGAATCTGTGCAATATAATTCTTGGAATTCTGGTTGAATTTTGTGACAACCCTAAAACCACTTCTCACATTAGTACCTGGCGTGGAGAGAAGGATCAAACAGCAGCTAACCTTCTAATACAGTTATGGAGACAAGAGGAGTTGGAGCTAGGAGTCAGACGTGATCAGTATGGAAGGATTGTTGGTAAGCTTTATGATAGATGTGAAACTGTTTGTGAGCAGTTGCACTGAATAAAGCAAAAAGGAATACGCTGTCCGCTTTGCAAGCTGAATCCTGATGAAAGTGAATTACAGTAGTTACGGTGTTATGCTATAGTTCCGACCAGATCCATATATATCCATATAAGGTATTTTGTTAGTCTTGCCACTAGATGGCATTTTCTACGTTAGGTGGACAATAGAACCGTAACTAATGTCCTGAACTGCCTTTTTAAAGGTGGACAATCAAGCTATTTAATTTTCCTCTATACATCAGTTGTGTTTCTTAACAGAATTTTCCTTCATCACAATTATAAGTTTATTTGCAGATATTTTCTGGAGAGCTTCCCCACAAATGGCATTTTGCTTTTGTATACTTTGTAAAAAGAAGCAAGGTGAATGTTATGGTATCACAAATCTTTAGTCATGGTAATTAGTATTTCCTTGCCCAAATTATGCTTGAATTCCTGGCCAAACTGTGGAAATGATTCACATTAGTGCACAAAAAGTGAGATGGAACTGACTTCTTTCACAGAAGACATCCCGGGAAAGGACACTTCAGTAGCAGCCTGCTAAAGCTCCTTATGGTTTATTTACACAGATAGCTTTTCCTCCACGTTTAGTAACTTTGGGGACATAATACCTCTTCCTTCTTCTTCTAATCTTGTTTTGTGTTTTGAAATTATTAGACATGAAGAGACCTATTGTTAGCAGCTTGCAGAAAGAGCAAGAGGTCATCCCCATGCCTGCCAACTGTCCCAGCTTTGCCATCATAGAGATTTCAGAAAACATAAGGGCAAAACTGTATTTATTATTATGCAAACTAGGTAAGACAAATGAATTGCCTCCTGTCATTAATACCTGTCATTAATCCAAAATTGAGGTATGTGGTCAACATTTTATTATTAATAGATGCTTGTTCATCCTGTTCTTAAAAGCATCTATTGATGAGGATTTTATGACCTCCTCAGTGCTTCACTGTCCTTACCATAAGGAAGATTTCTCTAGAATCAAGCCTAAAATTTGCTTGAAATTTGCTGTAATTTGCTTTCCTACTCACAACACCTACTTTTCACTTATTTGAACACTCTTATGTTTCATCTCAACCTGTCTTCTCTGGATTAAGATGTCTTAATTTTCACAACCTTTACTCATAAATCTCATTTTCCAGAATAATCTCTGATCATTCTCATTGATTTTGTTTTTTTTATTTTTTCTTGTGTCTTTCCAATTGGTTTGCATTCTTCCTAAGCTGTAGTATCCCCAAACCAAACAAAATACTCCAGCTGACACCCCACCACAGCCAAAGAGAACTATATCACTCAATTTGTGTTTGCTCTTTTCCAGTCTGTCCCCCACAGGTTCAAAGATGATCAGTAATACTTCTGAGATTGCTTCAACCAGTTCCCTGAGTACCCTAGGGTGGATTTCCTCAGTCCCAACTGATTTGAAAACATCTTTAATTCCTCTAATAAACTATAGCCAGTTCTTTCTCTGTTGTAGCCCAGGTTCTTACATTAGTGTTAATTATGTTAAATGTTGGATCACAGCTGAATTCTCTACTTAACTTTGAAGCAAAAACGCATGAGCTTATGTTCCGGCTTTCTCCTATTTTCACATGTACCTCCATATACTTATATACATTATAATGTCTTCTGTGATGTACTGAAATGACATGGAATTGGATAATTAAAAAAGGAAAGATTTTTATAGTCTTCAGTGAAGTCATGCTTTATAACAGCCTGTGACATGACAATCCAGAAATCCAGCATTAGTCTACCTGTATTTATGTCATTTCTTAACTTCAAAATGTGATGTAATCATACTCTAATAAATATGTGCTACATTCCTAGTTACCACACAGATGGTATAATGAAATCTGTAGTGAGTTTTGATACACTATTTAGATATAGTTCAAAAAATTTTTTGAGTATAATTGACATTCAGCATGCACAAAATGAAGCAGAGTCCCGGTAACTGTACTTCTCTTTCTTATTCTTTTATGCACTTAGTAGAAATATTTTTTAAAACGTGGAGTCATCATGCTCAAGGCATGCAGGTCTATGAGATGAAGGAGACCCTCATTATCCAGCCTTGAAACAAAGTACTGGAGACCCTGTAGTACGTTTCTCCTGTTGGCTGCTTTGCAGCTAAAGCAAAGTATGTTTGTGCTGAATTGCTTCTTTAAAAACAGTGACCTGTGGACTTAACTGTTTGTCTGCTTTAACTGGAAGAACAAACTCTCAAAAGCGTAGCAAATGCAGTACTGTCCTGGCTTTACAAGTGATTGGAAGGTCACTGGAGCCACTCTAAAGAATTAGAGTGAAACTATTACAAAGAAAATAGTTACTTTATTACCAAAAGCCTGCTCAGGATTAGTGTGACTGACTTGTGTATATATAATGAAGACTTTTCCTGTGATTATATGACAGATAAGATGGTGTCTGGTTTAGAATGTTATATTTTAAGATAAATAGATTATGCTGTTAATACTGAGATGATTAATGTTCTTTTAGGTTTTGAAAATTTGCCTGGCTTATCTGCTAAGGATTTTGTCACACTTGCTATCATACGTCGTTATCTTGACTTTAAAGTGAGTATTGTGGAAAAAATACTACTCCTGTATCTGTGTTTGCAAAAACAGCAAATACATCTCAGGATACAACAAACATAACCCTTCAATAGCTAAACAAGTCACCCATAGTTTCACAGGGAATACGAGCCAGAGTTACCATCAAAAGAAATAGTCCCACCTCCATTGTTCCAACACTCCCCAGACTCTTCCTTTGTAGCACTGCAAGTGTTCGTGACTGGGTAGTGAATCCGACCAGAAACCAATGCCAGTTAAAAATAACTCGGGGGGGGGGGGGGGAAGAGGTTTTATCTGTTTGCAAGCTCAAGAAACAGGAATGTGCAAGGATAGAGGTAAGCAACTGGGAAAGGGCTGGAGAGCAAGGCTGCCTCTTTGTGTAGCAGGCCAGATTATGTATTTTTTTGGTATTAAAAATGGCATTAAATACACATTTTGATAAAGGTTCTTTCCATGCCTCCTCTTTGTGCCCACATGCACTATCCATCCATACTATCAAAACTTGGAGTTATACTGCTGCGGCTACAAGAAATAAGAATAGGGTAACAGGCTTTGCAGGGGCCATCCTACTCAAAGTATGCTTCAGTTTGTGCTAATCTTTTGCTTAGGTACAAAGTCTGCAAGAGCTTAATTGGATCTTTAGTTGATAGTTCCAAGTTCCATTTTTGCCTCATGTTACAATTTGCTCTGACAACATGCACAATTTGAGATTTTATAGAAGAAGTCAGTAAAACACATTTTGCTCCTGTGATATGGCATCTCTCTGTTTTTCTTCTGAGTTTCCATACTTATTGGCATTCCTGTTACTCCTTTGCAAAGTCAAGCTTGAATTGCTTAGGAAGGATAACTGTGAATGAATTTGGCATAGTGTTACTGAAGTCTAACCTTGCATTACAATTCTGGGAAACAAAACAACAATAAGGGATATTATTGCTGTATTATATTTTGAATATCTGAAATAATAGAAATAAGAGATAAATATCAAATAGTGTGCTGCATGTTTCACACAGATTGGAGAGGTTTGGATTGAACTGTGTGCAGAAATAAAAGAAGAATTCAGGCCTGTCACTTCAGATGAGGAAGCCTTGAAAGTTATTTCGGAGGTAACAGAAGATGTTGGAGGAATGGTTGTTGCTCTCCAGACTGAAATGCTTGAAAGTCAACAGTATCAAGAACTCCGAGAGGAGGAAAAGGCTTATACAAAGGTAGAACAAGGAATTTTATACAAAGCCTGTGTAATTTATTTTGTCAGTCTATATAAAGATTTTCTTATACATGGGATTCCAAACAAGATATAATGTGCATTATTTTAAGATATTTTTAATCTCTCTCAGCAGTAACATTGTAATTTTAAAATTTAAGTTAACCTTAGTTCTCTCAGTTTGTATAATTTTGCTATTATTTAGAGAGTAACATGAAAAAATGAAGCAGCATCATAAAGGAAGCACTATCATCAGTGAAGCATCAGCAATGGTACAATGACAAGTGATCACTGTGTTACGATACAAGTGGCACCTGTGTTTCATCTGTAGCAGATGAGAATTTAAAGTAACCATTGCAACTAGATCTATTTCTTAAAATGAAACATAAGTCTCTCTTTTAATTCCAATTAAGCTCTGCTAGTTGAATATTCACAAAGCTTCATTATTTCAGAAAGCAGGGCTTTGTGCTTCCCAGCATGCTGAGAATGAGCAGAGTATAGGCATTGTCTAGCTTTGGTTATAAGGCAAGGATCTGGCATGTTCACACATCTACTGTCTCATCCTCTGCCTCATTCTAAGAAATAAGATCAGTTGGTCCAATTGTCTAAAATCCTACACTAGTGTTTTGGGGGACTTGTCATACATATGCGCTTTCGTCACCAGAACTGATTCCATCTATGTGATTCAGCACTTGAGAGTGAGCATATACAGGAAATATTCCTGAAAGAGCAGGGGCTATTTCAACACCTGTGTTGGAGGAAGGGAAAATTAGCTTGCAATTAGTTTGTTTTTAAAGGCAGTGCATAATTGAAGTTTTTAAAGAATAAGTGTATCACTGCAGCATTTTCATTCAATCTCAGGTGAGAGAGGTGAACTAAAGGGGCAGAGCTGAATGTGCTGTCCAAACAGCACAAGGAAGGAATTCAGGAAAGCTAATAGGAATAGGATTGTGTTACATCTCCTAAATCTCATTCACATTACAGATTCACACTATCCATAAGCAGAGGGAAATGGTAAATAAATCTTGGGAAAACTTCTTGACTCGGACATCGAACTATGAGGCACTGAAGGTAAGAAATTGGAGTGATGAAAAGAAATTTACGTTCACAGTGTAGTTATAAGAAATGGGAAGTTCCAAACACATTTCTTAATTATGAGTATATTCAAATAGAGGCTATTCTAGATTTTATATTCACACAAACGTAGTAGAATGAACCATAGCATATATTGGCAAAGCTATGCAACCTTTGAGTCTTCCACTCTTCTGTTTACGGTGACAACTTGGGGATCGGCATTCTTTATGCTCTTAAAATTAGATATATGAAAATGTGGTTGTCCTGAGACAGTTGAAACTAAAAAGATGGTCATTCTGACTTTTCGTTATTTTTCCTGATACTTCATCCCCATTTTTAGTAGAGCAGACATCTTTCAACATAGGAACTATTTCATGATGAAAGGATTTTCTTTTAGCCATAGTTACGTGTTTCCAAAATACCATAAAAATATTAGAATATTGGTTAGACAACTAGTGTAAGTTAGGGAAGGAATAAAGTCAAACTTAAAGAAATGTTCTGCAGCTGAATTTAATTTTTCTTCATTTCCCAAAGGACATACAAAGGAAAATAATTTTTGTAACATAAGAGCGCCTCCCTGGCCTGTAGTAAAGATCTACGCTAGAATTAGAAATCAGAAAGGGCCAGAAAAAAAGATTTGGGGAACTACAGGCTGGTTAGTGTCAACTCAGTCCTTGGAAAGATTATGGAGCAAATCCTCCTGGAAACTGTTCTAAGCACATGAAGGACAAGAAGGTGACTGGGAACAGCTGGCATGGATTTACCAAGGACAAATCATGCCCAGCCAACATGGTTGCTTTCTATGATAAAATTATTAGTTCTGTGGAGGAGGGGAGAGCAGTGGATGTCATTTACCTTGACTTTAGTAAGATTTTCAACACAATCTTGCGCAGCATCCTTCTAGCCAAATTGGGGAGATATGGACTACAAGTTAGATGAAAATCTGGATGGATTGCTAGGCTCAAAGGACAGTGGTCAGTTGTTAAAGCTTAACTGGCAGCCAGTTATGGGTGATGTTCCTAAGGTTAATAATAGGGTTGATACTGTTTAACAACTTCATTAATGACCTAGGTAGTGGATCACAAGGCACACTCATCAAGTTCATGGGTGACACCAAACTGGAGGAAGCAATCCATATGTTGGCAGCTAGGGCTGCCATTCAGAAGGACCTTGAGGAGCTGGAGGGATGGGCTGACAAAAACCTCATGAATTTGAAAAGAAAATGAGAAGTCTTGCACCTGGGATGGAATAACATTGCCATGCATCATTACAGGCTGGGGACTGACTGGTTGTGTATCAGCTCTGGAGATCCTAGGAGATGAGTTGAGCATGAGTCAACAGTGTACTCTTGTGGTGATGAAAGCTAACAGCATACCAGGCTGATTTAGAAAGAATGGAAGTGATTATTCCTTTCTGGCACTTGAGAAGCCATGTATGTTTATTCTGTTTTCAGGCCCCCAGTACAAGAGAGAGTCACAAACCAGAGGGAGGGAGTGCAGCGGATGACCACTAAAATGATTAGGGAGCTGGGACACATGACAAATAAAAAGAGGCTGAGAGAGCTGGGTTTGCTGAATTTGAGGAATACTCAAAAGGAGCAGCAAGTTCAGGGTGGCTCCACCGGAAGAAATGAGCCATGAGTCAAGGGCAACCCCAGCACAGGCAGCACCCTCAATAACCAGTGCACAGTCCCACTGTATCTGAACAAGGCAGCTGATCAGAGGTTCTTTTCGATCTAAATTAAGCTATGATTCTGTGTGTAGAAATATTTCCTCATCTTAATGAAATGATGTAGTTTGTTTTTTTCCTAATTGAAATATCCTGTAAAATGGAATTCGGGTCAGTTGAACGCTTCCAGTTTTTTCTTTAGTGATTTGCCATCAAAATTGAAAGATACCTATAGAAGGATGGAATGTTAGTGGCCACTCTTATCTGATACATAACTTTTTGTTGTAAATACATAGACTTATTCAATTTGGGATGAATCTGCTACTCATGATATTCTTGATAGTGGTACTTACTATTAAAGGCCAGCAGAAATGGTCCCTCCTTATTTTGTTATTTTATTTGTACATTTTCTAACAGCAAATGATAGAATTCATTCTGATTAAAATAAATTTGGGTTTTTTTTCAACTTTCTTTAGAAAGCAAAAAGGCTTCAGGAAAAATCAATAGAGGCTTCCAGATCTAAATCAAAGTCTCAAAATGTAGCAGTCCATTCTACTGATATTAAAGGCCTTGGTACAACAGTAAGTAATCCCAAATAACACTGGTTTATTTTCATTAATATGTAAGTGGTTTAGGGTTTATTCTGCTTGTATATGTGCTGCTCCTTACTCTTTCTTTTAATTTTTATGTTGACAAACTCCAAGTATGTAAGAGAGAATCTTTATCTCCTGTAGCTGAAAGTTCTTTAGGGATGAAAAGAAACAGTGTCTGCAGGAAAAGGCACTAATAAAAAGTCTTTTATATCTCTGTATATCTTACTAATTAAGCCTACAAAGACCATGAAAATGTGGTGCAAAAACTCTTGATAGAGGAATTGCCTCCATCTTATTTTTAGATATACGCACAAGGCTCCATCCAGTATAATGGCAAAGCACCACCAAAAAAGACATATCCTGACAACAGGCAGCTGGTCAGAATGAGAATCAGATCTGAAAGTTACTCAGAAAAAAGTGTGAGCAAGGTGGTCCCTATGTTACTTGACAAGGACCTCTTACAGGAAAGCCTTTCATGAAAAGCGTGCTGAAATCAAGACCTTTTTCATGTAGTGTTGGGTAAATCTATGCAATCCCTAATCCAGTCAGTAAAGGTGTCCTTTCTAGTTGCTGACTTTGCAGATAACCTATCCATTACATCTGCAGGGAAGATTTTTTTTTCTCATTTCTATCTCTTAATTTAAGCATGAAAAGATACAAGCCATTGTCAAGATCTTGCTGGGGTATAACAGTGTATCTGGATGCTGAGTTTTGACAAACTGGGGTAAGACAAGGCAGAATTTCCATTCCAGTCAGTAACTGCTTTTGAGCTAGCTGGGTGTTTTCTATGTAAGCATCACAGCCATGGAGCACTTTAAGGAAAGGGGTAGCTTGGTGGTGGCTTATAAGGAGTTACTCCTACATGTGAGGGGAAGCAAGGAGAAAAGAACACGAGGTGCTTGTTTCAAACTTTAACAAAGAGGGCTATTATTGTGGGCTCTGGAGCGTGAATGAGTAATGAATGACAAGTAAGGTGGCTGCATCCTGTAAAAGAAAAGAGGCAGTTCGTGTTTGATGCGATGAAGAAAGGATGAGCTTAGTATAAAGAAAGGGGATGATTTCAGAGTGCTGGAGCAGGAAAATTATCTTTGCTCTAGACTTATGTGAACACATATGAAAAGACATATCTGTGAATGTAAGATGAAGTGGAATAGAAAAAGATTTATTTGCATGGATGTGTCAGTATGACTGTTCATCAGACATATTTTACAGAAAGAATCTGAAAAGTTTACATGCAAACACCAGTATTCTGGAAACTGTTAGTAGGGAGAAATATGTAGTTGGATTTTACGTTAGAGACTTGGGCCTCAAGCCAAAACTATTCACTTCTTTGGAGGGAGAGGATTTAACAAGAAAGTATCTTCACAGTTCTATAATCAATGTTTCAACAGCTGCAGACAGAAACAAGGAAGAGGTTAGTCCATTTTGGAGGAGTGTATTAAGAAAATGAACTCATAAGCAACATCAGATAAAATTCCTTAGCTACCTTGCCTGGAAGAATTACAAATGACAGCTATTGCTGGCATTTTTTTTTCATGAACCAGTCGTCTTTCTGCCTCTGCTAAACATTTTCAGTAGCTAAGATGCTTGTTGCCAACAAATTAAGATCATATAATCGAACACATGAGCCACATGCACTCAAAGAGTTGCACAGTTTGTTTTAGTAGGTCATGGTTAGAAGACAGAGGTGTCATTCAAGGATTTTTATTCAAAGGCCTGAACATATTCAGTATAAAGAATAGTAATAAGACTGAAAAATGTATGTCTCTCTCAGTCTTGGGAGTCTTACAGTTTTCCTGAAGCAGTGGGTATAGGCAATTGCAGACTGAGAGAAGCAGCTTGCACACACGCATGTGCATCTCTGTCTCACTCGCTCTTTCTCTCTCTCTAAGTGCTAAGATATAATGAAAATCTGAGAACAAGAACCGTGAATGACATTATGTGCAGATCCCAATAACAGAATACATTGCACAGTAACCTATTGTAATAAAGGCTTGGCTTTCTTTTCATCTATTCTTAAGATCAGACATGAA
Organism: Apteryx mantelli; assembly: GCF_036417845.1. Classification (NCBI taxonomy): domain Eukaryota; kingdom Metazoa; phylum Chordata; class Aves; order Apterygiformes; family Apterygidae; genus Apteryx; species Apteryx mantelli. The sequence continues at coordinate 144,755,498 of NC_089979.1, read as the reverse complement.
GGCCTAAAAGAAAAGTACATAAAGGTACCTGCTGAAAAAACACTTTTGCTTTTTCATTGATGGGAACAATTTGTTATTTTAGTAGTTTGAGTGGACCTAGGTAACCTCAGCATGCATCTCCACCCACTGAAAAATATTTTCAAGAGACCAGCTCATGATTTAACTCTCATCGTATTTTAAATACTAACATGAATGTCAAGCAATTGATTTGTTTTGTTTTTCAGATTGGATCTGGTCACTTAGTAACTGTAGAAAGTACACCTTCTCAGTTAGTTGGAGGGCCACTGGCTGATACAGACCTTGCTGTTAGAAAGCTCTCTGTTCATGGAGGAGCCTTAAAAAAGATCAAAAGAGTTAAAATGTTGGACTCATTCAAGAAAAATTCGATATCTGTAAAATAAATATTATTCTGAACAGTGCTTTTAATTTTTTAGTTAACATAATGTATATTTCAGGTATAAGATATAATCTATTTGTATGCTTTAATAAATTGCATAGATGTTCTTAATGTAAACATGGTGATGGTTTATTAATAAAATATCTCACAAAGTATGGTACAAAGATCTCTTTAAGTCTGATCATTTTGTGTGCTAGTGTCAGGTTACTCTGATCCACTATCAGTAGGTCTACTATTTAGATTTCCCTCTTTTGTTGACAAAAGTAACACTGTCCACACATTGCAGTTTACGTATCCCCTTCTTTGTGCAGGCTGACAAACCTTCACACAAATACATTCAGTTCATTCTTGTGGATACTGTACCTGCGCGGTGCTTGTCCAAGGCCATTTTGTTTCTTGAACTGCTGCCTTTAGCATCAGGATTTCTGAATTCTGTACTCCCAGTTTTCAGCTAAAGGCTCACTAAGAAGCTGGTTTGTGCTAACAGTTTCTGTAAGCAGGTTGTGGAGACCTGCTAAAATATCCTGCTCTTCATGGATTTCTCCCAACTCCTTAACTAATCTTACTGTTTTAATTATTTCATGGGTTATTGCCCATATTCTCTCTGATAAAAACGCTACCTGTTCCACCCTAGCCTCTCTAGAACACCAACAAAAGCCTGATAGCAGCAGCCCTTTTCTGTAGATGACTGTTTCTAAGCTGTTGTCTCCTTCCCTAACGAGGGCATAGCCAGAATTTGGTGAGATGCATTGACAGAGCAAGATTTCCAGAGGCCATTATCTCATTTTAAAATTAGTTACTATCCAGCAGTATGGCATAAAGTGCAGGGACATTGCAAGGTGTTTTGTGACATACAAGTTGTTGTTTGTGGTCTGTTGTTTATGCATATAAGCAGCCTTTTGAGAAAAGTTCAAGCTTCCTTTTTTTGGAATGCAAATGTAAAAAAATGGAAATAAATTTGAGGTATTCGTGTAGAACTTAGTTTTGAACTTTCTTTTTTACTTCCCTGAAAGAGGGGTAGGGTGTGTATGTATTTGTGTTTCTTCAAAAGCTGTTTGTTCCTATAACAAGACGTAGCAGTGCTCGGATTAAAAATGAAGGCAGAGCTTTTTGTTTAAGAATTGTCTACTTAATGTCTATAAAAAGAAGAACCCAAAGGAAATAACAGCATAAAACAAAGCAGCCATATGAGATGACGCTTAAACTTTAGAAACATCTCCACATGTTCAGTTTCCGGAGATCAGAAGCATTTTCTCATGAATAGGTTTGTTGAACATTACATTGTGAAGTAAGACAGCCATCTATTACTTAGAGAAATTAAATTAAGCTATGCTAATTTGATTTCATTTTGATGCTTGCACTTTGCTAATTGATAATTTTTAAGTAGAACCTGGCTTTGTTATGACTTTTTTCCCAAATTCATCTGCATAACATTTAAGGATGTTTTATTAAACAAGCCTGTGTGTGTTTTCTGCATGCAGAGCTTTACTAACTGAAGTCCTGTGTGCCAGGTAAAGATTGCTCAGTTATATTTGTATTTCTTTGACACAACTCTTCATCTACTGTCCTGCTTTATAGGTGTCATAGACAATATGAAGATATATCTAAATGCTGGGGCCCCAAGAAAGTATGCTCCATTGTCTTTCACAAATAAAAAAATTAATACTTGGCTAGAAGAATGAAGGCTATGCTGTGGCATTTACAATGGTTTTTAATATATGTTTGCATATATGCAAATGTGTAGGTGACATTATTGCTAAGAGTAAGGCACTGGTCTATTTTTTCCAAATATACAGGATTCACATGTAAGTTAGTCCTTCCAATTTCTGAGCAAAAGCTACAGCAGTACAGTGTAGCCACTGTATGGATATAATATCATCTTTTAAGTGGAAATTAGTTTACCGTGATGCTTCTGTAACAATTTTAAATCAGGAGCAGAGTGAGCCCCACAGCATTCCTCCCATGCGTGCACTGCCCTTTGGTTACATGCACTCCGATGGTAACTGATACTGTTCTCTTCAACCTCCATTGCATTACAAACTCATGCACACACAAAAGGTCTTTTCCTGAGAATGCACCAGCTACAAAGGTCACCAGTATGAAGGGGGACAGGCAGGAATGAGTTCTTTTCTCTTCCAGATTGAACAACAGGTAAGGAGCATCAGTGTAGGTTCAGGATAGATGTTAGGAAACATGTTTTAACAGTAAAGATAGTTCTGCATTGTACAGGACTGAGGTGGTGGCATCTTCATCACTGGGGTAGTGGGAAGGGTCAAGTAACTTCTCAAGTCTCCTCCAGATGGATTTTTATGTTTATTGATCAAATTTATTGAACTTGGACCTTGAGCTCATGTTATGAGATGTGTATTCAATATTGCATAGCTGAAGATAGTCTAGGATGCCTTCTATGAGAATTCCAGTGTAGTAATTCCACCATGCATCGCTTGTTTGAGCATTTTGGAGCTAATTATGCAAGACGCTAAACAACCTTGTCTCCTCTAGAAAACTAAAGAGAACAAAGGTGTACAGCATAGGAAAGATGGCGCTTTTAAAAATATACAGAATACCTTGCTCTGGCATTCAATTCAAAGATCAATCTGATATAAATGGGTATGAAACTACATTTAAAGTTACTATAGTTTTACACTTCTGTAGGTGAAAAATAATTTCTTTTGTAGTCGAACAATGGGAACTTATTTATATGGTTGTATGACAGTTAAAACACTCTTTATTTGTTAGAATGCAATAAAATACTAATCTTTATAAACTAGATATCACTGGAACAGATTGAAAGATGGCTCTCAAATAGCCACTCTTGATGTATCATTTTCTTAAGCTGCCGGGTTTGGATGTGTCATGATTCCCTCATTGCTCAAAAGAAGAGCTGTATTTAAAATATGTTTGGAATCAGTGATATTCACGAGTAAGGGAAATTTTGCACTACTTTTATACCCTCTCTAGAATACTCTAAGAGAAATATTTTATAAGAATCAGTTCGATATTATATTTAACTTAGGTGAACATTTACAAACCTATGAGGACTGTTGGATATTTTATGCATTTTATTGCATTGCATTGGATATTTTATATATGAGCATTGTATGTAATGGATTTCTTGTTACTTAAGGTTTATGAGCTGTTAATGCATGAGCACTGTTTTCTGTAATAATGAAACCCAGCTGGGATCTCACAAAGGCTAGACCACAATGGGCCCTGAACAAACTGTATTGCCAAGGAGTAGAGCAGAGAACAGTCAGCAGCTCTGAGTGTCCCAGTTTGTTATCAGGTTTTCTGTGCACAGGAGAAATGGGTTATCAAGACGGTTAATCTCCCTGTATTAGCTTACCCATGCTGAATGATATCTTACAAAGGGAGCATGATTCAAGCCAGTCTCTCCCTCTTTCAAACCAATTTGTGCATGAGGCAATGGTGGTGCTGCCTGCAATGACAGGAATAGATTGCATCCCTTAATTTACCTGGATGAATGTGTAAGAAAAGAGCAGTTTTGTGAAAGTTCTCTTCTTAATATAATGTAATAATGTTTCTTGCAAATAACATATTAATGGATGAGAATGAGAAAATGACTATTATTCAGTCCTTGTTGCATAGAAAAATATTTTAATTAATATTTAGCCTAGGCTAAGCAGTGATAAAATACAAAGTTTAGACTGCACAGGACATTACAGCAAGCATAATCCTTCTCTTTAATTCAATGTTGCACTTTTGCAATTGTTCAAAGTAAAGCTGATTGTATGTGCAAGACTGTACAAAATGTGCTTGTTGACATGGTCTCCATTGCTTAATGTATAAAAATATATTGGATTTCCATCAAAGTTAACTTTTAAAAAAGAATTTTTGGAAAAGATGGACCTCTACAAAAATAGAACACTGGTGCAAACAGCTTACCTGAGAGAACAAACGTATTGAATCAAAACACAAAGTCATTCACACATGGCCTGGGAAAAAGGCAGCTTGGTAGGTTGAGAGAGAAACAAAGGTGACAATGGGGGCTTGAAGTACTTATCAACTTAGCAATGACCAAGTACTTTATACAGCAAGAAAAAAAAAAAAAGATGAACCCAATCAATGGGTTTGCCCAATCGTCTAAAGTACACGCTGTACTTTTGTGTTCCATTTTGATTTTGCCTTGCTGAAGTATCTTAATTTTTCTCCCCTTTTCGCCTAAAATGTGTTGGTGAAAGCTGACCCTGAAAGATTATGAGAGCTAGTTATTTTCAAAGCAGTATGTCTAGGAATGCTAAGATTACATGATCTCCATATTCAGTCTGGAAACCTAAAACTCTTGACTGGGTACATCAGAAAAAAAATCTGCTGTGTTAGATTGGCGGGGCCGGGGGAGGGGGAGGGCTTTTGCAGGGAGGAGGAAGGAAGCCAACAGGTCTAGGATTGGTTAAAAGAGTGGAAAAACAATCACCTATATGATTTCAGTTCACACTCAACCCAGACCAGGACAACCAGAGTTTGTCACTGCTGATGTAACAGTGACTATGAACTCACATTATGTGTCAACAATTTTAACAGGAAGGAAAGCATTCAAGTGGTCGGGGACTTTAACTTCCCTGCTCACATACAGGTGATTCCCCAAAGTTAGGACTGAAGCCAATTTACTAGGAAACTTTCACTATTGTAATGTCATTTATATGTATTATCCAGTGATAAACAGAGAATGGAGCATCCATTTACACACACTCCCGCATGCATACCTACAATTTTTTACACTTTGTTAAATATAGATATTTAGTACCTTAACTACTTTTGACTCATGTGTTGTGAAAGTAGCTACCATTGAAAGATGCAAATACATTTGACAAGTAGAGACCAAAAACTGTAAATGACTAACACTGAATTATCTAAACAATCAAAGACAAGGATGGAACAGTGCTTCAGTTTAATGTATAGTACATAGCAGACTAACATCATGTATTATAGTTACCTTCTAAAGTTCTCTGTGAATATGTGGAAAAATATTTGGGAGATATTAATTGTCTTCTGCCCATTCCATGCGATCTTGAGAGCACACAGTCTACATACATATCCCAGAAATTCTGGGCTAAATCATTGAAGAGTTCATTGTGTTTGGGCTTAGGCGATTCCTTTAGGAACATCATGAAGTCCCAGAGAGCAATGACCGTATCTGCTACCTTGAGTTTCTTCATTTCAACCAGCCCATGGGATGACACCTCCCAGCACTGATGGTCAATCTGGCCCAGGCTTGTGGGGGTTTCCTTTTGATAATCTAGACTGGCATAAACCAAATTCAGTATCAATATACAGCCCAGCTGAAGATAGCACCTTCTTCTCCATACAACTTCCATATTCCAAGCAGATGCCTGAAAGAAAGTGCATGAAATCACAGATATTCTGCTATTATGTAATTCATTCTCATATAACATTAAAGGATATCCCTAAGAAATGACTTATGCTTTGAGGTTCTGCATAATATTTAATACTTACAGAACAATATTTATTTTCAAACCATGGGATAAATACTAACCAATGAATTCTAACAATGGAGCTAGGATTGTACCTAAAAATTGTCAATACTATTTAGAATGTGATAACCTGAAGCAGAAGATTTGATGCCTGACTAAAGTGGTCATAGCCTATGTCAGAACTATTCCTAGAGCTCAAGCATTCTCCCTTCCACTCTTGGGTTTAGACCATTAATAAAATCAAATTAATAGCTAGCAGCTGCTTAAAGAATCCTGGTAGTATTCTATTTAAAATGATTGCAAACAAGTAACAGGTTTATAAATACCCAGTCTTTCATAGAACAGGCCTAGTCAGAAATGTGGAAATGAAAAGAGAGTAGACCATTACACAGGGTTGGGTGAGTGTCAGCATGGTATGAACTCATTCAGTAGCTGCTGCAAGACTGGAAGAAAAAGACAAATTCCTTCCTAGTTTCCATTAGAAAATTAAGCAAACTTTTGGCATAATTCTTTCTATCATATATGAATGATCAAAATACTAAAACCATCTGGAGAATGGGAGATGGAAAGAGTAATAACACAAGAGGCACAGTGAGAACTTCAAATGCTACAGAATACGTAGGCACTACTGTACATTGATTCCATCTGGGAAAACTGCAGTTTTCCTGTAATTCAATTTCAAATGCCCAGAGCAAGTTTAGACAGCAGCTTATTAAAACACCTGATAATTTTTTCTCAGTCCTTTCTATCAGGGTAAAGTGCAGTGAAAGAGGAGAGTACACATAACGGGAAAAAGAAAGAAAAAGAAGGAAATAGAAGTGAATACAGGAAGGAGTCTGAAGAAAAAGCTGCCACTGAAGACTCTCAGATACTGCTGCTAGTTGTGGTGTCCTAAATCACATGCAGACTTGCAATGACTATGCCAAATAATTGGTTCCACACTTATTCCCACAGTTTCCAATCCCTTTGCCAATTCTGAAGAATATTAAAAATAATTATGAAATGATGTGAGGTGTTGTGCAGATACAAGGTGATGATTTGGGCAACTTGGTGTGAAGTCCAACAGCATTCCTCCAGTCAGAATAAGTTTGGGAACTGGCAATAAGAAAAGTTAGTCCTTGATGTTTTCAAAGTGATAACACCCAGACATCCTCTCTGCAACTCCCAGTGATGCAATTAAAGAGAGGATAATCCACAGATAATTCCAAATTTATGTGAACTATCTATAAGAAAATACAGTGAAGGTGACACCACGGAGTTGAGTGTCATACCAAATTGGGTCAGAAAGTAGAATAGCTGGTAATAGGCCCTTTCACCAGGGCCCCAATGTTCTGGGATGATTTTAACTTGAATGTACCACCACACCACTGCAGCCATATGAGGTCTTTAAGCTCTGATATTGCTTTGCCCAGGACAGTTAACTCACCTTCAAGACTTGGAGGAATGAGACAGACAGACAGATATCCACCAACCTAATTTCCTTCTAAAATCTTCCTTGCTAGCTACTTTTCAGCATGCATTAGATATACGCCCCCAGCATCTTGATATTTGCATTTAAGTTTCTCACAATGTTTGCTTTTCCAGGGGTTATTAGAAAACTACATTCAGTAAATGAGCAGTGATGAAAGTGCTTCTCTTCTCATTTGCACTTCATTAGGTACTAGCATTTCCAGGAAGAATGTGCTAGTAATTTAGCTACAAAGTAGTAAAAACAGCAGCTGGGAAGCCGCCAAAATTTTGAGCTGTTTTGATTTAATGTTTTAATCCAGCTAAAAACTAAAATGATAAAGGCTCATTTGAACACCTCAAACAGGAGCAGAGACCACAACAAGCCTCAGAGACTTTGAACTAATAACTCCTACTATTCAGTACAAGACAGATGAGTTTCACAAAGCTGAAGAGCCATAGTGGAAATTTTACTTACAATGTTTCTGCGAGGAGATCAAACACTCTGTCCTTGAAACAACAGTAATCAGCCACTTGGAGAAAAGGAAAGAAATTCCTGAATGGGCTGCAAAGTGTCCAGCAGTTGCTCGTTGCTCTGAAGATGTTGGGATTATGCAGCAGAGAGCCTGGGAAGATGCCAGCACTTGCAACACAGCAGCAGTGGCAGCAGCAGCAGCAGCAGCAGCATTAACTCAGGTTGGCGGAGGAGAGAGGGAGCTCGTGGTGGAGAGCCCCACCTCCCTCGGCAGCGGTCACCAAGTGTCAGCCCAGACCCTGGCTCAGGGGTCTCACCTGCAGAACAGCCCTCACTATTGGAAAGCATGTGTGTGTGTGTCTGTGTCTGTGTCTCTGTGCGTGTACATTGGAGGAAGGGGAAAGAGGGCTGACAGAGAGGCAAAAATACAATGGACAGCAAATCTTCTTTCTTCAAATCAGTAACATGAACGCTCTCCCCATTTTATAAACCCAGGTTTCCATCTGCTATCCTGCCTGCCCACCCAACCATAAACCCGCAACATTTCAAAGTAATGGAAAATGGACTGCAGTAGAGAATTTATAGCACAGTGTGCATCCAATATTCCAGTTCCCTTTTTGTAGAAGCTCTCTGACTTGAGGTTAATTTTACACTATGTTTAAAAATCTCTAGCAACCCAGTTGCCAGCATCTCCAATGTCATTTTATTTGTACTTGACAACAGCCCCTCTAGAACACTAGAGCCAGCACCAGGTCTGTGAGCTGGAGTTTATGTATGTCCCACAACTTTCAGCGAGGAGCAGCCCAGCTAGGCCGTTTAAGACTCCTCTTTTCTGTCGTTTTGTTTCTTTCTAACTAGTTACTTTCTGTGCATAAGGAACTTGGCTTATATGCACATTTAGAAGAATTTCATTTCCTTCTAGGAAGAAAAGCTTATGAAGGAGTCCAGCTTACTTAAAATTTGAATTATTTTTTTCCAGTGCTGAAAGCATTCTTTCTCATTCTACTCATTTAGGTTCTTACGATAACCAGTTGTGAAGTCCGATCAGATATTGAAAAATAAGACTGAAAACAGGGACTCAGATTCTAGTTACAGCTGTTGTGGATTTTCCATGTGTCTATATAAAAGTCCAATAACTTCTATATCTTGCTAGTAAAATGAGGTTTAAAATGCCATTTTAATGTAGAGGGGTGTCATGAAGCCCAGAGCATTATAATTTGTAAAAGGCCTTCAGCTCCTTTGATGGTAGATCACAGAATCACAGAATCACAGAATCACTGAGGTTGGAAGGGACCTCTGGAGATCATCTAGTCCAACCCCCCTGCTCCACCAGGGTCACCTAGAGCACATTGCACAGGATTGCATCCAGGCGCATTTTGAATATCTCCAGAGAAGGAGACTCCACCACCTCTCGGGGCAACCTGTTCCAGTGCTCTGTCACCCTCACAGTGAAAAAGTTTTTCCTCATGTTCTTTCAGTGCAAAGTCTACTCCTACGGTCAAATTCATTTACATAAATTTGCAGTTCTGTTTCTCCCTCAGTCCTGGCACTTCTCATTGAATAGCTCAGGCAACTCCACACTCAGTAAGCTGGTTTTCTGGACCTAACACAGGTATCTAACAGAGTGGTGTCTAATTCAGGGTAGGCTGCCCAAAAATTAGATTCTGCAAAGATAAGGGTTTTTATAGCTATCTTGTCTTATATAATTAGTGTTTTGATCGTTTTACACAGATTTTTCTGACTAATTTTTCAACCCCAACCCATATTCAAATCACCTCTTAAATCACCAAGGAAAATGGATTTGTCATGTTCTGAAATGCAATTTTTTTGACAGAACTCTTTATACATTGCATACATGCTATCTAAACTCCCCAAGGAGACTTTCCCTTTCAAGGAAGGTCAACAGTCTTTCACCTTCAAAGGCACTTAAGTCTTTTCAAAGTTTGTCAAAGTAAAACCATCAGCATCCACCATCTCTGAACTCCAAGCGTTTTCACAAGTGCACTGTAATTCTGTGTATCTTTCTAACCTTCTGTTGTTAGCGGTGAGATTTTAACTCTAGATTTAGTTGCCTTTCTTTATGTGAGTCAAAAATTCCTACAGTTGTGGAAATGTAACAAAATCAGTTATTAAAAATAACAACGCTATTGATCATGCCTCAGAAATGTTCCTGAATGTCTATGCCCACTTTTACACTAACGTATTATATCTGAAACAACGTTCACCCCCCTTTGCTAGTGTCTCAGGGCATCTCCTCACCTGGCTGATCTGTAGTGCCTTGTCACTTACCAGAGAAGAAGAGTTCCTAACCTGAGCAGTACTGCCTGAGGGATTCCCTGATTCTTTTCACATCGTATCTACATGGAAAGAAGCTGTTTTACTTCTCCCTCACCTGCTGAGAGCTGGAAATGGCTCTTAACAAAGGAGAAGGCTGGGAATTCCTGTAGTCCGGTGCTGGTTGTACTACTGCCTTGCCATGTGGTCAGGAGTGAGACTCTTAAGTTATTTCACTTTAACCTTGTGTCTAGATGTTCACTCATGAAGAAGAGCTTGCAGGTCTGGGGCCTTTAACCAGTGCGATTTCCTCATCCATTAACTTAAGATACCAGAGTCTGTCCTACATGCTGTGAGGGTCTATGAATGTAGTGTTTCAAAGACATACGGCACAAGGAGTGCTAAACAGAGTTATTCTGTAGAACTAAATTTGAAAGCCGAAGGAAAATACTCACATGGAAAGTTTAATTAGAAGAGCAGTTTCTTTTTCATATACCATCACTCTAGCATAATTGGGGGAGAAATACTTCATCTTCAAGTACTGTTCAGACAACTTAAAAACAAGAGCTCTGGATGTCATCTGCCTGGTAATTGCCTCACACAAATTATGTCATTGGAAAGGCTCTTCTAAGGATCACAGCAGAAGGTAGGCACCTGAGGCACTCAAAAGACTTGGGCTGCCCTGCAGCTTCACTCCTTCTCTTTAAAGAAGAGACACGAAATTTCAAGTGGCCACTGTTCAAAGGATCATTAAAATGTTTCCTCTGGCAAGCAGCAGCAAGGACTTCACTCTGGAGCTCTGGCTCCATACAGGATTCAGACCCCACTGAACCTACACACAAAACCAACAGCTCTCTTTAAGGTTGTTTGTGTAGTTTGGCATTAGTAAATCTCTTCCACAATACGTTGCCTGAAGGAACCCGGTCTGTTCTATACCGGAAGAGGTCTGGTGTAACTACGTCACTAGCTCTTCCTTTCTTGAATTTGAGTGTCACTCAACAGATCAAGATTATAATTGAAACTTTATTTTTCCATGCAATATATTATCATATATGAATAATAACGTACATAGAACCAAAACGTCTAAAGCACTTAAACATGTAAAACTGCCAGTAGTCCCAGTTTCAGAGAACTGCCTATCTTTAAAGGCAGCACTGATAAAAATATAGGACAAGTATGTAGTAAAATTGGATCTATTAGGATTTCATAACATGCTTTGGTGGAACAGAACAGGACAGGAACAGCATGTTCTTTTATGTGGAAACGTAACAATTTCTGTCATGAAAACAATGTATACAGTATTAAAGGCAAATAAAAATTTGCTTTGAAAGTGACAACATTCAGAACAATTCCAGCTATCTTCTAGAAGCCTTTCCAGCATTACTGATCTAAAATTTTTTTCAAAATATTGCTTCAAAATAATAACCATCTTTGAACCTAAACAGCTTTAAGACAAAAACATCTGAAAGACTGGAATATAGTTAGCTTATCTCTGAACTTTTTGTATCATTAAAAGAAGCTAAAGCTATATTAGATGTAATTACTCCTTGAAATTCAAAAGAAGCATTAATAACCAAGGAGATTAAAGCATTAGGAAGGTTGTACAAGGAACCTGCCCATTAAAAAGCTCCTTCATATTATTACGGAAAATAGTTTTCAGAAAGTTTTCAAATTAAGAAAGCTTTTCCTCCTTCTGTTTGCTTTGTGGAGTATCAAATTTATTAACATGATTAATCTTGTGGTGAAACAGCCAAAATTTCAAAGGTCTTTAAAAGCATTTAAAGAAGGTAGGTAGCTTCTTAGGCACTGCAACAATTCCTTCTTGTCACTTAGTTCCCATTTATAACATTTAGGTGCATTAGCACAAGATCCTGGTGTAAGCACAGTGATTTCCATTTACTCTAACAGTCATTGACGTCAGTCCTCAACTCCTTTTCTTCATTATACAAGTTTATTTTTATCAAATGCCCTTCTCTTGCTCTTCCTAATCTAGCTAATAAATCCACCCTTTTAACCTTAAAATGAGGTATTCCCAGAGCACAACTATAGAAATCAAAATTATAAGAAATGGATTTTTCTTAGGACTTTTTTTAAGAAAAAAAAGGAGTTCTCTTCTCTTTTTGAAGTCCTGTGTCATCAACATTGTTCTCTTAAAAACATTAAGAAAGAACTTAAATGAAAACTCTTTGATAATATCTAAATATTCACCTCCCCAAGTGAGAACTGTTTTGAAGGTTAATTGTGATATTTCATTTCCATTTATTATCACATATGCTTGACAGTCAAGCACTGGGACCTTATAAACTATGTGAGAGTGCCACCTGGAACAGAGTTTAACCCATTAATTTAAATTGACAGAGATCAAAATTATTGATAACTAATAATTCTGCAGAATGTTACATGAAGATGGTAGGATGTGACTAAAGAAGTACCATGAAGAAAGACAGTGATCACATTTATTAGGTAAGTGTTACTATTACCATTTCTAGTTCAGAAAAGGTAAGGTAAAGGTTCCATTGATAATGGAACTTAGGCAAAATAAAGCATGTTCCAACATTCTATAGCAGAAGTTTTGAGCTGTTCTACTTTAGCTGATTCTTTTTAATATAATGGTGGAAGTATTTCCATCTGGTGGCACTTTTTTGTACTGAAAAGCATATCCTTGGCATTGGCTTAAACTCCTTTAAAAAATAAAAAAAACCCTGTAAAAGTAATACATCAATTTTTTTAGAGCACCTGGACTTCAGATATGCTGGTGTAGTTATTTCTTTCAACTTCAAAGACCTTTATGCCAGCTTTCCAGTATTGCAATTAAGTATTGTGTGCATGTTTAGAAAAGCACAGAAGAAAACTGACTCACATTTTTTAGTTATTCCAATTCTACTTTAAAATAAAGCTACGTTGTTAAAATGTTTCCAGCTTACTTTTTAAACATTTCCATTGATGTTACTTCTTTTCTAGACTGAGAAAATACTGCACATAAACTACAAATTTCAAAGAACTGCTGCTGGAAGTTTTAAAATCCTGGTGGAAAGAAATTTTATAGCTTTTTCTTACTAAAGTTGGTGACAGTCAGTGTACTACCTAGTGATTTATATCATGAGAGAAAAGAAACAGAGTGGTAAAACTGGGATTTGATGTAGCAGTACCTTTGTGATTTTCAAGCTATTGTACACAAGCATGTGACTGGAGCAGAAAAAGCAGGAACTGAAGCATTATTTAGCATGAAACTCAGAATATGTACTGACTATGTGTAAATCAGTTCAGAGAAATTTAAAATGCTAGCAGCCATCTGTATGACTGAATTATAGCTATCTCTGTGACTACACATCTGTACACTCTTACGTAAATAGGATTCACTGAAAAATTGAGTCACCCTCTGTATCACCAATTAGCAGTCTGAAGTAAAGAAATAATAGAAGTGACATTCTACAATCAAGCTTGACAGTGAATGGGCTCACAGTCCTGCTACTTAAGTTCAAGTATGGTGCACCCACTACGTGATTAAACAGCCAACACAAATCAAAAGATAAAGATGACAGAATCAGTACTACCCTGGCAAAACAGAGTGTCTCTTTAGATGAGCAGATACATTTTTAAAGCACAAAAGTTAGTAAATAAGCCATCTAACTATCCTAAAACTTCAGTTCTAAATGATTACAGTGCAATTTCAGTAATTTTTAGCATTGTGTATGAGCAACCATGTACATAGTGGTATAAAAGATTCCAGAAAATGCAAAATGGCACATTTCAAAGAAAATATTTTGTTAAGTTGCTTAACTTCCTGCTCTTGTTGGCATGAGCTTGCTCAGTGCTGAAATGAACCTAGTGTTAATGTCAATGGATTTAATACTTTCATCTCACAAGTTACATAGGAGAGACCAGTTTTTCTTTGCTTCTCTTTTTCAGCTTAAGCTGTTGGTTGATTACATGCAGTTGAATTAACCTTAGTTAGTATCTCTTCCAGTACCTCTGGACAAGTCTACAACATTAATCTGTTGTTGGATTTGACCTCCTACTGTGTGTTAAGCTCAGCATATTGAATTTAAGGCTCTGCTAGCCAACAAGCTATAGACCCCGCTACTCTCAACAGTCATAGTGATTCAATGGTACTAAATTCAAATAGTAATCGTCTTAAGAGAAGAACAAAGCATGGGAGCACAGGGTATTTGATATACTTGCGTTGGTATCCAAGGCAAGCGCAGGGACTATGACACTGGTATGATCCTTGAAGAACCTTGATAACCCTCTTGCCATCTGCAGCTTCCCCCCATTTTCTCTGTCTCACATAACAATCCTCCTGCTAATTCCCTTTTTTTCACCCTTTTTTATATAATACCACATCATATGCTTTACTGAAGTCACACAAGCCCAACCTAACTTTTGTGCATTTAAGGATGTCTGAACTTTGCTTACTATTCAGATCAGATTCCCAAATCCTTCACATATTATAAAGCTTAAATCTGTACAAAGTATTCTGCTGATATATTCGTAAGCATTTGCATAGTAACATAGAACAAAAAGGTTCTCCTGAATCATACAGTTCCCTGCCAGCACAGAAAGCTCTCCTGCACAGCCGCCTCATAAATTTAACAAGCACCAGATTAAAAACAGGTATGTTTTTGCTCCCACTAATTTCATGGAAAAGCTGTTTCACAACATGATTGCTCTACTGACTAGAAACATTATTCTAATTTCCTGACTGAATTTATTAATAAATAGTTCATATTTGTTTGTTCTTGTGCCAACACTGTCCTGCAAATTAAGTGGCTTTCATCCCTCATGTTTTCTTTTCCTGATATATTTATAGACAGCACACATATCCCCTCTGTTTGATTCAAGTAAACAAGCAGAGCCCAGTCTAAAATCTTTTCATATGAAAGGCTCTCAATCCCTCGGATGAGCCTTCTAGCCTTTCTCTATCTCTGTTTCAGTTCAACTTTCTTGATTTATTTAGAACTACAGAACAATTATTTAGAAATTTTCACAGTATCCCAAATGAAATCTCACCAAGGTCTTAAACAATGATATTAATATCTCCCTACTTTAACCAGAAACACATCTCCTGAAATATTCTCTGGGCTTATATATCATTACCAGATTTCATCAGTATGCTCTTACTGATTGTACCAGGGATACTAGGAAAAATATTAAAGATCATCCCCAAACCACCCCTTGAAGCTTATTATCTTCCTTTTCAACCTTACTTGCAGCTATCTCACTTCACAGTTTCTCTCCTAATCCCCATGTTCTCATTCCTTCCCAGGTGATACAATATCAAATGCTTTATTGACTTTTCTTTTTCTAGATCCATATATCTCTGGCAAACCTGTATTTCTCTAAAGCTTTGCATACAATTTAGACCAGACTTGCGGTTCTGTGGTTGGCCAGATCACTTTTCTCTTTTTAAATATAAGCAATTACAGCCCAGCTTCAGCCCACTTGATTTTAAACGCCTAGCTGAGAGAGACAGGGATCCACAAGGAGCCGTTCAAGATGTGACTTGCCCTCTGCAGATGCCTCTCTCCTCCGACTGGAAAGGGAGTCTAAGCCAAAAAGCCTCCTAACTAGAACTCCTCAGGCCTTAAACATGATGGTATGCCTATGTTTGCTAATTTCCAGTCATTTGGTACCATGCTTAACAGATCTGTTCAAAACTCCTAGGTTTTATGTACCACCTGTTTCAGAATTTCAGATGTAGCCCACATTGATCTGAAAGCATGACTCAAATGCAAAACTCAACAGTTTTACATTTGTTTGCAGTTGTAATCATTTCTGCTTCTATTCTGTCATTCACCCTGTCCATCTAACCTTTGTCCACATGGTCAAACTACTTTGACACTGACGAAAGGCATACATTTAATTTTGGGGATCTAACTTACACTCACTAGATGACAGTCACATCTTTTCTTGCTCTCTCATTTATATAACTGAAAATTTTGCTTTTAAGATTCCATTACAATACAATACAGGCATGTCCAATTTGTAGAAATTTTAAGTATCTTAGCTGAAACAGAATTCATAGTGATTGGTAAAAATAACAAGGAACTGCAGAAAAAGCAGGTCAATAATAATCAAGAGAGTGAAAAGCTTTTGAATGTATTTTTTACATACATGTTGGTAGAAGGAAAAGGATTGGAAAGGTGACTAAGGCCTTCTAAAAATACTACTAAAAGCTCCCATTCAGTACGATGCTTCAAGAGAAAAAAAGCATTTCATACTGTAGTATCTTGTAAATTTTTATTCCACTGCAGTATTTTATTCATTCAAGACCATCATGAATAATCATTCTGAATGACAGTCATACCTCTCTGTACACTCTTCTGAATACCCCAGTTTCAAAATAAAGTTTGTTTTTTTAAGTCTGAGAGAAGATGTGTGGTCAGCTGAAAACCACAGAATTAGGAATTTGGATTTATTATTCATTCTTCCCTGATTTCTTTTAAAAGTAAATTGTTCTTTTTCCTAATCTATATCTAAAATCTTAGCAAACTGAAAATTTATTTACCCTAATTAATTAAAAACCATGTAGAACTGTATGTATATATTTGTTTTAAATACAGCTATTGTCCTTTTATTATTTACAAAATAAAGCCAAAATAAAATTAAAACAAAAGTCCAAACAATAACATACAGAATTAAATTATGCAGTTACTATTGTACACATATTTTGTAAAGCTGATTTCCAAATCTGATGTCCTAGGCCATGAAGCAATTAAGACAAATTTATATTCTTAAAACAGCACTGGACAACACTTATATGCTGTGATACATCCTGGCTACTCATCAAATGTTCTGTTGGGATGTTTGGCACGTATATGGCACAATGTTGTTTTGTAATCTGTTTTTATTATGTAGCAGATAAAATCAGGTGTCGAGTCTATTTTAAGTATTAAATTACTCTAAAAGGTAAAGGTAGTGTGTACTATCAACACTGTGATCCTTATCCTGAAAAATAACGTCTTTTAAAGTTCAGGCCCCGATTTGCTGAGAGAAACACTTTACCAATTTGTTTAGCAGGCCTTACAGGGTCCAGTTGCCGAGGCAAAGCCAACAGCAGACTTTGAATCTAATCAGGAAACAGTTTCCAGGGAAAATACACCGCTGGCACTCGCGCACCTTGCCGAAACCTCGCAGCTCTCGCGGTCGGGGCCGGTTCTCCCCTCAGGAGCCCCTGCCCGTACCTCCGCCCAAAATACCCCAACGCTCCTCGGCGTGAGGATTTCGGGGTGTTGGGAGGACTCGGCGGGGAGCCAGCCCTATCCCTCACCGTGCCAGCGGCGCCGAGCAGACCGGTTTCCTCAGCCGCGCCCGGCGCCACCGCCCCGCTCAGCAGCGCCGCGCGCCCGAGGGCGGGAACGGCCGCGCATGCGCACGGCGCGGGCCCGCCTCGCCCGCACCGCTGCCACCGCCACGGCCGAGCGTGTAATGGCGCCCGCCGCGGCCACCTCGCTCCCGGATTGCCGCGGCCCGCGCCGCCTCCCCGCGCCGTTGCCCCCGCCCCGCCGCCCTGACGCGCCGGCGCAGGCCGGGCCGCGGCGGAGGCGGAGACGGCGACGCGGGCTCCAGCATGGTGCGGGGCGGCGGGGCGGTGCTGCGGAAGGTCAGTGCGGGCGGGGACGGGCCCGGTATGCGGGTGGCCCCCGGGAGGCAGCGGGGCTGGCGGGTCGCGCTGTGGGTCCCTCGTGCCGGCGGCTCCCGCACTGCCAGTCCCGGGGGCGGGGGCAGCCGCGGTGCGAGGGGCCCGCAGAGGAGGTTTGAGGGTGGGGGCAGCGGGGCCGCGGGAGGGGCGGCGAGAGGCCCCCCGGGCCCGGGCCTGGCGCGGCGGCCGCCGCTACCGCCGGTGTCTCGCCGGGCCGGGCCGCGGTCTGGGGGTGCAGCCGCTGCTGGGCAGGCGATGCCATGCGCTCCTCGCGTTAAAAAACCGTGTGGGAGCGTTGTACGGCTGTTTCCTGCGCTTGTTTTTCTTCTGTTTGCCAACGCTTTTGTGTAAAAGCGCTATATAAGCAGTCTTTGCTGCTTTGTCTCTAATGACTGTATAAAATGAAGGAATAAAATTACTAAATGAAGCGCCATGCCTGTGTGAAATGTGTTGTTTTGTTAGTATGGCAGCTTTTTGGACGACTTGCGGCTCTACGTGCGGGGAGGGGCCGGCGGAATGGGCTACCCTCGCCTGGGCGGGGAAGGAGGCCGAGGCGGCGATGTCTGGTTCGTTGCCCACGAACGAACGACCTTAAAGAGCATTAAAGACAGATATCCCCAGAAGCGGTTTGTAGCTGGAACAGGAGCCAACAGCAGGTAAGGGTATGTTTGATGAAGGAAGGTTGCTACATACCTCTTTTCTAGAGAGCAAAATGCCACCTTAAGTTACTAAACCTGGTTTAACTTCTCCCAGTGTTAGAGCATTAAAAGGTGAAAAAGGAAAAGACTGTGAAGTTCATGTGCCTCTGGGGATTTCAGTTCTTTGTGATGACGGAAAGCAGATTGGTAAGAACTTTTGGGTTGTTTTAATGTATCTAATAGATGCTGTCATATTTATTGATGGCATCTAGCAAACTTCTGACACTTCTGAAATAGAATGTTTTAAGGTTACACATGTCCCAAAAATATATATTTCTTTTTGCTTTTCTTGGGCATTACACTGTGGTGGTTGCTGGAAAAGCAAGTTCTTCTTTGAGGAACTAGAAGTAATTAGCTTGTATTGCTATATGCAGCAGAAAGAAAATTTCTTTTGCAGTAAGTGTTAAAGGTTGGAAGTCGTACTGATTCTCCATTAATGACCTTGCATAGATCATGTGTCCATGAACCAAGTTAAGTGACCTTCTAACTTTACTGAATTATGAAATTGCTTAAAAAAATAAAGATCCTTGTGGTAGGTCAGTACTTCAGGTAATCTAAAATATTTATAATCTAGTTTTAAAAAAAATGTTAGGTGATAACCTAGAAGATCTCTTTCAAAATAGTGATCTTGAAATAGCTCTCTGTAGTTTCTTTGCAGTTTCTCAGTGTTTTTCCTCTCACTATTCAGAGTTCAAACTGAAGTCACAAATGACTCTATGCTTGACTTGCAAAACTTGTTTACGTTGTAGGTATGTAGGTAATGTATATATCATTGTATTATATAAACAAATCTTGTATTTTTTTTAACTTATTCCAACATTTTAACCTTGAGGAAGATATTATAGCAGGTATCTTAATGGAAAAATATGGAACATTTGAGTGTGGTGTATGTAAGAATTACATGTCTGTAATTCTTAGGTTCAAAGTATCTTTTTTTTTTCTTTTTTAATCAAAACTGCTATAGCCACAGCTTCATCAAAACCTGCAGCTTTATCTTTGGATTCTTAAGTATTGGAGGCTTCAGAACTGTCATCTTAGCCATACGTTGCCTGTCTGTACTTAGCAATTCTTCCTGACGTTAATAACTATATGACAGAAGGGAAAGTATTTGATGTGTATTTGGTCCCATTTGTTTCTAAGCAAAGAAAGCAACTCTGTTACCCCATCAGTGCACAGCTCTTGCAAGGATGCTTAATGAAAATTCTCCCTTCAATAAAGACAGATTTAAGTGGGAAAATCAGAACTAAATTGTGGGGAATTACGCTTTTTCATTAGTGAATTTATTTTCAGGAGAGCTTAATACAGCAGGAGAGAGATGCCTAGTAGCTCGTGGAGGTCTCGGAGGCTCTTTGGCCACAAAATTCCTGCCTTGCAAGGGTCAGAGGCGAATTGTTCATCTCGATTTGAAACTTATAGCAGATGTTGGCTTAGTTGGGTAAGTACTGTAGCTCTGTACTGCAGTTTGAGAGCTGAGGTGTCAGAAAATGAAGTAGTAAATTTCAAACGAGGTTGCAAAGAAATTCTAGAGTTTGGTGAATGAGTGTCAGTGTAGGTTTGCCTTACTGCTTAAATTACTTGCAGTTTGCAAAAATCAGGTGCAGTTTAAACACCATTAAAGCCATTAAAATTGATTCAAATCAGTATCAAAATTTGGCAAATATTGTTTATGCTTTTGTGGGTTTGTTTGGCTTCTTGTATCAGGGTCATTAGTTAATATAATTGAGTTTAGCAAGTGAAGTGATTATCGTAATGTTTAGCTAGTATTTATGAAGTAAGTAGGAGGTGCAAAATAAAGCCAAGATGCTATCCATATTGCATCTCCCACTTTATGGTACCGGCACAAGTGGATCTTTTTGGTAGTAGTTTTAATGAAAATTTCAAAGGGCATGTAGTCTGCTCTCCCAAATAAACAGTATGGAATGTTGGAAGGAAGTAATTACAAACTAGAACTGTAGAACTTCCATTTGTTTTGCTCTGGTGCTTTTCAATGTTGCTGATGAATAGCAAAACAGGTAAACATATTTATTTGGAGAAAGCTTTTAACAAACTAAAACTGTAAAAGTATTGGTTTATATAGCATCTATTAATGTGTTTTTCCCCTCTGTTCCCTATTTATAAAAACCATAAAAAGCGTAAAATGAGAAAAGCGGTTTTAGGTGGAAAAAAATCTTATTGGTATATACCTTTATTAGTATATACCCTTAAAGCACAGAAACTTGAAGACAGCATGGTTTGCTAGCTAGAATTTTCTTATTTGCTTATTAGAAATAAATTAACAGTTCTGTTAATATCAATCACCTGAAATTCTATCATTTTCAAGAGGTCTTCAGTATTTACATGATGCAAAATATTTTTCTGCTTTTAGAGTTTCAGAAAAATACAGGGGCTTTATGACAATGATTATAAAACTGCTTATGGCTGCTTCTTTAATCCTGCAGTTTGGTTTGTATTTTAGCTGACAGTTTCACTCTAAAAAGCATAGAAAAAGTCATTATCAATTAATTGGAGGAGAATCTGATTTTCCTGTTGACAGTATGAATCAACCTCTGATACTTTGTTGTTGTACTTTGATGTCTTTGATTTTGTTGTTTTTATTTCAGTAGATTTACAAGTGCTTTGCTATTAGATCAGGCCAAAAAACACATAGACTTGAGAAAGGATCATTAGGTCTGGGTACAGATTGTGATGTATAGTATAGGTTGCAATTTAAACTTCAAAGAGCATATTGTGCCTCACTGGAAACAAAATACTTGCATGAGGAGATGGCCAGAATAACCTTCCAAAATGTCTTTAAGGCACCTTTCAACATCAGAGAGCATTAAAACTACCCTCAGTAATTTTCCTGCTATAAAAAGAGTCATTATGTCTCTTTCTTTATGAAAAATAAAGCCCCTTAATGTAAGATTAATCTTGGGGGTTTTTTTGTTTTTTTTTTCATTAGCTCATGTTCTCCTTAGCTGTCCCTGTTAACAGGTTATTCTTTGTGCGTGTATTGAAAAGCAGAGTATTAGCTTTTTGTGTATGTCACCTTTTCAGTGACACATGCCTTTGTATCTTGTGACCAATAACCGGTTGCCCATTGACATAGATTTCTTTGATCACTGTTGTAAGGAAATGTCGTGCTGAGTAACAGACTGTAAATTCAACTTAAACAGAAGTCCTGTATGGTTTGCAGTTTGCAACTGATGGCTATGAATAAGGGCTATAGTCTATACTCTGCCTATAACATTAGCTTGAGGTTTGATATTGGTCAAGGCTCCTGTGTCTTTTACAACTCGGCTTAATCTTTAAAATTTTCAGTTTTAACTTAGGTTTCCATTTCAACAGATAGATATAATCCCTGGAGAACTTTTTGTAAAAGATACTGTTTCCCTTAAGGGACTTTTTTGTTTTAGTACGCGGGTATAGCTGATCCTTGTAAAAGGAAAAAGTTGCAACAGTCAGGTCTCACTAACCAGCTTTAGGGGCTTCACTGGCATGTTTTTATTTAGAAAATTAGCAATGGCCTGTGGAGAATGAATACAGGAAGCCATGGATACTATGCTGTTTTTCTTTCCAAGTGACTTTGAAAGATTTCCCTCAAATCTCTTCCACGTGTAAGTGTACTTATATACCTTGCCTGCCTGCAGCCCTGGGAAGCATTGCAGAATTTATAAAAATGGTTCAGAATTGGTTAAAAATCTTAATGATTTGTGTTCCAAAAAAAAAAGTCTCTGTGGAAATGAATCTGTAACATTGAGGTTGATTAAAGTAATACAGTATATTGTGTAATAAAATACACAGGTATCACATAAGTATTTATTTACTGTATAAATGCTGACTTTCCTTCTAGGTTTCCAAATGCAGGAAAATCATCTCTGCTAAGCAAGGTTTCTCATGCCAAATCTCAGATTGCAGATTATGCATGTAAGTTCATATTCTTGTTTTTACTGCTGTAGCATTTCATAAGAGCAAGAAGTCTTTTCTCTGTCTTGATTTACAGGTTTATAATAGAGAACAGGAAATAACCATGTTACATGCTAAATGTGTTGTATAGATTTTTAATTACTAGAAATACTTTAAAGAGGTAGCTTGCTGTTCCAGTATCCAGTTCCTTTTACCGCCTCATTTTTTCATGTGCATCACCTCACAGTGCTTGAACCTATTGATACAAAGTCTGTTTTACATTTGTTTTAGTCTCAACCCATTTATTATTGCCTCTGAGACTAGACATTGTGTGAAATAGCCTCAGTCTGCTAAATATACACCATTTTGTTCCTTTGCATAAGTATCTTGCAATAGAGTAAGATTTTATTCTTGTATCCCTCCACTGGAAAATGCTGTTTTTATTAGTGTTCTATCAATAAATTAGGATTAGTTATCAGGTCATTCCTTAATTAAAGCAGCTCAGTTAGTTCTGTGCTGGAACTGCTCATAAATTTTTTTGCCTAGATCATTTTCCCAGAGTTTTCATCTTGCCTTCAGATGCTAAGGGTTAAACAGATTTGTGTTGAAATCTACATCCAGGTCGAATAACCATACATGGAGTTTCATGAATGAAGAAGTCACCAGCCACATAATCGTCATAGTGATTTCATGGAAGAAAACTTGAAGCTAGTCAAAATTATTTAAGGGGGTAATAACTTGGAAAACAAACTGCCAAAGAGAAGAATGGTGCATGTGAATAATTGCAGTGGCTTCACAGATCAAGATTGCAGATGTTTGTCCACCTTCCATTTCTTTCCTCAGCCTTTGATTCCCAATTTACTGATGCAAATATTCATTCTTTGCATCATCATCAATTCTGTCCCAAGTGATGAAATGACAGAGAAATCACTTGTTCTTTGTTCTCCATTATTGTGGCTCTGTCTCCATCGCTTCTGTTTTCACATCAGTCTTAACTGAACTCTTTAATACCTAGCAGCAAAAATGGTACAACCACAGAGGCAAAGGGAGAACCAAAGAAGCCCCTCATGACCTGTCCTAAAATAATCTTGAATTTTCTGATAATTAGGACAATAGAAATATTACAGGTAGAAACATAAAGAAATTATAACCACATAAAGTTGGAGATGTTCATCTGCCTGCTATCTACTTCTGAGAGGAACCGAAGAAGATGACTGAGGAGGAGTTTAAGAACACAGCAAATATATTAGATACTTCCTGTGTGTGGGCATCCAGGCTAAACCATTTGAGGTTCAGGGACTTCCCCAGCCAGACATTATTTTTATGTATTTAATGGTCTTCAGTGTACTTGTCCAATCTCCCCATAAGTAACTAAGTTTTTCAGCATCCACACATCTTGTGGCAGGGGGTTTTGTAGCTTAACTACGTGTTGTTTGAAGACTGCATCCTTTTGTTTGTTTTGAATTTGTCACCACATAGTTTCTAGTGATGGCCCCTAATGCTTATGCTGGAAGGGGTAATAACCCCGATTCATCTTCTCATGCCACTCATGATTCTGTACAGCTTTTGACATTCTTACCTGCATGTCTCTTCTGCAGGATGACAAGTCCTAGCTCACTTTGCCTTTCCTTAGTTGGAAACCATTCCATACTTTGGTTCATCCTTTCTGTGTCTTGAGTCTTCTCTAGCTCCTCTATTTCCCTTCCTGGGATAAAGGGAACAGAACTGCACACAGTGCTAAGATTTGATGAACCATTGTTTTACTGATTAGTTTAATTGTAATCTCTTGTCTTTTTCTTTGTTCCGTTTGCCTATTTTATTTATTTATTTATTTTGCTATGAGAAGCCTTGTTTCATGTAAATAGGAAGGGAAAAAGTTCTGCTACACTTAAGCTCTTGTAACATTAATAGTTTTTAAAATGTTTCAAATGCTCTTGTTTCCTTCCCCTCCCCCCCCTTTTTTTTTTCCCTCCCTCCCTCTCTTTCTGTAGTTACAACAATAAAGCCTGAACTGGGAAAGATCATGTATGCAGATTATAAGCAGGTTGGTATGAAAGTCCATTCTTGTTGTTCATTAAAAGTGTATATAATGGCATGTGATGTTGTTTAACATCATTTCAGAAAGCAAAAGGAAACTTCCTACGTGTTTTTTTTCATACGTATATATCGTGTATACGTACGATTACATGGATTTTATGGAAGTTTGTCCAATAGCTGCAGGTCCATACCAGTGAGTGAAAAGGAATATAGCAAATAGACTCAATCTGCCATAACTTAGTGTTCTGGCTTTCTGGATAGACTGCTTTGACTTCCTTTTGTTTTGTGTGTGTGTGTGCACGCGTGTGTGTGGTGCTTTTTGTTTTTTGGGTTTTTTTACTTTTTTTAATTAAAGTAATATAGAGTGAGAGTGATTGCCCTAACAGACAGGATAATGCACTACCTGGATCCAGTTCCATTTGCGGTAGACTGTAACTTAGGAAGACTGGTGGTACTACTGCCCCACCACCTTGGTTTTTGTCAACCCAACTCTAACCAGGTTCTTCAGGTAAAATTAACAAATAGTTCTGTGGTGCTTGGAATCCTTTTTACAGTATCCACTGGGGCGGGGGGAGGATTTGCCCAACCCAAAGTGAGGCTCTAACAGTTTCCTTGCAAGTAGATTTTGGTACAGAATTGGGCCCCAGGTTTATGTAGGGCTAGAGCAAACATTTTGATTCCTCAAGCTTGAATCTACTTTGATGTATTTTTGTTTTGCTTTTTAAGTATGTGTGAGCTCATCACTTCCAAGATAAAAGGCAAATGCATAAAAGGGTTGCAGATGAGTTAACCGAAAAAGCATACTTCAGATGTGAAAAGGCAGAAAACTCTTTTCCTTCTCAGAAGCAATGATCTTAGGGGATTCAGTAGCTGATGCTTGAAATCTGCATTTATTCAAATTGGGTGAAGAAATCAATACTATATTTCTTTGTATCAAGCTTCTTTCCCCATATTCCCTGCAAATGATGCTTTGGGTCACGGTTAAAGGCTCAGAAAATTTAAAATGCAGAATTTGGTATTTGAGCACTTAATTTTTGAGCAGACATATTTGTTAATTTTATCTAATATTTATAATATCTGTTTTCTTACCGCATGTCTTGCAAGTGTATTTAAATAGAATTAGCTGACACAAATGTGAAACATTATCCTTTCAGATTCTAAACATTACCTATTACTTATCAGAAATTGCAGGTGAAAATTAGGTTCTATCTTATTTTACAATGCAGAGAATTATAAGAGTCCTTAGCACCCTTCAGCTTCATGAGAATGAAGTAGTTTTTTGCAGGGTAAATGACACCTAGGAGTATACATGTATCTTTTGTTTTCTTTTAGCAAAGTGGGTAATCAAGATTTGTCTATGATGACATGTTAAAGTATTATCTCATTACACACATGCTTTAGGTACATCAGAAAAATACTGGGTAAGTACAGAAATGCAAAAATACTGGAAAAGTTTTTTTTAACAAGATTTGAAAATTTCAAGCAGCTTATTTAATTTGTTGAGGTTTTTAGCTATTATTTGATCTTAAAGGATAATCTCATTTTTGTTGACTGCACTTTGATCGGAGTACTGTTTACTAAGCAGCAAGATGAGTGAATTAACAATCGAATCCTTTGAAACAGTTGTAATATCGTTTACACAATTTTGTTAAAAATACTTTAATAAAGGAGCTATATCTCTTTCTAAGTATCCAAGGGAAAATTTTCATACATCCATTTTATTCCCTTAGTTAAGAGTAACTTATTCTAGAAAACTGTGCTGCAAAGAACAGGATTGTTTGTAGCCTTTGAAAAACTACCTGCAATGAATCAGAAACTGTCACCTGTACTGGTATGTGGTACTCCCATGGGAAAACTACTCGCTCTGGCTTTCTTTTCTACAGTCTGTTTGATGTCGTATTCAATAACCTTTTCCTCTTGGCTGATTCTGGAGTTTATTATTTTTATACTACAGTGCTGCGTACTGTATAAAAACTGTAAGCACTGTTCTAAAGTCAAGGGGGGTAGTGATTGTCATTAAAATAAGTATCTGTGAGTAAGAGGAAGTACTTCAGATCTCAGTACAGCAACTGCTGAAAACAAAAAAAATGAGCAATTAAGAGCAATAATTAAGGTGACTGTCTTGTACCACACTCAACAGGCTCCTCTACTTATTCCTAATTATATCTTTTTTTTCCTACAGAACACTGAAATATTTAAGAAAATATGTAGCAATTGGTTTGTTTTATCATAGTTTGCTATAAAGGACAAAATACATGCAAGTTATCTGTTACCATCTGAGTCATTATCTGGTACTTGGAAAAAAAAAGACTTTGAGATACAAAGGCACAAAAGTAGAGGATCTGAATAGAAGTCTGAATTCAGATCTTAGTACTGGATTGTGGAAACTGGCAGATCCTTTTATATCTTCTATCAAAATATGCGAACCAAGTGCTGTTTTGGGAGAATCTGAGTTTATTTATAAGCTCTGTAAAAATATTTCTTCTTTGAAAGACAGCTAAAGTCAGAACAAAAGTGGTGGTGGTTCTAGTACACCACCCAAACACATCACACCTGCAAGTGGATGTTTCTGTTCTCTCTAGACTGTTTCTAGTTGCAAGTCTGTGATTCACCCACCTGTATCTCATGTCTCTATAAGTCAAAAATTCAGAGGCAAGACTTGCAATATATAGGAAAAGCAAAATGGTCAAAAGCTAGCATGGCAGGTGAGTGGGAGTGAAACTCACCAGCAAGATATGGAGCAGCAGTCTACCAGAAGGCCCCATCCTACAGTAGGTAGCACACTGGAAACTTTATTGTGTGCTGGCTTTGGGCCCAGCTTTATTGAATCCAGTTGATGTCTAAATGGGTATCAGATAGATTTGAAGCCTTTCTTTACTTCCCTTTCTGTCATAGCTTTTTGTGACTTACGAGTAGAGTTTGGATTTTTTTTATTATTCTGCTGTTCCTCCATCTGTTTTAGCTCTCCCACACCACTGTGTACAGTCCTCCCAACCAGCAGAGAAAATGACAAGATTCTTGTCCATTTTGACAGTCCCTGCTTGTCTCTGGTTGGCAGCTGGTGTACCACTCAATCTAATTGCAGTTTAAGAGGAGAAGAGAAGGTCTTGGAGTTGCTTGTGTTTGGGGGAACAATGTTACGTGGATTTGCATTTGGAGAAATGATTCTCTGTAGCTACAAGGAACAGACTTCCATTTTCTTTTCCAGTGACGGTTTGATTTCTGTACAGACTTGATAGCCTAATCTGCCTGCTTTCCAGAGTCTGTTTATTCTCAGGTAGCAAGTAACTTTTGGAAGATCTTTGCTGAAGTATTATTATCCTTTATTTTCTAGTTGGCAGATAGCTATAAATGAATAAATGGAGAAAGCTGAGGATTGCAGTGCCTGTGTAATAGTAGCATTTTGTTTTAACCTGCCTCTGATAACAGATTTTAAATGTATTGAAACAGCCAGTGCATACTGCCAGAGAACTGGTCCCTTGTGCAATTCCAAGGAATACACAGTTGTAAAAGAAGTCTCAAAATAGGTATTTCTGACACTTCTTTGTCTGAGTTATTTTGTCTGTATGAAATCATAGTAGATATTGATAGTCCAAACCCACCATTTTTGCTTAATGGAAATCTTTTGTTTGAAATTTTTGTTTTCCTAGATTTCAGTAGCTGATCTCCCAGGACTGATTGAAGGTGCACATGCAAACAAAGGGATGGGCCACAAATTTCTCAAACACATAGAAAGAACAAAACAGCTTCTCTTGGTTGTAAGTTAAATAAAATTTAGAGCTCATTGAAATCAAAGGCAGTACCTTAAATAAAATACATTTTAATTGCAGTGTATTTGGAATTTGGGAAATCATGTTTGCAATTTGCATGTTTCAGGATAAGCAAATGTAGCTATAATGCTGTTTTTAGAATGGAAAGCTCAAATGACTGATGATAAATTCAATCCTTAAATAGAATTTATTATCAAGTTTGCCAAGTAATTTAGATCAGGGAAGTGTTCCAAGTGCAGCTAAGGCATGGGGGTGGTTTTTTTTTTTTAATCAATTAGATCCCCTTACAAAAGAGGTTTAAAAATCTGCACTTTGAGAAACATGCTGCCAAAATCAATAGCTTTGTGTCACCAGTGTGTGTGATTTTATTTTGGTATAGAGTTGTCTTTTTGTTTGCCTAGGAATTAGGGCATGCTCATAGACATTTTATTGCAAAGTAGTTGATTCAGAGTACCTTGATATTGTAACATAATCTTATACCACAAAGCTTGTTGTTGTGTAACTTTTTCAGGTTGATATATCTGGCTTTCAGCTATCTGTCAAGACTCGTTTCAGAACAGCCTTTGAAACTATACTGCTTCTAACAAAGGTACGTCTCATCTTCCTCATTGTTGGTCGTAGTTGTTACTGAGCCTAGAAAGGGGATTATGCAGTTTTGATCAAGAAGTTTCAAATGTTAATGTGATTGTTGGATTTATGAGGCCAATTAACAAGTTCAAAATTCTCTGGAATGATGAAACCTTTATTTTATCGGTCCTGTTGGAACTGCTTTGCTTTATATTAGGCATGACTATTTCTTCATTAATCTGTGCAGCATCTGAAAGGAGCTATTTCTCATAGTCAAGCTAAGGTAAAAAAACAAACCTTTTCTGATGTGCAGTTTGGTAGCCTTTTAGGAAGTAGAAATACATGGGTATAGTTGAATCCCTGCCTTGATGCCCTTACTGCATATACTAAGAGAGATCGAGGCCCAGATGAGGCATCAGGCCAAAGGTTTGCAAACTTTCATTATTTCCATCTCTTGTCATTGTTTCTGATTAAATCAATTCATTTTATATAAAGTCCAGCAGTTCTTCTTCCTCTTATTCTATGACTTTACATAATGAATATTCTCATCTGTGTTTATCTTTAGCTGGTTCATGCTAGTGCTTTTTGTCCAATATAAAGCATTGTCCATTAAAATGCTTAAGAATCGGAAAACTGTCCAAAGACTTTGCTAATAAGTCTGAACTTTTTCTGAACAAATTGATTTTGTGTATGAGCTTATATAAGTATCAGGGAGGAAAAAAAAAGAACAAAACTGTCATTCTTTTGTAGGAGGATATTTCAGAAATGTCAAGGCTGCTTACCTGGAACATCTATGTTTGAGCAAGCGATCACTGAATGTTTGTTAAAATTGTTTTCCTCTGTCAGATTGCTTTAATACACCGACCTTGAGCACCTCGGTACGCCTCACAGGTGCCTACCCATGGGGACTATTTAGACAATTAAGCTATTAAGAGACAAGGTGTCAAATTGAAGTAGCGCTTGTTAAACCACAAATACTAAGTCAAATTCACTTGTCTTTTAAGGAACTGGAACTGTACAAAGAAGAACTTCTAACAAAGCCTGCGCTTCTTGCCATTAATAAAATGGATTTGCCTAGTTCAAAGGATAACTTGAATGAACTTATGAAGCAACTACAGAATCCTCAAGGTAAAAATTAACTTGAAAAAATTAGCTTGGACAAAAGTAGTAGTAAGCTTTCATGAGGGGTAACTCTGGGGGCATTGGCAAGGAGATGTTTGAAACTGAATTAAATTCAAGTCAGCTATTAAATTTATTATTTGAATGTATTCTTTAAAACCAGTTCCTGCGTTTAGACATCTCTTTACTTGTCTCTAGTGCTGGCTTCACTGCTGGGGGTGTATTTAAAAAAAAAAAAACAAAAACAGATCCTGGAAGATCTTTCCCAGCTATGATATGGGAGAGTCCAGATACCTCAGATAACAATAACCTCTTGCTTTGATGGTTCCCTTACAGGCACTGAAGTATATAAAACTTATCGTGAAGTATATAAAACTTATCATGTGAAGACTGGCCCAAGCACATGAAAATTTTGGGCAGCCCTATGTAGGTTTACTGTATTTCAGTTTTGTTATTTATACTGAGGTGAAGTTCTTCCTATTTCCTGGAGCAGACTAGAAACAGGAACGCTTAAAACAATCTGTTGTCCCCCATATTCTACAACCTGAGATTTCCTCATCTTAGAGGAAGGGTGTAAAAACAGTATGATGCAACTGCTATGCTAGTACTTGTCTTCTGAGACTTTCTTAGCTATTTTTTAAAGACAAATGAACTTTAATAAATAAATGACAATAATAAACATTACTGGAATTAATATAGAATAAAAATATTTTATTTTCCAAATGAAATGGGATTTTATGAGCTTTATAGTGATACACTATATGGGTTTTTTTTTACTAACTCTTTCAATATGCTGTTTCAGACTTCTTACACTTACTACAGGAAGATGTGATTCCTGAGAGTACAATCAAGTTCAAAGATGTAATTCCTGTATCAACATATACTGGAGAAGGAATTGAGGAACTAAAAACATGTATAAGAAAATCACTAGATGAAGAAGCAGAGAAGGAGAATGAAGACTATCGGAAAAAGAAACTACTTCTTTTACGAACTTCAGAAGAAAAACAAATGAATAAAGGCTAGCATTCTTAGATAATGTGAGTCAGTGTTTACAGACTTCTGAGTGGATGATTTATTTGTATTTTACCATAAATACAACCACTTGTCATGGAACAGGCCTTGATTTTGTTGTTCTCTGAACCAAGACCACTGTTGTTTGAACTTTGTTCCATTTTTAAGACAAAGCTAAAATGTAATCAGGTATGTAAGAAATGGACAGCGTAAGACAAGCGTTCTCTAAAATGTTAAGCATAATAGTGTCATTCAGGAATATATATATATATTTTTTGGAGGAAAAAAATAATAGTTATAAAGATCATTTTCCTTTCTTCTTGAGCATTTCCTATGTTATTCTATAACTTGTTTGCCCAGACTTTTAAATAAAAGTTTATTTGAAATTGTAATTTTATTTGACAAATTTAAAGTACTATTAACATGACAAAATAGTAAATTATAAAAGTTTCTTAGTAGAAGATTATGTAGTTTTGTCAGAGACCCAGCAAACCCCATAAGCATAATACTAAGCCAGTCTTAGGAGTCATAGAATTAGCACTAGCCTTTGCACTAAACACTGCAGTGATGTGTTTCGTGGGTCATGTTAAAAGCTTTGTTGAAAGAAGTGATGCTAAATGGGTGAAAATGGATTATCTAGAAATGAGTTAAAATAAAGAACAAATGGATATGATGTTCTGCCAGAGCATTTAAATAAAATTGTTCCAAAGATCTGTTAAAAGCTCCCTTAAAAATGTAAAGAATAAGTTTTTGTAATGTTTGAAAAGGCCTTGATATGAGTATTGCAGCCAATGCCTTTGACATTAAATTACTCAAATACTTAAAAATTGTGTTTATCTTAAAGCATCATTTTCCTCAGCCCTGGGACTAGGTGTGAATCTCAGCTTTCTGTAAAACTAGGTGAAAACAAGGGGCCGGCGCTTGTGGCCGCGGAAGGGCTCGGCGGGCCCCGAGGCCGCCTCTGCCGGGGGACGGGGGGGGGGCCGCGGGGCGGCCCTCAGCGCGGCTCGCGGCGGGCGGTGCCCCGCCGGCAGCGGGGGACGCTGGGAGTTGCAGTGCGCGCGGCGCGCTCGGCGCAGGCGCTGCGGGGGCGCCAGACTACAATCCCACAACCCTCCGCGCGCCCCCGAAGGCCGCGGCCTCCCGAGAGCCTGAGAGAGCCGCAGCCGCTCCGGCAGCCGCAGGCCGGCGCGGGGGAAGCGGAGCGGCGATGGTGCCCTGGCTGCGTGCGCCTGCACCCTGACGGCGAGGCGAGTGGCGGGAGCGGGCGCGCGGCGCGGGCCTGGCTCCGTCCAGGCGGCGCCCGGCGGGGCTGCCCCGCGGCCGCCTCGCCCTGAGGCGGCAGCCGGCCCGGTTGCGCCGCCGCGGCGGGGGCTGCGCGCTCGCGCGCCGCCGGCGGCGGCCGTTGGGCGCGGGGGAAAGGGCGCTTCCCGTCCCGCAGCCGCTCCCGGGTTGTGCCCTCTCCGTTCCGTGGCGGGGCGGGTGTCGCGGTCGGGGAGCGCGCCCGTAGGACCGCGTATAAATGCGCGCTTCGCGTGTGCGCGCAGCTGCCGCGGGCCGGAGGGCGCGCACGGCCCCCGCCAGCGCGCTTGGGCGGGGGGGCTGTTTTCCGGGTCGGTTTTAGCTCTGCGTCATGTGTTCTCCTCCCAATCGATCGGTTAAATAATTAGCCGTGTTACCAGTTTTCCTTGGAGCTCCTGCTCTAGTACGTTAACTAGAGCGTTAGTCCTAATCCTTTGCACCTGGATTTAACTTTTAACAGGATTTTTGTAGAACTTGGAGCCGTATAATTGATTTCTAGAAGAAACAGACTGGCATAGCTTATTCTGTATTGGTTATTTCCAGATGTCTTGAAACAAAGGACAGTTGTTGGTCCCCTTTCTTGTGGTCAGCTATCCAAAATTCCTAATAAGTTTTATTTAACTTAACTGATAATGCTGTTGTTGAAAATATCTTTAGAGTGCACTTACTTATAAATTCCCTTACTGTGATGTCAGTCCTGCAGGGCTTTATAGAACAACAGTCATTCCCACATCATGGTCTTTGACCAGCTCCTGTTTCAGTACCATGGATCTTTAAAATAGAAGCTATGATAAAATCTGTCCCTGAAGCAGGACTTCTAATTAGTGTGGATCAGATGTAAGAGGGTGACTCAAGTCTCTCATCTAGGGTGAGACACCTATCCTGGCCAAAGTGTGCTTTCTTCCCTTGGATGGCTAGTTTGGAAGTGGCCAAAGTCCTTAGTTTCTCAGCACCAGCAGTGACAGAGTATAAAACAAAATGGTCTAGATTATGTTAGCTAGAGAAAGAGAAGGAAAACTCCATCTGCAGGAAAGGAGGTCTTTCTGAATCGGATCTTGTAGGATATTCTATATTGTTTTGTCTTACAACAGCTGGTGGCCACAGGTTTACATCATTTGGTGGGAGGGACTCATGGGCTTGGCACAGCTGGCTTCCTGACAGGTATGTTTGCAAGTGCTAATCCTCTACTTACTTACGGTTGTTATTGAACATTGTGGCCTGTATTTTGGGGTGTGAACTTCCAAAGGGAGATATATATGTTTTTCCTAGCTTAGGTTGCTGTTGAATGTCACGGAGTGCTTGAAAACTGCTCAGAAATGTCATTGAATAAAGACAGCAGCTCCTACCTGTGCAGTAATACATATTTTTCTGTTTGAGTTCCATTCTGGTTGCTGCTGCTTCTCCTCTAAATGCACCTGGATATGCTGACTCTGACGTTTGCAGCTCTGTGTAGTTAGTTTGCCCAAATTGTAGCATTTCCTCATAGCGGTCTTGGTTGGTTGTTTAACCTGGCAGTTGAAATCGAGTGGGATGCTTGAGCTGATTAGGTCTGTGTTTCCGTGTCTTGAGTGGAATAGCGTTTATCTTGGAGGACCGTAGACTTGGAAATGTACTTTCTCACATAGTGAGAAATTTGGGTTGCATAAGGGCATGTTGTAAGATCTCTCTCTTGCCTAGATGGTTTGCTAGAAGAATTTCTCTGATGCTGCACACCAGGAGATACACGTATATTAATGTTATAATAGTTCAGGTTTTGATAAAAGTGAATTAGAATAAGCACTGTATTCTTGTGCATGTTAGTGTATTTCAGCTAACCCACATTCAGGCAGCAGCTCCTAGAGTCACATAAGGGCATGCCTGTAGGTCTGACGCTGTCCGGTAGAGACTGCTATGACCTGCAGACTTCTCCTTGGGACTCAGTGGTGCTCAGGTGTGATGTACGGTTGTGGATCCTCCACAAGAGGATCCTTTTTCTTCCTCTAAAGAAGTTGTACAGGTATTGAAAAGGAATCATTTGTAGGCTAACCAGTACTTTCTTCCTGCTTTTTTTCTTTTCTCCAAACCTGTGGGTAGAAACAAGGAAGGAATAGAGAACCACAAATAGATAAGCAGCTTTAAGGTCTGCGTTTTGTTCTCTGACAATAAAAATCATAATTGTAACTTTCACCCTTTCTTTCCTCACTGAGTAATGTCTTTATATGGATTTTGTTGCTAGAAATGTAAAACCGAGGATGTCAGCATCTCTGTGCCTCGGAATACCCGTAGAAAAACACTTTTCTTATATCTGCTGCACAAAGATAGAGATGGGTGGATAGAAAGAGAGAGTGCTCTGGAGAAAAATTCTGGGGGGGAAGAAAAGTTGAGGTGGAAGCAGTTTGGGTTTTGCTTTTTAAATAAAAGAGGAAATTGTAGAAAGGTGTTGGAGTTGGCCTACTGGAAACATATCTAGAGTTCCTTATTTCTGAATTGCAATGTAAATGCTGTTGCTGGAATTGCATGAAACAAATGAGATACTGACTTCTCCTTTTTCTGTTTCCTAGATCCAGTAATACATTCTTCCTTCTCCTAGAAGTTGTTTTCTCTCAATTTGAACATACCATTGGTGAGTACACGAGACCTGTCTTTATGACATTTGTTACTGTCTTAATCAGGATTTTGTAACTGAAGCTATAACTGCAGTTATAAAGCTAATGGTATTTGCAAGATGGGGCAAGGTGGAGCATCATGGATAGCATACCTACAACTTTATTTTTCCTTGGTACCTTCTAGTGGGCTGTTTTCTACTACTTTCCCTTCCTACCCCACAAGAAGTGCCAAGGATACTTTCATAAAAAAAAAGAAAAAGAAAAAGAAAGAGACAGAGAGAGACAGAAAATCTTGGTGCATCTACCAGGAATGGCCAGTAAAAGCAAGGTGTGCAGGGTGGCCTAAAATACCTGGAAGCTGTAGAATGAACTAGACACTGAAGGCTTCTGCCTCTATGTAACAGAGAGGTAATAGTATGGAAAAACTTGTATTGTTTCTGTCCCAAGTCCTGGCTGTATAGTCCTTGACATAAGTATACTTTGTGATAACCTAGAAGGAAAGAAAATATCCCTTTTTTTTTTTTTTTCCATCTCTAGCATTAGAGTATGGGAGAACTTCACATCACTTCCCCCCCACCATTCTGTCCAGTTTTTTATCCCCTACTATTGCAAATGGATCTGTAGAAACAGTTTCTGAAAATGGTCAGTCCTGTGCTTATTTCAGCCTCTTGTGGTGGGAAGTTCCATCTCTGAGTATGTCCTCTCTGCATGGAAGTCGTATCCAGTCAAATCCTTGGCAAAGGGAAACTTTTTATGGAAGAGCAAAAGGATCAAGCCTAAGAAGAACAAAATTTGATGCTGTGTTATGTTTACCCCCTCAAATGTATCTGTTGTAGTTTCATTTCCTTGCAAGTTGGTTGCTTTGACCTTATTGAAGCTGAGATTAAGCATAATATTAAATGAATTATAATGGAAATAAGTCTTGGGTACCCCTACCCAGAGGGTTTTCTACTAATGACCCACTAACTGAAAAGGTTGCTGCCCTGAGAAGAGTAGCTTGCCCATGCTCAGCTATTTTTAGTGCAAATATAATCCCATTTTTTGATGAATAACATGCATTTTCAGCATAAATGTGGTTATCATTATTTCTTTACAGATATGTTTCTTTAAAAGAGTATGAGCAGCAGGTGAATGTTACCCAGATACTATTGCAGCCATAACCTGCAATTTTTCAGGGTCAGACAGGATAAAAAGAAAATAAAGTCCTTGTTTCTTATGAAACAAGTTTCTTTTTATTTATTTGCCTATAAATCAATAAAATGCTGGCTAGGTGTGTAGCTTGATAATGCTTGTAGTCTGCTTCCAATATACATGGAAATTCTTCATTCATCATCTGAAAAGTTCCCTGGGCATTTCATGTTTGCAAGTGTAGAAGGATAGTAGGGAGTCTGATTTGATTTCCTCTTTGGTTGCAACCATGTCTGTAATCTTACTGTAAAAAAATTTTTTTTTTAATTGCATGAGCATGTGGTAGAACTTCAGTCTGTTTTATTATTGGTGTCTAAAGAATTGTTCTGTGATTCTAGAAAAATAAGCACAATGTGGGATAATGATTAGGAAGCAATTTCAATAAGCATTTATGTCCTAATGACTTTCAGTTTGAAATTTCAAAGTATCTATTGTTTGGTTTTTTGTTTTTTTTAGGTACTGTAGTTTTTAGTGCCCTGCTTCAAATACATTCTAGGGTGGATGCTCAGTACCTGCTCTGTTAGGCTTCTTTAAAGTCTCTCAAGTACCCAGAGATGGGATTATACAAATTAACCAATCATATTTGGGAATGCATTTTTTAAGAAGACCCATCATTGAAACTGTTACCCAGGATCTCTGCACGTGTTTCCTCTATGGTCAGATAAGAAGCTGTGCTAGATACAAAGACAGTGGTTATAGTGAAATGGAAGGGGTATTTGACACTTCCTCTGAAGAGGAAAATGTGGAAGCTGAAAAGCCATCTGCTTTCTGGAATTGTTCATGTGTTTGAACAGCTGCTTTTGAAAGGCAGAAGAAGTGTGGAAGAAATTTTGATTGCTTTTTGAAAAAATAATATACAGTAAATTACTGGACAATGCCTTCTCCACTAGCTTGCGGCTCTCATCAACAATTTGGCCTATGTAAAATGTGGATAACTGCCTTGTCCAGTCTGATGATGCTGGTTTTAAGCTGTCCCCATTTACTCACACGGCAGTATGGCAGGACTGAACGCACACACTGCATCTTGGCTAAGGAGTGGAAGCTGCCTTTTGAGGAGGAGTGAACTTCTTAAATTGCACTAACTCAGTGATACTCCTTCTCCATACAGACTGTAAAAGTCTGCTTGGAGACACAAGTTGAAAGGTTGTGGAGAACTGCATGATGAAATGCTCCTTGTCTGAATTGAACACAGTGAATTTAGCAGCCTGTCAGCTGAGCAACCATAACAGTCTGTGAAATAACCTGAAGTTTCATTAAAGTGAGAACTTTTTAGTGTTACCACATAGCTGTGGAAGAAGAAGGTGCCAGATAGTTACTTCCTGCCAGGTGGGCCACACAAGTTTATTAAAGTGGCACATTGTAATCTCACTGTAATCAGACCTATGTCCATAAACTAAGACTTACTGATTTTTGAAATCATTCTTTTTAGTTGCAGAAAGCATCTTCCGTGGGCAGGCATGGGCTGCCGGGATGTTCATGCAGCAACGGTACTGGCCTTCCTCAGTGGAACAGCCTCAGTAGCTGGACTTCTTGCAGCAGTTCTGCTTCCAAACTGGAGGCAAATGAGACTGTACACGTTCAACAAGAATGAGAAGAATGTGACAGTTTACACTGGACTCTGGATTAAGTGTGCTCGCTTTGATGGGAGCAGAGACTGTGTAATATATGACCCACAGTGGTACACGGCTGTTGATCAGCTGGATTTGCGTGTTCTTCAGTTTGCCCTCCCCCTAAGTATGTTAACTGCTGTCTCTGCTCTGTTTCTCTGTTTGATTGGCATGTGTAACACAGCCTTTGTATCAAGCGTGCCAAACATCAAATTAGCAAAATGCCTTGTAAACAGTGCAGGCTGCCACCTCGTGGCTGGCCTCTTGTTCCTGCTCGCATGTGCCATTTGTCTCACTCCGTCGATCTGGGTCATTTTTTATAACAATTATCTGAACAGAAAATATGAGCCTGTCTTTAGCTTTGACATCTCTGTATTTATTGCCATTGCCAGCGCTGGTGGTCTGTTTTTCACTTCCGTTATGTTATTTCTGTGGTATTGTGCGTGTAAAAGCTTACCTTCCCCTTTCTGGCAGCCCCTCTATTCTCATGCCCCCAGCATGCACAGCTATGCCTCCCAGCCGTATTCTGCACGCTCTCGCCTCTCTGCTATAGAAATCGACATTCCTGTTGTGACACATGCGTCTTAAGAAGACAAAGTCTTGGAAGCCGAGTTCTTGTGCTCATTCAAATCGTGAAAATTGCGGGCTTGATTCTCTCTACTGCCTTGCACTGGGCTTAATCTTTTCTAAGGTCAAATTCCTGAAGGTGCAAAGCAATGGAGAACTGAGTTCATTAAGTCCTTTGCTTTTTTCATATGTTCCTTCCTGAACATTTTTTTTTTCCTTCAAGCTCAGTACAGACAAAATTGCTGCTAATGCTGTGACACTACACTAACAATAGTATCCTTTCATACAAGTTGTTTTGCACATCTGTTATTCTTTCTGTTTATTGAGATCAAAGTGGGTTTGAACTTCTTTGCTACTTTGATAAGCTGTTATTAGATCCTGATCCCTTTATAGGAACTGCATGCATAGACCCTTGCACCCATGCATTATCCAAATCCTGTGGAGCTGGGTGTAGGGGGTTTGCTGAGTTTCTTATTACGGATGAGAAAATAACCTAGTCTAGTGTAAAGTGTATGATCATTTAGCTGGAGCAGAAAGGAGGTTAAGAAATGGGTTACAAAGTCTTTATCTAGACACATGTATTTTAAGATGTGATGTTTGAAAAGGGTATTTGGCAGACTAATTCAGTTCTATAGCAGTGTTCTTTGTTTTGCACTGTACACATAAAAAGCCACCTGGCTTATGAACTTCTGCAGTAGAATTAGTGTCAAATTACCCTTTAATTTCAAAGTAGCAATCAAACTTAGAAATAAAATTGATTTAACTAATAATGCTCTTCTGTACTGTAATTAGCATTTTCTGAATCATTGGAGGCTGGAAACTTTTTTCTTCTGTGAATTTTCTTTCTAGTGTGTATTTTTTTAATAAGTTGTCAAGTTCAATAGATCTATTTTGTGATTAAAAAAAAAAGACTACTTGTATTTAAAAATTTTGTTTAAAAGCTTGAATATTTTATTGGAAGGCCATCTTCAAGTAGAGCAGGCCTAAAATTAAAAATGCTTTAGAGCATTATTTAGTTCTGGAGAGAGATGTCATTCACACTGCAAAATGGGTTAGGAAAGCCATGAAGAATTTAAAGACTATGAAACAATGTTTTGCAACACTGTACGCAAGCTATAATAGTATCTCTCTAGGAGGGGGGTTGATAACCCTGGGGAGAGATTTTTAAATCTGGATGTTTTATATATATATACAACTAACAGTGGACCTGTGTATCTTTTTTCTAGAGTTGATGCTTATGGGAAGTTTTATACGCAGCGGGTTGTTGGACTTTCCATGCTGTAGCTTATTTAATTACTGATGAAAACTTCACCTTTCCAGGCTTGTTCTTCAACACCTTTCAAGTTGAGCTATTTTAAAATCTCCCCCACACACACACACACACACCTTACTCTGCCACCTCATAACTGGAAAAAGTTTCTTATTTCCTGTAAGGTGAGGTTCCTAATCATTTGTGAGCATCAGAGTATAGCCTTACAAAGGTGAGAAAAGGTTATAAATTCCCAACCTGGGATGTTTTTAAAGCATTTTTCCCTCCTAAAATGCAGAGCAGATCACCCCTAAGGATCAAAGTCAATCAATATGGCTATTGAAGTTACTAGGAAATTTGGAAAATCATGACAGGAAGCTGAAGACTATTATAATGTAGGCAAATATTTGACTTGTTCAGGTTTTGGCAAATTGAGATCTTGTGGTTAAGATGTCATTCCTGTAAGGAAGGTTCTTTTGATTGGTGGTATTCTGGAATTTGGTGGATCTTTAGATCTTATTAATCCTAGAACAAATTTGCTTCACTAAAAATCACCGTTTTTTAATTCCCACTCTGCAAACTCATCCTAAGCTCTGAAAATCAGTTCATTTCCTTTTTGGTGCATTACAAATAGCAACAATGGCCTACAGGGAAAATCTCGTTCTGTTGCAATCTGTCTGATAATAGTATGTTAAGAGGAATCACTTGCCTTCCACAAGGTGGTGCAGCATGCTTCATTACATTACAGTCTGAGGAATTAATCTTGTAGATAATAAAGAATCCTTAAGGAGATGGACCCTGAAAGCTACATGAATTGAATAGCTTCTTAAGTTTTCAAGGCATGATATTAGATGAAGTACCTCATGGACTGTATGGAATCATAATATGTATGAAGCTATGCAAGGCCACTTTTTTTTTTTTCTTCCAAATTGAACTTTGCTTTACAGTTATTCTTATTGTCCAACCACAGATACTGTTGCCACTCTTGCTGTTGTGCCCCTGCATGCTTTATAAGGTCAAAGCAAAGGGATCATTGGTTCATAATTTCACATCACCTTCCTTGCAGTCTGGCTTTTCTTCTTGTGTGCCTTGATGAAGTTATGAGTTGGCCAGTAAATGTTATTCTATAGGCACTGTCTTGTGTGCTGTTGGAGCCTGAATTTACAGTGTTTTGCTCACTTTAGAGGGATGATGTATACAATACATTTAAAAGGAGTTGAATCTTCAATGTCTTCAGCAGCCTGGAAAACTGATTTAGAGTATTTTCTATGGAGAGTAAATGCAGCCAGTGTTTTGTTCTGTATAGTTTAAATAGCAGATGTGTCTGACAGCTCTTTTGCATTCTTTGATTTTTATGCACTAGACTTTCAATTAGTATATGCTGCTGCCTAAGCTGATAATGTGTCGCTTTGAAAACTGTCTCTTCAAAAGTCTGAGATGGGCCTGAGCTATGAAGAGTAGGGATCCACAAGCTTGGGGACCCAAAAGAGTGGGCATCTAAGATTCCAGTGGAAGTTTCAGTTAAGGTCATCTTTATCAAAAAGACTGTTGCATCATGTTTAATTTATAAAAGCACAGCCAGGTTTCTTTCACCAGTGCTGCTGATGTGAGTTGCAACTACATCCTAATGAAAACTAACTGGAAGTGCTGTGCTGTGCTGTGTTGCTCCTTGTTTACAGGAGGGGTGGCCAACCTGTGACACTTGAGCCCCATGCCACCCCAGCAGTTCTCTTGCTAAGGTTACAGCTGTGCCCAGGGGAGTAGCAGCCCTTCCTGGATTTGGGGAGAAGGAAGCTTGCACCTTGCATGTATCTGTAGCAGGGAACAGCTGCGGAGGAGCTGTTAGCACCCCTGCCTCTGACCAGCTGCTACTTCTTGGCACTTTGCTGTATGCACTACAGGCACTCTGGTCTTGAGCACAGGAAGATTTTAATTTGTGGCTCATGCAATCAAAGGTTGGGTGCTCTGGGATTATGGAAGTCTGTATTTTTTTTCAAGTAATTCCTGACCAGCTTTTCAGTTGTGTTTTAATGTGAGTTCTTTTTATGTAAAATGGAAAATATGTATTTTTAATAAATCCTGTTCTCATACAGCTGTAGTTTGTTTCAACTCATTTTGTAGAAAACAGTAATGATTAGAATATGAAAGACTTTACCCGTTTTGGCATTGATCATCAGACTTGTCAAAATGTTTCAGATGCCTTAACAGGCTCAAATATATGATATGTTGCATTTTTAACTCCATAATTTTATGGTGCTACTGCTTAAAAAAATCTCAGCCACCTTCTGAAAATTTGACTCTTATTTATCATTTCCCTTTATTTCACTATAAGCTAGTCTTAAAAAACTAGGATTTTTTTCCTTAAAAAGGAAATGAGTGATTTCCCTTAATCTAGATGATTACTTTTCTCTGTATGTGACCTGAATGCAGGCTAGAGGCCAGGATCTGGTTGAGCCCTATGCCAATGTACCAATGCCGTGCTGGAAAAGAGAGCAGATTTGTTCTCTCCTAGGCTTGTAAGATTTGCTTGATGTTAGTGTCACTCAGGAAAGTAAGTGGTGGCATTTGACCAGGAACAGGATCCTCCTCCCTCTCTGCTTTTCGGTGCCAGCTGTGCTATCCCTTGGAGAATATGCCACAACCTGTGTGTGAAAGTTGTTCAGGCGCCCCAGTGAGACGTAGCAGTCTAGAACCACAGTTGCGGTCAGTGATGTTGGGTCTCCACTGTGGGCTGCTCCTGACAAGTAAAGCTTGGCAGCGTTATGGTGCCTGTGGTACCAAACCTTTCTCCAGGGTTACTGGGCAAAGTACACACTCTCTTCTGAGCGTTAGAAAGGCTGGTGCTGTAGTGCAAGTTCACAAAAGAGTCTGGACTGTTCATGCTGGCTATAATGAGACTTGCTGCTAATTCCTTTTTAGACTTTTAATATTTTGAACTGGCATTTTAGTAAGTTTTTTTAATCTGTTTAGGGAACTAGTTTTTATATGAGAACAATTTTTACGGAATATGCATAGTATAAAGCAGTTTGCAGTACTACAACTCACTTGGTGTGGGGGGAAATGATTCGATATTCTGCGCTTTGCTGGGTAGGTTTTCTCCCTTGCTGCCACCTCTGGACAGGCGTCCAGTCTCCTGAGTGGTGTTGGGTTGTGACAGCTGCATTTTCAGTGCCCAATACTGGACACAGTGCAGGGACAGGGTCTGGCCTTGTAGAGACAGACCTAGCACTGGGTTGTTCAGCATGTCACTTGGACTCCATCTCTTCCTTACCATATGCTCCAGACTGAAAAGGGGAATGTACCCAAAGTTACAACTGCTACTACCCTTGCATGATTATTCAGTCAGGAACTGTCCTGGTCTGTTTTTTTTCCTTTTTTTTTTTTTTGGGGGGGGGGCAAAATTTAAATTTTAACTTTAATTTTAAAACTTGATTTTAGTTCTGCTGAACTAAAGTTTCAATTGTGTAGAGTGCACTTTTCCTCTGGCAGACCTTTATCTGCATTGCAAAGCCCACAGGCAGTTTGGTACTTCTGACAGCCAGTATGAACCTACGGGCTATGAGCTGGGTGCTAATGTAAAACTGGGATCTAAAGAACTCAATTTCTCCCTAAATGTGGGAGCATCTCTCTTTTTTTGTATTAAAATTCCTAAAAAAAATAAACTGCATATTTGTGCTCACTGAAAACAGATCTCCCAGGGCAGATTTTCCTGTGTTTTATTTCATGGGAATTGAGTTTGCATATGTGATTCAGCAGCTATATAATGTTCTTTATACCTTCTCATATCTACCAAGCAAGTAGGCTACACACCTCAGAAGCAGCATAAGTTTTTTTTCTATGCTTTTTTGTTCCACTGCTGCATCGGCATTCATTAAGCTGGACACACAGAGACCTGGTATCCAAGGGTAAGAAGGTAGTTTCTGGTTTCAAAACCATTTAGTGGTTTATCTGTGTTCCTGACAGTAAAGTTGCTCATTCAGGTATTAAGCTGCTAGGGATGGGGGCTTGGTCTGCTGACTAGCAATTCCAAGGAGACATCAAGGAAAGCACAGGGCAGTGGAAATTGCAGGAGCTGGAGGGCATGAGTGATTAAGGCTGTTTTGAGGAAAGAGACTGGAAAGCTACAGACTGCAAGGGCAGGGTTGTTGTCTTAAGTTCTGTTCTAACAAACAAAAAAGTATGTAATTAAATTAAAGCTCCAAGTATTCCCTAAAAAGTTCAAAGCCTGTAATAGGGTTGTTTCTTTGGTGCTTAGACCTCCTCAGTGAATAAATATCACCCAACCCTAAAGATTCCCAGACTGTAATAAGCAAACTTTGAAAACACAATGTGTGAGCATTGCCCAAGCGGTATGTGTCCCTGGGGATCACAAATCTTGACTCAAATGCTGAGCACCACCTCCTTGCTACAAGCTGTGCCAGAAGCTGCTAAATAGCCACCACTGCCAAGGGGAGTATTTTAGCACCAAAGCTTGGTGCTCTCCTGTCTCTCTGTAGTCTCACCGCCTGGTATTACATCACTTCTATTGTTAAAAGATTGGTAACCATTCATGTTGCACTAGTTTTCTTTCCAAAAGCCACACTATATTGATAAATATGTGAGATCATCTACAAATCCACATCAGAATTTACACAAATATTAATAGTTATGTCAAAAATAAGTGAAGCGTTTACTATAGCAGGTCTCGGATGTATCTTACCTTACTACAGACATTGATTGAGCTACGATTCAAAATGTTCAGCAGGCAATTTCTTGATGGGTTTAAGCAGATGTTAATCTATTCTGCCACCAGAAAACAAAAATCTTGCTCCTTTTGCCATTTTTTTTCTTCCTGTGCTTATTTGGTCTTCAGCCTCCCAGGAGACCGATCTGGCTTGCCTCCTGGCCACCTGCGCTTAACTGCCAACACAAAGCAGGCAGCAGGAATATGTGAGTGGAAGTAGAAGGGCAGGATGGCAGCCTTAAGCTGATTTTTCACAAAACCTCACTTTCAGAGGTGTTTGTTTTCCCTTTTAATGAGTGTTTCACATAAGAAAGACTATTAATTCTGAAATAATCTTTTAAGGTGGGTTCTGTTTATTAATTGAAGGGGTTGTTAAAAATGCTACATTTTGAGAAAAAGATTGAACATTCATAAGCAAGAAAAAGTTTTATTCCCTTTCTTTCATTCCCTCCTCATTCACTTACAAAAAGAAGGTAGGGCAAAGAAAAAAAGGTAACAAAGTTAAAAAAAAAAGGGGGGGGGTTAATTAAAAGAATTTGAAGATTAAACAGCTTTAAATCATGTGTATCTTCAGTAATCTCAACTGATGGTAACATTATTAAAGGAAAGAACCAGTTTTGGAATAGGTGAATGATTAACATATTTGCATAAGCTTACAGGTTAGAGCCCAATGACTTAGTGCTATCTCTGTTCAAAGACTCAGCATAATGGATGACTATTATTGCACTGTTTTGAGTCTTCAAACAGGCCAGCAACAATAAAATGTTCAGGTTCAGTGTGCTAAAACGTCCTACAGAGAGGTTGAGTTTTCTGGCAAAAGTATCTCTTCAGGAAACACCCAAC
The DNA here is from genome assembly GCF_036417845.1 of Apteryx mantelli. Classification (NCBI taxonomy): domain Eukaryota; kingdom Metazoa; phylum Chordata; class Aves; order Apterygiformes; family Apterygidae; genus Apteryx; species Apteryx mantelli. The sequence continues at coordinate 144,710,660 of NC_089979.1, read as the reverse complement.
GTGGAAGTACGTTCTCACAAAATAGGCTCAGTAGGAGGGCATTTTTTTACAGTACAGCTGCAGCTAAATCAGACTGCACAAATTTTGCAGCTTTCTGTGGTTGCCTGTTCCATTTGATTCAAGCATACACCTCCCAGCAATGGCCTCGGGAATACAGGCCCATTCATCAAAGGAATTATTCACCGTTCTGTTCCTCCTTAGGCTTGTGGGACAGTCACCCCCAGATTTATTTAACCCTGACCTGCTATCTGCAGCTCCGACCAAATGGTCTTGACCTTGACAATGGCAGAGGTGAGGCCACCCCCCCTTGAAAGCAATGGGGAGGGTGCCCCTAGCAACTGGGAAGGGGCTGGTGCTGCGAGCTGGGGGGCACATAGGCAGCCGCAACACTCCTGGCTTCTGTACAGCTGCTTAGTAAACACGGGAGTGATAGTGGGGCTTTCAGTAGTTTTTTGTCAGCTGCTGCTGGGTTATAGAGTTCATAATTCATTATGGTACATCAGTTCCAGTTAGTTTGCACGTACACTTTCAAACACCACGCTGCTGCACTTTAATTAGTCAAGGAGTTATGAGAACCCTGAGAACCACTAATCTTAGTGGCTGATGCCCATGTGCCTCACTTGAGAAGTCATCCGAGACGTATAATTTTCCCAGGCTCTCAGCACTAATCTGCTGAGAGCTCCTGTAGGAGTTACCCTTTTGAACACTGGAGAGGATTTGCCTTGACTAGATTTCACTACTTATAAGATTCATACACCTCACACCTGCTTTAAATCACAGAACTCAGAAAGTTCTTACTAGATAGATAACACAAAACATAATTTGAAGAGAAATGCCTCTGAACTGTTTGTGTGTACATACTGAAGTAAAATTGATCACGCTTTCTGGTTTGGTGCTGGAAATTATTTTTTCCAAAGCTATTTCTACAGTGTTTTGTGTTTCATTTTGTTACTGATAATCCTCTACTTTAGCAATCGAACATTTCTTTGGTTTATCTGTGCACAGCTATCACATCATTCTCCTGACAAGAGTAAACACAGATTCTTAATGGATGAAAACTATTTGTTTCTTTTTTCTTAAGCTCTTAAACTTTCCTATATGGCTTCAAGTGGTTATTGTATTTCCTGACAATATTATGTGTTCAACCACCACACTTGTTTTGTGTCTCTTGCTGGATAAGTGAGTAATCGTGACTGAACAGAAGAAGGGAGAACGTAGCAGAAGACAGAAATTTCCTTCCCATTGGCACAGGCATGGAAGAAAACATCAGAGGCTTGAATATCAGGTTTAAATCAAAAATCCCCATTCAGTAGGTTATCTAGTTGTTATCGAATCTGTCACCCATTGTTTATAAAGGAGGCACAGGCAGGGTCATTTGGGCAGGGTGCCGTGTCCACTAGAATACTTGTAATGCTATTACTTTTTGAAGTGGTAGCTCTCTGCTTCAGATAATACAAGTGAGTCTATATTGTGAATCCCAGTAACATGTAACTCCGGTACATGACTACATCCCAGTAGTCAACACAAACTTCTCTGACCAGGTTAAGTAATTTGGTGATGTGTGCTGAAATGCTACATTCCTGTTTTTAAATATGGGAATTTTACACTGCATATGAAAGGAAAATATTTTTTTTTTCCTGGCATGATGTAGAACTGGTATTGCATAAAACCGCTGGCAGGTAACTAGATAGAGATACAACCACTTCTTAATTACTCTGAAATAAGGGAAAGGGGAGGGGAAGATAGACCAAAGCCACAGCAAGACATTTTAGTATTAGGATTTTTGAATTACGCAGTTGATTCAGGGAACAAATTGTTGTATTATCAGTTTATATTGAAAATAATCAGAACAGAGATAAGTGAAGTAGCTTTGAAAAGACTTTAGTACTGATATATAACATCCTAAACCAAATCCTGAGCCCTCTGCAGGGAGAAGAAAAACTAAAACAGGTACACTGGTAAATATACAGTATCAGGAATAAGATCCAGTATCTGACTTAACCAATATGTTAACTCATATGATACAGATTGTGAAATGCTGAGGGAAAATCTGGTTCCCTTACAATTTAGAAAATGGACTAAATGAGAGCAGCTGTGTGGGTAAATACTTCTCCAGTACTTTGGCATTAAGTTTTTAGCTGATCTTTAGCAGTTTTAACAAAATAAATCTTTCAGAATTTAGATAAGGTCTGTCAAATGAGGGCCAAACATTATTTTTCTAAAGCAACAGCTTAAATCAAGTGGAGTTATTACGTTGGCAATGCAACAGGACCGTCCTTTCTTTGTGCTGTTCTGTTTTCTGCTCCTGCTTACCCTACTCCAATTGACTGCAGTTCTACAATGGTGCTCTTGCCCCAGCTATGGCTGAGGAAATTTAATAAAGCAAAAACCAAAGATAAATACAAAACATGCATTTAAGCTTACAAATACATTAATTAATTCGGGGGGGGGGGGAAGAATCTTGGAAACAGATTTCTCTATAGAGCAATGGCAATTTTAAACATTAGAAAGCTAAAGTTACTCGGTGTGGCATTATGGCCATGTTCTCAGGGAAAGCCAGGGCCTGGTTAAACAACAGCACAGGTAGGAAACCCAAAGGAAATAAGAGTTCCTTATGTTATTTCACAGCTGGGTGAATGCTGTACAGCAAGGTTTTCAATTACAGAGGTGCTGTGGTAAGAGCTACAGAATTTAAGTTTAAAGTGAGACGTAAGGATGAAAGTCAAGTCATTCTCTAGTTGTAATTGCGGTGTAGCTGGGTATAAGATCTGTGCCTGTGTGCACAGCCAGCGTGCTTAAGCCAATAACTCCCTGGGTGGTCCAGGAACTCCCCAGCTAGTCCCTGCATAGGACTGGTTTGAGACAATGGACTGACCTGAGACAAGGTGACAGACCAGGCTTCTCACCTCCTTCATAACAAAGCATTCGACTAATTGGTGCAGGAGATCTTCAGGTGGGGATTTCAGACAGTCCTGAAGATTTCTCCCAGGCAGCTCCTACTGTACCAAGAACAATTCCTATGTCTAAATGTGTTGATTAACAACCTGGGAGGAGAATCTGGCCATTCCCAAGACTCCCCAGGTGGTTCTTGCTGCAGAATTGACCAAACTGTACGTAGATAAAATACACATAAATAGTCAGTAGAAACTACTCCTGCAGATGCAGAAATGGTCTCACAGTGCAGTTTTTCTGTTCATAGTTAAGACAGATTTTTTTTATGTAGTTTAAGATAACCTATAGCAAAGGATAATGCATGTGCTGAAGTGGTCACGCAGGACTGCGGACCAACTGGATTTAAGAACTGAGCAGAACAGCAGCTGGGGAATCTCACCCGACCAAGCTGAAGACACCTTTGCTAGGACTCTTGCAATGGAGACTCCTGTTGTTATCCAGACAGTAACTATCTGTCGTGTTTGGGAGATTTGAGCAATATCCTATCCCAAAATCCCAATGCTCCTTTTTTTAAAACATTCTGTCCGTGCAACACTGCTCAGCCAAAGAACAAAAAAGCCTTTCCATCCAAGAAAAGTTGCATGTAATGATTAGTCTTTGTCTAAGCAAGTCCAATGGTTTTCAAAATAAATTAGTTAGACTTGCTAGAATTGATTCTGTTCAGTACATGTGATGAGCAAGTGAGGAGTTAACAGGACTGAAAAAGTCTGCCAACTGATATGCTCAAGGCAGCATACTAGAAGAGCTAACAGGACTAAAGAACTCTGGTACAAACTTTACTGCTATCCTTTGTTTGAAACATTAGAGAGGCTCGAATATTAACAGCTGTTAGCCAAATTTTACCGAAATACACATTTTGAAGCTTGTCATTTTGGTCACAGTAGTATAACCATAAATCTCACAAGACTAATTCAGTTACAGACTGTGATCCAGTACTACTAACATTCTACTGAACAGTGCACTTAGCAGCGATATTCACGACTATTCCTCTTCCAAAAAACCTTACTATGCCTCCTACATGTAACATGAGCTGTGCGAGTCGGAAGGCAAAACTTTTTGCTATATGCCTTTTCTGATGAGACAGAAAAATATTATCTGTCAGTTATAGTCACAAGATAATTAATTACGTAGATACTCTTTAAAAAAGTGTATTTACCTTCTAAATATTGTTTGTAGTCACATGACCATTGTGCAATGAAAACAAAGAAAAAAATCAGCTGCTAGTTACCATGACTCTTAGCAGAGATACTGAACTGATCATGTATATACCCCTAGGCTGTCTCTTTTCAAGGTAAAAGCTTACTTTTTTAGTCTTACTTCCATGACAGCAAGGGACCCACCTCAACTGAGAAAAATGACTTTTTTAACTGTTCCAATAGCATTCAGCTGATCTTGCCTGAATTTATTATGACCATTAAATGGCTAACTTAATCTATGGTTTAATCTCAGTGTTTACCTGAAGTTTTGGTCATTATATTTACCATAATATTTGGTCATTATAGGAGAACTACAAAACCTCGAATGAAGCATATCACCTCCTCCCTACACTGCATTGTTCTAATCCCTGCAATATCAGCTCAAATAAGCATTTGCAGGACTGCAGCTCATCTGTTTATAATATTTACTACTTCTAATTATTAGGATCTCTAGCAGTTCTGTTTCAGTGAAGATTCTGTATGGAAGGATGGATGTTTGGATAAGACAGAGGGAGGATTTTGACAAAGAACATCTCATTTTCTTTATTTGGCCTAGAGAAATAGCTTGAGCATGTAGCTGCAGTTTTTCCCTCTATAAAATGGCATTATTAATACTTTCCTTTTTCAGAAAAGTGTTGTAAGAAGCTAATTTATTAAAATCTGGATACACTCCTAGGAATGAGTATATAAAGGTGCAAATTCTTGTTCAGCAGATCTGCTCCCTGTAGGTATTTAATCACAGCTGGTACCCCATTTTAACAAAGTACTTGACATCATATGTTATCTTCTTGCATGACTACTGTGAAACAATAATATGACATGCATTTAAGCTAGTATTGCCACTGAAAGAAAGAGGTTCCTCTTCTTCCCCAGGATATTAGTCCTGTCCCCACAACTCCTCCCCTGCTCTGCCAGCACCAGACTTTGGTCACCTGCTCAACAACTCAGATAAGGTAAAACTGAAAATTTTTCAACTCCATCAGTTCACTACAGGCCTTCAGAAATGTTTGTGTTCATACAGCACAGTGTGTGTTGGATACAAGAACAAGCATTCAGGGAGAGGGAAGCGCAAAATACTTTTTGTGGGGACAGTGATGACTTAAGTGTACATCAAACCATGACGTGAAGATACATTTGTGCTTCAGCTAGGCACAAACTTAAACAACCTTGTTGAACAATGTCTTGCTGGGGGAAAAGGCCTTGTATCAGAGCATATATCCATAAGCCCAACACAGCAAGGAAAACAAAACAAAACAAAGAGTGACATTCTCATCACTTACTTGAATTATCAGCTGAATTATTTACATTATACTCAGGCAAGCCGGGTAAACTCATTGAGGGTGATGAGGTAATAACATCATTAAGGGCATCAGCTGAACACACAAAGACTTCGTAACTGATATTTTACCTTTGAGATTGTTAGCACTGTTAATAATGAAAAATAAACCAGCTAAAGAAAAGACAAGGCACCATCAGCCAAGTCAGTTCTTTGTTCAGCTACCCAGTGAATGACTCATTCAGCTGTTCTGTCACAAGGGAGGAGGTGGACCGGAGACCGGGGAAAGGGGCCCTGGCAAGAGCTGCTGCTGAAAATGCATACGTGGAACACCATGTTCAAAACCCCAGGCAGAGTTTGCAGAGCTGACAGAAAAGTCCGTGTTATCATTTGAAGTGAATATGGAATTATGATAGAAAAAAGCAAAATCTGTTTAGGTTCTGAGATTTTTTTTTTTGCTTATAATTTTATATACCCTCTTAATACATACTGCTCATTCCAAACCCAGTTTCTTGGTAGGAGATCACTTTATCACTTTTTCATGTCTCTGTACTCCATTTCCTGTGAATTTTTGTGTGCTGAGGGAGTGGTTACCTAATCAAGAAAAAAGGTGATTCATTATTATAGGTTAGCTATTGTGAGAGAATTACAGCAGCTGTTCATAAATTATATTAACATTTTTGTCCCCCAAAGGAATAACAAAGCTAGATCAGAAAAGATGGAGGTAACCGTACTTCCAAAGAGCTCTCATGAAAATCTTATATTTCCACCTCTCCCATAACTCTTTGCTCCAGCTAAAAGAAACTTCCTTTAGAATTACCATGCTAGAAGCAACTTAGCGAAAAATCACAAGCTCTGGCTTGGAATTTGAGCTGTTTTATGAGAAGTCATTCTTCATGGCATACATAAAACTATCTGAAACTAACATATAAAAAAATAGCTTGAGGATTTCTACTCTGTCTCAAAAATATTTCAGTACATTAATTAAAATTATATGCAATACAACAAAAGCTTTTGAAAACAGAAAAAAAAAAGAATGAGAACAGCTATATAAGGTCATACCAAATGGCACTTTTATCTCAGTGTCTTGCCTGAAAGGGCAGTCAGCAACACATGCCTAAGAATGTCAGAGGAAGGCAAACATACAGTGCCTCTTCCTTAGCATTCGCACACAGCTTCTGGCAGTGTGGTTCAGGGACCTTCTAAACCAGAGGTGATTATCTTGGTATTGAATAACTGTTGATACACATATTCATGGAAGAAAAGTCTGATTTTTGAACTATTGCAAACTTTTACTGCCCTTAACATCCAAAGACAGAGTTTCACAACTTAGCTTACATTTTAAGCACTTTATTTTAAGTGCTTTTGCGTTCAAGTGCCCTTGAGCGCAAGGATATTGCACTCAATGCCCTTTAGGTAGTGTATTAGAAAAGACAGTCATTCCCTGTTGACCTTTTCTGTGTCACTCATGATTTTACAGATCTCTGTTGTATGCCTCTTTAACTCTGGTCTATTGAATTGTTTCTATTTACATAAGCAGCTTCATATCTTTGTCTTTGTCACTCTCCTCTGTGTCTCTACTATTCCAAGAGCATGTTCCAAGTGATTCCAGAATATGGAAACAAGAAAAAAAGAAGTGATTCAGAACATAAACATCTGTGGACTTTAACACATTGCAAAACCTGATAAAGTACAGAATTCAGCTCCAGAAGAAGGCAGAAGACCTCATGAATCAGCATTGCCATATGTTAAACTCAGGTAAAAACATTTTAGTTTCCATATGGCCCCTACACCCACACTTTGGCTTTGGTTTTCTAAAACTCTCCACTTCATTAAGACAGAGAAGCAGAAACTTGAATGCTGCTGGCAAAATCCCAAAGATGACATAGGCAAAATGAAATGCAAATAGCTTTTTAATTCATAGGTTGAAACTGCATTCAAGGCAAGGGCACCTTCAAATCAGCCCCCGCTAAAAGTGCCAAATCTCTCACAAAGCCATCCTTGCATAATACAGTACTGGACAGCTTTGAAGGCCAACAGCCCACCTTAGAGTCAAGCAACAGACTCAGATTTGTTTCCTTTAATTTCAGGCACTGGCCTGAGCTACCTGTTACAGGCAGTTATCCTAATTCCCTCTGAACTGCTTTCTGGAACTGCTCATTTCTTACCGTGGGGGTTTTTAGGGAGATTAAACTCCTTAGTAAGGTGAATCAGGTGCCTCAAGTTAGATAGGATGACAAGGTCAAGCACTGTGAAGAAGTCATCTCATTCCTCCTTAACGCTCAACTGCATTTGCAAAAATGTCTCAAAAGCTAAGATCTGTTCTCCTTACACTCACCCACAAACCAATTCCAAAACTATACTCCCAAGGTTTAATGCATTCATTTATGAAGGAGTGTCCATAGTTATGATATCATTACACAAGACCAATGAAGGCGTTTGAAATGCTGCCTTGTTTGTGAAAGAAGGTCACAAGCAACTGATGTCACTGCTGACTAAAACAGTCAGTGCCATGTAAGAGGGAGTTTTTGCTTCCTCCTGCAAACAGCCTTTCAGCCCCCCCTCAAAAGGCTATGCTGGGTGCATGAGCTCTGGCTACCTACTGCCCAGTATCAAACTTCCCTTTTCTGAGCAAGATCATAAAGAAGCTAGCAAAATTCAGCTACAGGATCTTCTCATTAAAGCAAAGTTGGTTGCCAAAGCAGAGCAGGACACATCACCTCATCGGGCATTAAGGGCTTCATTCAGTTGCCTAGTTGCCACAGTTGTCTAGTGCCACTGAGATGTCCTAAGTTTCCTGCTTGTCCTGCTTTTCCTCGCACTGGAAAACCAATGACTCATTAATCTCTTAAACTAAGGTGGTCATGGCAAATTTTCTTGTTTGTCTCAGTCTCTTATTCCCTTCTCTGGGCAGCCTTGACGTGGGGGTACCCTTGGCCTCAGCTGGCTTCAGCAGCTCCCGGTCATCCTGGCAGCAAAACGAGCCGAGGAAGTGGGAGATGAGAGCCCGGGACCCTGGTAGTCTCTCTGCCCCCGCAGCGGCTCGAAGAGTTCACGCAGCGAAGGAAGGAAAAAAAGGTGGTTAAATCAAAATAGTTGCAAACCTTGAGGGAGAGAAGAAAGACCTGGTAAATCTCAGATAGGGGCCTGCAAGTGACTGCGAGTAATTAGCTCATTTGCAGGGGAGAGAAAGGACGGCAGAGGTGGTGACTACTGTGCCCGCTGTGCCTCAGCCTCCTGCTCAGAGGCGGCAGCGCGGCTGCCTGCGCACACGCCACGGGGCCCCGGGCACAACGGTCCCGCGCCGGATGCCCCGGGAGCTCGCGGAGGGGGAAACACCCCCCTCCAGGCGCCTGTGGGGCACCGCCGGCCCCGGGCTGCCCCCTGGGGCGTCCCCGCTCCCCGCCCGCCCTCAGCGAGGCGCCCTGCTGCCCCGGCCCCCTCCCGCCAGCGGCTGTTTGCGCTTGCGCGCGCCGGCGCTTCCTGGTGCGCGCGCGGCGCTGTCGCCGCCGAGGCGAGCGCGGCCCCCGCGATGGAGGCGCTGCGGCTGTGGCCGCTGTGGCTGCAGGGCTTGGCGCTGGCGTGGGGCCGCGCCGGCACGGGGCCGGCCCAGCTCGCTGCCACGGCCTCGCCGGCGCAGGGTAAGGAGGGGCGGACAGCTGGCGTAGCCTGGGGGGAGCTGCGGGGCAGCGCGCGGCCCTCGCCGCCCTCCCGCCCGCGCAGGGCGGCTGTGGGTCTGCGCCCTCCCCCCCGGGCCCCGAGTCAGCTCGCCCCGAGCGGGTCAGCGGCGGGAGCAGGCGGGAGGGGGCCCCGCTCGCCCCGGGGTCTCCCCGCTCGCCCCGGGGTCTCCCCGCTCCTGCGCCCGGAAGCGCGCTCGGGGGGGCGCTGGGCTGGGGTCTGCCTCCGTCCTCCTCCCCTGCGGAAGGGGTGCAGCGCTTGTGCGCCCCCTGCTCGGCCGCCCCCTCCCCACAGGCACGACAAGCCGGTGGCCTCCTTCGGAGGCGTTGTGTCAAGCCTCCGAGTGAATAAAAGGGTGGGGGCCCTGGGGCTCGTGTTGCTAGTCAGAGTGTGGGGCAGGGCGGCTTTTGGGAGTCTTGCTGCAAGGAAGCTATCACCTGTCTTTCCTCTCTCTGGTAAAGAGGAATTTGGCTTCGGGTGAGAGGCCAGCTCAGATACTCTTGCCATCTTGTTTGCATCATTTATATCCTAGGAGCTCATGGAAAGCAGTTGTTAATGCTCTCCCTCAGATTTGGTTGCTGTTAACAGATATGACCAGTAAGGTTAGTTTTCGTTAATTTAAGGTATCTCAGTGGACCTTGGTTAAGTTCTCAGAGTTTGGTTTGAGAAGTTCCATTTGTTTTACGGAAAGGTCTATACTTGAAAAGGAAGTGTTCAACTTTGTGTACAACTGACTTGAGACAGAAGAGAAAGGGAACCATCCGTGCTACCCAACTATTAGAGAGGAAAGAACAAAAGCCAGACCTGCTAATAACTGCAGGCTATCCATTTCTAATGGTTCTGAGAAACACAAGCCAAACTAAAGAGTTTGGTCTGAGGAAAAACTTGGGTTGGATGAAAGTAGTGGAGTTGCTTATGGATTTCCTAGGGATGAACTCTTCAAGTATTTTTTATCATTTAATTTAGGAGTTTGCTTGTTACACAAAGTTGGATGTTGATATGGAGAAGGATCATGATATTAAACAGAAAGATGTGGGTGACATTTAAGGAGTTAATAATAGAGATAGATTAAGCTGACTAATGAAAGAAGGTTATGCCATGGGACTAGTATTCTAACTTTCTTATGATCTGAGGGCTAAGCAGTTGGAAAAAAGTAGGGAGATACACCTAACAATTATGAGATGCCTACGAGTTGCCGAAGTGATGCTCTTGTGAAAAGAAAGAAGTTTTATTACTATTAGGTAAGACTGCAGAACTTCGCGTGGCATACTGTTAAATATTCTGTATGTCAACAAAGTTGGACTGCCACAAAGTAGAGCTACAAAGGTGGTATCTTTCTGTGTTTGAGAAAAAACCTAGAAGAGCATGGCTTATTTACTGGAGCAAAACAAAGGCTGAGGGGGAACACGAGTACTTTCTCTAAGTATACCAGTGGGAGGGAAGACCTGCTTAAGCTAAAGGACAATGTTGCCTTGAGAATGTGGGCAGAGAACAAATTAATATAAACTAGCAATAAATATACTTAGTGTAGGTGTTGAAAGGTTCCTGACTATTTGAGTGGTCATGTTCTGTGTTGTTTGTTTGTTTGTTTCAGTAGAACAGTAAGACCAAATAAAACATGTCACTAATCTATCTTAAGGTTGAATAGTAGTCTTTAGCGTATGCTGACTGAGAAGATGTTTTAGAGCCCCAGCTTCCTAAAAAATCATTGTAGAGGCTACCTTCATGCCCCAAAACATTTGGGGAGGGAGACAAAGCTGTTTTTAAACAAAATAGAGTGTTACTGTCTATGCTATTTTAACTGTATTTTGGGGAGGAACAGACTTCATTGTGTGTTTGTGCAGTATTACCCTGGTCCATGAGCAGGTCTCCTATAAATTGAGTTAATACAAATAATGGTTTACAAATAACTGGTAAAATTTCTGTGTGGTTGGGCAGAATTCTAGTGGTTAAAAAGAAGTCCATGAACACTAACAGCTTTTTCCTTTCTTCTTGTGAGAATAGAATCTTTATACAGTTACAACTGGTTCTGTGTAAGGTCTTGTACTGGTACAACTATTTTGGCGAAAATTATGCCCCTTATCAAAATAATGCTCCCACTGTTCAGTAAACAAGGCTTAGACTTAGTGTGAAGAAATGATTTATTGTTCTAATATGTTTTGTCTATTTTAATTAGATGGTTGAAACTGATGTTCTACATCAACATATAGGAAGGGATGATCATGTTTGACAAATTTCATTTAAAATACAACATGAATACAACATAGCGGTACTATGGCTTACATTTTTTTTCCCTGATAAAGATAGTACTGTAGTCTCTTGAAATATTAGGGGGAGACTGTCAACTTAGTATCTGTCTGAATCAAAAAATGTTAAAGTTGTTTTGGTGTAATATGTTGGTAACCATACTGTTCTAGTAAGAGGAGTTGGAAGGGCTGTTTTTTTTTTCTTTTTCTACTCAAGAGGTGTTTTGTTCTATCCTCTGCTCTTGGAGAGAACACCATAATCGGGGATACTTGTATCTCTTTGGAAGCTGAGTGACCCAGGGAAATGTACAAATCAAAACATTTTTTCCAGTTACTCATGGTAAACACTTTTTGCAGCAGTACATAAAGATCTTTAGGCCAGTGTTAATCCAGGTCCGTGGCAGATCTAAATCCTCTCCAGGTCAGTTTAACAACAACATTTAATAAAGCAGTGGTTGGTGTGCCAGTAAATTTTATTGAAGCTTTCTATGAGGGATATGAGATTGATTTGAGGTATGTGTTGTAAGTATGTATTTTAAAGTTTTCATTAAGAAATGCTGTATGGTGCTTTTCTATTATAAACCTAAAGAAATAATAAAAGTCTAATTTTATTTTATATAATTTAAGCCCCAGTCTTTCAGGTACATGCTGTTATAGGTTGTCTGCTATACTTTTTTCAGTAAGAAGGCAGTTAAAACAGTGTGAAAAACTTGTGAAACTTCCTCATTTGATAAGGATCTAATGAACGTTAGATTGCTTCTTTTTACTGCAGATGGTTAGGTTACTTAAAAATTGGGTTTAAGTTACATTTTAAGAAGTCCTTGGTATACTTGCATGTTTCTGACAGTACTTCTCTAATTGATGTTTAGGAAACTGGTTTGTTTAGAAGTTTCAAATCTTTAATTATAAATATGGTACATCCTTGTCCATGTGGAATAATTCTATTTGATATTTTTTTGAGATAATTAAGAACTATTTTAAAATTTTGTCGTTTCCCCCCCCCCTTTTTTTTTCCCGCAAATAATTGATATATGGTCTTAAGCTGTTTCTCAGTTATGTGCTGATTGGTACTACATAAATCAGTAAGTGTACAGATGTATTAAGGCTAACTATAGTGGTACTTAAAATGAGTTTTATGTTAAGAATTAAAATCAGAAAGGTGGAATACTGAACTACAAAAAGCAAATATTGAAATATGTAGCCATCTCAAAGCCTTCCAAAAAGTTAGCCTAAGTTGATAATTATGATTAATGCACTGTTTTTCACTAAAAGTAGAATTAGATTCCTGATTCAAAGATATTTTCAACTCTTAAGATGCATTCTGTACTCCTAAATGAAAGTTACAGCTGTTGGCTGGAATCTTCAGGCAATGTGAACATCAGTAGTTTTGTCGTCTCTCTCTCGCACTCTCTCTCTCTCTTTTTTTTTTTTTTTTAAAGGATTTTTTTTTAAATCCAAGTAAAACATGGATTAACTCCTATATGACTTAGCTTTTCTGTTAAGAGTTCTTGTTGACCTCTTATTAAATAACTTGTCTCCTGTTTTGGAAGTATTTTTTTATTGTTACTTGAAATCATGTTCTTCATAGAGCTATCTTTTTTAACTTTTTTTTTTTTCCAGAAAAAAGCTTAAAATTTATGGAAAGGGGAACCAACTTTTTACCTAGGTGAGGGTTAGGCTTTGCTTGGCTTTCAAAGATGCAAAACTCAGAATGTTCTCTAAAGTGTTTTAGAACTTCCGCAAAGATAGAGGCAGGCTTGATGCTCTCAGGTTGAGTCTCACATGTTCATCTCAGAGAAAGCAATCCTGAGGTTTTTTTCCTGAGTTTCCTGTTCAAATTGAAGTTATACCTGAGCTTAAATTCTTTCTCTAACTATTCCGGAGGTCGAACGTAAGTGCTAGGTGTCTCTTTGTTTGCTACAGTTATCCTAGAAATGAAAGTCTTGAACTTTCATTACTTACATGAAAAGAGCAACAATTTTGATTTATACCCACAGGTAAGATTATAGGTATATATCTAAAAGAAGAAAAAAGGCTAATTTTAATATTGGTGTTAAGTGTTTGACATTACTTTTATAAACACAGGTAAGCTTATAGGTATGTACCTAAAAGAAGAAAAAACACTAATTTAAATATTGTGTTAAGTGTTTGACATTACTGAATAAAAATAAATATGAAATCTGTGTGTGTTTTGTTTTCTTAGCATGTTCAGAGTTTTCCCAGAAGTCCTGTGAAGAATGTCTAAAAAATGTTTCGGTAAGATTTTAGCATCTTTTTTTTGACTAATGAAAACTTGGTGATTTTCTGTGTAATAAAATAGAGTTGAACTGTTACACTATTATAAAAATCATAGTTAAAGAAAATAAACTTAGAGGGAGCAGAAGGATCAACAAAGTAGCGTAAATATTTAAAGCTGTTCTTTAATAATGTGGCCAGTGGAAAGCAAGTTGTTGGGTTTTTTAAATAGTGAATCTAGTCAAACTACACTTAATAAGAGGAAATCAAGATCAATCAGTTCTAGTCTCTGTTTTTATTTAAATAGTTAAAATGTGAGGGTCTGCTGATGTCCTCCTTCTCCTCTTCCTCACTCTGTGGCAATGTGCTGTCACTCTCCCAGGGTGCTCTGTGGTTTGGTCCCTCAGCGCAACTGAGAAAGCTGATGTTATTACCGGTTTAGACTCCTGTGCTCCTTTTGCCAGCAGCACCCAGTTAGGTTTCCATCTTACACGAAGCCTAGATAAACTGAAAGTTTTGTGGATGAAATGCCCTGTATTTCTTATATCCTGAATAGAAGAGCTAGAAAATAAATTTAAGTAAATTACAGATGCCTTTCTCTAGAGATGCCTTTAGCAATGCATTTTACTGAGACAGACTGGATCATGCTCTGCAGGTGTTCAGGCATGTCTGCTTCTCCTTTGGCTACATCTGACCATAAGTGCTTACGTTTACTGGGCTAGATCACCAATTCTATAGTTAAGTGTCTTGATTTCCAGTGAGACTGCAATTAAGGTAGATATTTACTTGGACTTCAGTTGGCCTTGGTTCTCTGTCCTTTGTTCAAAATGTTTGTAGCTCCACAATGAGGATAGTGATAACTACCCAAAAGCTGTCTCTCTCTTGCAAATTCTCTGCAACGTAGAAGAAAACTCCCACAATAAAAACAAGAGGGAGAAGTGCCTGCTTGTCTCCAATTCTAACTTCAGATGTCAGTGCAAAGAAGTATTTCAGGGGTCTTTAAATTACAAAAGTTAATGTAAAACTTTTTAACTAGGGAAAATTGAGAAATTTCTAAGTTTAGCCATTTATGTTTGTGTATTTGTTAGACATCTCTTGGCCTTTTTAAAACAAAAGGGAAAATATTAATTGCCTTTTACTGATGTGGTTGCTTATTGTGTGCTGTTAGACCTCTGTCATCATAATCGTGGCACTGGGAAAAGAACTATTCTTTTCATCTTCTGAAATATAATGTAGGAAATGGAAAATATGACTCATTAAATATTAAATATTTATTACTATCTCTGATGTAACTGCATGGGCAGTTTCTATAGTAGTTTTGATTCAAATAGGGGCTGTTGCTGCCTGTAAGGTCTGAGACTAGCATATTAGCAGATACACAAATACAAATTTTGTTAACCTGAGGGCTACGTGTTCACCTTGTGAGAGAAAAATCCTTTGGATGTGTTTGTGTGCTGAAGGCACAAAGAGTTATAGATGCATCATTCTCAGAATCTGTCAAACCATTGACAGCGTCCAGACTTGTTCTGATGACAGAATGATGGATGATTCAGTGAAACCTCTGCAATATCATCAGTGTTGACCTTGAAGAGATGAGTTTAGACTTGATTCAACCAATTCAAACATATATTTTAAAAAAAGGCTACAGAACAAAGCCATTAGCATTTGTGTGAGCAAAACAAAAGCATAGGATTGCTGAAATCCTTTGTTTTAATTGCTTCAGTAGAAAAATTTAGTTTTTTGTATCGGAGACAATATAGATGGTGGCCGCAGCAGATAAAATAAACTTTTGATGAATAGATTAAAATGATACAAAAAAACCCTGAAATGCGTTGTTTAGTTCAGTCAAATAGACAAAATCTGAGCAAGGTGAATTCTAGTTCTATCCTGATTAAAATTGGGTTGATCTTTAGAGTTGCTGAGTATCCGTGTTTTCTCTTGTTTTTATCAAGAAGTTCTGTGTGCTTGCTTTTTTATAAATACACATACTGTTGCTTTTTATTTATTTATTTATTTATTTATCTTTTAAGTTATCATATTGTAAGCAAGAACACTTAAGGGTGTAACAATAATTACCAAATAAGATTACACAGTAAAACCTATGTGCATGTGTAAAGCCTCAGTGTTCCAGAGTTTTCCAAAGTCTCATTTTTAATGACAAATACATCTTTCCCTTAGCTATGGATTTTTGTCATTCCCATCTTAGTTTTGTTCTACTAACAAATATATGGAATATAATTTTTTTTATTTTTTTTTTGGAGAGTTTGGGATAAGTCACTTGCACGTTGTAACGTAGCATTTTGTGTTCATGGTTACTATCTTATTTCTTTTAATACTGCAAAATTATCCTTATAATGAGCACAGACTGGGGTCATAATGTTGTAGTTCATTGTGTATGTGAGACTCTACTAAAATAAGGCTAGTGATATCCATCACAGTATGAACTTGGCAGCTAGCATATTGTGCAAAGGTTATGTGATTTACCTCCAAATAAAAGAAAATACTTTTAATCTTCATTTATAGGTTATGTGTTTGAGGATTCCAGTTAAAGGAGTGTTTCACCCTCGTGTGTTTAGGCTATTTTTTTAATAACTCAGTTTTGAGGAGTTGCTCTATTAGGAATAAGTCAATTGAAAGATTTTTCTCTTACTTCAGCCTTTGCACTGATCAATTACTGTATCAGCTACTGCCCTTGAGGCTAGAAACATTTTAAATGATTACTTTGAAGTAGTCTCTGTCAGAGTGGTACAATTGACCTTTTTGTGCTCCTGGTTGTCACCAGCAGTCTAGAATCATTCAGGTTAGAAGAGATATCAGTAGGTCATCTAGTCTAGCCTAGTGCTCAGAACAGGGTTACTGTTGCATTCTAGTCAGGTTTCACAAGGATTTTTAGTCTAGCCTGTATTAGTCTAATTATTTTTGAACAGATGGTTTTTATTATTAAATAACTGAGCCAAAAAAAAGCGCATTCTCATCTAACATCCTTGATTAAAATTAAATCTTAGGGGAATAATTTTTGTGCAAAATTGTTCTAACTCTAGATTTGTAGATAATTGTTTCTGCTGGACTGTCTTTGTGGAAATATTTGTGACTCATATAGTCTACCAGTTATAAAATATGAGTGAGTTATTCTTGTCTCTTCACTTGTTTCAAAAGTGCAGAATCTAGTACAAAGAGTTTCCTTTGTGTTTAATGTTTTCTAACCCTTTAGAGCAAGTTAACCAACTTTGTACAATTGATCACTGTTGCTTAATGTTCCTGATAGTATTGTTAGATAACACGTAGTTCCTAGATGAGATCTTTGTATAATGAATCTTAAAAATATCCTGTTTTATCAAGGGTTCCTGTTACCATCATCCAAAACTTCTTTAGTGGTTGAGTTGTGTAGTAAAGAAATTTTGAATGAGTAACTATTTTATCAGATTGAAAACAAAACTAAGTTTGACATTTAGTGATGACATAAAAAGCAGAAAGGTTATGCTGATATTGTGTTATGATATATGTAAGAAATTTAAACTTAAAAAAAATCCAAGTATGTAGGTGTGCACAATTAATATATCCAATGTATTTTGCAGCACAGATGGACGAGGCTGTATCTTTTATTACTTTGCAGCAAATTTGCTGCAGAATTGTAAGGGTTCTTTATTGTTTTCTTTCTACTGATGTTCAAATCACAGAACTGAAGTAAGATTCTTAAATATCTGTATTCCTCACCTGTATTGGATATTTTACATTTTTAAAGAAGTTGAACAGTTTGCTTTCTTGTTTTGTAATTCTTGTTAGTTTCAGTAATTCTTAACCCAAAGCTATTTTATCCTTAAATGTACAAGTACCTTGATATGTCCCAATATCTTTTTCAGACTAGTTAGTAAATATTTATTACTTTTATTGCCTATAAATATGAAATTCAATTTGTGCTTGCCTAGAAATTGTACCAGAACTTATGTAGGTTCCATCCTACAAAGCAGTATCAACACAGTACTATAGTTGCTTAAGAATTCTGTCTGTTGGAGGGGGCTATATTGTAGTACTAAATTGTAAACTGTTTTCTGAAGATACAATTTTTTCTTCTTGCACAGTGCCTTTGGTGTTACACAAACAACACTTGTGTCAACTATCCCGTAAGAAGCATTCTTCCACCATCTTCCTTATGTTCGCTCTCAAATGCTCGATGGGGAGTTTGCTGGAGTAGGTACTAATTTTATTTTTGCTGTAGAAATATATGTATTGGTACACTCAGACTAAAGTAAGACTACTTTACTACTGTCTTTTCCTGAGAATTTAGTTTGAGGGAAAAAACAGTGGTTATGATTTGGAACCATGATCCTGAAGCTTCTGGATCTATGAAACACAGTCATTGAAAAAGGTTCTTTATTTATAAAAAGCTAATATAGTTAGACTGAACCAGTGGCTTTAAGATGCTTGCTATTTGGTAGGGTTCTTCTGATCAGCTGAGATCCAGACTTTGGGAATCACTGATGTGAAAGGGTTCTGTGTGTTATATGTGATTGCGCAGGTTTCGCCTATTTCTTAAACTATATTTCTGAGACTCAGAGTTAATAAGGTCAGCACCTTGTTGCTGAAAAGTGGCTGTTCTTACCTTTTTAATTTCTTAAGACGTTGTGTGATGTGTGCATATTTCTAATACCTGGCTGGCTCCCCAGTTTTCAGTCTACTGTGGTGACAGCAGTGAACTGATACCACAGGGATGGAGCCATCCAAAAATTCTTGAATGCTGTTTTTCCTTAAGCCACTGTAAAAGCAATGTGCTCTGTGGGTGCTGAAGGCAATGCAGTTAACCTTAAAAAGTGTGGAGTGGCTCTGTAGATTGGGTACTGCATCATTTCACTGTTCTTAGATTTTCTTTTGCTTTGTATTTCATATTGCAAAATACAGTGCAATCCATATGCAGCCATTGGGGTAAAATCTTCTTTGGAGCTATTTCTGGAGTACTATGTACAATTCTAAATTCAGCCTAGATAGGGGCAGAGAACAAACAAGGCATTAGAAAGCCTGTCATATGAAAAAGATTGAGCATGGCTTTACTCCAGAAAAGCAAAGGCGTGCAACTTTCTACGTGTTTGTGAATAAAGAGCAGGATGCTAAAAGACAAAAACGAGTGGGGATGAACTGTCAATGGCTACGATAGCTGGGAATTAGACGAAACATGTTGCACTCAGAGTAGTGAGCTTCTGCAGTAGTCTTGTATAAGAGTGGTGGAGGTTAAAAAAAATTGCTGTTGAAATGGAGCATGCCAAGTTTATGAAAGCTACTGGTTCATATAATCCCTGCAAAGCAAGGGACTAGATTAGAAAGTACAGGAGAACTTTACCAGCTCTTTGTTCTTAGCAGAAGTTCTCCGTGTTTTATTGTTGTAAGAGAAAACTTTTATGATTAGATTTTTAGTTCTTAGAGCTATAAAAAATAGAAATTATGTCATTTCACTGAAAAGGTACATTTTTAAGGAAGTTAGGCTTTCAATTTCATAGTAAATGCTGTTACTATGAACTGTTAAGAAACCTTTTTCTTTCTAAAAGAAGCTCACACTGTCCTTCTGCAAAGTAGTGATTACTGTTAATCTACTGATACCAGGGGAGCTCTTGACAATTTATTTATGGTGTTCCTGCTGTAGAAATGTCTTCTAAGTTAGGCATGATTTGTATTTCTGGATTGAATGTAGCTTAAAACAGGATGAAAACTTTAATGGCACATGTTCTCAGTAGAAATCCTAGAAGTAAAAAAACAAAAAAACCCCCCCAAAAAAGATACCTGTTTCCTTGATAGCTTTTACAAATTCCATATAGCAGCATCCCATAGGGATATACTGTCTCATTGAGGTTTGTCCACTTCAAATACAGCAGGAAACTAATTAGCCGGTGAATGGTGTTCTTGTTTTTCTTTGTTGAAAATGAAGTGAAGTGGCAATTCTTGGCTCAGTGTTGGTGAAAACTAAGGTGGATATTGCAGTTCTTGAAATTCAGAAACGTGACTGGCTGCCAGATACAATTTTATATGGAATACGACATATTAGAAATTAATATTTTAATCATTTCTTTATCATTTATAAAATTATATGCCAGTTGATTTGACTGCATGTTGTCTCATATCACATAATAACAATAAAGCTCAGTAATTTTAATTGACGATGGACTTATTGGCTGGGCCAATAAAATAGTTGTAGATAGAAAAGTCATGAAGTTTTAGTGGAATTCAGAGTTTTGAAAACTGAATTATGGAATGAGACATCTTGAGTCAGGTGAATAAACAGTTGAGTTGCTGTTGTGACGTGATAAAAAGGGTGTTAATGCTACAAAGTTTAGTTTGTGAACAGAAATGGGAACATATCTTTCCCTTATGCAACACCATTAAGATAAATACTTAAATAGTTTGCACAGCTCTTGTTTCAATATTTTTAAAAAGATGTCAAGAAACAGAGGGGGTCGGGCAGGACCACAAAATATGAAATAAAGGCTAGAAGAATGCTTCACAGAGTGTCTTAAAGAACATAAAGAGTTTGTTTAAGAAAAAGAATATTGAGAGGATGCTTGCTTAATGTATCACTAATGAGAAAAGGCAAGTTTTAAGTGTGGTGTGTGGGTTTTTTTTTTTTTTTTTTTTTAATTTAGTAGAAGGATGCAGACCAACACTTAGTGGCTGGAGGACAAAACTGGGAACGTGTAATAAAATGCTCTTGAAGTTTCATGCTGTGTTTCAGTGCGATTTGATCAGTGACAGAAACAAACCAGGAAGGTGGTAGTTTTTTCCATCGCAATGCCTTCAAGGCTGGGATCTGATCTTTGACGAGATCTGTGAAAGATATACCTTAGCCAGACACGAGCTGTACAGAATCAGTACAGAAGTAACCGAGTTGAACTCTTTGGCTTATGCATGTTATCAGAGGACAGACCCTCTGAACTTAATTTGCTAAGTTTGACTGGCTCATCACTTGTACCCTAAGGCAATAAAAAGTGCATGTGCAGCTACTTTGTGTTGCTGTAGCAGCATGAAGCTGCTGAATCTTAGCAGAGATGGGAGAGATTTAGGTGTGAGAAGAGACAACTCCCTGCCACCCCCCCCCCCCCAGTTAGATCATACTTTAAAACTAAAAGATTGTGTTGGGGGGGGGGCATTTCTACTGCTACAACTTTCCTGAATGATTTCATTTTGTCCTCTGTTATGTCCTTTAAAACAGCTCCCCAAAGTTGCATTCACTGCTTTGATTATATCATTCCTCTACTTTCTTCCTGGGGCCCATTCTTTTCCAGGACATCATGTTTCTAATTATTTATTTATTTATTTATTTATTTTTTTAATGAATGCAGTCCTATCCCAGTTTAGACCAGCCACAGTCATAATTGTATATACTGTTAAAATAATGAGACACACACACCCCCCGCCCCTCCATGTTCTGATCAATCTTTGGATGTAGAAGATGACTCGGGGAGTGTTAGAATTTTATGTTGAGCTTCTTCAAATCCTCTTCTCCCTTACAATTGTAATTTTGCGATGCCAGGAAAAGCTGAAGAATAATTAGACAGTTGGGGAAGAGTGATAACAGGTTATACTGACTGACACTGTCTTCTTACTACGTTGTGCTCTTTCTCTAACTGCTTCCTGTAATGTGTATTGTGTACTAATACTGTATCTATATGACTTTCACTGATACTGTGCATTGGCTGAGGGAGTGATTGAGGAGGACAGAACTGTGGAATCACACCGGAAGATGAATATTTTATTAAGTATTATAGAACAATTTTTAATAATTGGGTATATGTAAAGAGCAGTTTTATTTAATATTTATTCATTGTTGATCACCTAGAGTGGCAAAATCATAATGTGGTATGCTGCGTTTTAACTGGGGTAGTTGCAAAGTTGTGTTTTCAATTTCTGCATGCAGAACTGAAAAAAAAAATCCTCAGGAAGGGAGGGAAGAGTTATACGGAAGATAAGTGTTAATGCTGAAGTCTAACAAGCTGAACATATTCATGTTTTTCAGTAAACTTTGAGGCTTTAATTATTGCCATAGCTGTAGCAGCTGGACTCATTCTGGTGTCCGTAGCAGTCTGTTGCTGTTACTGTTGTTACTGCAGAAGGCGGCATTCCAGGAGGTAAATACATACATTTGTTTCCTTTTACTAACTTTGTTTGCTGGTCTTCCTAACCTACCTCCCTGCCTACAACTTTTACTCCAGTGTACTAAGAATCTTTTAATTTGGCAGTGAAGTCCTGTTGGTCACTTTTTGGTTGTTGAAAAAGACAACAGAAAAAGGCGTGTTTAGCTAGAGGCAATGTGACACTGGAAGTGATGTTGTTATTAGTGCTAGCATCCCATATGTGCTTTTAAAGTAGGCTATTGCTTTATGTCTATATATTGCTTTATGTCTCCAGACACTATACAATTCCTTATTAAAACTGCACATGAAATATTTGAATGGCCAAATAAATACTTGCTTCTCATGATAACAGAACAAATAAATTATTTCAAGCAAAGCTTGTGATAAAGTAGAAAGGGGCTGGGACAGGGGAGACATTTAATGAGTAACAATGTCCCACAGCATTTAGTACCCACGCTTCAGAGTTTGCTCCAGGTTCCAGCAGTCAGTCAGTATCTAAGCGATGAGCTGTCTTTGCCGGTTCAACCAAATATTCTGGATGTAAGATGATACTTTTTTTCTATAAGATATTAAGGATAACTGACTTATTTTCAAGCAAAATAATACTGCAAAAATCAAGTGTCCCTTGGATCTTGGACTTGAAAAAACTTTTTTCTTCTACTGGCTTAATTCTTTAGTTGGTTAACATCCTTCAAAAGGAAGGAAATAGTAGATGGGCAGATAAAATAAATCAATGCTGCCATCTGAAGTTAATGTTGCTTATTCCCTACTGAAACACCTGGAAAGCTGTATTTATTTGGAGAGCACAATACGCTCCCTTTCGGCACTGAAGTTCTAGAGCTCAGGTTTTAGAGCAGTGCAGTCATAGCTAGCTCTGTTCCTTTCATCCTTCAGAACTTCTCATATGAATAAAATGTGGACCTCCTTTATCTGGAATAATTTCCATAGTATTCCAAGTGTCTGTAGTTCATTGCTCTTGAGACTTTTTAGAATTTAATGCAGTTGTACAGGATTTAGTGCTGGCCTTCAAGCCAGCAGAATATGCTACATCTGTGACTTTCAAGAAATGGGAAAACAATTTTAAACAACATGTCATTCCCTTCTCTTTTCCCAGTGGGAGATGCAGGTACCTGTTCTTTTGGCAGATTGGTCTACCAAATCTGTGCTTATGGAAAGGCGGATAACTCTGTAACCCTGTGCTGATGAGTCCTGGGGCCATATAAAACTTTTCTGGATTTTATACAAGATTTGCCAACTGACCCAGGGAAGACCTGAGCAGGCCCCTGTGACTGACATGCCAACAAATCTAGCTCGATTCTTGTGGAAAAAAAGATTTGTGCCAGACTTCAGTTTTTGTAGCAAAGTTATCAGTCAATTCTGTAACATCTAATGCTAAAAATAGTGTTAGTTGAGAGTCCTGTTCTGCCAGGACTCCAAAGGTGCCATGCTTCTGATCTTAAGTATCTATACTTAGAGGATTTAAAAATCTTGTCACAGTGGGATTCAGCTTATTTCCAGAGAATTCAGAATTTATTATTACATTAAAGCCTGAGATATTACTGGCGTTAAACCCACTGATTCTCAGCAGGAATCCTTTTGCTTTCTGCTTCCTCAGTTTTGGGGCCTCCTTTTCCACACACAAAAAAAAAATATATATATATATATAATATATATATATATATATTTTTTTTGGAAGCATGAAGGAAATGGGAGAAGGAAAATTTGTAGAAGTGTAGCATTAGATCTGTTTTATTGACTTTTCAAGAACTCAGGTGTAACCTTGTTCCATCAAACCGTCAGTATTCCTTCTGGGAGTTTAGAAGCCAAGGAGTCTTAATGCTTAAAAGCCAGCACATCTTATTTCCTCACACAGGGGACACAGGGAGTAATTAGGAACATTAATCCTTACATCAGTGATGTAGCTGGCTCATCTGACTCCATCCCTACCACAGGAATCCTAGGACTATCAATGCACTGTTTTAGTTCATTATTTTTATCATGTGTTTGAACTTCTAAAGAGTCTGATCACATGGGCTTGAGATATTAACCGTTCATGAAACTGCTAAATACACTTTCTCTTGAACTTCTTCAGTTTATCAAAATAAAAAAATGGGATTAATTCCAGCCTTTCTGAATTTAAAGAAAAGCTTAATGCCTTCAAAGTGTCTAGAAATTAGAGGATATTTAGTACTTTTTTTAATTACAGTGAAGAAATACATGTTCTTAATCCTATATCAGCATTTCATTAATTTGGTGGCTTTATATTTTGCAAAACAAATATGAGGTCAGACTGTTGCATAGACATAAGATACTAGGGTGTTCAATAGGGTGACACAATAGGGTGTCCAAAAGAGTTTTACAGAAGGATTCCCAAGGATGGGAGCTTTTAGTCTTCCTGGGCATACAAACATGGTGAATTGATTAGCTTTATAAAAGAATCTAACATTGTTTTTTGATAAATGTAACCTGTTGCATCTCTTTCCTGCTGCTTAACCCCTCCCCCCCCCCAAAAAAAAAAACAAAAACAGATTTTTCTTATTATTTAGGTGGAAACAAAGAAGGAGGGACTAGAGAAATTGTACATGAAATGTTACAAGGATTCTGAATTATTGGGTTGTATTTAAAAGAAAAATATGTTCAAAGACATGTATGGCCTGCTTAAGCAAATGGAAAAATTGAATTTGATTTCCAATTCTGTTCTCTAAGTGAATTTCAGATCTCTTAATGCATTTTACATGCTATAATTAACCACTGGATGTCACTCTTGCTTAAATTGCATGCTGGTGGTTGCAGATGTGTGGCACTGTAACTGCCCTTTTCTCTACTAGCAGGTGTGTTAAACTTTGTCATATCAAACGTCTTCAGACAGTCCATCTTCAGTTTTGCACCTGAAGAAGCATGGCAGGTGTCCATTCACTGATTCTGAAGTATTGGAATTCACTCTGTCAGAAACAAATAACAAGTAATAAATATCCTTTGACATTTACTTTAGAGTTCTGCAATTCTTATATGGTATATCTAATGGTTCAGTGAGGCTGAGCGTTCTCAAGGATAGGTCACAAAACTTTTCCTAATGGCACCCCTAATGGTTGCATGCTGCAACTCTTACTCTGTTATGTGCCTTTAGTGCATACATTCAGTAGAGCGTATCTGCACATGCACAGCTTAGATGTACTGTGGAGGCTTAGCATTTCCCAGAATCATGTAGCTGGTGCTCTCGGGTAAATCCTTGCTCGCTCCGTATCAGGGAAGGCAACTGCCAAGACAGTTCTTGCAGACTGCTTTCCTGGGGGCCACTTGAGATTGAATAGTGATGGTTGTTGGAAAGATAAATTTTTTGGCATCAAAGGCTCATGCACCATCAATCTTCCAAGAGGCAACACCAGACTTAACTGCATGTATGTGTGCAAAGGGACTGGGGCAGGGGAACACGTGGGGAAAATGGTGAGTAGGAGACTTGCTTTTGGAACAGTTTATCTAGTCTGCAGCCTGTCCCTGAGAGGCTGTAAATTGCCCTGTGGATGGCACATTGCTACAGCTGATGAAACATTTGAATATTATAAATGTGAAAGGGCAGTTCTACAAATTTGTCAAAATTATACTTATTCAGCAGTGTAATTTTTACATAGTTCTGAAGTCTGTATATGAGGGCAGACTATAAATCTCTTCTGAAAATCAATTAAATGACTAAACACTGATGTCTAGCACTGAATTTTTTTTTTCTTCCTCTTATGCTTTCATTCCCTCATTTTTCCGGTAGACCAGATGAAGAAGAAGAAGAAAGGCTAGCTAGAAATAAAGAAGAACGAAGGCTACAGTCTCTTCAGCGGTAAGTCTTGACAATTTGATGTGTAACTATACGCTTCTTGGTAGTATAGAAGTATTCTGTCTTTCTAAGGAATACTTGGAGTACTAAACAAAGAGGCCAATGGCTGCTATGGAGTTAGGCGTAATGATACTTAGCCCATTTTTTAAAAAATGGGGATCAGTGTGAGATTTGCAAACCCAGTTAGGATCCTGTATTTCCATAAGTGAATGAGGAGTGTCAGGTACCTTGGAGTGGTTGATGTTCACTGATGTTCACTCTCCAGGACTGATGCTTGCCTGTGGCATGGGTCAATGCCTAAGTGAGGCAAGGAATTCGGAGATGTAAGCCACTTTTCAGTTTGACAATTGGTTTTCCTTCTTTTAAAATCTGTCTGGGAAAGGTGGAGAAGATATAGTGAGATACCTATTAGAAGTTTTGCTGAGGAAATGGAAGACTCTTTTATACCTATACAGTTCTTCAGATAGATGATGCTAAAGACTCGCAATGGATCAGAAAAAGAGAAATTCTCAAACTGTTAAAATCCATTTCTAACTAGCCTCTACACAGTAGGCAGAGTATTTGTGTGAAGATGTTTCTCCTATCATGCTCTTGTTCTTCAAGCTCTAGGAGAATAATATGTGTCAGCAACTGATAGAAATTGAAAGAAAGGATAGGAGAAGCTCCAACAAGATAAAACTGGGCTTTTAATTTTGAAGCCCTCATCTGTCTTCAGTGTTCACCTTTAACAGTGTCTGTGAAGGTTCGGGCAGGCTCAAATAGCTAATGCTCTCATTCTGAAAGGCACTAATTGTGGGATGTGTCAAGCATATGTGTTTGAAAGAGTTGTGCCCTATTGGTTCTTGCAGAAAAGGAGTGTTGCCTCTGATGCTAATACTGCACTACTGTCTTTTCCCGTTAGTCGCCAAGTAAAGAAATACTAATTTAACACTGAAAGGGTTTAATAAAAAATACTAATGTTTATAAAATAGTGAATGGTGTAACACAGGCAAACTTTATATTCCTTTCCTGATAGGTGTAGGCACGTATGCAGTAACTTTCTAAGGGGGAGATTGACACATATCTTTGTTCAGTTGAGTTTGAAGTTGAAGACACATTTCAGGAGATTGAATAAATATCTTTAATCTGACACAGATAGATGTGGCATATTAAATCTAGAATTTGACAGTGGCCAAAAATGGATACTTAGCAGAGGGTGTATGGGGAGGGGAAAAGCAAATCTAGAGTGATATTTTTGATATATCATGGCGTGATATAGCTGTGATCATGGTACTGGTGTGCAGGTTTTATTTTTGTTTGTTTGTTTTAATTAATCCATATATGCTATGTGGAATTGGAATGAATTTAATGGTACTTTTAGTATCTGACATGAGGAAGTAAAGACTGATTCCTCCAATAATGCTGCTCATCTATTGTGAAAGGTCAACTGTCCTTGGCTGCCAGAAAGACTGGATTCCCAAAAGATAAAAGGAAAGGGCTTACTCGGATGTATTAATTTAAGCAAGATTGTGGCCTTTCAAAGAGGTGGTCATTTGGCAGCTTTTAGGCAAACAGCTGAAAAGCTCCTTTCTTCTGGATGTATATCTAGTAGAAGGTTTTAGAAACTAGGGAAGAAAGCCAATCCTCTTTAAATGATATTAAGACAATTTAGTCCATATAAGTCGGGGGAAAAAATCAAGTACTTCATTAAACAGAAACACGTGTTTTGAAAGATCCTAGCTTCAATGATGTTTTCAGGGTCTCTTCCCATTAATGTGGAAGTAATGCTAAAGCCATCAATGATATGTAGCAGTCTCATTTGAAAATGCACCTTTCTTTGACACCGTAGTGGGGGGGCATATTGCCACAGCAGTGAGATTAGTCTAATTTGAGGATCCCAGACTTACTGATCTGGAACATATTCTGTTATAACAGGGCATACATCCATGACACTAGCCCTTGCAGTTCATCTAGCAGTGGTGAATAGATTAACTACTTACTGTAATATAGTGACTGGCTCCCATCTTCTCCATCTTAAAGTTTTTGTTTTTTTTTTTTCCCCCATATATTCATGTCTTTCTGCTGCGTCATCTTTTGGTTCAGATCTGTAGATCTGTGATCTTTGGTTCTCCTGGAATACTGCCACTTGCAGTCCTCACAACACTAGTCTTTCCTATTAGTCATTGATAGTTTCCTGCCCTCAGAAAAATCATTCACCAAGTGAAAAATTCCTGGAAGTGTTTATTCACAGGTAGCCATCTATTCTTGTTTTCTTGTTATCCCCCATCACTCTTCAGTTGGAGTGATAGTAAGAGTACTGGCTTCCAAAGACACCTTGCCACAAACATATTTATGACAGCCTTTGTCTGTTAACTAACTGCTACATCATGCAGTTCAGAAACTTCCTCCTGTACTGTCTGGTAATGGTGCTGTCCTACAAAATACAATGAAACATGAGATACTAGGAAAAGAAGCATGGGATTTTATATGCTTGATTACTAGTCCTGAATTCCATTGTCTTTTGGTAAGATTTGCACAAAGGCATCCTGAGAAAAATGCAGAATGCCTAAAACCTCGCAGTGGGACAAAGTATCATGAGGTTAAGCATACTGTATTGTGGGCAAATCATTTAAAAATCAGTGCTATGTATTGCCCAGCTAACAGCTGGGTATGAGATGCAGTTGTTGCAGCACTTTGTGCCTAAAACTTTTTAGGGAGAGAAAAAGAGAAAACCAGAACCAAACTGACCTTGTAGGGAAACCATAAGTGCTTATTTTAAAACAAGCTACCTTGCAGGATTGCTTAGTGCTGATTCACAGTTTACTAATTTGTTTTGAAGATGAAGGGGAGAGGAGAGGGAGATGAAGGAAAGTGATATTTTATATTTAAGATGTAACATCTAATGTAATTTCTCAACAAGAATTTCTTGGCTTGATTAAAAACCCAGGAATTTCATGATGGGGAAAGAAGCCACAAATATACACACCTACAAAGAAGGTGGGTGATGAAGTTGTGTTAGCAATCAAACAATTGATATTTTAGATTGCAGAATGCTATGCGATTCCTCTGTCTTTCCCAAGCTTGCTGAAAAATAACATTGAGCTGCTTTGTAAACTAAGCACAAATAAACTCTTCTGCATCTTCTTCCTCTCCTGATCTACTGCAGTGTCTCTTTGCAGATATTTGGATTTTTTGGATGCTAGTCCTACACTTTGCATACCAATGTTTGCATTATGATTTTGTTGTTGTTATCTTCTGGGAAAACCTCAGTTTGTGTGGTGGTTATTGTGGTTTGTTAACTATTATGTGTGACCTTTTAAAAAGACATAGTAAAATGTCCTCTAAGATAACTTTCCTGATGCTATGGATACCTCCAGAGTCAATATGAGATATCCTTTACCTGATAAGTGGCACTGGAATGAATTGATAAGATTAATTGGTTTCATTTCTTCTGAAGTCGCAATGTGGACACCTGTTTCTCTTCCCCCAAAGGCCTCAGCAAGCTGAGTCCCTCATTGTTTGTTTTTGTCACAGTTACTGTCTAACAAGAGTGTATTACCTTTAGAAAATACAGCAAATAGGCATAAATTTCAATGTCAAAAGTGACATGTAGCTATGCTTGTTATTCACCCTTCCTAGACAGCATTGTCAGTCTGACCATTTTGGTTGTGTTTGAAAACTGGATTGGTAAAGCTGAAATAACAGCAGCAACAACAACAACGGAAAGAGCAAAGTGGTCTCAATTTAAATGAATATCAACATTTTGTTGTATATCAGAACCATGTGCCTTGTGCTGAAATGTACATCCTTAATATTATGCTACATTATTCAGTTAAATCAACACTTAACTGTGTCTTTTTCTAAAGCAAAGGCTCGTGATCAGGCTCATAGGGGATAATTGCATGCCATAACCTTTCCACTGTGACCTGTGTATCGACTTCAAATTCTTTGTACAGTTAATCTGTATATATGCAGGAAATGTGATACTTCCTGATTGCAGGGTTTGCTGTGAGCACACAGAGCGAGTGGTATTGCACAGGCACTCTGCAACGCATGTGTGTAGCTAAGACTTAATCCATTCCTGAATTAACCTAGGAATAAGGATCACTGGGAGCAGGCTGGCCTTCCAGAATGGCTGCTTCAGCCTTAGTGCAGCTGCCCTCTTTCCTAGTGTCTCGGGAACGTGTCTGTGGAACCGATAAACTGCTCCAATGGCAGACTCCCAGTGCTGGGAGTAGGCCTCTTCTGGCAGGCCAGATACCTTACTCTATCCACTGCTTGCTTCTTGTAAGTCCTTAGGAGGACAAATTGCTAGTAGCAGGCTGTAGAACAGATTAGGGGTCTCAACAGCCATTTTTGACCAGCAAACCACAGGAGAAACACTGTTATACTGTGTAGTCTTTCCTTTCTCTTGAGATAAGAACCCACTCTTTGCTAGTGGCTTAGCCATTGGAAATCATGTTTCTTTTCCAGTATTGCTGATGTCTAGTAATACCAGAAAACTTAAAACTGAATGAAAATGCCATCAGTTATGTTGACCTTGAATAAGTTTGTATCTAAATAGGGATCTATAAGTAAACTATTAAATTTTTAAAGAGAAACACAAGTTTGTTTGTTTGTTTTTTTAGAAGTAAATACATTACTAAAGTTCCTACTGCAACAGTGATGGTCAGTAAGGATATTTGACTTTGCATCAATGTCTAGTCTGTTTTTCACCAATTCATACCCTTTTCTTCCTTAGTCTAATGTTCTGTGGCACTTTGCCAGCTTTTTTCCCACCAGTCATGTAAAGACATCTAGACCATATTTTCCAAGAGGTTATCTGAAATAATTAAAAGCTTAGTTATACTGACAATCTTTAAAACCCATCTGGCGTACTTAGCCCCTTGACACAGGTTGTGGGAATCTTACAAAGATACTTTTGAAAGAATAGAATCTGTTTTTCAAATCACGGCTGGATTTAATATCTTCCAGTCTGCAGGTGTGAGGAGCAAGGGGAATTTGAGTACGATCTGCAAAGTTTTCACATAATTTCTGAAAATAACTGGATAGTTATTTAGATAAATATCATGGGAAGAAATAGGCACAGGATTGCCCTTGTGTCTGTTATCTTATTAGTTAGTCTTTTCCGTGGGATACAGCTACTTCATATATGGCTGTTTAGAACAGTCAGCTATGGAAGCAGAACAGGACGTAGCCTGAGCTTCATTTTATGATTCCATTTGTGCACCATCAGCAATGTGTGAAAACAAAACAAGGAAGCCCAAGTTGCATAAGTACAATTAATGCAAGTTTCAAAATAATTACAATACCTAGCATTTTCTAGCTTTTCAGCCACACAGTAAATGTCTGCACTGTAAGCTTAAAAATTAAGCATTTGTGTTTAAAATTCAATTTCCTGCTGTTATTTAGGGAAGTGTGCTTTTGGAATACCTTGGTGGTGGTTAGAATGAAGTTGTAAGGTAAGCAGTGGTCCTCTGTTATCAAAAGGAAGAGACTAGCTGTCATTTCACTGACAAGGTTGAAAACCACTGCTGAAATATGGTGTTTTGACTTATAATGAGGGGCAGGAGGGGAAGGAAATCAGAGTTCAGTTCTCAACTGAAAATACTAAAGGAAAATTGGTATCTTATTGCATAATTTAAGTCCTTTATTTGACTTCATGTCATCTCTAACATGAAAAATCGTGTTTAAACAGTGCATCAAGTAGCGACTCTTTCTGAACATTTGCTTAATTATTTACAGCTACAAATACATGGTACATATATCTTACAGGTTAGATTTGATTTATAAATCATGATTTATATGTTAGAAATTGATAAATTAATGGAAAGCAATGAGGTCTTTGAGATAACCTACCAAGTCTGATTTAGTAGTATAATGGTAAGAGAGAGCAATATGTAGAAAAACAGAAAGGATTGCAGTTCATTTATGATGAAGCAAGTACGGAAAATTATGATGTAAATTGCTAGTATTGGGAAAAGTACTTTCTTGACTTACAGCGGGGGGGGTAACTCATCTTGAGAGCCAAAAATGTAGGATACAGAAAGATGAAGTAATAGCAAGAGTATTAAGAAACAGAACCAACTCGGAACACTGTATAGTGACATAAATTGATCTTAACGTAAGATGTTAACAGCACAGTAAGGCACCTTTGAGTGGCTGATATTCACTGTCTGCCTACTCAAAGTTGTATTTCAGTCTTCTCTTTTGATGTGCAGCTAAGTTTTTTTTACTGTACACGATTTAGTCATGGGCGCTATTACATAGTACTGGTTACCAGTCACAGTTCGAATGTTTTATAAATATAAATGGTTTTATCCTCCTGAAATTTAAGCAATGGAAGAAGCTGAGTGTGGTGTTTTTGTTTTCAATAATGTAGGGAGGTGTCCTAGGGTGTCTCTGAGATTTAAGCCTACACAGTCCTTTTTTGCTGTTGTTTGTGTGTTTGTTTTTCCTCCCTGCCCCTTCCCCACCTTCCACAACTAGTCAGTGCTTGCTGTGTTCAGGGCAGATTCAGATGAACTAGTGAAGTACTGAGATTGCAATTGAAACTGCAATGATGAGTCTCAGGTGTTTCAGGCAGGGCATGCAAAACAGTGAAGAGTATGCCATTAGTACCACCAGTGAAAAATCTGGTTTTAGGTCACATAACATCACATGGACACCATAAAGGAATGAGGATCGGCTTTACCCAGGACAAGGCTGCATTAAGCAAACTCTTTGCATTCTCTTCCTAAATTCCCTTGCCGCATATAATGTCTTCCTGTTACGCAGCACAGAAAGCAGCTCGGAATTCTGTGGTCAAGTTACCTTCCATAGGTGAACTTGGCCCCTCTTCTTCCTGTTCTCCTCGGCCTCTCAGTCCTGACCTCTCCTCCTCCACCTGAATTTCATTTCAGCACCCTGATGCACCCCCCCCCCCCCCAGTTCCTCCTCCTCCTGTGATTTGCCATATTACTTTGTTTCCCATGGTGCTTGAGCCCAAATAGTGGAAGGTATGCAAGAGGAGGTAAGTATCTTGAAGAAATAATAGTGGAAGGTTTTGACTCAATCTGCCTTGTTTGGTTTTTTCATCATGCTTTATCTGCAAGCTTTCCAGACGTGTGGTTGCAGGGAAAGGCCAGTTTAGCCCTTCAGTTCCGCAGGAAGAAGGTAATTGCCTTCGAGGACACACAGAATCTGATTAGCAGCAGGAATTGTTTGGAGGTGGAATATGCATAGGGCAGATGGGATCTTTGGTGAATTAAGCTGTCAGCGCTTAACAGCTTTCTGCTGAATATGTGCAAATTGGAACTGGGAAAGTTGCAACTCGTCTAATTGGGTTGAATTTTGGTAGAGACAACAAATAGCGTGTTCTTCATGTTAGGAATGTTCTTTTGCCAAAATTTAAGTAAAATTTAAGAAAAGTCCATTATTTTATAATGGCACTATAGTTTATTATCTGTGTCATCTTGGATTTTAGAAACTACTTGTTTTAATTTGTAACTGCTGCACTGCATAAACAAAACATTAATACAACACCTTTTCTCTTTGTAGATTTATTATACTGAATTAGGACACCGTTTTCACAGCTGAATTTTACAATTACATTCCCTGCTGGAAAGCATTAGGGAATCTTCTCATACTGCTCCTTATGTATATACAAATACCTGTGTGTGTGTGTATGCGTATACATCTGGGTAATTTACTTTGATATAGGAAAAACCAACACACTTATTTTTGCTTGCAAATATACCCTATTCAGTGACACTATTGATTAGTGAGGAGTTATAGGGAGTCTCAAAGGTAAGATACAAAACTGATAAATATGACTTTTGGAAATTCTTAATTGCATACTGATTAAAAAAAAAAGTTGTTGTCTGACTCAGATCACAGAATCACAGAATGGTTGAGGTTGGAAGGGACCTCTGGAGATCATCTAGTCCAACCCCCCTGCTCAAGCAGGGTCACCTAGAGCACATTGCACAGGATTGCATCCAGGCGCGTTTTGAATATCTCCAGAGAAGGAGACTCCACAACCTCTCTGGGCAACCTCTTCCAGTGCTCTGTCACCCTCACAGTGAAAAAGTTTTTCCTCATGTTCAGATGGAAGCGTCTGTGTTTCAGTTTGTGCCCGTTGCCTCGCGTCCTGTCGCTGGGCACCACTGAAAAGAGTCTGGTCCCATCCTCTCGACACCCTCCCTTCAGATACTTGTACACGTTGATAAGATCTCCTCTCAGCCTTCTCTTCTCCAGGCTAAACAGGCCCAGCTCTCTCAGCCTTTCCTCATAAGAGAGATGCTCCAGTCCCCTAACCATCTTTGTAGCCCTTCGCTGGACTTGCTCCAGTAGTGCCACATCCCTCTTGTACTGGGGAGCCCAGAACTGGACGCAGTACTCCAGATGGGGCCTCACCAGGGCTGAGGAGAGGGGGAGAATCACCTCCCTCGACCTGCTGGCAACACTCTTCCTGATGCAGCCCAGGATACCATTGGCCTTCTTGGCCACAAGGGCACACTGCTGCCTCATGCTTAACTTGGTGTCCACCAGCACTCCCAGGTCCTTCTTGGCAGAGCTGCTTTCCAGCAGGTCAACCCCCAACCTGTACTGCTGCATGGGGTTATTCCTCCCTAGGTGCAGGACCCTGCACTTGCCTTTGTTGAACTTCATGAGGTTCCTCTCCGCCCACCTCTCCAGCCTGTCCAGGTCTCTCTGAATGGCAGCACAACCCTCTGGCGTATCAGCCACTCCTCCCAGTTTTGTATCGTCAGCAAACTTGCTGAGGGTGCGCTCTGTGCCTTCATCCAGGTCATTGATGAAGAAGTTGAACAAGACTGGACCCAGTACTGACCCCTGGGGGACACCGCTAGCTACAGGCCTCCAACTAGACTCTGTGCCACTGATCACAACTCTCTGAGCTCTGCCTTTCAGCCAGTTCTCAATCCACCTCACTGTCCACTCATCTAGCCCACACTTCCTGAGCTTGTCTATGAAGATGTTATGGAAGACAGTGTCAAAAGCCTTGCTGAAGTCAAGGTAGACAACATCCACTGCTCTCCCCTCATCTACCCAGGCAGTCATTCCATCATAGAAGGCTATCAGATTGGTTAGGCATGATTTCCCCTTGGTGAAGCCATGCTGACTACTCCTGATCACCTTCTTGTCCTCCACATGCTTGGAGATGGCTTCCAGGATGAGCTGCTCCATCACCTTTCCAGGGATGCAGGTGAGGCTGACTGGCCTGTAGTTCCCTGGGTGCTCCTTCTTGCCCTTTTTGAAGACTGGGGTGACATTGGCTTTCTTCCAGTCCTCAGGCACCTCTCCTGTCCTCCATGACCTTTCAAAGATGATGGAGAGTGGCTTAGCAATAACATCCGCCAGCTCCCTCAGCACTCGTGGGTGCATCCCATCAGGGCCCATGGATTTGTGGGTGTCAAATTTGCTTAAATGATCTCTAACCCACTCCTCCTCCACCAAGGGAAAGTCTTCCTCTCTCCAGACTTCCTCTCTTGCCTCCAGGGTCTGGGGTTCCTGAGGGCTGGCCTGAGCAGTAAAGACTGAAGCAAAGAAGGCATTCAGTAACTCTGCCTTCTCTGCATCCTTCGTCACCAGGGCACCCACCCCGTTCAGCAAAGGGCCCACATTTTCCCTAGTCTTCCTCTTGCTGCTGATGTATTTGAAGAAGCCCTTCTTGTTGTCCTTGACATCTCTCACCAGATTTAATTCCAAACGGGCCTTAGCCTTCCTCGTCGCATCCCTGCATACTCTGACAACATTCCTATATTCCTCCCAAGTGGCCTGTCCCCCTTTCCACTTTCTGTAGACTTCCTTCTTCTGGTTGAGTTTTGCCAGGAGCTCCTTGCTCATCCATGCAGGTCTCCTACCTCCTTTGCTTGACTTCCTACTCATAGGGATGCACCGCTCTTGAGCCTGGAGGAAGTGATGTTTGAATATTAACCAGCTCTCTTGAACACCCCTTCCTTCTAGGGCCCTAACCCATGGGATTCCTCCAAGTAGGTCCCTGAAGAGGCCAAAGTTTGCTCTCCTGAAGTCCAGGGTTGCGATCCTGCTTAGTGCCCTGCCTCCTCCTCGCAGGATCCTGAACTCCACCATCTCATGGTCACTGCAGCCAAGGCAGCCCCCGACCTTCACATCTTCCACCAGTCCTTCTTTGTTTGTTAGTACGAGGTCCAGCAGCACCCCTCTCCTTGTTGGCTCCTCCACCACCTGTGTCAAGAAGTTGTCACCAATGCTCTGCAGGAACCTCCAGGACTGTTTGTGCCTAGCTGTGTTGTCTTTCCAGCAGATATCAGGGTGGTTGAAGTCCCCCATGAGAACCAGGGCCTGGGATCGTGAGGCTACTTCCAGCTGTCTTTAGAAGGCCTCATCGACTTCCTCTTCCTGATCAGGTGGCCTGTAGTAAACACCCACCACAGTGTCACCCATGCTAGCCTGCCCTTTAATCCTTACTCATAAGCTCATAAGATGTGGTTACCATATTTTGCTTACAGCTCAAAATAATCCGAATGTTCTTCTGATGCCGTTTTTTTTCTTTGTTGTAGGAAACATGAGAGAAAACTGAAACATGATGAAATACGCAGGAAGTATGGTATGTGGTAATCTTGTTTCAATAATCAGTATCTAAATTAATTCCTTTTTCCCTTGTCTTAATTATTATTAAAATTCACAGCAGAAACAAGTTGCTCTGTGAGTAGCAGAACTAATCAAGCCCTCTTTCCTACTGATGTGGGTCTTCTGTCACTAGAATACCTGCTCTCATCGTTGTTATGCTCTTGTTTTCTTTTTGTGCTAACTCTCCCGCTGGGCGAGAGACAATGTGCTAGATGGTTTGTTTGCAGGGGTATTAAATATATTTAACAAAATAGTTCTTTCTTTCTCTTCGTAAGTAAGAACACTGCTTTTTGTTTGTACTCCCCTAAATAGGCCCTCTGATTTTTTCAGAAAACTTGTAAGACCTGAAGTATTTGTGAGATTTGAACTTGATAAACCAATGTTTGAAACTGGCTAGTAGACTCATGCTCATTTAAGGAGGACAGACTGACTAGCAGCTAGCAAGCTTTTTTAAATCAAGCTAAAACCAAGGGTAGAGCTTTTGCAGACTAACTTAGGATTTTATTTTTTTTTTAATGGATCTGTGATCCAGTAGGGAACTCATACTGTTCAGATTGTAGGAGCTGAGCTTCTGTACATTAGACTTGCATTATCTATGCTTGTCAGTCCTTACACTTTCTATTTGATTTGTTCTGAAGGTTAACAGTACTGTGTATTCAGAGACTGATATGCTAGAAGTATGCTGCAGTTTTTTTAATGCAAATTGCCTTAATGTCAGAGAAGGTGACTATGGGGCTGATCAGTCACTCCAAACTGTTACTTTTCAGTCTTATGTTAAATTGATTGGCAGAATTTGGGAATGCCTTCACGGTCTGCAGCGTGTCCTCTTGCTGATATAGGAGTGATACAGATGCTCGCTATAGGGAATTCTATGCCTGGGGAATGTTTGCAATAATACACTCCTTTGGGATGGAGGAAAAATTCAGTGTGAGCCTTGAGCAGAAGAAGGAAGAATGTTGTGGAAACTAAAAGTAATTTTTGTTAAATATTGATCATGAACTTCAGTCCTGCAACGTTTTAGAGCATCGTTGACCCTATCCTTCAACCACAACCCAGTTTCAAGTTTTGTTTGAACTAAGCAGTTAACAAAAGTAATCTAGGTTTAAAAAGAAAAAACGTAAAATAACACACACTTTTTGTGTTTGTTTCTCCTTAGAAAAGACCTTACAGTCAATCCTGACAAGTTTGAAGCATTAGGGTAGAGTTGGTGAAAGAACTTGGACATTTAAGACGATGGCTATGTCTCCAAAATAACATGCAGCCCTCTGTACAGATACACGTGTCTTGGCACAGTGCAGTGCACGAGTATCAAACTAGATCCTGAAGTTAGGATGGCACTATAGGATATCAAAGCACTGCACTGGAGTTAAGTAACATTTCAAAACGCTGCATTCGTAGTTATAATCTGCTTGTGAAACTAGTTCAGTTTCTGCATGGCCCTACATTTTAGTGAAGATGCCCTTCTCTCTCTTCTGTACTTAACTTCAGACATTTGCTGAATGCTGTGTTGGATCTTGTTAGCTTCCTGAGGGATGTAACTGTATGCCTCTAGAATATAAACATCAAATTCAAAATCTTGCTTGTAGGTATACTTTTCAGTCATATGAGAGTGTAATTCTGCGCTCATCTGAATCATGTTAGTGTGTCAGTGACTTAATTAGGAACAAGCTCATAATATTCATTGTGTTAGTGGAAGGTCTGCCTTATAGGGAGTCAGGCATATCCATTGCTTCACATAGTTAGGTTTTGCAATGCAGTTTTCACACAAAAAAATCATATTTTAACAATTGGACTCAAATTTCAGTAGCAAATTTCTATATAGAGTTTACTTGTTGACAGGTTTGCCCTGTTGTCTATGCATAGAATAATTTATGCTATGAAATGTACTGATTTGAGGCCTGGATTCTCATAATTCATCGTTTGCCCTAAAGAAGAACCTAATCAGTATATGAATAGTTGGCAGATATGGAAAGGATGTACATAACTGAAGAAGAATGAAAGACAAAATATACATAAATTCTGAAATCCATAAAGCCATTAAATTATTGCTAATCTATATATCTTATATTCTGATAATATGCAGACAAATGGCTGTTAAAATAATTCAGTGAGATTTAATACGATAAGTCTTGCTATAGCCTTGAATCCTCTGTCTTCATTTTTCACTGTCTAGTAAATAATATGTTAGCATATTAAATATAACCTAATAAAAATTGCTGCAAATAATTATGGAGACACTAGATTATTTTACACTGTTATGCATTGCAGAGAGGATTCACTGTTAAGTAGGAGTGCATGAGTGGCAGAATGACAATGACTTTGTTAACCTGACTCTGTAGATTAAGATGATCATGCCTGAAATTTCAGTATTTGGTTGGCTTTAAGGGAATGCCTTTTCCCATTTCATCCACCAGCTTTCCTTATCCCATTTAAATGGTAATTACACATTTATAATGCATTGCAGGTGTCACTTTAGCAACAATCCCTTGGGAGCACTGGAAGCAATAGAGAGCTTTAGCAACCAGGAATATGCACTTTGAATTGTTTCTTTGTTGCAAAATTTGATAGTATTTTTCATTTGCTCATATATTTGAATGCAGTATGATTACACAAATTATATGTTGATTGTTAGAAAATTTTAAAGTGGAATTCAGACTATTTTGCAGCTTGTGTAGCATACAAAGGAACTACAATTTAATTGCTGCTGCATTTGCTGCTATTGTGTGTTCAGTATAGCATTAGTAAGAAGCTGCTTTACTCTTTATATACTTCAGCATTTTGCTTGATATTAGTGGAAGGATCCTGTATCTCCATTTTTACAGAATTATTGTGTTTCGTTTAATCTGGGCTTCCAAACCACTTGCTTCAAATCTGCAAAGCTTTTGATAGTTAATTTAACGATACCCAACCCTATTTCCTTTATTTTACATAAGACATTAATTTTATATTCAGGAGTTTATCACAGTAAATATTCCTTCTGTTCAGGAGAGATACTTCCTAACCTTGTCCTTCTCCGGTGTTCTGAATGCAAGGCAGGCAAATCTTGTATTGCTGTACACTTAAAATTTAGTTTGCTGTATGTTAAGCGTAGAGTTGTTAATTGGGGGAGTTGAAAATAAAAGAGGAAAAGTAATTAGAGGTGAAGATCTGCAGTGTACCACACTAGTTCAATTGTTACAGTATATACAGTCTCTCGTACTTCATTTATTAATTCTATTTTTCGGCAACGCTAATAAATGATGAGGGTCAGGTCTCAATGACTGAGAGGCTGTATTGTTAGCATGGTATCTAACATAAATGAATTTTTTTTTAAAAGAGGTGTTAAGAGGCCTCGTTACTTCATATTGGCTAATGAAAGATTCTTGTCTGTTATACCTTTTAAATTTTCCAGTTTTCCTTAAATATAAGTAAGTATACTTTAGATATCTCAAATTGTTCTCTAATATTTGAGATATTAATCTCAAAATGAAGATAAATAGAACTAAGTTGTTCTGAGTTCTTGTGTCCTGCATTTTTAGATACCCAAGTTCAGTAGTAACATGTAATGGACTTTATTACAGACAAGTCTCCTGCAGCCTACAAACATCTGGCTGCTTTGAACCTCTAAGGGTAAATTGCAAGTTGGGTAGTTGTGCTCATGTCAAATGAGGAGCAGTTAAGAGAGAACATTCGTGTCTGGTTCAAGGCAGCATGTGAGCTCTAGTTGAACCAGACATGCTATCCAGTTAGCACAGGCTTGCAGCTCCTCTTTGAATACCACAGTTAAGAGCTGCTGTGGCAGCTGACAGTAGCTTTCTGTCCTGCTTTTTTTTCATGCATCTCTAAATTGCTTGTGTCTGCTTGCTGGAGACAGAGACAACGCTTTCAGTAAGAACTGGTGCAAGTGCTTGGCTGCTCTCTCCCTCCTCTCACTTAATCTAATCTAATAAGGTACTTAGAATGCCGAAGATAAATTTAAACATTAGATGTAGATTGGAGAGCAAGATTAAGAACAAAGTTTATCCGATGTTGTAACTTTTGTGGTTATCCTTATTTGGAAGGAGGGCTTATCATTTCCTCTTGGAATGCCGCCTTTCCTGGGAGAGGAATTGCTGAAGTAAACTTTCCTTTGTAGTGTGTTCACATTAAATCTTTTACTGTAGTCAAGCAATCACGATCAATAATACTCTTGCTGGACTGTCCCATAGATGTTGAGGCCTGAGCTTTTGGTTCCAGTATTATACAATAAAACACATCAGAGAGCTGTCATTGAAATTAAGTTATAACATGCTAATGCCTGATTGGTGGAAATTATATTTATGTTCACTGTTAAACCTTATAGTTCAGTGAAACTAAAGCAAATATTACTGAGAACAGCATTTGTAATAACAATAGTAAAAATGACACGTTCATATGAAATATGATGGCTGTTGTCCGACATGGCTCTTGTTAGTGTGTTGAGGGAGGCGCAGATAAATAAGTATATCGCAGAAGTTTCACAACTTCCTTTAATTTGAGATTGGCACTGCTGGATGCAAAATATCAATTGAATTTGGGGAGGAATAACCCCATGCAGCAGTACAGGTTGGGGGTTGACCTGCTGGAAAGCAGCTCTGCCAAGAAGGACCTGGGAGTGCTGGTGGACACCAAGTTAAGCATGAGGCAGCAGTGTGCCCTTGTGGCCAAGAAGGCCAATGGTATCCTGGGCTGCATCAGGAAGAGTGTTGCCAGCAGGTCGAGGGAGGTGATTCTCCCCCTCTCCTCAGCCCTGGTGAGGCCCCATCTGGAGTACTGCGTCCAGTTCTGGGCTCCCCAGTACAAGAGGGATGTGGCACTACTGGAGCAAGTCCAGCGAAGGGCTACAAAGATGGTTAGGGGACTGGAGCATCTCTCTTATGAGGAAAGGCTGAGAGAGCTGGGCCTGTTTAGCCTGGAGAAGAGAAGGCTGAGAGGAGATCTTATCAACGTGTACAAGTATCTGAAGGGAGGGTGTCGAGAGGATGGGACCAGACTCTTTTCAGTGGTGCCCAGCGACAGGACGCGAGGCAACGGGCACAAACTGAAACACAGACGCTTCCATCTGAACATGAGGAAAAACTTTTTCACTGTGAGGGTGACAGAGCACTGGAAGAGGTTGCCCAGAGAGGTTGTGGAGTCTCCTTCTCTGGAGATATTCAAAACGCGCCTGGATGCAATCCTGTGCAATGTGCTCTAGGTGACCCTGCTTGAGCAGGGGGGTTGGACTAGATGATCTCCAGAGGTCCCTTCCAACCTCAGCGATTCTGTGATTCTGTGTAATTGAATCTTAGCTGCTTAAGCTGTCAGCGAGCAGAGCCTAGAGTTGAACATGCTAGTTTCAGACCTATGAAGTGTCAGATATGTATTTCAAATGAATTATATGAAAGGCAGATAATAAGCACTTGCCAGGCTATATAGAGAGAGGTATGTGAGCTAAATAAAATCAGGAGAGTATAAGTAACTGTGTGTGCTTGTGTGTGTGTGTTAGTGTGCTTTCAGGGAGAAAGTAACTCTTTCATGGTTTGTGCTTTTTAGCTGTAGAACGTCATGGTCTTTGTGCTTCTAGGTGGTTGAGGCAACTCAGCCAAAGTGGGGAACATTTTTGATTACCATAAAGTGATTTTTTTTTTAAATGAAGACTTCAAAGAATCTTATTTCAAAATCAAAATTATACTTAAATGCCAAAGTGAATTTTGTCACAAATCTTATGCCACCTCCCTCCACTTTATGGGAAGGTCTTTGAAGTTTGGTTCTTGGAGTTCCAAGAGGAATTTAACACAAACTGAGTTTATTGTCATAAAATATTTGAATTCCTAGTATTGTTGCTAATTTTCTCTAAATATTATGTAGATGTCTCTTAAAGTATTTTAAAGGCAGGAAATACGAAAGTGCTGCAAAAAATTTTGAAATTTGAACAATTCACAGTTGTCTTTAAGGTAATTAAATATATTGGATCCTATAAATATATTAGATCCTATAACTTTATGAATGTTTTTATTAAAACTATCTACTGAAGTACTAACATGTCTGGGAAAAGGGGACAGTGTTGTTCTGGAAATAAATGTTTCTTCTCTGTATTTGCCTTTGGGTTATATTAATGCAGGTAAGTTGCCTAAAGACATTAAAGGACACCTAAGGTTACCTAAAGGCATTAGTAGGCCAAGAATAAGAATATTTTTCTTGTATATTAGCTTACTTGTCAGTTAGAGTAGACTTAAGGGACATGACAATTTTCTTTTTAAAAACGTGAAAGGTATGATTAGAATCCAGGAAATAACTGCTTTTTACAGGTTTAAAAAACACAAAAAAATTTAAGAACTCAAAATATTGTGGATAATTCCTGACAGTGCTGTCATCTAACAAAACTTTTATTGCACAAATGCTTAAAAGATTTATTTATTTGTTTATTTATTAGCAGTTACAGAAAGGGGTAGCACTTTGGGCATGTGGTACTGTATCAGATAAATATATTGTACTTCTTGTTACCTGGTTGAAGCTTTAAAAGTGTTACTGGCTTACCTATTCTTTGATAATTAATGGTCATTAGCTAGAAGGGCTGGTTTTAATTTTAACTACTTACAAATTAACTGCTTGAAATCTTTTCAATTTGAGTAATTATAGGAATTTTAGTGCATATTCCTTTACTTAGTTGCTATTCTCTATCAGGTAGTCAGTTATAGTTACTGGTATAATAATGAACACTAAGCAGTCATGCTTCTTGCTTGACATCTTAAAATATTTTGGTGGTTTGAAAGAAGTGCAATAACTGCCCTCTGTTATAACAAAGTAGACGAGAGCATAGTGTCTATTTCAGGTGCTGTTAGCTTTTGAGTTTCAGGCAGAAGAGTTGGAGTTCAGCATCCGTGCACAGATGCGCATGG
Source organism: Apteryx mantelli (assembly GCF_036417845.1). Classification (NCBI taxonomy): domain Eukaryota; kingdom Metazoa; phylum Chordata; class Aves; order Apterygiformes; family Apterygidae; genus Apteryx; species Apteryx mantelli. Next base: position 144,667,666 of record NC_089979.1, on the reverse strand, counting down.
AAAAGAGGTGCGCTGCGAAAAGACCTACTGGAGGTTCTTAACAAGATCTGAGTGACTGGTGTAATCTTCGTTTCTCTTCTGCTGTCATGAATCTGAATGTTTGTGGAGAGTGGCTTTTTGGCTTATGTCTCCTCTCTCTCCATGCCCTAAACAAATGAGCTATGGAAGAGAGTGCAGACTACAGTATGCAAAAGTTGGTAGAAAAAACAGTAGCAGTCTTCCTGTTCCTTCACAACAAAAGGTCTGCCTCTAGACTCTCCTGGGGCTCCTTTATTTTCAGTATGCCCTACTGCCTAGCACAAATTCGTTATGCAGTTTAAAGTCTTATTGAAATTATTGTGCTGTGGAACAGTGATTGCTCAGCTAACCCTTACATGAGATGGTATGCAGATCCAGTAACTCAATATAATTGGATGGCTTTGCAGTGCTTTCTGTGACAGCAGCCTGCTTACAGCATTAAGAATCTTTATGATGGAAACACATACCACAACCTGATTTAAGTGATGCTCTTGTTCTTGTCCCTGGAGGTTTTAGTGAATGTAGAGGTGATCTTTATTTATCCTTAGACGCTATTGTCCTGTTGCAGAATTTCTGTAGGTGATTGAACCTGACAAATTTTTGTGCTGAACTGAAGTAGAATTAAGTCAGAATAATAGCATCTTATATTTTAAAGGATGGTGGTCTTATAAAAACTTGACTTTATAAACTGGTTGGTCTGAATCTACTTTTCCTGAGCCATCTCTGTACTTAGACTATTTTGTAGACTTGTCTCTCTCACAGATGCATTTTGTAGGGTACACCTCACAAACGAGAAGTGTTTTCTCTATGCATTTTTTTCACAGAGCAATATGTTTCTCCCTGATAAATCATGAAAAACCTATTCATGATTTTAGTTTGAGAAATAAGTGCTTAAGAACACTTCCAATTTATTTTTATACTTGAGCTTCTGGCTAATTGAGCAGGTTTTGCAACACAAGAATTGCCTTTTGGTTTTGTTATACAGAGTACCTATTACGGTGAAGTCAGTCACTCAAGGTTTCTAGGCACTACTGGTAAGAAAATGATAGAAACAAACCTGTTTTCTTTTACAGGTCTTCTCCAGGATTCTGATAATCCTTACAGCAGATTTGAGAATGAATAAACCTGAGAACCTTCTAATAGAGCTGTGATTCCAGAATACAGGAAGATTGTTTCTTGCTTTCATTTGCCCTTTGGGTTTGTTTCCCCCCGCCAAAGATTTTTTGTTTGTTTATTTGTTTTTTCTTGTTGTAAAACTGAGTGGATGAAGACTTCCTTGAAATACGTTTGCATCTTATTTACCTATATATTGCTAATTTTTTATAAATGCTTATGGCTATTGAAATGTTTGCTAATTGTGTTGACATTTAAGCGTGAGATGTTACCTTTTCCCTTTCTAAAGCTGTCTTTTTGTTGTCTGATTTAAATGGCTTATATTCATGATCATGTATTTGAATTTAATCTTAACTGCCATTTGAACACAGTTGTTGCTATGTTCCTAAATAAAGATTTTTTTTTCCTACTGTGTCTGTTTTATAAAATAAATGGCAACAAGGAAGCATAGCTTCACACAGCAGAAATAGCTGATGTTGGTATTGACAAGAAACATCAACAAGCACATTCTTATGTAGTACTGTAGGATGAGAATTGTTTTCTTTTCCCTTGAAAAAGATCTTCAAGATGTGTAATGTCTGAGGGTTGGGGAGGGGGGAATGTATTTGTTTATAAGTAATTTGATGCAGATGTTAATATATACTCTGAATATATCACTGATGTGAAGAAGAAATTACTCAATTTAGCAAAATTGGCAGAAATTCTTTCATCTTGAAATACTTGTAAAATTGGACTAGGTATATATGAGCTGGATGTTTCTTCTCAAATTTAGGCAGTGTGAATGCTTTCTTCTGTAAGCCTAATCTTTTAATAAAAAAAAAAAATTACTAAAATTTCTCAGTTTTACAGAGTAAGAAAGAAGTATTTTTTTAACCTTCTTTCTGTTTTTTTGTTTGGTTGGTTTTGGTATTTCCATAACATGATATATATCCTCCATCTTTCTTTTCATAGAGAAATGTTCCAATGAGCATTTTTACTATCTTACTGGTATGATACATCAAGTGAAGAGCTGTTCTTTCCTGGCCCCAGTGTAATGTGAGTTTCCCTTAATTCTGTACATTTATTTCCCTTGCTATGTATTATCCATTAAAGAAATTTACAGTATTGAAGATTTTCATATGTTATCTTTATCAATGTTCCTAAAACAGAACACTCTAAAATCTTTAATTTGGTTCTGTTTGGTTCTGTTGTTCTTTACTAACTTTGTTTAAAAGAAGTGATCAAGTTCGAGAAGGGAAAGAGCATTTTTGCTTTCACTCATTTTCTGACGGAAGAATAAAATCTTAACACCACATGTGTGTAGTAGGAATTAAGTCTTGCTGTAGGTAATGAGGTGAATTGCCATTCCTTCCAGTGTCAAAGAATCTGCCTAAAGTTCAGCTTTAGGAACTATCATCTACTGCTGATTTTGGTAGAATGTTCATTTCCAGTCTTTCACTGTATTTTTTTTTCTCCTCTGAGAATATAGATCCTCAGGCATTTTATATTTATGAAAAGCTACCATTTCCTGGGTCTGTAGTGTAACTAGCATTATGAAATAATGGTGCACTAATTTTATTTTATTTTCTCTTCACTCGTATTTAGTACTTTATTGGTAAGCCACTGCATTTAATTTCAGATGTTTCTTCAACTGTCAGCTAGTCTCAAGTCTAAAGTACTATTCAAAGGGCTGTCTTTGAAGAATGATGATCTGTGATAAGAGTGAGTTGATAGTGTGGAAATAAAACATGCTGATGGTTTTCCCTGGAGATAACTTTTGCAAAAATGATGAAGGTCTGCCTTCTGTCTCACCCAAGTAGTGACATTTCTGACTTAATAGAAAAGTATTTTTCTTCTGCACCTGCTACAGTATATGAAGGGCTGTCATGTATTCTAACAAAAGGGGTGGGGGCAAAGCCTTTTCTACAATTTCAAAGACAAGTGTTTAGAGAACCTAAATATTTTGAGAATATGGAATGGGTGCTGCTTTGCTACAGAATGGTTGTGTTTTACACTTAAAAAGAAGGTTGAGTGAAATAAATGCAATCTTCCTATACAGCATGTTGGCTTGTCATTCTGAAGCCACAGTTATGGGCATCAAAAACTAACAGCTGTGGTCAACTTTATCTGTTAGCATATAACAGCCCCTACTTTATAGTGCAGGCCATGGTTCATACAACATGTCACAGAATCACATTTAGCCCTGCATAATTTCACTTGCATGATTAAAGGCAAGAGTACTGATTTAATGAGACCACTATGGACAGCAACCTTAAAACTTCATAGAAAATGTAAAAATCCCAGAGCAAACCCCAGACTTTTCAGTTTACTTAACCTTTATTTGTTGTGTTCCTTGAAGGAGTTAATTGAATGGAACATGTCCTTATTTCAGCATATTGATTGCAGCCTTCTCTGGACTTTCTTGTATGTCAATATTTCTACAGAAATACTGGATTTGGCTTATCAATAGAAAGGCTGTTAGTCTTTGTATTTTAGTGTAGTTGTAAGTAATTGGAAAAACAGCCGTAGAAAGAGGTAACATCATATCTTTGGTGCTCAGGTGTGAACAGAGGCATCCATCGGTTTCCATAATGAGCTTCCCCTCCTCCATGCTTTTCAACAAAAGAGAAAAAGGAGGCAACCTATAAACAAAATGAAAGTACGGGAACAGCGTTACCAAGTCTGAGCTATAATACGTCTGCTAATCATCTGTTTTTCTCAAACTTTCCTTCCTCTCATTCAAGCTGTTTTCTTTCTTTCCTATGTCTTTTGACTTTTTACTTCAATGCTTAGTGCCTGTTAGCTTTAGTAGTGAAGGTATTACAGTCTGAAAAGATGAGCAATCTCAAAAACTAAAAAGTTAAAATACATGTTTATCTTTCATCAGAACAAAACTTTCACAGCATTGAAAACTTAAGTGAATCAGTTCAATTATGTTGCTGGGTGTGATTTATTTGTTTAAAGAAAATTTTAGTAGATTGATATATGCTGTTTTAACTTCTTAGGTTAACGCAGGAACATAGTGTTTGCCACTTTGAAATCTTGTGTTTGACAACAAGGAGTCTGTTGTCTGCACCAATGTCCTGCTTTATTATTTGATATTAAAGGGGCATAAGGAAATCATTTTGAAAAGTCCAATATCTGTTTTTTTCCTATGCTTACAGAGTAGTTTGTTTTATCACTTCCGTACATAGTTCTCATCATCTGTCTTTTCAAAAAATCAGTATGGCAAACTGCAGGCTCTTGTCACACCAAGCACGTGCCTGAGGTGTGGATCCAGCCTGCATGGTAGTTTCTTGCAACCACGGAACATCCTGAATAGAGCCGCTGAACGTGAGGCACTCTAGATTTTTAGGTTGGTCCAGAAAGGAGTGGGAGGGAATTAGCTAGCATGCTCTTATTCCCCTTGCTTCCTAGTGCCGGGGTCCAAAACAGAAAGAAAGTGAGGAGAAAAAAGAGACACTCTGAGAGGAGTTGTTGTGGAGGTGATCAGAGAGGGAGTGGGGAAAGGAAGTCAGTAGTCCAGGAGGAGAGTGAAGTTGGCAGCAATTGTTGATGGTGCCCCCAATTCCTGCTCGGGTGTGAGCTTCATCACTGTTGGTCCTGGGGCTGGAATTGGCTGGTGGCTGTGGCTGCCTCGTGCTTCAAAGTGTGAATGTGGGAGGTCGTGTCAAGGCACTGGCTCCTGTCTTTCCTAAAGCAGCAGTGTTGTGAGCAGGCCAGGGTGGCTGCTGATAGCTGACTGATTTTTTCCTTGTATTGATCTGGTCCGAAAACAGCCAGCTGGAGGACAGGGAGGAGGGAATGCTTGTTGAAAGTGGCATTTTGTGGACTGAGTTATCACTACTTCATCATTTCTTTGCTGAAAAGATAAATTTATCTAAAGAATGAGAGAAATTCTCTCCCTTAGAGAATGTATACTGAACTAGTATATACTGTTACACTTTATGTAGTGCTACTAATTTTTTGATGTTTTCTGCCAGGGGTTTTGCAACCTGCAGCACTTATTTATCCGCAGTGTAGCCAGGTGGAAGGCTACAAATAAAAGAATTGTAAATAACGTTATTTACAAATATTTGCAATAGAAAAGGCAAAGCTATTTTGGAAACAACACCTTTAGAAATAAATGTTCATTAGAATGAAAATATTTCAATGCTATTTTGTTTTCCGTTATTACTTTGGATATTGTCAGTATTCATTAAGAAAATACTGAGAAGAAAGGCTTGTATGACAAGCAGCAGAAAAGTAGAAAGAAAAGAGTTATGGAGAGATCCCTGTATTTCTGGTAGAGGAAGCAAAGCATATTTCCAACCAAAAGGTTGCGTTTGCTGCTGAAGAGCAATTCAGCTGTGCGAGGAGAAAAGCCACACTGTGTCATAGAGGTCTCCAGTGGTAATCTGTGTAAATTATAACTAGGTAAATTGAATTTGCTTGAGATTATGCAAAGCTTTCAAGATACCACCAAAAACAAAAACGTGAGAGAGTTTGGACTATTTGTTACTTCTTTGAGTCTGTAATCTCTTCAGAAATGTGTGTAGGCTTGGGAAGGGAGCAGAATTTGCAATCAATTGTAGTTACATATATTCAGAATTTTCTGCAAATAAACATGGCGGTATGGTCCATCAAGGCTTAAAGCCTATTGCTGCTTCTTTCACACTGGTCACTGCATTTTTTGAAGACAGTTCTTGCAACCTTCCAACAAGTGTCCAACACACAGAAGTGAAAAAGACACCAGGAAGATGAAAATGGGAAGAAAGAAAAATATTTGTTGAGACCAAAAGATAAAACATTCGGTATCTGCTTTCTCTTGGGAGGCTGTCTGAGAATTATCACCTTTCCCTGGAGAGGGGGGGAGTTTCCAGAATATTCTTGAAGCCAAGTTTCTGCTAGGGTGTCACTTCTCTGAAACCTCTGAGACCATTCCCCAAATGCTGCTTTACCCAAAACTAAAAAGAAGGGGTCGTGCTTATGATAGCTTTCAAACAAAATCCCGATCCCATAGATCCTTGTTTTATATTAATGACTTCACTTGTTTATACTTGATCTCTGGCTGAGGAAACATGTTTAATCTTTCTTTTGGCATCATTTACCTTTTGGCCTTGGTGTGAGAGGATCAAGTGATTAAAAACAATTATTAGAAGTGTGTTTTGACTCTCAAGCACAGAGCTCTCATTTTGTCAGCTTCAGTCTTCCGCATGTCCAGGTCTTCATGTCACATATCTCTGGCTGTGCATAAGTTCAAGTGCATTTGTCCTCAACAGCACACTTAAATCCCATCTTTGCTGACTTTTGATATTATAACAGATATTAAATGTCAGATAAGAACAAAATTCTGTGTTCCACTCTGATTCTTCTTTGCTGCTCCAAGCTGCAGTGAACTGGTGAAGGCTAGGCAACATGCAAGCAGTGAGCAACCATCCATGAAGAGGAAAAGTTGTGAAGGGAGCAAAAGGGAACTCACTGTAGACAGTGGAAAAATAGAACAGTGGTCAAAAGAAATGTGTTCTCTTTTGCATATCTCAGATGAGATTTGTTTTTGTATTTTGTTATGTCCTGTTACCTTAAATAGAAATCAAAATACTCAGCTACTTTGCATTGCCTTATCAAACATTCTGAGGTTGATTCACTTGTATCAATAACCGGGCTTCCTATTTGTAGGAAGAATGGCTGGAAATCCAAAACTTTGCTGACCTGTCTTAAACAGTGTTCAGGTAAACTATTTAGTGGTGTCTTACATGAGCTTCCATAAAGCAGGAAGGGCACAGACTGAAGGTAAGTCTAGACCTAGAGAAAACTGCCAACGAATTTCATCAGTTTAACAATTCAGTCTTCTGACTGAATGTCTGGACCTTTGGTATATATTATTAATCAAATGCTGGAGTGACTTTTCTCTTGCTGATATAGCAATTGCTTCTCAACAAGAAAAAGTAATAGAGGGCACAGATTTTGAGCTGTCACTTTGAGTCAAGTGCTTGCTTGGCAGATAAATGGGTGATAGAATAACCAAAGTCACTTTGAGAACCATGTAAGCTTGAATCTGTGTGTGAATTAACATGGTAAAGAAAGATGCAGGATGCAGATAAAGTTATTTGCAATTGGTCCAGAGACATGTTTTGTTCTTTTTCTTGATTTTGATCTTCAGTCTTATCTGTGCAAAGAGATGTCAACTGGAAATGTACCAAAAAAAAAATTAGGAAATATTTAATTACCCCGTGTTGAGATGGATTTTCATAGCAATGTTTCTGTCACAGTTCCTGAGCTAACTGTATCTCTGACCTGTATTTCAAGGGCAACTTTTGTTATGTTCCCTAGTTGTCACCTTGTTTGAAATATAATTGGGTACTTCATGTTCTCAGACCAATGCTAGTTACGTATTTCCTGTATTTGCTGTGCACACCACACCCCCCACCTTGCCCTCAAGAAAAAAGTCCTTCAAACTCCCATTACTTCTTTTGATCACTTCTTTTTCCTCTGTATGAACATGGCACTTCTTAAGTCCTTCCTTTTAAGTCCTCAGCCCAAGCAAAACAGGATTTGCAACTTTTCAAGATGCTGTGGGAATCTCAAAGGTGACTTTTACCTATTGTACTGCAAACATCATATCTTTGGTGCTATGCCTCACCTCATTTTTGGGGTGCAGGTTGGTGGTACAACTATGCTTCCTTCATTGCGATTACAAGCACAAGGAGGAAGGTGGGCATTTGCACTTCATTTTGTCATGGTTGCTTTTCTGGCCAAGTTGGTAAAGAGAAAGCTCACATGTGCCTCCACACAGACACAATACCACGTACAGAGTGGGCTCCTTCCAGATCTCATAGTCTGAAAGTCGATTTCCATCCTTCAGTGCTCACCAGCAAAGATCAGGTGCTGTGGGTCAGGAGCGATAACTTCCTTCTGGATTTTAGACTTCATGGTCTTGCTTGTTCTTTACCTCACAGGTGATTATCAGAGTTTTTATAAAGATCCAAATGCCAGTACGGCAGTGTCAGCCTGCTGACGAGAATACTGGCTAAAGGAACCATTGGTCTGACACAGGAAGGATTTTCTTAGGTTGTCAAGATTCCTTCCCATTGCTCTTGTATAAAGCTATTTGTGTAAGAATTACAGAGGAACCTTTTCGTTGTGCAGGCAGCCAGGGTTAATATTAGCCTATGCATGTCAGAGTAACACCTACTGGTGAGAAATTCTTTCAAGTCGGAGAGCAAAAGTCAGTGCTTAAGAACAGGAAGCATTTTGCAAAAAGTAAAAGACTTCATAGTCTGCTCTAACTTCTGTTTTTGTTTTTTTTTTAACTGCATCAGTAATCTGCCTCATCTCTTCTGTGCCTTGTTTGGCACTTATTGCATCTATTTATTTGCTTGCTTATCTAACAGTAAGAGCCTTGAAGTCCTTCCTGCCACTGCAAGGACTACTATCCCCCATCTATTTTGAAGGTTTGCTTCAAATCTTGAAAAATCTCCCATGTCATTATATGCTCTGATATCTTCACAACTTTTACTTTTCAAAGATGTAAGTAATCCTTTCAGTTGTGTCGAGCTTGAATTTTCTGGCATGTATGTTCAAGAATTTCATCTCTATTTATACATATGTCATTAATTTCTACAAGCTATGCTTTTCCACCTCTACTGTTTTTCCATGGTGTTTCACAATTGAATGTCCCAGAGATATGAGACCTCTTTAAGACTAAGCCATGCTTAGATTTTTCTTGCATAATTGTACACTGTCTTATAAAAAATGACATGCAGCTGCCCTATGATACACAGTTTTCTTTTTCTTACCCCTCTCTATTACATAATAATATATCTAGGCTGTGCAAGTTGTATGAATTTGCATGGTTTCATCAAATGATTTTATAAACAGTTGGTAAGACAAGAGGCAGAGAACTGTATAGAAATCTAATTCAGAGCTACCTGCAGTAAAGAGTGATTAGGTTTGATGCCCAGTAAACCCTGCTTCTACTATGTTTCCCTAAAACACGTAAAGAGGTTGGGGCAGATTGTTTTTAATTACTGGAAGTCAGCCTGGGTCCTACATGCCCTGTTGGTTTGACATTTGAGGTCCTGTTTCTGTGAAGGGTTAAAAAGCAAGGAGTGTGCAACCAGGAAGCTCAGCGGTGAGACAAGTTATAGAGACAGCACTGGAAACTATTGAGTTTGTAGAAGCTGAGCCAGTGGAGACTGGAGCCAAAAGAGCTAATGTGAGGAGTTCGCCTGGGATGATGACAGGGATTCTAGCAGACATTTTAATCAAAATTAAATATTCCACTGTTTTTAGGGTTTTCAGCTTCACTTTGGACTTTTTCACTTTATTCATGAATAGCATTGGAGGAACTTTCAGAAACCCCCTACCAGGACTAATTTCGTACTTCTTAGCATGCTGTTACGCATATGGTAATGACAGCTCTATACCTCAATCACAGAATCAGAGAGTAGTTAGGTTGGAAGGGACCTCTGGATATCATGTTGTCCACCCCCCCTGCTCAAGCAGGGTCAGCTAGAGAAGGTTGCGCAGGAACATGTCTAGTTGGGTTTCTGCATCTCCAAGGGTGGAGACTACACAACCTCTGAACACTGTTCCCGTGTTCTGCCACCCTCTGCTTGATGCTGCCCAAATAAGGTAACAGATTGTCCCCTACAGCTTATTACACACACGTATGCCATATCCATGGCATGTTAAGCTGGTGTTTAAGGCTCAAACATGGGGCCACATAACTGACAAAGGAGAATGTTCAAGGCTAGCGTAGTGCTGAGGTAGTCCTCTTACCAGAGGTAGAATTTGATGGTTAGCCAAAGCTGCCAATAAAATGGTTACATGCAGAAAACCCTCCGGCACAATTTCTTTTTCTTCTTGAAATTAAAAAGAGGAGGGTAAGGGACAGTACAAACCCCTTTTTCTGATTGGCTTTGGAGGATCCTTTTCTCAATGGGTTGATTTCCTGAGGACTTTTTGAGGACTCCTTTGTTCTGGGGCTGCAATGCACCGTGCCAGCCCCACTGCTTAATTCTTACCTCTGCCTTTTATCACTTTGTGTGATCCTCTAAAAATGTTAGGGTTCTTTTAGCTCATTTTTTTGTTACACAGCTTGCAGTAATTCCAGTTACTCACCCTGTATTTCTGTAATTGGCATAAAGACCCTAATCACCCAATTAGAATGTGTAATGATATTGTAAAAAAATCCCTGTTAAACTGAGCAAAGGAATATTTAAAAAAGCTTTTAACAGTTGTCACTAGACATGATAGTAAAAGAGGGAGGAGAGATACAGGAGGTTTTTTATATGCAGATAACATGGTACTTTCTAAATTGAACTTCAAAGAACTATGCCCAGTTTATTAATGTAATTACTTATTTGAAAAATTATCCGAGTATAATGAATAAATTAAAAATGTTATCTATTCAGTATGTTATCAGTCTCATTCTCAGATTGGAACTTTAAAAGAACACAAAGAATTATAAGAATTTAGGTCCTCACTTACTTTCATGTTCACGTGCCCATGTAAAATACTTTTAGATCCTTTGTTGAATTGTATTAAAATCAGATTTAGATACTGGAGATAGAAATCTATTTGCTTCCATTGGGAAGAATACATGAATTCAGTAATGCCTTCAGACATATATTCCTGGATTTGGTAACTTAAATACTATATTCCCCTGCCTCAAAGAATAAATCAAAAGCTTCAAAATTTTTTTGTGAGGGAGGATAAATAAATGAAACCCTTTGACTCCTTTTGCTCATCTACACATCAAGGAGAGTTCTGCCATGTATTAACCTTGAGGCAGTGTTCTTCTTTTGCCACTCTCCATATTGTTTTGTCTTAAACTATTCCAAGTTTACTAGCATGTTTATTAGTAATGTATTTATGACTTCCATGGCATGAGCACTGAAGTAAGTACTATCAATACAAATCTCACACCAAAGACGGACAGTCTGCACAGAAAGGCAAGTTAGGCTTGTGAAATTCATTGTATGAAGCAGATGAAGACTAGATTTTAACTGGGATGGGATCCTTTGGGATGAGAATTAAACTCTGGAATAAATGACCAAATCCGTTACATACTGATTCTCTACATGACAATGTTATTAAGAGAGCAAGTAAATGTTTTATTGTTTTCTTATGTGGCAACATTTTTTTTTTTAGTAGGCAGTTTCATCTCTATGGTTGAGCATTGCTTGGCTTCCTTCTTCAGTTTCCTATCTTCACACTTCATTGTCTTTCCAGCAGGAATTCCCAGTTCCACCACTATCTGCTATTTCATTTCCACTGGTTAACCACCCACTTGCTGAACAGAGCAGCAATGAGATAGTTCATATTGACTGTTCAAGCACTTATCTTAGACTTTAGCACTAATATCCCATTCAGAGGAACTGGGGCAGGGCATCTCTCCTTAGCTGTGTGTTTGCAGATTTGGGGTGCCGTTCTCTGGTATCTTAAAATGATGCAAATGCAGGATGCTGCAGCCTGCCCTTGCCTCCCGACCCTGGCTGGGCATTCCTAGCCCTTTCCAACGTCAGCAGCAAAACGGGGGAGGCCATGTCCTACTTCACTGCAGGGACTTCGTGTGGCTGAAAAGGAATCACTTTGCCGGGGGGGGGGGAGGGGGGAGTTATGAATTTTCAGCCGAATCAGTCCCCCAAACTGGCTCACTGAGCAGTCACACAAGCATCAGCGCCACTTCAAGGGGGGGGATTGGAGCATGCAGCCATGGAGGGTGGAGCTGAAGCTGCCTGGAAATGGCTTGGCTTAAACAGCTGTAGAGCGATGCCATTTAAAGAAAAATACTGTGCTGGTTTAATCTTAATTCACGTGGAAAGATTTTTGTCAAAAGAAAAGGGTTTGTTGTTTTTTTAATATGAAAATTTAAATTCTGCAAAACTACATAAATATATCAGCCAGACAAGGTATTTAATACCTTCAGGCATTAGATACTGCCAAATCTGGTGATCAGGCAGTTCTATGATATGGATCTTGGATATGATGGAATAGTTCTATAATGTTGGTTTTAATCATTTAATTTGTTATTGCTTTTCTTAAATGAGTATTACAATGGAGCTGTCTTTTGAAGGAGTACATAATTAAATCGGGATGTGAAGCAAAAAAGGAAACATAAAACCTGTCTTTTATTACAGATTTCCTTCCTGTCATTCTTTCCAGTACACCAAATTGATTAAACGGATATAAAATTTTTCTTTTCATCATTTGATGAACTCCTGTTTTAAAATACAGACACATGACTTCAGCCAAATCAACAAAGACAAAAATACACTTAATGAAGGAGTATATTGAAGTATCAAGGAGCATAATGTGGAAATTGGGACTTGCAACAAGAAACAAAGTGCTGGGCATCTTTCTAATTCATTTTCAGCATGGTAAAGTAAGCCTTCTCTTTAAGTTATTCTTGGAAGATCTATGCTACAAAACAGTGCTTATTTATTTAATATAAAAGCTGCTCAGATATACAGAAGGATACATACAGCCTGAGCTGCTTGTGATTACTGGGACCAATGTTCCCGTTGCCATCAAACACAGACAACACAAACCTCTGTAGCTGAAAGCTGTGTTTGAGAAGATAATCCTTGGACAAAACTGCACCACAGAAAGCCCTGCTGGGTCACTGACTATCTCTTTCCAAGGTCAGCCTCTGCTCCTCAGGGTAGAAGTTCAAAATTATAGTGATAATGAGAAATCACCCTGCTTCTAGTAATAAGTAATAAAATGTGCACTTAGACAGCACCTGCCCAAACTCCACTTGGTTAAATGATAAAATTTTAGGTATAGAAGAAAAATATCTGTCCCCATATAGTATTTGTAACTGCAGAGTCCTGTGGACCCCCTGCAAGCAGCAGAGCACATGATGGTGAGTGTGGCTGCTGTGCGTGGAGCACGCGGGAAGAGCGGCTGGCTTGTAGCTATGGTTGGGCAGGACGACTCTGCTGGTGTGAGAGCCCAGAATGACAAACAGCCTAGAAAGCCAGCACCAAGGGTGTCACCCTCCGTTCACACCCCTTGTCATGCGGTATGTAAATGCCCGCAAGTTACCCGAGAGGCAAGTATTGCCCTCTGAGCAGTCCTCCTCTTCAGTCTGATGCAGCTGGCTGTTTGCAACTAAGAACATCTTTCTGTTCCCTGACGGACTGTTTCCTTTACCACCTCCTAATACATTTTATCCTGAAGAAAGTCCAGAATATATTCTTCCTTCTCTTCTGCTTTTATTTTCCTCTGCTATCACGATAGAACTGAGGAGCTTTTTATGAGGACAGGGATTATTCTGATTTACTGGCTTTCCATGTTTCCTTTTTATGTTCTCACTAACATTTGAGAAATGGAGCATTAAAGATTCATACAACATAAGGTTGTTCTGTGGTCGAGTAGCTATCTGTGAACTGGAGGAACTAGGCAAAAAGGTGGGTCTGAGGTATTAGAGAGTATGTTTGGCTTAATTCACCCTCTTTGGGATGCTTGGAGCACTACATGCCTTGAGCCTTGTTTTGTGAACTCAAGAAGATGGAGTTATCAGGGGCTTTCTTTAGGCTTGCTTTAGGACTGTATAACCCACAAACTTCTTTTTCTGAAAGACATTTAGCAGGGACTCTGTCAAGCAAGGCTTTTGCTAAGAAAATTTTATCTTGCAGAAAATCTGTCTTGGGAATCACTTCTCAGGGACTTTTTTCCTGGGTATATGAACTTATATATTATGAACTTTATATTATGGGGGTTTTTTTGTTTGTTTTTTTAGAAATCTTAGAGATCCATTCATTCTGGATGATCAGGAGTGCAAGAGGAATTTCACAAATCTGTAAATAGTTTAGCAAGTAATGTGACATCATTTTGTTTCTATACTCTTAATATAGTAACTGAATTGTATTGAAAATCCTATCTGTTTTATCACATTTTATAGGTGCATCCTCCTTATAAAGGAGAAATATAAAATAGGAAATCTAGAAAAGAATATTCTATACATGTAAAGAGGAGCCCTGATAGAGTATCTTATGAGAGGTGAGGTTTTTTAATATAAACTTAGTAATAAAAATGGGAACTAGTCCTGAATTGCCTATTTCTTTTGGTCAATTATATAAAGAGTGTAGTTAGTTAATTCAAAGCTTGAGGTTAGATGGCATGAATGTATATTGGGCTTGAAATCTGTGTTTTTGAAATTTAATATTTGAAATCTCAGTAATATAAATAATTGAAAGTTACAAACTTTGAATAAAGTGAAAGTTAGTTGCAATATTATGTGTGTTTTGGGATCAATTCATTATTGATGTAAGCTGACATATCTTGTAGTAATCCATGGTTACATATGGATCAGCAATAATAATGAATTTGATTGCTTACCTAGGTACTAAAATCTCTTAGTATTATTAAATTCCAAAGCCACCATGCAATTCCAGCTAGCAGCTTTACAGTGCTGACTCATAGATCTTCCTCTCTCTGCTAGACTGACTTCCTTCTGCTCAGATCTCGGCCTGCTTCTCTGTTACCTCCTCCTGCATGTCCAGCTTACTGATTCCAATCCACTGCCTTCCTCTTTGTCATTGTCATCTTCTCACCCATCTCCCTCCGATTTACCTCCTTGCCTCCAGCCAGGACAGCTCAAAAATGCATGTTCTGAACAGGCTGGTCTTGTGTTCAAGAGAGCACACCCTCCACACATCATCTTGCCCCAAGATTCATTCTTGATCCCACCCTTTCTATCACCAGACGCTGTGGAGAGCTGCACCTTTATCAGGTTCTCCCAAGAGGCAGCGGCATCCCAGTTTAGCCTGTTGCTGTGCAGTATTGATCTGCTGGGGTTCAGCCAATGGACAAAATGGGCTTGTCTCAACTGCAGATACCATTAATTCTAATGCAAATGCTCTCTGCTGAGAGTTGTTTCTTGCTGGTTTGTGTGAAAGACACTTCGTTAAAATAACTTGTGTTGTCACCTGGCTTATAGTTCAGCCACCTTGACTTTTTGCAGGAGTGTACTGACATGACTGTCACAAGTCCCGTAATTAGTCAGTATGCTTTGATTCCATTGCAAATTTAATAAAATAGCCTTGGCTTTTCTCCTCCTAATTTTGCTGGAGGTCTCACCTCTGAGCATTTACTCAATGCATTACATAAAAAAATACTCAGGGAATTGGTACATCTTATTTTCACAAAGGTCCAAACTGTTTAAATCTCACAGCTCCTTCTTGTCCAATGTGGCTTTTCCGCTTCTTCCATGCAGCTAAAATCCTCTTCATCTCACAAGCTGGCTACCACAACTTCCTCCTCTCCAGCTTCGACAAAGGTCCTTTATACTGCTTCAAAAACCTGTTATATAGGTCATTTTTCCAGCTTATCATCCTGAGTATTTCTTTCCTGCTTTGCTTCTTTCTGCTGGCTCTCCATTTTCTGTTGCATTTAACACCCACTCCTTTTCTTCCCCTTAAAGACTTTTAATTACTTAATTCCCTACACTTCTTAAATTCTGCTGTGGCACCAGCCCCTGCCTCTAATTAGTGTTGCCAGTTCTTCAGTTGAATTCTCCTCAAAATGTCTTTATGCTTTCTCCCTAACTCCTGCAAATAGGTCTTTAAAAAACACAAAGCCTCTCTTTAATCTTCCTTAAACCTCATCTTTACTGGGAAATCTATTCCATAGTGGCCAATTTGCTGTGACTTATGCTTCTGACTTGTTTTGCAGATAATATGTACTACCATTCTCCATCTATCACGTCCACTTGCTGCCCTCCATTGTAAATTTCGGTGTAACACTTTTGGGACAGAGACTGTACCTGAATATCTGCATGGATATCACTTAGTAGACTAAGGTTCCTAAACAGTAACTAGAGCTTACAGCTGCTACTGTAGCGTACGTAAGACATATCCATAGTGAAATCTAGATCGAGAGATCTGGAGCATTGGTTTGTGTGACTCTGTGAAGGCCAAATACATTGCAAGCTGACAGTGAAGGGCAATACCTCAGCTGTGATTATGTGTACTGAATTTTACAGCAATAGGAACTACAGAAAATTGTAAGACATAGTCTCCAAAACCTCCCCTGAGCAGAGTGGCATGTAGGCTGAATTGTTTTTAACTGGTTTAGGTACTGATTTTGGGATAGAGATGAGTGTATACAGCACAAACATGAGGAAAGAACAAAAGATGTTTGAATATATGTCCTAAATTCAAATGAGATCTTAATGATAGCAGGGCAGATCTCCATTTTGGAGTCTTTCATGTATAACCCTTGCAAATGTATTGTATTACTTTTTAGGGGATGAAGTTTATCTCTCCACAGGTAGTTAATATTCCCATTATGTTCTCATACAAATTTGAGCTCTCCAAAAAGGAAGAGAGAGAGAGCTGAATAAACAGAACAATATGCTTCTGTAACATGTCTGGTGAAAATGATTGCCATTGCCAACAACTAAACTATATTAGAAATGGAGAAAAAAAATCCCAAACCAAACCAACAAAAAGTTGAAGAGACCTGGATTTCAGGAGAGCATTCTTTGGCCTATTCAGGGACCTTCTTGGAAGAATCCCATGGGATAAGGCCCTGGAGGGAAGAGGAGTCCAAGAGAGCTGGCTGATATTCAAGGATCACCTTCTCCAAGTTCAAGGATTGCCCATCCCAACAAGCAGGAAATCAAGCAAAGGCAGAAGGAGGCCTGCATGGATGAACAAGGAGCTCCTGACTAAAATCAAACATAAAAAGGAAGTGTACAGGAGGTGGAAGCAGGGACAAGTGACCCAGAAGGAATATAGAGTCACTGTCCAAGCATGCAGGGATGGGGTTAGGAGAGATAAAACCCGCCTGGAGTTGAAACTGGCCAGAGACATGAAGGGCAACAAGAAGGGTTCTTACAGGTACCTAAGCAGGAAAAGGGAGGCTAGGGAAAATGTAAGCCCACTGCTAAATAGGGCAGGGGCACTCATGACAAAGGACACAGAAAAGGCAGAGGTACTCAATGCCTTCTTTGTCTCAGTCTTTACCAGTAAGACTGGCCTTCAGGAAACCCAGGCTCCAGAGACCAGAGGGAAAGTCTGGAGCAAAGAAGACTTACCCTGGGTGGAGGAGGATTGGGTTAGGGAACGCTTAAACAAACTGGACATACACCAGTCCATATGCTCTGACAGGATGCACCCGTGAGTGCTGGGGGCACTGGTTGATGTCATTGCAAGGACACTCTTGATTATCTTTGAAAGGTCATGGCGATCATGGAAGGTTCCTGAGGACTGGAAGAAAAGTTTCTCCTATCTTCAAGAAGGGCAAGGTGGAGGATCTGGGGAACTACAGGCCAGTCAACCTCACCTTAATCTCTGCTAAGGTGATGGAGCCTGGCTACCATTTCCAGACACATGAAGGATAGGAAGGTGACTGGGAGTAGCTGGCATGAATTTATGAATCATGCTTAACTAACCTGATAGCCCCCTATGATGAGATGACTGGCTTGGTGGATGAGGGGAGGGAGAGCAGTGGATGTTGTTTACCTTGACTTTATTCAGGCTTTTGACACTCTCCCATAACATCCACATAGACAAGCTAATGAAGTGTGGGCTAGATGTCAGGCTAGTGGTCAGTGAAGTGAGCTGAAACTGGCCAGGCTCAGAGGGCTGTGACCAGTGGCACAAAGTCCAACTGGAGACCAGTCACTAATGGATTCCCCCAGATATCAATCCTGGGGCTAAAATGGTTTAACATCTTCATTAATGACCTGGACGATGGGACCAAATGCATCCTCAGCAAGTTCACAGACAATACAAAACTGGGAGTAGGGGCTGTTATACCAGAGGGCTGTGCTGTCATTCAGAGGTCCTTGACAAACTGGAGAAATGGGCAGACAGAAATCTCATGAAGTTCAATAAAGGGAAGTGCAGAGTGCTGAAATAATCCCTTTTGCCAGTACAGGCTGGGGGCTGACCAGCTGGAGAGCAGCTCTGCAGAGAAGGACCTGGGGGTCCTGGTGAACAGGCAGTTGAACATGGGTCAGCAATGCACCCTCAGGGCAAAGAAGGCCAACAGCCTCCTGGGCTGCCTTAGGCAGAACATTGCCAGCAGGTCAAGGGAGGTGATCCTTCCTCTCTACTCAGCACTGGTGAGACCACATCTGTGGTGCTGTGTCCAGTTCTGGGCTCCTTAGTACGAAAAAGACATGGACTGAGTGGAGTGAGTCCAGTGCAGGGCCACAAAGGTGATTAAGAGACTGGAGCATCTGTCAGACAAGGAGAGGCTGAGAGAGCTGGGCCTGTTCAGCCTGGAGAAGAGAAGGCTCAGGAGGGATCTCATCAATGTGTATAAATACCCGACGGGAGGGTGTCAAGGACGGGGCCAGACTTTTCTCAGTGGTGCCCAGTGTCAGGATGAGAGGCAATGGGCACAAACTGGAATACAGGAAATTCTGTCTGAACACAAGAAAACACTTCTTTACTGTGAGGGTGGCTGAACACTGGAGCGGGTTGTCCAGAGAGGTTGTGGAGTCTCCATCCTTGGAGATACACAAAACCCAACTGGATGTGGTCTGCGCAGTGTGCTCTAGGTGACCCTGCTTGAGCAGGGGGGTTGGACGAGATGATCTCCTGAGGTCCCTTCTGACCCAACTATTCTGCAGTTCTATAATCTTAGAAATAAAGTATTATTCTTTCAACCTTGTTTTCTTGAGACATCAGCCTATGGTTTTATAATTTTAACTGTAGCACTTAAATATTCATACTCAGAATCAACTAGGTTTGTGTGTCTATGTGTTTCCAAAGACATGGGTTACCTGCAAGAGGATCCTTGCCAATGAGAAATTTTGTCTGACTGTATTCTAAGTATTATATTTTCCCAGCCAGTCAGTTGGGCTTTGTATGCATACATGCATAGATCTTCCAGTTGTATAAACTGAGCTATAGTTCGGATAGCCAACAATTTTACTGCAGTGAATAGTAGGGATATTACAGTAAACACCCTTTATCCAATATTTATGATA
Source organism: Apteryx mantelli (assembly GCF_036417845.1). Taxonomy (NCBI): domain Eukaryota; kingdom Metazoa; phylum Chordata; class Aves; order Apterygiformes; family Apterygidae; genus Apteryx; species Apteryx mantelli. Next base: position 144,648,618 of record NC_089979.1, on the reverse strand, counting down.
AAATGACATGATTCACACATGCTTTTTGAATGCATCTAAATGGATTGTCCTCAGTCCTCCTGCTGCTTCATTTTGCTTCATCTTCATTATAAGGGTATTTGTTGAACATTTCAGTGACTTCAGAATATTGGGATCTGATATCACATTTATTTTAAAATTCATTTTAAATCCCATTTTCTCTTTTACTAGACCTTTATCAAGATAGCACAAGAAAATGAGCTCGTTAAAATGTTTTTTTGTGACTTATTTCACAGGAACAACATTCAGCGTTAATGCTATGTTGCTAGGTAGCCAGGTGATCTTAAACTGGAAAGCATCTTAGCTCATAAATTCCTGCAAATCTAATATACTTACACTTGCTCAGCAGAATCTCTGAGATTCCACAATTTATACAGTAACATACATTGTAAAAGTTTTAGGTCTATAATTGAATAATTATGTTACTTTATTACTTTGAAGTATGTAGGTTTCTGATGTAGCCATACATGCTTTTTTCTCTTCACTCTATATTCCCAGTGAGATTTCCCTCTAACTGTGTCATGGTCAAAACATAAAGAGACCATACTTCCCTAGAAATGAAAGTGTACTACCATATGCCAAGAAGAAGCTGCCTAACAAGAAATTATAAGCATGAAAGTTAAAGATGCTGTGATACTGCTACAGCCATTTCACCCTTAATGTGATGGTATAAAGTAAGCACAAAGCAGAAAGCAAGTGACCCCATACATTTGTACATGAAATAAATTGACCACTAGAGGGTACTGAAGAGAGGTAAAAAATCACTAGTGGTTCAGCCTAGGGGGGGTCACCGGCAGCCATAAGGTACTGGGAAAACCAAACTCTTTTCATCATCTTTGGAACTACATGTATGAACTGTAACTCGTCACTTCCTCATGGAACAGGATCTGAACACAACAGCAGTCAGGCCTGAGACATGACAGCCTAAGCCTGCTTGTTCTCCAATTATTGGCAGGGATGCACAGAATATAAACAAGGTATATTTCCACAGGTAATAAAAATTGGGACTTAATAACAATTACATGATATGTCAGCTCTGAGAGCTTTTCGGTGGAACAACTTATGATTTGGACATAGATCACATAGGTGCTCTCCTTCTGTTCCTAATTTTTGTCACTAATGCGTTTTGCTGGTAGAGCTTAAAGGTCACATCCCTAAGGATATGGCCCCATTTGCGTTAGCAGAGCCTGACTTTCTCTTCAGATAACAGTCATCTTGGATTGAGTATCACTAGAGGACAAAGTGAAAGTGAGATTTCAAGAGGGGGAGGAGGAGGAGGAAGGGGGGGCTGTGTTGCTTTACATCCATCTTCGTAATAGGAGGGTCACCAAAGAATAGCTGCATTAACAAGTAACACAGCTCCTAGCTCTGGTCCCCAGTGCTGCAGCAGAGGGATCTTTTCAAGGTGAGTGGATCGGCCTAATAAAGAATGTCCCCAGCCAGGAAGATTTATGAAGATCTGCTTTACGTTGGCAGATGAAGGCCTGACAAGGTGGAGTTATACTCGACAATCCTGTTCACTATTTCATTCTCTGAGGGACGTGTCCTGCTTACTTTGGGTGAGCCACTTGATCTGAGGGCCTGCTTTCCCAGTGCAATACTCTGTGCACATAACACTCCAAACCAATGGCATTAACTACTTCTTTCGCAAACACGTTTGTTTATGTGCTCTTAAGGTTTTTGAAATTCAAACACTTGGCCCAACACAAGTTCAAATAGAGCAGGAATGTAACTTAAGTACATGGCCTTTCAAGAATCCCTAAAGAAAAATGTTGGGGGGGGGGTGAGTAGAGAAAGCTGTGAGAGAGCTCAGACCATGTAAAATTCCTTCTTCAAATCAACAGCAAGAACCCTGAGATCTGGAAAGTGCACATCTTTATACTACACTGTGAGCCACCATCTGCACCACACATCACAGATTTGTTTTTTGTCATCTCATCTTACCCTGCAAGTAATGAATAGGGCAACTGTGTCTGTTCTATCTGCAGAGATTTTTGTCATCCAGAGTGCACCAGGCCCGCTAGGGCACTGTTTATAGCTTTAAACAATATGTTAGTTTACACAGTAATAAACAGCTGCCAACCCTGCTGCCTCCTTTCCTCCAGAAATAATAAACCTAACCTTTACCTCAGTGCAAAACACATAAATGATTAGGCTGACTGGCTTGCATGATGCATTGAGGCAAATGTTTCATGTTGTCCAGCTTCGCAATTGATATCTTGGCAAATATTTCCACTGCACTTGATAATCCCTACATTTGCAAACTGATTCAGTTAACTCAATGGCAGCAGTGGAGGTCAAGATTCATAGTAAATTCTTACCAGAAGCCAAGTGAGGAGATGCTGAGGATGTAGAGTAACTGCCAGCAGGTTTTCATTTAGGGTGTATCTTTGGGGTGTCGATGTGAAAAAGGACACTTTAAATAAACTGCCTAGCTTTTTGTAATACAGAAGTGGCTTTACATGTAAACAAGTTTAAACCCTGTAGATGCTTATGGAAGAAGGTAGTGAACAGCAATATTCTTTAGCATTTTGTTCATGTTAATTTTTTCACACCACAAACTGCAAGACATAGACATAAAAAGCAGAGCCAAAAGCCTGCCCCTACAAAGAAGCAAAATGTCATCATTATAATAGCTGTATCTCTGTGGTTTGCTAATTGCACATTTCTGCCTTATTGTTTTCCTGCACTGGGTGATTGAAATACAGAAGAAGAAAAGTAAGAACCACCAATTTATGGACTTGATCAAAGTTACAAAAGTGATTTCACATTCCTGAATTCAATAAATGTGCCACACTAGTGCCCTTGGAAACAGAAAAGGTTTGGGTGGAGGAAAGAACAAAGAAGGCCTTTAACATAAATTTTTCCATCAAGTAAAAACCACTGAGGAAAGAGGAACAAAAATTGCAGTGTGCAGCTCTGCACAGCTTCAAGCTCATCCTTCCTCTGGTGGGGAATGTCTGTGAAACATCTCTGTGGACTGAGATTGTAAAAATTTCAGAAGACAAGGTCTGGGTTTCTTTCACTGACACCGCACTGACGTCTGATTTAGGCAAAATTTTCGTTAATTTAAAAGATCCTGACATATGCTTGTAGATTGGTCCTAAGCAGTTGCAAAGCCAGACACTTCTCAGAAATTCTAACTTGTCTGTACTAACAAAAAAAGCAGAACACAGAGCAGTAGTGTGGCAAATAGGCTTGTTATGAACTTTTGATAAAGTTGAAGTTTACCTAGAAATAGGGGGAAAAATAGGAATGTTGTTCCAAATCTAGTGGGTGCTAGGAGTAGCAATTTCTGTTGGTAAGATGGCATCTGTCAGTTAAGCATGGTTTCCTCAGAAGCTCTCAGAAGCTCTATCACTAATTGCCAAAATAAAGCCATAGCCTGAATTATTGTAGTGTTCATAGAAGGCAAGCAGGAAGGCCTCCTCCTGTGAATGGCATGTGCAAAAAGAGAAGGGGGCTCAAATTCTAAACTTAGTTTCAGCTTTTGGATCAGACGTATTATTTATGATGATGGCATTTTCCTCTCCATTCAAAGCAGGAGTATTCACCAGTATTAATATCAGATTTGAACAAAGATCAAACTATTAACTATTATTAAGGACTTAAATGTCTTTTTTTTTGCACTGAGTGATAAAATATCCTTAAGTGCTTGTGTCCTTCCCCCTCCTTTTCTCCTTCTAGCCTCCTTGTCCGTTTCTTCCAAATTTTTATTTTTTTCCTCCCTCCATTTTCTCTCTGTAGTGTTTCAGTTTCCACCCTTTCTCCACTTCCTTGCATAAAATGACATAGCCAACATTAAAGTGTCATTTCATCTCCTGTTTTTAAGACATTAACAGGGTCAACAGAATTTACACCTCTGAAAGTCATTTTCTCATACAGTCTGTAGATTCAGGGTTTGTGCATAAGACATTTTACTGCATTATTGTACTGCTATATAGTAGGATAATTCCCCATAATCTCGTATGTCATAAGAGACACACATATAAACACATAGTAGTTTTCCACCTCAGGAGGCTATGTATTTGCCATTCCTGCTGCATATATACATGGTAATAGATAGGTCCTATCCTAAAGAGCTTAGCGTTGCAGATGGCTTGAACTCAACTCATCTAAATGCTTGTCCAGACAAATGTGCTTTTAAAATTGAGTTAACAACTTTTAGCATGGACACAGTCTAATCCCAGTAAATTGTGTTAGCTAGCCTCATTAAAAGACAAGTTCATTTTAACCAGATAATATGTATTAAAATACAATTTGCACTATGTACACCTGGGTTCTAAACTGTGTAACCTAACATGTATTGTTTTCAAAAAGTACCTATTTTTTTATTTTAGACTAGACATACCCATCCATCTTGATGGGTTAAACTGATTTATTTTCCAGTAATGTTGGTTCAATTGAGTTAACAAGATCAAAAGCTCTCAACACTCATTAAGTTTCAGGCTAACACATTTGAGGGCAAATTACCTGGCTGTGCTTTAAGATATAAGTGGAGGTTAAGCCCAGGTTTCAACTTGAAGAGCTGGGTGCGTACTTAAGGCAAGGTGCCCTTTTTCTACCAGCCATACCACAGCCGCTCAAATATCATCCCACTCAACGCTAATCCAGAAATTAGGCCAAGAAGTCACCTTCCTCCATCGTCAAACCTACACAACTTGCCTTGGCCACTGAACACGCGGCGCTGGGCCTGGGGAGGGCAGCGGGTGTGCGGGACCAGGCTGGCGCAGCCGTTCCCCCAGCGTGGGCACGCCTTGCCGGCCTCGCCGGGTGGCCACCTGGTGTGGGCAGGTCTTGCTCGCCTCACCTCGCCCGCCCGGCGCGGACAGGCCCTGGTCGCCTTGCCGCAGCTGCCTGGCACGGGCAGGCCTCGGTGGCCTCACTGTGGCCGCCCGGCGCGGGCAGGCCTCCCTCGCCTCGCTGCAGCCACCCAGCGCGCCAAGGGCCGCGAGCTGGAGGCACCGTGGCATGGCCATCGCCACATGGCCACTGCTGGGTGCTGGTTCAGGGGACAATGACACGCAGCCTCCGGAGGCCACAGTGCCATGGGTTGGGGTGTTGACAATCCTAGCTGAATACCGTCTATTTGCTCCTTAATCAACTGCTATCAAGAACATCTCTGATGCTACAAGCAGCAAGCGCCCTATTATAATAATTCCCAGCGGAGCACTGCCATTGCTTGGTGTGTGGTGGATGATGAGGCGATGCCTTAAACCCGAGTTGCCCAAGCTGTGGCTGCGCGGCGGGGCCTCCCCGCGCTTGCGGCATGTCAGGAGAAGGGCCCGGGCCGCCGCCCCGAGGGGACACAGGCACAGGCCCCGCCGCCGCCGCCGCCGCCGCCCGCCCGCTGCCCCTCGGCCCAGCACGGCCCGCCCGGGCGCTGCCCTGCCGCCCCGCCCCGGCAGCCGCCGGCCCCGCGCCCGAGCAGGGCGGCGGGGCAGGGCGGCGAGGGCGCCGCGGCGGGGTCGCGGCTGCCGGGCCGGGCCTTTCCCTGTCGCCGCCGCCGCCGCCGCCGCCGCCGCCGGGGCCGGCCGCCTCCCCCCGGCCGCGGCGAGGCTCCCCTGCCCGCCCAGGCTCCGCCTCCTCCTTTCTCTCAGCGCCTCTCCGCACCCCTCCCTCCGCGCCCGCGCCCCCGCGCCCCCGCGCCCGACTTTCCTTTCACTCCTCCATCTCTCCTCCGCACTTTTCTCCCCCCCTTTCCTCCCTTCCCTCCCTGCCCCTGCCCCGCCTCATTGGCCCTGGCGCTCCCCGGCGCGTCTCGCCGTGGCCGGGGGAGCCCGGCGAAGGGGGGACGGGACGGGGCTATGAGCCGCGCGGCGACTGCGGGTAGCCGAGCCGCTGCCGCGGGCACCACGTAGGGCGCCTTCCCCGGGCGGGGCCGGGCCGGGGGCCGTCCTGCTGCCCTCGGCGGCTGCCCGGGTGGGGCGGGGGGGGGCCGGAGCCGCGGAGGTCTCTCCCCGGCCGCGGGGCCGCCGGCGCTCGGCGCGTGGGGGCAGCGGTGTCCGTTGGGCGGGTGGTCGCGGGTGCCGACCCGCCGCGGTCGCCCCGGGCGCGGGCGGCGGGCGGAGGGGCGCCCGCGAGTGTGCCATGATCGACTCGCAGGCGGCCGAGAAGATCAGCAGGATGAAAAAGTTGCGGAGAACTTTGTCGGAGAGCTTCAGCCGAATCGGTGAGTGCCGCGGCGGCCGTTGGCCCGCGGCGGCCGTTGGCGCCGGCCGTTGCCCGCGGTGGCGGTGGCGGGGCGCGCGGGCCGGGGGCGGCGGCGGGGCCCGGGCTCCCTGTGGGGCTGCGCCGCCTCCCGCCCCGCGCTCCCGCGGTTTGGTTACCTGCGCAGGTGTCCGACTCCGCTGAGCAGTTTGATTTGGGTAGGGCTGGAGCAAAGCACGGCGCTGCGCGAGGAAAGGATCTTTCTGCTTTTCTCCGGCCAGTTATTTGTGTAGTGGCGTGGTGGGATCCTGTGCATTGCCGAGCTGGAAGCAACTGTGCTGTTCCAGTCTTTTCAAACACTTCTTGTGAATTATGTTTGGAAAATAACAAATATTTCCCGGCAGTGTGTGCAACCCAGATGGTGCAGCATGAATCTGTAATTGAATTGGCTTAAAATAGGCTAGGAAAAACAAAGTAAAAATGAGAATTGACCAGCCTGTCTCCATTGCCAAAGTGAAACCTTGACAAAAATATGGAAAAGCAAATTATTATTTTTGTTTTGCTCTAGGTTTAGTAATTTATTTTTTGGTCAGACTGCACATTCTTTTAAGTTGAGGCATGAGATGCCAAAGCAGATAACAACGGATCAGTGATTTAGGAGGCCAGACAAAAGAAGTCTGTCTGTCATCTGCTGCTAAATCTTGTCATTCTTTCAGTGACATAAAGCATGTTGAGATAGTGTTGTCCGAACAGGGTGCTGCTGAGCACATCGTCCCCTTGTATCACTGCGCTGCATTCAGGTTTGACACCAGTTTGCTTTGCCTTAGGATTTGTTGCTGAGAACAATGCCAAAGAGTCCTGGTGCACTTTGCCTGAGGTTTCTCGGTCTTTGGCACAGTGTTTTGCTTAACTGGTGTTCAGCGTGCTCGGTCCCGCTGATGGTGTCATCGCACTGCTGAGCAGGGAGGCCCTGTGCAGCACCCAGGCAGAAAAGGGCCCTTCCCCAGCCCTGCCTGTGCCCTCCCTCTTGTCCCGCCAGGGCATCTCGCCTTGCGGGCGTCTTGGGATGGGGTTCTAGCCTCCGAGCGGCTTTGTGCCGGCGAGGGGATGCAAAGTGCCTGCGCTGCAGTAGTGAGCTGTGGCACGTGGCTATTCTCTTGACAGTCTCATCAGGGAGGTGTGCTGAAGTACATGGGCATTATAATTTTTCATGTGTTTGCATATGCGATCAATGTATTACTTCAGATTTTAAGGGCTGCAAACTTTTTAAGCGTAGGAGAACATTTGAAATCAGGAATCTTTTTTTTGTCTTACTGCAAAATGGAGAAGACTGAAGATAACTCATTCATATTTATAAAACAGGAAGAAAGTATTTCAAGGGTAGATGCCAGGTTTCAATTCAGAACTGAATATTAAGTCACAGTTATATGTCCCTCTGTCCCCATGTGAAAATAGCTTTCAGCTATAATCAGTCTTAAGCTTGTAAAACGCATTTAATTCTTTACGATTTGAAAAAAGAAAAAAAAAGGCAGCCAGGTATTTCAGGTATTTGATCTGATCTGTCCCATGTTTGTGTGTGTATGTGTGCACACACAGACACTCTTTGTAAATAGAACTGTGGAAGGGTTTTACTAATGGTGGAAGTCATTAACAAAGAAAATCTCTTGAATGAAGATGCTGCTTTATCATACCGGTGACAGTCCCATTAATGCCTTTTCAGCATCCAGGCCTCTCTGCATGATAGCTTCTGCATGGTTTAGTTGGTGCTGTTGGGTGATCGTCTCTCTTCTTCATTTTCACAAGCTAAGAAGCCTTTTAGTTTCCTTGGGAACTTTGGCCTGCTTTTAGGTATACATATTGTTATGTCTTCCAGTTGCACTAGTTCTTTGTGCAGGGTGCACAGCAGTGTAGGAGTGCGGTTGGTTGGCTGGTTTGTTTGTTTGTTGTGGTTGTTTTGCTGTTAAAACTCAGTTGCTACTAGCAAGACTGTTCCATCTTCAGATGGTCTAATATTTTGGCCATTGTGCTGGTAATTGCACTTTGAGCAAAAAAATCTAATTTATCAGTATGGGGCTTGAACACAGTCACTTCCTTATACCCAGAGCCACCCATAAGCCCAACCAAAACAAACCTCTGTTTAAAAAACTCTAACTTGCATACCAAGAAATCCTCATGTGCTGTACTTAACTTATATGTTGAAATGAAGGAGAGAAAACTAAAACCTCATTGGAAAAAAGTCTTAACCTTCTGGCTATGTGTCATGCTGGTTTTACACCTCTTTTTGGTAATGAGGCATTCCTTTGTGAGATTAGCAAGTTATTACTTTAATATGTATCTATTTTGAACTTTCTGTCAGTCATCTCTTCAGTTGTGGTTTGTCTATTATAAACAACTGTGGTGATCTTTTAACTTACCTGTTCTTCTGCTGAAGTTTGTGTTTTCATAGATCTAAGTACACAGTGGCATTATTGATATAATCATAAGAACAATATGAGATACAGAAATGGTGTTTGAACCAAGTAAGTAATGAGTCAAACCTTCACATGCTACAGTAGGGAATGTCTAATAGTCCTTCTAACAATGGTAAGGTTTTTCTAGTTGTTCCCCTCCCTTCCCCCCGATATTTTTGGTATCTGAGTCGCCAAATACAACTTTTCCAATGCTGTAAGGCCCTCTGATTTGGGTACCAGAGTTTATATACTACCCTGTTTGCTAAGAGCAGTGTAAATGAATCTTAATTGTCTTTGGCCGTGTTCTTGTGTTAGGGCATGTAACTTAATACTCAACAGACTACCTTCAGGACAACTTTTTCCCCACAAAGTAGTCTTTTCTATTTTAGAGACTATATCAACAATGACTTTAAGAGGTGATCATTTTTCTTCCCCAGTGTGCAGCAGTATGCTGATTAATGGTTGAAGCTATTTCCCAAAAGAAGAAAAAACCCGAATATATTACATATTTCATTTTTCAATACTTATTTATGGAAGTTCTGGAAATTCAGTACTTTTAGATAAAAGAGGAGGTGGTCTTAAGATCAGCTTAGTTATCTCTGGGACAAGAGAAGGGTTGTTATTTGGTACGCCATAATTTAAAGTAGACTTGGCCCATTTTCTTAACTGTAGTATGATGTATTTCAACCACTACACCCAGAAACTGGCAGAGGGTGATGTAGATCTGGCTGTGTTAGGTATCCTCATCCTGCAAAATTATGATCTGGCCCATAATTGCTAGAGTACCTGATACTGAGAGTGATTATTTTGCTGAGCTGAAAATTGTGAAGTGTCAAGTTGTCCGTCTCTGAGCATTCATCCTGTGCTGGTTGCAAGTCTGCTAAAGGATGATACAGGCCTGTGGTGGGTTGGAAGAAACGCATATGGCTTATGGTGCCAAACTGAGGTTAATATTCTAAAATTGGTACCATGCCATTTTATTGCAGAAATTGTGCTCACAGTTCTATTTTTGCAGCTAATAAAACCTTTTTACTGTTAGAAGTTTTCTGGTGTGACAGGGTGTATCCCTGTTAAAATTTAGCATCGCAAGGAAATTATATTACAAAGAATCTTAAAAATTTACAGACCTTTTTACTGATAGGTTCCTGGCAGCATATCTGGTTGTATGCAGACAGCCAAATTAGTTTACAAATTCTAATTTCCTTGCTTAGATAGTGTGTTGTCCATATAAATGAACACACTATACCGTAGGTTAAACAGCTTTTTGAGATGCAGTTGATCGATTGTTTCTTTTAGGATTACACCCTTTATTAGGTTGGTTCTTAGTTTTACACTTTGATAATTATGTAATTAAAATTAGTAATCAGTAATTTTATGATATCACTGATATCTTTTAGCTACATTAAGAATTCTTGACTATGCATTGCTAAAGTTAACATAGTATCAAAATCATATTTGAGATCTTTTCAGTTCCTGCCATTTGACTTCTGTTTTCTTATGCGATCTGTTCAGCCAAAAACTAACACCAGGCTGGAAGGAAGGAAAACATTGCTGAAGATTGCTTACAGTGCATTAAAAAAAGTCCGTAGCTGTTTTGGGCATCTAGTCTGTGCTTTGTTACTAGCTCCTCACTAATACAAAGGTTATCTCTTCTAATCTCCCCTAATGTATGCTCACATAGCTCACATACCAAAGAGAATGAGAAGTACCTTTGTAAACAGTTTAATTTTTTTAGCTCAGAAAGGTAGTTTTTTTAGTTTAAAAAGAAAAGGACTGCTCTGATAACAAAACAACATGTTTATAATATCATTAGTTGTATTAAATATGCTGTTTTGATGATTTTTTTTGACGACACTGTGTAGTAAACTGTTTGTTTCTGTACTGTTTATTAGTAATTTAAATCTGATGAAATAAGTGGCCAGAACTCTCATATTCTTATCTTTGAAGATTCTTAAAAAAAGCATTTCTGTTAAAGTTAGAAGTCAAAGTAAAGAAAGCCAGAATATATAGTGGTCAAACATTACCATTTCTTGTTGTTCTGTTATATTGTTAGTTTTGTTTGGTTATCTGTTATTTGATTATTCCTGGAATCTTTTGGTCATGTGAAAATCTTGAGTTGTGTTACGAGAGAAAAGATTGTCAGCACGACCTAGATGTGCCGTATACTATATTTATAGCTTGTATGTCATTGTGACCTGAAAGGTAAATAAAAAGATCTAAGCATGTGTTTTTTAACACCTGTTCTACAGTTTTTTTATTGTTGTTGTTTTTTGTCCTGACTCGTAATTTGGGAGATTGGCAGTCTGAAAGTGTTTTGTCCGGCCTTCAAAACCATAAAAATGCACTTCACGATAAAAATGTACGATGCATGCCTCAACCTCTTCAGCAAAACCCCAGGTTTTTGTTATTGAGCATGAATTCTAGATGAGTAATCGTAAAACACTAGTCTTCAAAGATCTGAGGGAAGACATGTTTCATGTCCCAACGAACTGGCAGAATGAAGGCAAACAAAGGCTGGAATGTCAGTACTTTTCCATACAAGTAAAAATGTGGTTTGCAACTTGCTGCAGGAGTTGTAAAGCTGAAAAATTTCTTGCAATGGTGTCCTAGGACAGTGCTAAGGCAGATTCAGGCTCACCTGCCTGAATTATGCCTGTCTTACAGCTTCCACAGTTACGCCTTTTCGAAGATGATATGCTTTTGCTTCTGAAGGCAGTGTTTAGGAGAGAGAGTGTTTTAGAAACTACTAGCGATTCCAAGGCAGAAGGAGCACTTGAAAGAGGAAAGAAACCACTGAAGTCCAGATCCCCAAAGGTGTTAGGTAATTGGTGTTTATCTCCTGCTGAAATCGATGGGTTTTAAGTGTAAGAAACAATATACTACTTAAGTGATCAAGAGGGAGCCTTTTGGAGCAGCAGTGTATGAACATACTGTCCAAGTTACCTCCTCTAGCTGCCTGTTCTTTCTTATTGTAACAGGAAAGCATTGCTCTATTTTTCTCTTTCCCGGGGTTAGTTACTTTGGTTTGGCTTATTTGAACTTTTCAAGAGAAGTCAACAAATAGCAAATTCGGGTAACAGTATGCAGAGCACAGTCCCTGGATGTTCTGTTTGTGCTATGTAGATTAAAACAAAACAAAACTGTCCTTTAGCTGCAGACTGACACAGTTCCAATGATGATTTGAGAAATTAATTTTGTTTACGCTTCTGGTAAAGATATCCACTATGGTAACAGAAAAAGTTTAAACAGATTAATCTTTGCTGAAATTTCAGAACTATTCATGTCTTTTTCGCTTTACCACTTCACAAGTCTGTTCTGTCTTCATTCTGCCTTTTCTGTTGATTATGTGCGAGTTACCTGATCATGTGCAAGCTAACAGTGTAAGAAACAGAAATCTCTTCTGCTTTAATGTAAATCATATATTGTAAAAAAAATGCCTGCTATAATGCATACTGTATTGTAAAGATTTAGTACTATACAAACAGAATGCATGGTTAGGTGTTTATAATACTTTGTTTTATGAAGTTCAGTCAGGCTCTCCATAAAGTATTTTCACACTCACTAGGAATTAAAATAAAAAAAACTTGTGGACTTTTATTTTCCTTAACCTGAGAGGGTAATATTTTTCATAAATATGTAAATTTAGTTTCTTGGAAACACGCTGTGCAGTTCTACATTCCATTTACAGTTTCATAGTTTGATTATAAAATTGTTATTCAGGCCAGCATGTTCCTTCCTATTCTAACAGGAAAATGTTGCTCTGTTTTTCTCTTTTCTGGTGTTAGTTACTTTGTGCTCATTGAAATGCAGTGCAGATAACTATTTCTTTTTTTCTTTTATTTTAAAGCCTTGAAGAAAGAAGATACCAGCTTTGATGAGGTAGGTTAAATATCTTTGTACCTTATCTAGTTCAGATGTGTCTTAGTATTTCTACCTAATGCTAAAAGGAGCTCTTAGAGAGTAGTGTTACCACATGTGTACATGTTAATGCATGCATGTTGCTTGGATATATTTTCATTTTCCAAGTAACTTCCAGATGAATTTGTTTACTGAAGGCTCTGAATGTAATGCTTGCTTTTTGTATATAATGAAGTTGAATGTTGTATGAAAAGCATTCATGTAAAAATGTTATAGTCAGAGAAAATACTTCATAGAACTTTGCCCAAAGTAATTCATAAAATTGTAGAACTCTACTGTAATAGACAATAAAAAAAATCTCTCTTGAGAATACACCTTATATAAAGTGCTACTGCATTGGCTTCTTGGTATTTGCTGAATATCTCAATTGAGATAGGAAACAATAATGGATGCTTTTTATGAAACTTAAAAATAACCAAACCCAACACCAACAAACTAATAGCTAACTGTATGGGTGAAACTGATATTTGATTATTTTGTGAAGACATATTGGGGTCTTGTCTTTTCTGCAACATGATACAGAGCTTAATTTGTAAAACACCGCACACAATTTGTGCTGACTTTTGCTTATGATCGACCTGACCCTCTAAATAAGGCCTATGTGAGTTGTCCTGCAGCACAAGTTTACACAGTAAGAAGGTGTAGGCCTTGGTATGATTAGCTGTCAGTGTTGTGGTCAATGCTTGCTATACTTCCCTCAACCACCACAGCTGGTAACAAATAGTAATACTTCCGTGTACCAGTGTTATACTTCTGGCATTTCTGTGTCTTCTACATCGCATACAGTAAGTTAAAATTGTGTCTGATTAAAGCAAGATAGTTGCTGCGTAATGCCAGATTCGAAAATAAATAAGTGATGATGTAGTGTCCTTAGTGTTGCATAAAATTGGGCTTCATCTCTTTCTAAACAGGTCAGACTAAATTTTAGCCCCTCTGCTCAGATTCAGTAGTAGTGGTGAGAATGTTTTGTGCTTTTCTGAGTGTGTTGTAGAGAATTCTAAGTCGGCTTGACCCCTCCTTGAGGAGTATATTAGGCTCTAAAGTAAAGATCCTGGAGTTGGACTGTGTTTTCAGAAACTCTGTCAGATCATGCAGTGGTCCTGACTATTGTAGTTCATTTATAAGATTGTTAGAATGTGATTCTTCAGTGAAAGTTGCAATGGTGTTCATAAGTGGTTGGTAGACTTTGAATCATTATTTTACAAATCTGATCTGTTCCTGTCCTGTACTTTCTTCTGAAGCCTTCAGTGGTATATCTGTGTTATAACCTACCCAATTAGTAACTGCTATTAAACTTGATACAGAATTTGGAAGGATCAAAATCTATCTATTAAGAGTTAAAAAATGCTGTATGACAAAGCTGGCAATTTTTCTGTCCCATCCCCTTGCCTTTCCCAGAATTGTTTATCTACAGGTTGTATGTATTTTCTTAAGCCCTGGCTTTCTGTTTGAATGAGAGGCAACTTCAGCAAATTCTCTATTTAAATTCAGGGTTTTTTGAAAAAAATGTTTCTTTGAAATGTGATTCTAATGGAATCTGACAGATCATTCATGTGAATTACTGCAGTGGTAGCAAGAGAAGGCTGGTGGGAAGGATACACAAAAGAATTTTCTTCGGTCTCCTGTAAATATGGAAGAGCTTGATGTGATGTTATTGTCCTCTGTTCCATAGCTTTATATGACACTTCTTAGGAGAAAGAAAAGTGTGCTTACATTTTTTTTTTTATCTTTGCTGATCTCTTCAAGCTCAGTAAAACAGTTCTTGGCAATTATCTAGCTGAAAGTATGAATCAAAGAATGGGCCGTACCACATATCACTTATTTCCTTTCTTTTCAAACATCCTTCAAGCCAGAATATAAAACAGTCTTCCGTAACAACAGTATACCTGATTATAATGACACATCTTTCTAAGAGAGAGAATATTTGCAAGCAGAGGAGTGAGCACATTTATTGGTCTCACAAGGCTATCCTGAAAAACATTGTTAAGACCATACTGTGATGTAAAATGAAAGAATTCTAGTTTTCTGGCTAGCATACCTAGTATTGAGATATAAGGGATGAAGTTATTAAGATAAGAGAGAGGAGTTAGTTACCCGAGCACTGTTTTACCTCCATTTCTTTGGTCTCTTACTATGAAAAATGATATGGCCCACCGCTGAAACTTGAATTGTGTTTAACAAGCAACGTTTTCTCCCTATACAGTGAAAAGATACTCTTTTTATCCTTTCATGGTACTGAAAGATGCTGCATATGTTTTTTTCCAATGCATGATTCCCGTTTCCTTGGGGGGAAATTGGCATGTGAAGAAGGAATCGAACAAGTAGCAATGAACTTAGGGGAAGGACTCTACACTCCTAACACATCAGTAGAGAAGGAGAACTTCTCCTGGTTTTTAGCCTTTTAAATTGTGACCAAAGTACCCAGTAGAAAAAGCAGGATAGCAGGGACCTGAAATTTCTGAGGGGTAGGGAAAATGGAGTGAAGGGGTAGAAGACCTTTCCAAAGCTGCAAGGTTTGGGTTTGCAGCCAAGTCAGTTGTCAGATTATTATGCACATTCTAGACGTTGCATCTAGCACTTAATGAGCTGTTCAGTGGATCTCATTCAACCTGCTTTACACTTGGACACAGTAGCTCAGAAGTGTACAATACTGTGGGAAATCTTTCCTTTGAAGAGAAACTCCTAAAAATTAAGATATCAAACATGGCAGGCAAGTGTATCACATAATTGCTTTCTGTGGGATATGAAATTAGTCCCTCTCGTAAATTAAGACCAAAAAGAGTCACGAACAGCAAAGCCTATGTATGAATTATGTGGTGTTTGCATCATACCTGGATTAAATTTCATATCTCAGACCTAGAAAATATTTTTAGTTGTTCGAGAAATGTTTTAGGGAATCTTTGTCGTACATTTAGACCTGCTCATAAGCTTAGAGCACAAGAATAGCACAAAGGAGTAGTGTAGGATTTGTTGCTTTTAGGTACCTGCTGTTATATAGCTTCCATTAAACTTTAAATGAAAAAAATATTGTCTGTAGATACTTGCTATGCTTTACTTCAGTCTATGAGAACATTTGAATTAATATGGAACCTTCAATCCACTGATAGCCTATCTACCTTCTTGAGAGCTTATGACATCTTATGACTTACATGAATAACTGAGTAAGATACAGACCTCTTTTTGTATTGCCTTTCATTCAAAGCAGCAAATTTTTTTTTTTCTTTTTTTTTAACCTTTTTCTTTTTGACATACAGATGTTTACTAGCCACATGTGGCAACTGGAACATGGGCCTATTCCAATACCTACTCAAATTAATGGAAAAATTCTCATTGGTTTCAATGGTTTGTGGATCAAGTTCTTTTATCATGAAATATCTAATTGAAATTCAGGGTTGCGGGGGAGGGCTCTACTTACCTGTTTTCAAGGTTAGTTTATTTGAGTGGAGAACAGTAAGTAACAATTTTTCTTCTCGTGTTTCAAAATGTCATTACCTGCTCTCTGAAGAAAGCAAACCGTAACATGGAATTGCCCTTCTTTTCAAAGCAACCTAAAGTAAACCTAAGGAACTTGCCTTTCCTTCTGGTTGTAGGTTCTGGCATGGAAAGTGTCTTGTTTATTCTTTCAGGCAAAACATTGAAAACAGCGGGATTGTGTGCCATTTACTGCATCATATCTACTCTGGATAGCAAGATAAATGATAAACACCTCTGAGGTATAGTGTGACATGCAGTGAGCTGTTTATAAAATGTTTGGCCCATGAATGAACAGCCTAGTTGTGCTCAAATACTTTTTGCTCTGTTAAAGTTTAGAGTAATAACTTCTAACTATGCAGGATTGCTTTGATGTGTTTGGACCTTTAGCATGACAAGGACTATGGAATTTGTCCAGTGTGTCTTGTAATGGTGGAACTATTTTCTTGTTCACTCAAATGTGATCAAGACCAGTAATGTGTGGCTGAATTGCACTGTATTTATTGGAAAGACACCCACTGTTCATACCATGACTAATATCATCACAAATCTGGTAACCTGTTCCTTTGGTTACCTACTTGCTCTTATGCTTTATTTCTAAATTGTTGTAGAAGTCAGTCTCTAGCTGTTGGTTCTTGTTTGTCTGTTGTTAGTGGTTTCTCTAAGCATTTAAATTGTGTTTTAAGACCTTCAGTCTTATGTATAACACCAGGTAAATTAATATCAATATCATAATGAAATCAAATCCAAATAATCTTAAGCCTCAAAATCAATATGAATTGCTAGGATTGTTGCCTCATCTGGTGTAGGAGCACCTCAGAGAAGTAACTATTGAATGGCTTCCTTAGGAAATCAGGGTACTGTGGTTGTCCCTGCTACACACTTAATACATTTCAACTCCACCCAGCAACTTTGAAGTTGGTCAGTACTGGACTCCTAGAAACTTGATGAAAGCCTATAGCTGGCTGAAGGATGGAGATGATAATCTCCTCTGCCGGAAGAGCTGGAATGCAGGATCTTGTAAGTGTGGGAGAATCAATGTGGAAGAGAAATATTGTGAATACTCTGTCCTCAGGAAAATCCTTAGTATTCATCTACTCCCTGCTATGTTGAGAGACTCCAACTATGAGGAAGCCGAATTTCATTTATTCTGCTACACATGGAGTAACTTGTGTGTGTTTAAAGTGGAAGCATGTGAAAGGGGAAGGAGTCTTGCCAGGCTACTACTTGATTCTGTAATGCGCTCTGCCTTGCTCATGCACTCTCAGAAAACAAACACTGACACACAAAAACAAAAGGCTATCTTTCTGTGGGATGTTGTCATGAAAAATGTCATAGTTTAAAGGATGCCCATCTCTGAACCAGAATGGTTACCTAGAGAAAGTTTTGATTTTTGGATCTAGGATCTTTGAATAGGCTTTGGTTACTTCACTCCAGGAAGACTTAAAAGTATGGGGCTGGTGCGTGATAGCCTTTGTGGAAAACCTGTGATGGAGGCAGTTTTGGAAGCTTGATTGCTACTCCTCCTTCTTGGGTAGGGTAATTCTTGAGTGGTCAAGATATCATGAAATCATTACAAACCATGGCTTAGTTGTCTGCTTCTTGATTACTTCATTCATATTTAGGAAGCAGTAGCCTGGTGACTACTGAACTGCTTTATGGGGTGGAAAATTTCCAGAGAAGTGGCTGGAATAAGTGTTTTATGGGTAATGTTTATAGATGGTCTGAAAACCTTTGAGGAAGGGGTTACCCATAGCCGTGACTTACGGTATGTGATAGTTTTGATGAAGTCCTCAGCTTAATGCTGGGATGAGAAGGTAGGATAAGGATATCAGTTATAAGTTGTGACTAAAGGCTGATGGGAAGGGAATTTAGGAAGCAGTGTTAGAAAAAACACCAATGAAAACCTAATTTGGAAAACAAACAGAAGCTTAGGTGTCAAAGCAGTGTCTAAAGAAAACTAAGGAGTTGGGTCAGAAAATCTTCATCTGGCGATTTAAGCTAGTCTGCCAGATGTGTAGCAATGTGGTTAAAGTGTCTTGAGAGATGGGTCCATTCAGATATTTGTTGCAAAGTAAAAGAGAGGGAAGACAATTCTGGGCGGAAGATAATACTGGAAGCTGCTGCTTCTGAAGTATTGCTTGGGACATGACATAGGCAAAAAATCTTCTGGGGAAAGGTAAAAACTCAACGACGTAATCTGATGCTTTCTGTGTGAAGCCCATCTACGTTTATGTAATTCAGATTCACAACAAGGAATAATGTCAGGTAGCGATATTTCCAGCCTGCCACCTTTGAGAGGGAGGAAGAGTGGGGATAACGTCATTTTGTGAGCCTTTCTGTTACGTGGGAGATGCCTGGGAGATGGCTTGGTGGGTTTGTGTGCTTACCTCTCCTGTCTCCGCTTTTCTTCCCCTGCATACCATTGCTTACATTACTGAGGATCTGCTGTTGGTCCAGCGCTTCCCTAGAGGCAGGTGTCTAAGAGACCAGCTTGCCTGCAGATTTACAGATAGATACTGGCACATGGCCACAGCTGAGGCCAGTCTGGTGAAGTATGAATCTGACTCATGTCACCAGTTCTTCAGACTGTTGTGTGAGGGGAATGCATGAGTATTTGTAGCTTGGTGGTACAGACACTTCAGTTCTTACAAAGTCATTTTCAGCTGCTTAAACCTCTTTAGCTGAACCAGGGAATAATCTTTCCTCTTGATGAGGACTGACAGTAGTATTAGCAAATGTGTTCAGGTGAGTGTGAGAATGAAGAGGATGGAGTGGAGGAAAGGGCAAATATTGCTGTTTTGCTAGAATGTGGCAGTTTCTTATTTGATTAGCTATGTGACATGTACTTATCATCAGTTTGTAAAAATACTTGTTCGTGAAACTTGCTGTGGCTTAAAAACATCCCTAGGGCAGCCTTACATTATTATGAATTTTCTTTGGTTTATATGGCTAAATTAGGGTTTCCTGTCATTTCCATGTGCTGCACTGCATGTGGAAGAAAGCAGGATTCTGGTTGACATGAGATACTAAAGAATCGGGTCTAGGTGACCGTCATGCAAGTTAATAAGTAATTGACAGGTGGCAGAAAAGCTAGCAAGCAAAACTAACTGGAGAGTGACTGTTCTGGTGTGTCCAGCTTTAAGGCTTTGAAGCAGAATCAGCGGGTATTTGGAAGGTTTTCAGATTTGCTTGACAGTGACCTTTTATTCATTCAGAACAGGAATTGTTTTTTGTTTATGTTGACAGGTAACCTGGTTTTAAGAGATCCAAGTTTGAGAACTTGCTTCTCTTGTGCTTAGGGAAGAGTTTTCATCTCAGAGCATCACTTGAATGTGTTGAGCAGCAGAAGTTTACCTAGGGTGGTTTGACTTTTCGTCTCAGCCATTGACGTGCTGTGTTGCGTGTTCTAACTGGCATGTTCTGCAGCAACGCATCCAGTTACTTTTCAAAAAATATATAGTATTTCCATGGGGTAAGAAGAAATGGTTAAATCAATTGTAAATGTGACACTGCTTACTCTCCTTCTCTGCCTTCCTCTGCCCTATGGATACTGGACAGAAGAAGGGTTCATGTCACTAGTTGAAATCTATATGTTGCTTAATTTTTCTTTGAAAGCAGATGAACTTTATGGGAGGCTCAACTTCAGGTCTTAAATATATAAGTTTGAGTGATTCAGATTATTAAAAAATAAATCATGGGAAACTGTAAAAATAAAAATGTTTTTCTTTTTTTAAAGAGTGGAAAATAATCCTTACTTATTACCTGAAAACATGTTGTAACATGTTGTAAATCCTTCTAAGTTTAGGCATTCCAGAAGAACAGACTTGGTGGGGAGGTGTTTCTTCTCACTCCACGGCAGTACAGTGAAATCCTGTTGCCAAAATGAGATGAACTCCGCTAGTTGCCGCTTTCTGATTTGAAGCAAAAGAGCAGAAGTTCATCTGAATCTACATCTCTGGCAGTGATCTTGTGAGGATTGGGCCAAAATGTTGACATATTAAAGCTGTAACCTTTGTTCTGACCAGCAGACAGATGTTATAGATATCAGAGAAGCATTGCAAAATGAGAGGAATTTTCAGACCTACTTTTCTCACTCGTGCATGCATTTTTTTGTGTTGGATGTTCCTGTGGATTAAGTGAGAGGGTGTATGCATTCCAGAGACGTGGAATCTGAATGTGGGCTATTAATATTTTGAACTATGCTTATGTGTAAATCTGGCTGTCTGCTTTCTTGGGATACATGGGATGTAGTAATTTATTGATAGATTAAATGAAATAGAGTACCGAAACAATGTATGCTACATATTGAAACAGTAGCTTCTTGTTCTTGACCTTGCTGGCCAGTGTCCCAGTTGCAAGACAAGGAGTAATCCTGTGACTTGCTTGGTGGATCTATCTTTTCCACCTTCCTTGGGCTCAGTATTTTTTGCCTTTTTTTTTTCTTCTTTTTTCCAAGTCACGATATTAATATTCATATGACTAGATTTAAATGTTCTTCTTGTGGAAGAATCTAAATGAAACTGTTTTCTGTCTACTTTTTAACTTTTCTGAGAAATTCTGCATGTGTGATGCCTTCTCTTTGGTGTCTTACAATGTCACCCACATCTCTGTATTTGAAGGATCCCACCCACAGTAACCTAGGGTATGCGTCAATTGACATCTCTTGCTATTTATATGGAAGGGGTAAGAAGGAGAGAGTGTAGGTTATCACCAGCTTATTTAAGCAAAATAGAGTGTGTATACACAAAGCAATATTATTTTGGTAATATTAAGGCCTAAAGAAATTGCTGTTGCCTTACAGCTCTTTTTCTCTGTCTATATTTTAGTATTTGTTTAACTCTTTTCCCTTCCAGTAAAGCATTCTACTTCAGTGACAGTTGAGTCACGGTCTTGCTAGTGCTTCTTTTGGTCTTTTCAGGTATGACAATTCTCTTATAGAGTTTGATAATTCAAACTTCTGTGTAATAGATTGTTTAAATGTGAAATATTGGAAAGGATTTAATAACTAGAAATGAGGGTTTTATCCTTCTAGAATGCTCCTGGAAACTTTGTGGTCTTGTCACCGTCATTTGTCACTGAGAGAGCATGTAATGTTCATTAGCAACAATTCCAAATAACAACGATTCCAAATAACAACTGGAATTATTTGTTTGGCTTCTCTTGAGCTAGTTACTTAATCAGAACTAAGCTTCTCTGTAGGATCTGGATTTTTCACCTTTTTGAGTCTTAAGAAATAAAAACAAAGTGACTAGCTTTAGATCTTACTCCGTACTTTGTAAGACAGGAAAACAAGTGGCTCAAGAATTTTGTTCCCTACTGTCACATGCTTGATAAGGTTTTTTGTTTTGTTGTATGTGATCTTTCTCTTAGTTTTTAGTCTGATAACTCTATAAAAAGTTTTTCTTCCACATATATATGTTTGAGGGAGTTTTCCTGTTTCTTTTAATGAGGGTAAAATGAATTTCTTGTTACCAGTGGATTCTTAATTGTACAGAATCACACTCAGCACTATTTTACTTATAACTATTCTTTGATTACCTTTTCCTTCAGTGAAACCTGACAAACTACACATTCAGACTAAGGCATGGATTGTGACCACAGTGATCCTGAAATTGTACTGAGGCTGGCTTCATGCTGTTCTTTAATTAGTTTTCTGACTTTTGTCTTGGAAATTCAGCAGTCTGGAGAAATTTGTTTGAGGTCACTTGCTGTGATTAGTTAGGTCACATATGCCCTTCAGCTTTGAAATCTGGGAGATTTTCTGTTATCCAAAGTATGTTGCAAGAAATATTGTTGAGACTTAAGTTAAGACCCTCTCAGCTGAAGTGTTTTCCTTGCGGTTTTGTTAGGCAGTTCTAGAAAGCAGTTTAGAGAAGAGCGTGTTGGAAGTCATATTAAACCTAATGGTATCCCCTGGTTTTTATCTCCTCCTCCCTATTAACATACACCAGTTGTTACTTCCTGATACAGGAACAGGACTTTCACACATGTAGTTATTTTTTGGGAAGTTCTTTTGTTAACTTCCCCCCTTCCCAAAGTATGGGACTGGTTTCTCCAGCCACTTCTGTATCTCTTGGAATTACTAACCCTCTTATTGTAACTGTTTCTGGTTTTATTTTACTTACTTTTATCCAGTAATGTGACTAAAACTGCGTCGTTGCCCAAATACAGTCTCAGTAGCTGTCAGTTAACTCTTAGGCATATGGCTCTTTGATTTCTTCTGTTTTTTTTTTCTGTCTTGTGCTGTTTTTCTTTATAGCTTAGTCTCAGTTGAATTAACAGTATTCACCATTTCATCTTTCTTCCATTTGTCTTTTTTGTTTTTTTTTAAGCTGGTATTGTTGCCTTGCCCCTGGTGAAAAGGATGCTACTGAAGTGCTCACCAGTTCTCGAGGTGGCAGCAGAGAGCATGGGAGTGCGGCCAGAGGGTGGGAACTGCGTGTCCTAAACCGAGTGGCCAGGGAGAGAGGGCGAGCACCATCGGGCTTTATTCAGGCTGTGGCAACCGAGAGAATGACAGCACTAATGGAAAGTGCAGTTTGGTGACATACATTTACTTGCTTCATAAACAGCCATTCTTATGAAATGATCTCCCACATGCTCTGCTTTGGTGATATCAACTACTGATGCAGTTTTTACAGTTAAAATAGCAATCTTTTACGCCTTTGCTAAAAAAGAAAAATTTAATATTTTTTTTTTTTAGCTTATCCATGTAAGTTATCCATGCAGTGCCATTTCTCGGGTTCATTATCATTCTTACTGTGCCTTGCCTTGTTTAGCTGTGTGAAGTCTCTCATGACTCCAGGTTTGCTCTGTTTCGGGGTCAAGGGGGAAGCTTTGATTTATTTTGGCTCCTCATGTTGAGAGAAGTACCAGATAGAAACAGGATGTTGCAGGCTTCTCATGCTGACCTTGGAGATGCACAGGATTCCAGAAACTGGAGAAGAACATCTGGAGAAGAGGTTTATT
Organism: Apteryx mantelli; assembly: GCF_036417845.1. Classification (NCBI taxonomy): domain Eukaryota; kingdom Metazoa; phylum Chordata; class Aves; order Apterygiformes; family Apterygidae; genus Apteryx; species Apteryx mantelli. The sequence continues at coordinate 144,625,639 of NC_089979.1, read as the reverse complement.
TATTTATTAGTGTAGTATGGCTCAGCTAAATGTGATGTGTCTGGCCATTGCCAAGTTGTAACAGAAGCTCAGAGAAGATGAAGGGGTATGCTTAATTTGTGTACCCTTCAAAAGGACATGTTACAGAACTTCAAGTCTTTCTCTATTCAAATCAATAAGAAAATGTAATTTTTATTTTTGAAAGTAAGATTGCAATAACTAAGAAGATGTAAGGTAGAATAAGTACATATATTTTTCATAAACTAAAACAAGGTCTTTTCAGTGGTGCAGAGAGAATGCTTCATCATGCTTAATATATGGATATTAAGACGGTGGTAAAGCTCATAGATTGAACCCAATGTAACGATACTCAGCAAAATGGTATTTCAAAAACAAAAATCTAAGTTATTGTTATGGATATTTTCCATCTTATGGAAAAAATTTCAAATATATTTGAACAAAATTTACAGGGAAACTGGGACTTTTTCTGAAATTCTGTTTTTGCATTAATTTCAGCAAAGTTCTAGTTCAGATCTTCTGTCAGGTTTATTGCCAGCTCTAATATTCTTTTTTTCCAGAAGCGGGGTGGAAATGACATAGATTTTCACAGTTAAAGCAATGTTTCATTTTGGTGCCACCTGTTAAGGGGGGGGGGAGGGGGCTGGGGCTAAGACACCTATTTGAAGCTATGCCCATATAATCTAGTGAAGCTCATGAGTATGTTCAAGACCCACTAACAAGGAGATGAATCCTAAAGGTCAGTTCAAGAGGCTGCTAGGGTTTGGTCATGATGGAAGACTTTGTCTGGAACAGATGTTCTACTGTGTGTAGATCCTTATTCTGCAAAATTGTGTCAATTGGGTTTTGTTCAGTTTCTATCTCTTGTGACAAATAGAGAAAAGGGCTCTTGGAGCAGAAGGAAAAAAATGGAAAATCTGTATATATATTTTTCCAAAGAACAGGTACAGAATTGAAGTTATTTAGTGGCATTCTATTAATTATACTCTGAATTTGCTTCTTACCTTTGTTTGAAATTTTATGTGCTTTATAGCAAGCTTCTTTCTTACTGCAGTCTGGTTGAAGCTTCTTGCATCATTTTGTGTCACAAGCAATTGACTTTATGTCATAAATGAAAGCCAATAAATATTTGAAATGTTTCTGTAAGGAGTGATGATTTACTTCCTATGCAGTTCTGTACAGTGCATTACAAGTATTTGTGGTCCAAGTTCTAAACAGAATGTAAGAGGTACTGCTTCAAAGCACTTGTTTATGAAAGCTTAAAAAAATCCAAAGATTGAGTGAAGATTCTCTAGAACACTTGTAACTAAAAGCTTATTTTCCAAAGCACTTTCCTATCCACAGCTCATCTGCCTGAGGTACCTTGGGAGAAGTCCTTTTGTTTCTCTGGGATTCCAACAGTTGATACTGTAGAAAAGCAAGTAACACAGATCTTATTGCTGGTTTTAGATTTTTTTTTCTCCTGTTATCTGAATGCATAACTTCCCCTCTTATCTCCTGTTTCCATGAGAAATTAAATAAAAAGGGGGGGGGGTTCATGCTGTTAGTTTTTATTATGCATAATATATGTGTGTTTAAGCTTCTCCCTTCTGTGCTCTTCAATGATGTTGGTTTCCAAAGTGAGAAGGTCTGAAGGAGTAACTTACAGATGGAAAAGGCCTGTATTTATGAAACTCTAAAAGGACTACATGCTCTCATCAGAAATAAAGCTTCCTTCCCCTGGGATTATGCTTTCCTAGCAAACTTCTGCAGACATTTTGGGGCTCCTAATGATTTATCCGGCAAGAGGAAACATTTCCTCCTAAAAGCATCAGAGTAAAATAAGCTTTTTCTATGGAGGGAAATTCTTCACTGTGTCTCAATATTTCCCTCTTTAAAGGACGTTCTTAAAGATGGGGGAAGGACAGTGTTAGGAGGGGTGAGTGAACAACTCTCTTCATTTTTGCATCTGACTAGTAGTGCTTTTATGCGATATGGGGAGGAGGGGGAAGATACTGACCTTAATATGTGGTTCTTCCTCCAGTAACTTAGGGGAAGAGGGGAATATCTCATCACATTTATTACCTATTCTCTGGAGTTGTTTTCCATAGTTTTCTAATTTAGTTTTTCTTTAGATATATTTCAACCTTTGCTTAAATACACATCACGTGGAATTGTATGGAGTAAGTCCAGGCTAACTGAAACCTCTCAATTCTTGATCTGAAGTGTGATCTTTAAATGCTTCCTACCATGAATTGCCCTGCTTGTGGGCTTGTTCCTGAAATGTTTCCAGTTTTGGAACTGCCATTAGCATTAAGAAATACCATGTGGAAAAAATAGTTGTGGAACCAGATTCTAACCAGAAATACTCATTTCATCTTATTGGCTGTCACCAGGACTCCTGGCTTTACAGTTCAGGCTGGCTTTAACAATTCAGGGTATAACCCTTGATTTCTAGGAATGAATGTGGGAGTTGATGATGATAATAGGGATGTGTTCTCTATGTGAAAAGGTTATATTGTACCTATAACTTATTTGCCTATGTGTGCAAAACTGCTGTCAGCATCAGCAAAGCACGCCTGAATGATCTCTATTTCTGAAAGTGTGGCATACATCTAAGATTGGCATGTGATCACATTACCTTCAGGGGTAAACTGTCTTATGTGAACTTGCATTTGTTTGGTATTGCCCCTTTACATGCTCTTATTGTGGTATAGTTGCCATTCCACAAGAGCAGGACAGCTTGCGTCCTGGAAACTTGTTTATGAAGCTCTGTCTTGAGTAGCTTACTACTTCTATTAAGAGTTCAAAAAATTGTATTCACTATGCTAAAAAACGGTACCTTTAGGTTGCTGTTTGATCAAATTTAGGGACACTTTAAAACCAGGCCATAATTAATTGTACTGTAAAACAGAACTACTGTAAATTAGTATTTTTAAGAGAAGGGACTAAATTATACTTCTGCTGTATAGTTTTGGAAAAGAAAAATATGCATTAATAAATGACATGACTGTAATTAATTAATGATCCCCTAGAGAGGATTTGCTCCCAAACTAGCTAATTACTGTCTAAAATACTAAAAAAATTAATCCCAAAGCACATCATGAAAGATCAGCCATGGATTAGTGAATCCTGGTGACTGAAACAGATTATTTTTTGTCTTAATGGCTGAAGTTAACAACTGAAACAAATGATAAAATGCAAAACAAAACTCCAGTGTTTAGGTGCATTTTGGCATTTCTGAATTAATGGACTCTGCTGTGCCACTGAAAACATCATAAAGCTCTTACTAGAATTAGTCTGAGCTATAAACGCATTGTGATTACTTTTTTATTATTATTAGCAGTAGTTGATATAGACAGGACTTCAAATCCATCATCTCCACCTTTTCTGTTATTCCTCTTTAATCTTTTGCTGTGTGTGTTACTTTTCTCCCTTTGCAAATAGACTTCTAGGTCTCTTTAATTTGATCACAAGAATGCATTCAAGAAACTTTGTGTTCTGTTAATCTAGATGGGATCATCAATTTAAGTACCTTTTAATAAACAGGTCACCATGTGTTTTTCAGTTGGATTCATATTACTGGTAACTGAAATAGGTTTTAGTATTGGGTTCCTAACTTAAGTTCTTAGTCAAGTCTCTGTAAAGAATAAAACACGCTTTGCTTCATGCACTGAGACTTTCACTGACTTCCAGGAACTATGTGAAATTGTCAAAAAAAATTGCATATTCATAAATTAAAGGCTCAATTTGTAAAATGATACTTAATAAGCAAAGCAAGTACAAGCTAATAGTTTTTGCCTACTTTTTTTCTCTTTTGTTTTGAACACAGGTTATTGCCCAGATAAATGTTAGCGTCATTGATTGATTGCAGACAAAAGTGTAGAAGTGATTAACATGACAATATACAAAGTTTGTCATAAATATTTTTGTCTCTTGCAACTGCACCAAGCATATGAGCTAGACTTTCAGGTATTCTGTAACGTGCTTTTGGAAAGAAAAGCATTCTTTTCACTTTGACGAGAAAATTTAAGTTCTTTCATGCTTAAGTTTCCCTTATGAAGTCTCTGTGTAGTGCTGTTGCAGCCTAACTGATACCTACTTCTTTTGTACTATTTAAGTAAAGCTGTAATGTTAATGCTGAGTGGAGGAAACTAAAGAGTTGGTATATTATATGCACAGCTATGTCCTTCCTTACTCCATGTCTCAGTAATGTGTACACATGCATGCATAGACACCTCCCCTCTTCCTTTCCTTCCCTGCTCCCAAATGCTGATATGTGGCTTTAATATAAAAAAGTGAACTCTTCCCTAGCTTCTTAGAAAATAAGTTTTCCATTAACTGTGCTGTCTATTTATAAATATTTAAAAATATATTTAGAAATGGCTGATTATAAATACAAGTATTTTTAAGAAGTAACTAAGGACATTGGAAATATTTATAGCACGACTTTTAATCTTTAAAGGAAATGTTAGTAAAGCTTACAAATCTGTTTTCAAATATAAGTGAAAATTGGGCATTGGTTCTAAGCTTATTCAAACCCATTTCATCAAAAAAAAGAATGCAAATGCAGAATAAATTAATTGGTGTCTGCAGAATGATATATTCAAACTACAGAAACCCAAGTTGGGCAGTTGGGTCTTGAACTGGTATTTCATCCTGCCTTTATCCAGTATACATATTCTATGTACCCTTTAACTTCTGCACACTTGGTATTAACTATTTCCCTCATGGTGACTTGAGTGATTTGGGAGGAGAAGCTAGCAACTGTGTTGCTAGTTTGTTCTTGGCTTTTCTAGGTAGAAGAGATGCTGCCCTGCTGCTTCTCTGTTTTTAACTTGGAAGCTTTGAAGAGGCTGGGAGGTGAGAGAGGAGAGGGTCATGGCTGTTTCTTTTTTGCAGAAAGGGTCACCGTTCAGTCCTGAGTTTGCTCGCTCATTCTTTGGCGACTTGAAGTGCCTTCTGGAATCCCTCCCAGAAAGGCTGTGCTAGAACTAGAGAGAATAAGTAGAACAGCTATGAGGCTATGGGGCAGCTATGTTGTAAGGAGAAACCAAATAGACTGGGACTGTTAAGTCTGGAAAAGATCACTGGGAATGAATATGCCAGATCTGCAACATTGTGAATGATGTGGAAAAGGTGGTTCAAAATAGTCAGGTGCAATGAAGGAAGTTTTCTGTGCAGAGCCTAAGTGAATTGATCTCATTGCCTTATGTTGCTTTCTCTGGCTTCTTGCAGTAAAGGTGCTCCAGGGCCTGTTCTGAAGGTAGAAGCCTCCCCAGGACTTGGGGGAGAGAAATTTTCCCAAGATTTGAGAGAGCAAAGGATGTCTGGGCAGGCAAACAGATGCTGGAGGAGGGGAGAAATGAAAAACATATGGAGGTGACTCTCACTGGAAGGGTATGCACACTCTCTCAACAAAAACCACAGAGCCCATCTACTGAGTGTCAGAAAAAGCATGCTGGGCTTGGTGGTTTGATCCAATATTGTCATTCTTATGTTCAGTTTTTATTGCTCGGAGCTAGGGACATGTTAAAATTGCAATGGTATGGTAACATTTGTTAGGGATATTATTGTTAAACATACTGCTTCTGCTGGCAAAACTCCAAGCATAGTCATAGCCTTGTCTTGGTTAAAATCTTTTGCAGTTCATGGTTTATCTTATTCAGATGCCTGGCATAAGCTAAGAGGAAAAAATCATTCCTTTTGCTGAAATGAATTGTCTCCTGGAAATCCACCTAATATATAGAGCTGCTGGCAAATCCATTGTAGTATAGCCTGGAGCCAAGAAAGAAGAGTAAAGAGAAGAACAACAGTGAAGGAAAGCTGGAGTATAGTGAAGACACGTGGGTGTTTTCAGGGGTGGGGAAAATGCCTTGTCTTACATAGGACTCAAAATGTGACTTCATTCTCTAGAGATTTTTATAAACTTCATTTAAAAAATAAATAAAAATGAAGTGTTTTATTATGTTTAATAGTTGTCTTTCTGCTTTTTTAACAATTCTTAAATGCTTCAAAATAACTTACAGCTAAACTGTTTTCCTCCAGCTCCTGTTAACATCTAGTTTCTTTCTTTTCCATTCCTAGTAGGAATAGTTTCACCTTACACCTTGGTTTCTGGTGTATTATTTTCAAATGGGACCCATAGGGACTTGTTGCTTTAATTTGTTTGTATTCGTTTTCCTTCAAAATATGGCTATTTCTCTAGACAGTTTTCTTCTGTGTGTGCATGTGCTTTTTTGTGCAACCCCAGGTAAGCGCTGTGAGTAAAGGCTCCTTTGCTGTAGCAGTGGAGTAAACCTTACTCTTTGAGCTGGGAACTAAACATTTTATCTGTCCTTCAAAGCCCTGAGATTTCAGCTGCTCTTTTGTCTGTATCAGGATCAAAACCCTTTCTTTCTCCTTTTCTCAAAGAAGATCCAGCCCACTGTAGAAGAGCTGATAGTTTTCTGATCCAAACAGTGAGTTTTGGCCTGCACATCTTACAGCCCAGCTGAGTTCTGTGATTACCAGATCAGTTTCTTTCTTGGAGAGGCAGATCTGTCTTTGATTTTGATTTTGAAAAATCTTTTCTTAATTGCAGCTTTACTGAAACCATTATGTTTCTGCAAAAAGTGGCTGTTTCTTGAGAAAAATTTTCACTGTAAAAATTTCAACTAGTCTAGCTTTCTGTATTTTACTATTTCTTTATTTGAGAAATAATGATGCTTCATATTTAAGATTGTGTATGTATTTTGTCCTTTCTTACTATTGTGCCTGTCATGTATTTTAAAATCTTTTGTGTAGATGAGTTCAAGTGTCTTTCTGGTAGCTATCATAGTAAAGTACTACAGGCTATGGTATATATGAAACAATTCAGTTTTTGTAGTATATGCATCCAACTCAGTTTCATTTCCTTTTCTCTTTATGTTGGTGTCTATGCTTTAGAGTTTTACTTATCTCAGATGAACAATTTTTTTCAAATGGGAGTATTAATTTTTTATTTTCACTCTCTCACTTCAGAGTTTTTGCAGTGTTGGCGCTGTTTGCCCTGCTATTTTTAGGGGTCTGTCAGCCTTTCCATTATTATTCAGCATTTGCAGGAGTTAATAAATATGTAGTAAAATAACTCTGGGTAGGAAGGCGGCATACAAAAATTTAGTGTGAAAGAAAAAGCAGCAAATAATTTAGGTGTGAAAGTACCTCCATTGGTCATTTTGTAGAGCCTCCCAATCAAAGTATATAGTTTAGAAAATGTCGTAGAAAATGTCATAGAAAACAAGGGAGACAGGAGGGAATGTAGTTAGTTCTGCTGTGAATTTAAACAAATGCAGAAGCTCAAAATATGGACAGGTATTTACTTACTATGCTCTCTTTAAAAGAAAGAACTTATTAAGAGGAAGTTAGTATATGAACATGGGCTATAAATGACATCAGCTATTTGACTGATCATCAATGTCCTCTCTGTTTTCTTAGCAGATAAATAGGGACAGGGTTGTTTTGTCAATATAAATAGAAGATGGTTTTGTTGTTTGTTTTGCTTTTTTGTGTGTGTGTGAGATTCAGACAACAGAGAATAACAATATTTCACTTAACCGTTCTCATTTCCTACCTTTTGTAGTCCTGAGAGCTTGTTTCTGGAGAGCCATTGATAGAATTTGTGAGGGAAAGTAGTAAATTTGTGTTTCTGAACTCTTTCTGGTTTGAAGTGCTTCATACAGAAGGATGTAATTTTCTGTTTTACTCCTACCAGTAGATTCCGTATGCAGAAAATAAGAAATGGGAAGGAGAGAAACTAAACTGTTATAAAATGAAAAAGTGATACTTAAAATTCCTCTTGAAATATGTTACCATTTCTTTTCCCATACATTTTGAGTGATAGTCTTGGAGAAAAGCGCTGGTGGTTTTTACCTTTTTGTGAATGTGTTACAAATTTTTTTCTGATTGCATTTTGAGGCTGATAACCTTCTTTTGGAAGCTCTCATTGTTCAATGAGAGCAAAAATGCATGAATGTTGTTGTCTCGTGCGTTTGTGTTTCTTTGAGGTTTTTTGTTTGTTTTTGATCAAAGGACCTGCTTACCCACAGGTAGTATTGTGAATGTCATTACCATAATTTAAAAATGCAAGATGAAACCAAAACTCATGGAAGTTTTGTGCGGCATAGGCCAGTGAAGCAAATAGAGAGTCTGCTCGCTCTTGCTCTTTCTTGCCCTTTGAGCACAAATACCCATATTTTTAAACTGTACAGGGAGATGGGATTATTCATTGAAATGTAGTATTTGGGAGCATTTTTCTGTGGAGTATGTGGAATACAATGATTATATATTTTTGAAGGGAGTAGGGGTGGGATAAAGCCTTGCTGCGTGGAGTGGGAGTCCCAAGATGTTTGTTTGGGCTTCTTCCTTCCCCCAGCCCTTCTTTTCTGGAGCCATTAATGACTTGAAGGGAACCATACGTGCTCAGAAAGTAAAACGTTTGCCTAAGCAGTTTTGCAAACTGTACAAGTAAACCATACTTGGCAGAAGAATTTCAGAGAAAATTTATGATTGGGGATATTTACTGTCACTTCCTTCTCTAGGATCTCTCTGAATGCTTTATTTGTGTGTGTGTGTGTGTGTGTGTGTGCATGTGTGTGTGTGCGTGCGTGTGTCTCTAGACTGTTTTATGTAACTAAGCAGCAATGCATGGGAAAGAGAAGGAGTAAGGCACTATCATGACTTATTTCTGCTGTCAGCGAGCAATACTTTGAGGCATTAAGGAAACCGCCTTACAGCTGCATTCAGCCCACTGGAAAGCAAACAGGAGAAAGCCGCCTTGCCAGCGCAGAAGACAGGAAGGAGGGTGAGAAGAGTAAACAACAAAGGTGTTTAACCTGGTAGCGATGTCAGAGTAAAGGGATTAGTGGGTAATGATGAACAACTTGTGGAAAAACTTTGGAGCTGAGGTACTAGTTGGGGAATGTGTAGAGAGGCCTTTTATTGTATATCTGTGTGTGTGGGGGGGTTCTTCCTGAATCATGTAATATCATACATGTGAGAGAAAATACCTTCCAACTTTTTGTGGTTTATGTGTGAATTGAGCCAGCTGGTGGGAGTGATACCAGAGGTTGCTGCTCTGCTGTCCAAAGCAGCTTCCTCTCAAGTGTTTGCAAGGATTGAACAAAATGGAGCTGGTGTTGCTTTCTGAAAAGAAATTGCTCTGAAATGTTCTTCTCATTCTGTTGTTAGTCCAGTGCAAAAAAATGCTGCAACAAACTTGTAAACAAATGATATATCAAATCAGTGCCTTTTTTGAAGACTAAAGAAAAAATATTGAGAGTATATCATCAAGGGAAATGGTATCAAACAGACACAGTTAGGATTTTGGTTGTATTAGTTATTAGGGCATTTTATTCTTTCCTAATCCAAAAACAGTTATATGTCAAATTCACCATGTTTGGGTTGTTCTGAATGCTGTTTGGGTCTGTGGTTTGGGTTGTAGGTTGTAGGGCTGTGTGTGTGTGGATTTTTTGTTTTTTTGGGGGGGAGGGAGGTGTTTATGCAGAGGAATCTTTCAGATGCAGCTGATCAAGTGATCTGCCTCTAGTTCTCATTGGGAATATGATGCAGTCAAGCAGCCTCCTAAGATTAAGATACATGCAGTGTTTTGGCAAGGCCACTACTGTCCCTAACAGCCAATCCTGGGAAAGGTAGATTATGTTGATGCTAGATTTCTAGTCCCTTACCCTGTGCGCTCTCTCCAGTTGATAACATGACTAATCAGTGCGGAAAAAATGGTACTGAGGCAGCCATAGCAGTAGAGCCCCTTGGCACGTAGCACAGTGTGCATCTTCAGACACTGAGGTGAATCCAGTGAGTAATCCTAAATGAACTGCTCTCTGCTGGGTCTGTGTCAGCCCCTGGCAGCTGCTAGTTTTGAACTCAGAAACATTTAGACGTGATTGATTAGATAATAAAATGGTGTTAGCAGAGAGATTGGAGTGTGTATTAGACACCTGATAGAAATACATTATGAATGTACAGAGCTTCAAACTAATGTCTGATCTAAGTAGGGCAAAGATGAATGGGATATACTCCAAATGAGATCAAGTGAAGCATCCCTTTTCTAGTAGCAGGCAGGTGAGTCATATTCAAAGGTATTTGATACACTTTTGGTTAGACCTGCAAAATATAAGCCACTTCAAGGTAACTGTTTTGGGGAATCTAAATGTCAGGGCTGAAATGTAATGGGTTGTTGTCCATGCACATGCATACCTTTGCATCCTTAATTTATGTACATCTATGCAGTGTCAGGTGTTGCTGCAACTTCATAGGGATTTGTACTGAACAGAAATCCAGGTAATTTATTGTTCTTATGTTTCACTGCCAGAGTGTTCACACAATGTTGGAAGGTACTTTCTCCTACTGAGAAGTCTGTAATAGCAACTAACAAAATAAATGATGTCCTTGGCCGAAGTGGTGGAGGCTTTCAAACAGAAGTCCTGCCTTCAAACCTGGACAACAAATGCTCCAAATAGATCAAACGTGTTTAGTTGTTTTTCTTCTCCAATGTGGTAATTTAAATCTAATCATGTGAAGGGTTGTATTTATTTTACTCATATGTTATATAAATCTGTGTAATTTAACAGCAAGTAGGAACATAAACTTCAGTAAGGTCCAGATCATGAAGGATTTTTGGCTGCTTTTTCTGTCTTAGGACCTTCCTCTCATTCTAACAATACTGAAAGTAAGAAGCAGTACTAGGGGACGCGGAAGTGCAATGGACTAAGATTACAAAAGCTGTTACTTTTCTCTGAATGTTGTGTTGTAATCTGAGGTGGTGGTGGTGAGTAGTGTTAGAAATGTGTAAACTGTGGAACAGTCTACCAGGACAGTAGTAGATGAGTACTGTAGTAGATAAGTATCTCTTCAGCAACAGAGGCAAGAAGTGAAGGAAACAAGTTGCCACCTTTAAATCTTCATAGAAATGAAAAAACATGTTTTTTTTATGTATACTCTCAGACTTTTTTTTGTGTAAGATGTAGTATGTGCAGAAAATTCCTCAGAAATACTTCGGTGTTCAGATTTGCAGATTAAGCTCTGGCAGTTTTTATTTGAATTTTTTGGTGGTTTAGACTTATTTTAATAATTTTAATCTAGTGTTAGTTTGCATGAATCAACAGAAATTCATCTCAGCTGATTTTATCAGATAATGGGGGAGACAATTAAAAGAAACCAATATTAGTTGCTAATTTCAAAACTTAAATTAAGAGTCTTAAATTAAAAATACTTATTTATATTATTTTTTGATAAATAATTTAGTTACCTTAAGGCATTCTGCATAACAGTAGTTTGGTGTACAGTATTTCTTAGAGTAAAGATTATCCTATAGTGATGTGAAAGTTCAAAATGCATTTACAGCTAATAAATTTTTCTTGTATATAACAAGCTTATCCTTGAAGATTGGTCTCATGTATTATAACTACGTGGTATTAAAGTGATGCTGGTTATTCTTGGATGTGGTGGTTCAGTGGGCTGTTTTTCTTATGCTGCTGAGTTTGAGGATATGGCTTCTCATCAAAAGATAGAATCAAAATATGTCTCTCATGTTTACTTATCCCAGATTCATCTCTGCCAAATTTGTGCCTTGCATGTCTAATATGTGTATCTTACTGATCTTTATTTTTGTTCTTCAGAGTTAGGCATTTTGACTATTTAGATAGATCTAGGCGAGAGTAAAGCTAGCTAAAGAAGTAAAGGACAAACATAAATATATATATATATATATGTAAATGAAAAATGCATGTGTGGGTGTGTATGTATGTAAGTATATGCAGAAAAGCTTATTATGGTGTAGACACACAATACCTGTGAATATGTAAGCTACCACCACTGACACAGAAAGATGTGGATGTTGTTGTTGTTGTTGTTGTTTTTTAGTTACCATATGTTAGTGTACAAATTGGGTCGTCGTGGTTTAAGACTCAGTTACAGAAATTTGTAGCCTTCTGTGTTCTGTCCAAATGAATGCATTAATTCCAGGGAGCAGGCTACACACCCTTCATGGAAAAAATATGCTAATTTGCTTTAAGTATATTATTCTGCTTCTTATTCTTAGTAAGAGAAAGTGGGTTTCTGCAATGATAAGAATAAAGAAGGAATTCATATGCTGAATTTGATTTGGGAATTTTAGGGGTATTCACAGGTCAAAGTGCGTCACAAGGCAAGGATTACAGAGGGGATGTCTTATATTAGCCTGTATTGTGGCTTGCTTAAAAGATATATTGAGAACAAAGCAGCACCTAATCTATAAAAAGTATTGTATTTTGTTTGTCATAAGTACTTTTAAAAAAATATTAAAAATGGGATATGAGAATGAAAATAAAAGGAGTGGCAATAGATATGAAATTGAGGATACTTTAATTTGCTTTATGTTTGTAAGTAGAGGAAACTACTTTATCAGCAGGAAAAGAATAAATGGTAAAAGAATAAAGAGGCCTGGAAAGCTGTTGACGTAAGGGGCATTTAGTGGAAATATTGTTTATGCAATTAATGAGTTCTTGTTTGTGTAAGCTTATGCTCCTTTTTGGTTTAGTTTTGTGTAATTTTGTGTCCCCCAATACTTGTTTTGAAATCGGAATTTAAAATAACTAAAATAACGTGGATCAACAACAACAATACCTCAGGGTAAAACTCATTCCAAACCATGAAACGTGTGAAACCTGAAAGCTTGGGTTGCTGCTGTTCAAAGTAAGAAACTCAGCAGGATTGCTTGGAAGTTTTTGACACAATTTTTTTAGAACTTTAGAACTTCTTTGAAAGTGGATTTGTCAGTCTTACGGGAAGACTCCTAGGCTAAGTCATGTATTATGGGCTTTGTTATCCGCCAGTGTCAAACTACCTCGATACGTCTGGTTCCAAACTTGGATAATGAGTGTTGAGATCATGAAGTATATTAACTGCAAGCACATACTTAATGCCACGAGATGACACAACTGAAACCCCTCCAGTCAGTATACATCTATATTGTTCTTTTCTATATAGATAGATGAGGCTGAATTGTATTAGATTAGAATTTAAGTTGTAAAAGTTTAAGAACAGCAGTATGTCTAATGTCATGCCATCTTTAAGGAAATTTAACCCAACCAGTTTAAAATTTCTAGCTCTAAAGTCAGTTTTTGAGCTCTTGCTCAGTAATTGAATATGCTATTTGTTTTTGTCTGTGCAAGAATATATTTCATTTGTGTTCAATGGTTTTTTGCAGCTATTTTTCCAGTATATAAATTCCTTTAAAATAGCTATGTAAGAGAGGAGAACTAGTAGTTCTCTTTTCTGGAGGTTAATTTTTTGGGAGGGGTGAATGAATTTTAAAAATTAATCAAGTCTAGAATTTAATGAAGTAGTACTAAAAAAAAAGATATAATATGGAAGACATATTATGGTGCCTGTATTTGTTGTCAGTAAAGGCTATGAAAGTGAACTGGGATGGTATTTGGTGTATATCAGCTATTGTTGCAAGGAGTCAGTGATTTATCATTCAGTGGATTATTATAGGGTGGTACAATAGATTTTGTAGTAGGCATTTTTTCTTTATTATAAAATTATTTTCCATATTGACATAATAGAACTCTGAAATAAAGCATAATGCATGCATTTGGCTGCTTGGGTGATTTTAATGTGAATTAAAACTTCCACTGCGGCTTAAAATGATGGAAAATTCTTAGCTGTGTGAGTTGATTTAATTAATTAAGTATGCCCTTTTGACATTTGAAAAACTGATATGCAGTTGGGTATATTATACTGTGGGAACTATTTTTAAAAACAGAAGAATAAGCAACAGAAATATCTTGTTCAAATGAATTCTTTAGTTTGTGCTTTATAAAATAGTTGTAGTCTCTGGGGCAGTTCTTTCTTCCTGCTTCCATCCCCTTTGGATTCAAAATGTTGTCATGGTAGTAATTTGTGGGCAAAAGGGCCGTTTTGTTTCTGTAGGGTATCTTTTTGTGCGTTCTGTTCTTGAGCATGTAGGTCTCTTTCCAAAAAAAGAAAAAGGAAAAAAAAGATGCCTTCTTAGAGAATGTGTCCATTTATAAAACACAGCTTGCAGCTGAGTTAGAGCATTTGACAACCTGTTTGATTAGCTGTTTTCGGCAGGATTGATCGTTATAGGCCATTGGATGATCAGACTAGACTTATGCTTTTCCTTAGTGCAGCTGAAGAAGAGCAGGCGGTGTGTTTCGGCCAAGAGCCTTTGGGTAGCCCGCCCAGAGCTGATGCCAGAGCTGGGCTCTGGGGCTCTGTGCTGTCTAAAGATGTGGCTGGCCTCTAAGAGTCACTTTCTCATTTACTAAGCATCTTCACTTGAGTAGGTGTGTAAAATGCATTCAGTCTTACGCTGGAGCCAGTTTAGATACGAAAATGGAGGTGTTAAAAATTGCCTTGCTTGCCGTGACTGCAATATATATTGGTACAGTAGTTCTTCACAATATCTTTTTAGTATAAATTAATTAACCCAAGTAAAATATACCTTCTTATCACCGGATTTGCTAGTATATTTTTAGCTGCCTTGATTTTCAGTTGTGCCAAAATAAGGCTCACCAGGAAGTTTGTATCTTTTCTTGGATGATGGAATGGAAGGACACTGAGATCTCATACCAAGCAGCTACAACTATTTATTAAATCATGTTAGATAACTACAGGATGCATTATTTAAAACTGCACATAGTTTTATATGTATTGAAAAAGTGACTGACCTAATATGTCTTATGTGCATCTCCTTGTCCTGTTTCTGTCTCTGCTTCCTTTCACCCCCATGTGAATCCTAATTCTCTCACTTCCTTTTCAAAGTGACCTTTGTTTTTCCCTCTATCTCTGCACATCTGGTTGTCCTCACCCCCCTTCCCCCCCCCCCCCAGCTTGATAGTTTCATTTTTAAAGCTTTGTTCCACAAACTACATAATTAAGCAGTAAGACACGACAGGGCATGAATATTGTTGTATTAATTGAGGGGGGGAGAGAGGGAAACCAAAGGAAAACTACAGAGAAGCAATACCAGCTGGCACTCAATAGGTATATAATTTGCAATTCATTTAGAAGAGAGCTGGCCCATGGGGTGGAATTTTCATTTAAAAGTGATAGCCAAACCCATGCAGCAACTGGATGCTTTTGCAGAGATAGCTTTTATTTGGAACGGGGCAGCACGGTTACTGCTGCAGCTCTTCTGGTGCTCTGTAAGCAATGCTGCTAGCCTGTTGTGCCTCTATATTGTGGCTCTACAGCCAGAAAACTATTAAACACTATCTAGAGATAGATGGCTTCTTTTGAAGGAAAGAGTATTGCAGTGCTATGCTAGTGACATTCTTCTGCTGAAAAGTAGATGTTAATAGTATCATTCTGTAGTTAGCCAAAGTGACTGTAACATCTGTCTGAGTGGTAGTAATTTAAACAGCCATTTCCACTTGAAAAAGAAAATACTAATGAGTGTTTGGCAAAGGCTTGCCATTGTGAAGTCTCTACTGCCTGTTAGTCAAAATGATGTACAGTAAAATTACATCTTTGAAGAGGAGGAAAGAGGGCAAATATAAACTCGTTCTTGGCAAAAGGGCAAGCTGGTAGCAGTCATAGTGTTAAGAGCTGGGAGAATTAACAGCATGCACTGGGCAACCAGTTCCACTGCTGTTAAACACAAAATTGCTGTTTATTTCTCTGCAAACCTAATCGTAGTCTAGTAGTTTATGTACACAGAAGACTTCTTCCATAGTGAAGAAGATAAAAGCTGTAGGGACTTTTGTGCAAATTGGTTGAGTCAAATTAGAAACATCTTAAAAGTTATGAACTAATTTCAACCTTTTCATATTTTTATGGACTTCCTGTGCTTCGCCTTTCAAGTACAATCTTACAGTGAAGAAAAGCTACAGAACATACCAACAATACGCTGAAATAACACGGCATGTGTATGTAAATGTCATTGGCTGCTAAACCTGTAATTAAACTTTCTCTCTTCTGTGTATGAGAGTATAATAATACATTGCTGTCATAATCTGTTATAGTACAAAATATTAAGGACTAAAGATGCACTCTGCAGCAGCTAATGGACTACAGAGCACTTCGTTGGTGTTCTCCAGCTTTTGTTCCCCTCAGTTGGACACTAGCTTCCGAAAAATATCCTGCTGTTGGTCTCAAGTGATTCAAGATATGCAAAGGATGGTAACTGGTTTGTGACATGGCACTTGCTTGCTCTTCTGTACATTTGTAAGTCTGAGATAAGACTTTAAAGCATATAGGTGATCTTGGTTGTCTTGTGGGGAGTATCTTCCTCCTATGCACATATGGAGTGACAAGTAAATATTCAGCAGTTTGAACTAATTCTAAGTGTAGATTAATTACATGGATGCTGTGTAACATGTATATGTATACACAGCTTTTACTTTGTATACAGAATTAATGTATTTGTATATGATCAACAAAACTAGTTTTACTGGACACTAGTTTTAATACTGCACAGCTGTATTTTTATATTTTAATATGTGTGTGTGTGTGTGTGTGTGTGTTTTTTTCTTTTTTAAACAAGTTATGATACTGTAGCATCAGAACCATAGTAGGACCAAAATTCCTGTGGGCAGTCATGTTGTTCAGAAATTCCAGATAAAACCTTCCGGCTTCTTAGTCATAATTATCTTGGCCTGCAGTAGGAACTGAGACCCACAGCACTTTCATGGCTTTTCTAGCAAGTTTAATAGGCAGCCTTGTGCTAATCATGTGTTTAAAACAAATATCTCTTAGCTTCATATATCTCCCTGTAGGCCACCTTACTTCGAGCAGTGATTTTTTGACCTTCCAGTAATTACCTACATTATACTGTTGTTTTTTTTTTCCCCCTCCCTTCTCTAATGTAGGTAGAGTGATACTTTCTTCTTTATCAGTAATGTGTGTGGCCTTTAGTGTGTGTGCTTTAAGGCATATGTACATGTACTTGGTGTGTTGCTCTCGTTCCTCGTGAGCTGAGCTTCATTCACTTGTCAGATTTGTAAGGGCTAGTGATAGGCATATGTGGGCAGTGCCAATAATGTTATTGAGAGTTTAACCTGAGTATCTGTGGGCAGAATGTGGATTTACTTTGAAAACTGTTGGAGTTAATTTGTTAATTTATTCATTCTGTATTATACTAGAACAGCTTTGAGAGGGTTGCCTTGGTCTCTTGGGAGAAATTCCCTCATAAAGATAAATGAATAAATAATGAAAATTCATTGAGTCATCTTTTCAATTACAGCAAAAATGTTGTATTTCTTTTATCATAGTCTCTTTAAAATGTTGAAATCTAGCATATGACAAGGAGAGAGAAACTTTTTTTCTTTCCTTAATTTTAAGGTGTTTCTTCTGTCTAGACTCTGTCACTGCTGCTTTAATATGTTTCTTGCTTCTCTATGTGCATCAGAATTGAGCTAGACCTTTCCAAAAGAGCATACTTTCTGCCACCCCTCAAAGGCTTAACTTACGCCCACAGCATCATCAAGTGCACGAATGATGCAGGTTTGGACTGAATTTTTCTTAGAAGTAAAGAGGAAGTGAGATGCATTCACCTGGTTTTGTGACTTCCAGTGCAAAATAATCTTACAACAACTTATGTATGAATCTATCTTTCTATAAAGTGTACTTAAATATTATGAGGCTATTTGTGAAGCTGTATTTCTTGCCACAGTAGCTGTAGTTTCCCCCATAACACTTGATCCTTCACCACACTTACCCAGTGAACTTTGTGGTCTGGTTGTCAAGCCTGTGTTACAGACTTACAGAGTAACCTGGAAGAAGTGCTTACCCTTTCCATACCTTAGTTTCCTCATCTGTGTAAAGGGGAGTATACCTGGCATCTTAGGAGACCACGTGACTTTTTATTACAGGTAGCCTGACTAACAACATTGGAAGTCAAATTATTAGGTATTTGTCCTTCAGCATCTGGAGATTTTTTTTACTGCGCCCTTTGTTCCTTCCAGGCCTCTGCCACACACGAAGAGACACCAGTCTGATTTCTGTAGTTTTTTCCTGTTCTGGCTCACCTGCTCCAAATGCATACAGGAATTGAATAATTCTGCTTTATGCTCCCTTTTCAGTCTTAAGTGCCATATACTAAGCTTCAGTCTTTGTGCCTTCTCCATTATAATAGAGTATTAAAATGTGTTTTCACTTTAATATATTCTTGGCTTGCATCAGGAAGATTCCTGTCCAGCTTTGCCAACTAAGGGTAATGGATAGCTTGCCCCAGTCTCTGGCTTCAGGGAAAAAAAACCTTTTTTTTTTTTTTTTTTGGTGTTATTATTTTTTCCTTATTGCTATGAGAATAATGTCTTGAGTTATATGGTGGCACTTCTTTTTTCCAGGCAAAAATGTCAGTAGAAGCTCTTTCTCCCCACTTTTCTCTTGTGATTCACTTAGTTTTCACCTCATGGTGTGTTTTGTGTGTATTTTTTAATTCGTGACACAGTAGGGGATATTTCTTATTTGAGAAAGTGATTTTCATTGAAATCATAAAAGCAACAAACCCAAACCTCAATCATTTATGCTTGCGTTGTTCTGAGTCTCACTATATTGCAAGGAAATAAAATTGCGTTGCAAGCTTCCATAGTGGTAAAAAATAGATTCTATAACAAAGTAGTTGAAGAGCTTGAGGAACTAATCTAAGAGAACTATAGTCATCAGCAGCATACCTAATAAAATTAAATGTAAGTAAATACCTGACTATGTGGCTAGTACCCTGCCTAAATTTCTAATGAAAAAAGGGACTCTTGAATAGCAAGACTGAAAGGGAAGATGTTGGAAGGGACAGTGTCCTAAGTGAATAAATACCTGGTTCAGCAGCAGAATGCATTCAGTGTATGTGTTGTGCTGGAAATCAGGGCTGGTAGTAGAGTGGCTAGAATAAATCATTCTATTTTGGTATCTTTTGATGCCTGCTTGGTAAGTAGGAAGGATTTAAGAAAACGGTAGTTAATAAAACAGTAGTTAATGATGAAATCTTGATGAGACTTGGCCTGCTTAGTGGAGAAGGGTTTAAGGTTATAAGTTGATAGGATAAAGCTTTTTTCATCTTGTACAAAACTGTGACAAATCTGACTGAATTTGCAGGGATAGGGAAGGATAACAGGTCTTTTTTCTTAATCACTGAGGAAGAAAATTAATGCCAGAACTTCACTACTCTAAGGATATTGTAGAATATTTGCCATTTTAAAATAGTTTAAAAACTAGTTGAGATGAACAGTTGTCAGAAATAGTTTCAGTTTCGACAATTCTCACTGGGGATGCCTGTTTAGTCCTATTTTCTATGATGTTTAAGGGCCAATGTAGATGTTCTTCAGCAAAAGGAAAATACAGAAGGTCCTGCAAGTCTCCCAAGCCATAAACTGTTCCCTGTGCACCTAACCTTGAAGTAATGTGCTGGGGAGAAATTTATTCCTGATCTCAGCTGGTTATAAGTCTGTGCCCTGGAGCATGAAGATTGAGGTTCTTGCAATTTTTAGTCTACTTAATACAGTTACAGAGGCTATTAATCATTATGTTCAATCCCTTCTTGAATATTGCTAAGCTCTTTGTTCAATATGTTCTGAGCTGTTGAGCCTCGCAGGTCAATTACACAGTGTTTATAAAGCTAATTCTGTATTTTGACCAGGAGTGAAAACATAACCCTCAGCGGGATGAGGTATTGCTTTTAAGTCAACTCTTGTTTCTAACTTTATAAAGGTGAGGGAAAAAGACCTGATAAATATTCAGACTTCTGAGAGGAAGAGGGCTAGATGCAGATGAGCTTTGGAAATTTCTGGAATCTTACTGTTGGTTCTGTTTGGATTTCTTGTGGGTAATTTTGGGGTCAATGTTAACTCTTAAAACAGATGATTGACCTTGCCTGTCACAACGTGTGGTTTACTCCAGTGGATGTCTGTTACCGCTGCAGTGCTGGGATTTAAGTCCTTCTATCTGGAGTAGGGTGATGCTCAGCATATTTGAATAGTGTGAAAATTCATTTCTCACCCCCCAAAAGAAGACAACATCTGAACCCATAGGTCGAGATAGAAACCTGGGAGATGATTCATCTGTCTCTCTCCCCCCTACACTCCCTTCTGTCAGTGGTAACTCCACTGGCCTAATTATGCTGATGTAATTTAAAAAAAAACACAAAAAAACCCACAAATGAAAAGAATTGGACCCCAGTATTTTATTGTATCTTCTGAAAATGTCAAGGAATCATGGTTATTGTTAGGATAGCTGTCAATTTATAAAAGGACATCAGCTTCCCAGCCAATTTCACAGACTTGGGAGAAGACCATCTGGAGGAGAAATGGAGCATATCCAACAATTCCAGGGGAGAATCATCACTGGTATCATTCTCAATTAATGCAAATGCTCAGCTGCTGAATTGCTACATAAAAAGCTGGTACAACAGCACCTTGATTTTTCCATGGGGAAAATCATAGTAAAACATTACCCTGACCTGGGAATGAAAGTTGCCTAGCATAAGGAGCATAGGCCAAAAGTTATGGGTTTCTTTTTCTTCTAGCTAAGTGTGGTAGCTGGCTAATTTGTATGCCACAAAATGAAAACTTTCTGATGAGCCTGCAGTAGTATAACATGCAGTTCATCGTGGTGGGATGGATAAAGTTTGGGAGGTTTCCTCCCAAAATAAAAGATACTTCTTGTAGAAGATACTTCACCAGCGCCCACACCCATTTACCCGGACTGTGCTCTGCTGTGGGGCAGTTTGGGAACTGGCCAGTTTCTACTGATGATGTCAGAAAGATACCAGACTCTCAAAGGCTTTTTTTGTAGATACTAAAACATTTTACGAATTTAAGAATAAGTTGTAAGCCACGCTTTAACTTAATAGGTATTACTTGAGTTGCTTTGTAATTTTCTAAGCAAAACAAATGTCTTAAGTGACTGAGGAATAGTGTCTTTTCATTTTTCCTGCTAGCCTCCAAACCTTGTTTAGCAGTCTTCCAAGTATGAGTAGAATTGGATTCAGTATTTCAGTTAGTATCAATTATTATTAGATGCTCTGTACTTTCTGCTTCTCAATCATTGAATTACCAGGAAGCATTTTAATGTGGATTAGGCTTCTGAACAGTAGAAAAAATTGTATAGAACTATAGAATACTTCAGATTGGAAGGGACCTCAGGAAATTTCTGGTCCAATTACCAACTCAAGACAGGCTCAACTGTAAAGTTAGACTAGGCTACTTAGGGTTTTATCCAGTTGGCTCTTGAAAACTTCCTAGGATAGGGTCTTGAAAACCTCCTGGGATGCAACCTGTCTGAGCAACCTGTGCCACTGCTTGACTGTCCACATGGTGAAAAATTTTCTCCTTATATCCAATCTGAATCTCCTGTTTCAATTTATGCCCAGTCTCCTGTCCTCCCACCATACACCACCATGAAGAGCTGGCCTAAGTCTTTGCGATAACTTGCTCGCAGGTTTTGGGGGGCTGCTACTAAGTCCCTCCAAAGTCATCTCTTCTCCAGGCTGAACAAGCCCCAGTCATCTCTCTCTCGGCCTCTCCTCACAGGGCAAGTGCTCCAGTCTCTGACCATCCTGGGGGCCCTCTGGTGAACTCGCTCCAATTTATTGACATCTTTCTTGTAATGAAGGTTCCCAAAACTGGACGCAGGAATCTAGATGGGGTCTAACGAGTGCTGATTAGAGGAGGATAATCACTTCCCTCAATGTACTGGCTGTGCTCTTGTTCCTACAGCCCAGGATGCTTTTGGCCCTCGTTGCTGCCAGGGCCTACTGCTGGCTCTGTTGCAGCTTCTCTCCCACAGCCCCCAGGTTCTTTTCTGCAGAGCTGCTCCCCAGATAGGTTGTCCCCAGCCTGCATCGTTGCAGGGGTTGCTGAACTTTGCATTTATCCTTGCTGAATTGCATGAGATTTCTGTCAGGCCATTCCTCCAGCCTGTCTAGATCCCTCTGGGTGGCAGCCCTGCCCTCAAGCACATCAACTGTTCCCTCCAATTTAGTGTCATCTGCAAACCTGATGAGAGTGCACTCACATCACCTCCTCCAGAGGGTTGATAAAGATGTTAAATGGGACAGGTCCGGGGGTAGATTCCTGCTGTACTTCACTTGTTCCTGGTGATGGTGACCAGTCTGTAGTTCCCTGAATCGTCCTTTTGGCCTTTTTTGAAGATGGGTACAATGTTTGCCTTTTTCTAGTTGTCAGGGACCTTTCCCAGTCTCCATTCCTACAAGGATAACAGCTCTCATAGTGTACTTCCCACAGAGCTTAGTATTTCTTTGTCTATTCAACAAGTCTGAATTCTTAATTTTGGGCTGTATGAAAATACTTGAAAGAGAAGAACCAACCTTTCAGTGTTTGTTCTAGATCTTAAACTATTTTTCCTTTTTCTCTTCTTCATTTTTTTTTCTTTTCCTTCTGGTACTATGCTCCCTGTAGACAATGAAATTTGCAGTTAATATGGATGATTTCAAACACAGCAAAGGCGTTTCCAAGTTTGTAATTTGGTCAATGGTCTCCTTATGCATCTAACTGCTTCATTATCTGGAAACTTCAGGAATTGTGCAACACATCTCTTAGTTCTATAGGTGTGGTTTGTCAAAGGCACTGTGGTTGCCGTGACCTGTTCAGATGAGGATGCCAAGTGCTAGTCCAGGATCACAGTGCTCAAGCACTAATAAAAGGTAAATAAAGGTACAGGTTTGTGTTTGACAGCTTTTCCTATTCTCTTCCTTGGAAAGGGGGTTGGCTACAATTCTGGGACAAACTGTGGTAGCTTTTTTTTTTTTTTTTTTTTTTGGTGCATGTGGAGCGATGATGTTTCCTAAATGATATTGAAGTTGCATATACATTTAAAAATAACTGCGTTTGCTGGCTTTTTCTCCTCAATGTCAGATCTAGCTGAAGTCAGCTGGCTTTTGAGTACTGGTAGCTAGTGTTGCGATGGAATTTATTATGAAACATGAATCAGCTGTTAATGTTTTCTTTGTCCGAAAGAGGAACCTAGATAGCATCTACATCTGTCAAGCTGTTTTCTTAACTCCAGGTGTTGCTCATTTTGCTGATTGCTTTTTGCTGACCCTTTTGCTCTTAGTATGCTCTGGGCAAATGCTGCTCAGGACCCTGGAATGCCTGAGCAGATATTGTGGAGTTCTTAATCTGTGTTTTGACTAACACAAACAGTTGGCCTTCAGGTATCCCAGTGAAGGTTCTCTGAACTATTGGCATTTTAGGTAAGCAGTATGCAACACAGATGGATTTATCATTACACAAAACCATTATGGTCTCCGCTTTGTCTGGGAAGGGAGTCGCCGTAGCCTTTTACCTGCAGAGTTGACCTCTTGCTGCACTGACTTGAGCAGGTGAGCCTCCGTGGTGGGATGTGACGGTGTTATGGAGAAGCAGTGCTGCTCAGTGGGATCTGGGCTGGTTTGGTGCACTCCTGCTTACCCTACCCAGGCTTGGGGGCTCTGTGCTCAGAACAACGTTTTAGTGCCTCTGGTACTAACGTATGTATGTCACGTATGTATGGAGTTGTTTGCCTAACTGTTACAGGTGGCTGTAAATGTACTGTGCTAGTTCCAGCTTTCTTAGCTCGTGGTGATGTTGCAGTACTTCAGCAATAGTGTTTTCACTGTTCTGAGAAGCAGCCATTTAACCATGAATCTTGCACTTGCAAATGTAGGCTATTAAATGTGTAACCTTATTTTGTGGTGTGCATACATGCTGTATCCTTACATCTACCAGCAATTACTGTATTGCAAAAAAAGAAATGATGTGATTAATACATTGATATAAATAGTGACACTCATACTGGTGGATAGCATGCTGTAAATGTGTAGTAGGGCCTTGTATACAGATATTCAGGGAATAATAAATTGAATTAATGACTTGTTTTCCTGTGCTTACTCAAAGAATCAGAGAATTTTTTTATAGTGCAAATTAGTCTCACTGAATACTCAAGGATAGATGTTGTGTTATACAAGCATAATTGAAATTTAGGTCATTAACTAAGCTTTTTATTGGACAAGCTTCTTAAAATATTGCCTACAGTGCAACTGAGGCAAAAGTGGAAGTTTTTCATGCTTACCTGATGTCCTACAAGAACTTTTGTTTCAGGAAGGGTTTGTGGAGAAAATTGGAGACATTTTAAAGAAAGGTATCTTTTTTTCTATTTTGAGAAAAAAATCTTTCACTTTTAATCAGTTCTAATCAGTGAAGTACTTTGACTTGCAGACTGTATATTTCTTATCTCCCATATTTAAGACTATATGTCAGTAAACAGCTAAAGACCAGATATGTTTCTCTTCTTCAGTTCCCAGTTATGTGGGAAAACTATTATACTGTTTTGAATGCCTCTTGTTTGAGGGTTTTTAGTGCGTCATATTCAGCTTTTTGTTACCTACCAGTTCTCTTCTGGGAATGGTTTAATTTGTTAATTCTGATATATAAATCTGGAAAATCTCCGGGCCTTTTCTATGAGAATTTTCTTTGCTTCTAGCATTTTTGTGGCCACAGTCATTTTCTGGGTTATTCTTATGATCATTTCCTGGAGTTAAAATCTTTATGGCAGCCACAGCAAAGCTGTTGTGCTTGCTAAATCCATTTAAATCAAATTCTTAAAAGCTGCAGAACATCGTATAAAAATCACAGCTCATTTAAGAATGACCATTAAATATGTCAAGGAATGAAGTTTAATGTTGTTGTTTTTCCTTCCTCTTCCCAGAAAAATCATGGGAAGACAGGTGTGCGCAATCTCTAACCTAAA
Organism: Apteryx mantelli; assembly: GCF_036417845.1. Lineage (NCBI taxonomy): Eukaryota > Metazoa > Chordata > Aves > Apterygiformes > Apterygidae > Apteryx > Apteryx mantelli. Next base: position 144,600,937 of record NC_089979.1, on the reverse strand, counting down.
GCTGAAATCTCATGACAAGGCAGTCTTCTGAGCCAACTCGCAATTTTTTCTAGCGATCTGCATGCCTGGCAAGCCAGGCTGGCTTTTGTGTAATGACTATTAATGTTGCCTGCACGTGAGTTAGACCATTTTGAAACCTTAAGTCTTTCAGACAACGAGGATTTACACATATGGTGCTGAGCTCTGGTTTCTCAGTTTTACACTTCTCTGATACGTCACTGCATTATCTTACTCCAAATGACACGAGCAAATTGGTATTTGGCCTGTTTTGAGATAAAGCCTTTTTATCCCTATTTCACCTTTGATGGAAAAGTCTTACCTTCAGAGGTCTTCAGGACCTGATCCCATCCATCTATGTCTGTTCTCCTTGCCAAAAGTGTTCTTTGTCTTCCTTTCTGTAATTTTGGCATTTTACCTTCTACACTTGTGTCCCCTGGAGCATTCTCCGAGTAAACATCTGTTAAAACTGACTCAATCCTTTTCAATCTATCCTGTGCCCTGCTTTTTTTATAATTTTACTGACATCCTGTCCCTGTATGTTTGATGCAGTATAATATATAGTAATGGAGAACATTCTTGTCACATGTTAGTCCATTTAAATGAATAAATGTTCCTAGTTTGTTATGGCTTTCCTATGGCAAGCCGTATTAAATTGTGGGTCTATGTAATGTGTTTCTGAGCAGGAGACCAGATTAGGTACTTGAATCAGTGATTTGGAAGGTAAGTAAGTGTCGGGTCTTTGTAAAATTGATATCAGCTCTGTGCACAGGAACAGCTTAATCTACTGGGATGCCAGCCATTTGAATGGGTAAAATGTAAACAGAGGACGCTGGCTGTGCCAGCTGTGCAGCTGAGCAGCAGCTGGAGCACTGCAGCAGAGCAGTTGGCAAAGCTGAGGAGTGACAGAGGGACTTCTGAGTCACATATGAATATAAACATTTGTCTAGCTGAACTGATTAGAAGTACTTCCATACCTTGGCTATTAACTGATTATGAAAAATGGAGCTAACATTTTAACCTTAATCTCTGATACGACAAATAGACTCATTAAGCATGCAGCACATTTATAGCTTCAGAGAAATCATCTGAGTGGAAGCAGATTTTCTCTGGTTGTTTGGAGGGCAGTGGGAACTCATGATGCGAGTATATATCATTGAAAAGTACAGGTATATGCTTTTATGCAACTGCAACTTGCATTATGCAAACGGATAGAATGGTAGATAAACATTTTAAAGACGAGCGAGCAAAATACTGTTTAAAAACAATTGTAACTTTTTGTTAAAATGTTACAACAGTCTTTAAATCCTAAGGGTACTATCATTTAAAATAATTTGGGAAAAAAATTGCAAATTTTAACTGGGGGATGGGGGACAGAAGAAACACCTTTCTGCTGAAGTTTCAAGTCAAACTGCTAAGCTCTTGAAGTGCTGAATCTGCTTTTGACAGTAATGGTTATTTCTGCAGAAACAATGTTTTCAGTAAATGTTTTCTTAAAGAAGCTAGTTAGTTCAATGACCAGTTTACTCATAGACTGGAAACTATTTGGAAGCTGAAAATAAGGGTGGTTTGTTCTCATCTTCAGAATATCTGCAAAAATGAACCTGAAGTGATGACACCTACTGGCTCTGCAGTCATGAAAAAAACCAGCAACCAGAAACCTTCCTGTTTTATTATAACTACAGATAATATTGCACTTGTTTAAAAATAAATTTTTTATTGTTTTTCCTATCTACATACTACATACAGAGCAATTTTGCTTACTCATAAATTAAAATCATGGTATTAGTGTGTTCTGATACCAGTTTCTTTTTAAATGCTGCTTGAGAGATTACATGGACATAATTTTTACTTTTATTTTTCTGTTTGTTATATTGAATTACCTGTTTCTTAACACTAAAAAAATCAACTGATAATTTGAATAAATGTTTAATTAGGTTCTGAAGTTACAGTTGTGATGCATATTTCTTGCTGGGGAAGAAATTTCATGTTTAATATAAAAAGTATATTTAGTTGAAAACTGTTCTGTAATGATTATTAGTTGATAACATGTAACCAGTTACAGAAAAATAATTTAGTACTAATTTATAACAAGTTCTAAAATAAATTTTTGAAATGATTAAAATGGATGATTAAAGTTACTTTTCAGTTAAAGGAACAAATAGGACATACTTCTATATCAGTGACTTTTATTCATGGAGGCTAAAAGTCATGTCATTAGCTGCCCCTAAAAATCCAGTCTTAGAGATGCATGAGGTTAAATCTTAAATCTAACAATGTGCTGTAAAGAAAGGTGTAGCTGAGGAGTTGGAGCTCTTCTAAGGAGCTGGCAGTTCAGGAGTCTGAGAACACATCACGGCATGTTCATTTTGGGGATAAGATTCTTTTTATAGTGCACAGAAAAGAAAATGGATTTAACCATGTTCATTCAATGCTGCCATTTCTCAACGGGGTCAGGTACTTACTGCAAAATGTTTTCCAGTGATGACCTTTTTGCTTCTTAAGTAACTATATCTGACCTATGTCTCTCTTTATATAAAAACAAAAAAAACCCCACGCTAATCAAAACGGCTTAAAAAAAAAAAAGAAAAAAGCAAACTGTGAACTGAGTCTGCTGTGCAGGTTATATAAAATGTTATGATAGGTAAAGTCATAACTTTACAATTATGAGGGAGACAAGACAGACCCTGTAGTCATGTGCAGTGACTTTCCTATTTGTCCTCTGAAACCTCATTACACTTTGCAGATCTGTTGCCTGTATGAATGCTGATCCCCTAGTGCTAATTCTTTGGAGCTAACTGCAATATATCACAGCTATTTTCTGACTGCCATCAGTAACCATGAAGACGCTAAGTACGTCCATATTCATCATCTCGTTGTTTAGTGTCTTTTATTTGCAGTTGCTACTCATCAAGGTTAAGCTAAATTTTTGATTACTTAAATCCAAGCAATATTATTATAATGAAAACTGTGGGAGAAAGAGCACTGCTAGTTCCTCTGAGAACAGGTAGATTTTTTTTTTTGTTCATGTTATAGTATACACTTAACACGAAATGCAAGCTTACACCAAGAAATAAGGTTGCATAATTTAAATCTGGCTGTTTGGTATAGATTTGCAACAGGTAAGCACAGTAGGCCATACTTCAGCACTGCCAACCCGAAAACAGCTTCAGAACAATTTAGGGTAATCAGTGTCAGTGCAAAACTTACTCAAATATTCTTGAGCAATCAGTGAGACCAGATGACATGTAGTGGAAGGCAGTAACCACAATTATGTGCATCTCTTAAAACATTGTCTGAGTACGTGGTGGTCTGAGGACAGAAGTAGGGGTGTATGCGTAGGTACGTACAGTTACGCATGCATGTGGGTAGTGATCCAGCAAAGCTGACACACCTAACTTAGTTAAGTTTGAGATGGTGCTTTCTGTATTTTTTTTCAAAACATATATGCAAACCATGCAAACTTTTCTGGTTCAGAATATATAAAAATAAAAAATCTGCTTTGTACAGGATGTATTTTAGAGATACTTAAAAGGAGCCAAGAGATGATGGAGATGTAAGCAACGCTGCCCTTGTGCTGGCTGCAGTAAAATGACCAAACATTTCCATAATGTGATTACCTTTCACATTAAGCTGAGTGAATTACAACACATTTTCTTAACTGTGTTCTGAAGTTGTGGCATGAGTGAATTCTAGGACTTAAAGGATTGTAAGTGTTCTGTAGCCATGGCTGCTTTTTGGTCGGTTCAGAAACATGGTAATTTCTTAAGATATCATAACATTCCCTTTAAAAAAAAAGATTACAGTGAGTGAAAGAAGTGATGCCCTTGGAAGGAAGAGGAAACTATGGGGAGTAAAGATAGCATATTTATCATATTGGGCATAATACCTTAAATCTAATTTTATTTTACTTCTTTAATAATAATGGCTTGATGCTAACGTTGAGCCAAGGTAATAGTTTAATAACAAAGTTTAAAACCCTAAGGATGTTTCATTGAGTCAAAGACATTAAAGGGACACTGAAGGAACAGCTTTCGCTGGAGCTTACCAAGCTGATAGCAGAATACAATTTATATAAAAGGCTAGGGCTAAATGATTACATCAGATTTCTGAATACTTTTAACCACAGAACCCAGCTGTATTCTAATACTGTTTCTGCTCTTCTGGCAGAGAAAGTGTTATGATGTTTTTGGCAAGTTATTAAATACCTAAGCCTTAATTTTCCATCTGAGGAAGAAGAAAATGATTATCTTTCTCAGTGGATATTGAAGATAATTTCTTAATACAGCATGGAACTATTCAGATGTTACAGTGCTAGGGAGGGAGTATGGTCTTGGAAATACAAAGATGAAGTCAGACAAAAGTGACTTAATTTTTCTTCCCCTTGCCCCCTTAACACAAAGACATTGTATTCTGTCTAGTGTTTTTGGAGGAGGTGCGGCTATTTTAGCCTTTTGGTTCAAACCAGTGAAATGAACTTCTGCTAAGACTGAAGTTTGGCACTTTCTTGTGAGAGAGATAGGACTTAGGTTCTGCTGTTTTAAGAAGAAAGGCCTTTATGAGGCAGTCTAAGGAAAATACCTGTTTCTGCCAGAAAATAGCTGACTTAACAAAGTTCTGCTCTTATGAGATTTTATTATGGTAAAACCACTTTACAGTGCAAATTGACAAGTAACTGTGCACCATCCTGCCTTTTTCCTAACTTTCTGTGGTAGAAGAAATAAAAGGAATAGTGCTTTACTTGTTTGCTGTAAGAACCAGAGGTCTAATGATGATATTTTCGTACAAATACTCTAGTTGGACTTTTGCCAAGCCTCTGTTAAAATCTTAGTTTGTTCAGAAAGAATTTACATGCATTAAAATATGCCAGTTGTATGTAATGTGTGGTTCAGGGAATGTTTGTAGCACTTTAGATTTAATTTGTCTCGTATTTTTTCTACTCTGTATGTGTAATAATGTTTCTGTTAAATACATCTTCTTCATTCATGCATTAGCCTTTGCTAAAGGAAGAGCCAGGTTTGTAGTTTTTTGGTTTCTTTTTACCTTTATGCTTACATAACAAAGTGAAATTTTTATTTTGTGACTTTCTTTTTTTACATATACGTATAAAAATTTCACCAGCTGTTAGATTTTTCTTTCTTACACTAATACACAACTCACACAGTGTATCTTATGGAAATGGGGTCATGTCTTTAATTGGTATTCATTTTTTAAAAAGTAATATCAAGTCAAAGTAGACTTGAGATTCTGGTTAAAGAACAGCTGTTTGATAAGGGCGTGCTTAATGTTGTTTATGTTACCTGGGTTTGGAATGAAAAGCAACACTTAAAAAATGTAAATGAATATTTCTGGAAAATGACCCCAGGGATGCACTTGATGTATGTTGTTTCCTAGAGTGCATGTGATGGAGGCATATTACACAATTAAATATTCAGTGGTATCTTGCCCCCTGCATTCTGTAAAGTTGAGCTTTAGGGGAATACAGTTGGCAGAGTAAGAGTAAAGGCTGAAGTATTAATTTAGTGCAAGAAAACCCACAAAATCTCAAACCTAAACCCTTTTGCTATGTGAGATTGTATCAAACAGAGCACCAACTTTGAAACCTGTATTGTCTTTCTGAGAGTTGCGCAAAAGGACATGCCCTCACCTAGTTACCCCTCTTACTCTGTCTGCAGGCCTTGTGGAAAAAGCTGCTGTAACTTCCTAATTTGCATTGAAATGGCTTGGGAAATGGCAGTGCTAGACCTTGCATAATCCTGGGAATTGTGTGGCTGGAAAGGCTGTTTCGTTTATGTTATGATGGACACCTGCTCCTAGCATGGGAGAATAAAAATAAGATAATGGATAGTCTAACTGTTCAGGTGTGGGCCGAGAATTTATTTCAGATCTCCGTCAACCCTCCTGTCAGCCTTTGCCAGTAATCATCACATTAAACAGTCCTCAGTGAGGCAACATTATTAAGCTACACTTTTCTTTTCAAAGACAGATTTGAATTGCTTGACCTGCAGTTGTCAGCTGTTTTTTTAAAATATACAGTCCGTAAATAGGCCCATCAAAAAAATTGTGCAAGTCATTTTAGTTTCAATGCTTGTTTAAAGCAGAAAGATACTAGCCAAGAAATGAATGTGAACTTTATGAGGGATGGCCTGGAGGGCATCCTTTGTTCTTTATGCTGAATAAAAATCTGAATTATTCTGCATGCCTTCTCTCTTCATTCATAAAGGAATACAACTGCAACCCAGAGTCTCTGTAATTCCATGGAGAGGCAGGAAGAGCTAGTTTGGAAGGAGAAAGGTGTCTTCTCATCAGCTGATAGCCTGTTAGTTGTGTAAAGCCAAGGTGTTTGCTGCTTCATTCTGGGGATGTGAGTTTTCAGGGCAGTTAAGCAGCTGTAAGAATGATCAGTGATTTTAGGAATTGCTCATCCTCATTTCCTAAAATTTCCTTTTAAGATATGCAGATAGCAGTCGCTGTTGTTACATATAGGCTGTAGTCTGTGCTACAACCTACTTCACAGTTGCTATGTATTTATTCCTGTGCTCTCTAGATTTAGTCTGACTCTTACCTTCCTAAAATTGTTTAATTTTCATGCCATGGAGCAAGGATTTAAAATTTGGCAAGGGACAGTCTTCAATCCCAAAAGGATTTTTCTTTTGCTTTCTTGATTTTATCCAAGTTTTCCCAAACTTGGCTCTTTGAGAAAACTCCGAGTGCTGCTTACTAGGATTTGTTAAAACGTGTCTAAAACTTTCCAGGACTTCATATACTTGCAGTATGTTGCAGCCCCTCACAGGAGCTGTGCCAGCTTCCCCATGCCTGTGCTGACAAATGAGAAGGGACTTCCATCTGCAGGTCGCAGGGACAGGTAGGTGGTACACACCGATACATATGCCCTGCATGTGGCTGGTCCGCTTTGGGAGGACAGCTATTGTGGCTGTCCCTGCTTAAACTCAGTGGCAGCCTGTTATCTGTGATCTGATCTACTTGACAGCAATATAAGTACGAAGGAGTCTGTATGAGAGAAATCTGCATTATCAGGTATTTCAGAGAAAGGAACAACGTTGCAAGCATTGGATCTGAACCAGATTGTTCTGTTAAAATTCATCTTTAGCTGCGCGGACTGTTTTTTTGCACTTATTTTCTTTTTTTACCTTCATCTTTTCTAGTGGGGATCTAGTGTTGCCAGTCCCTGCAACCTAATTGCGAATCTCCTAACATTTGCTCTTGTTCTGAAATATTGAAAATTGGGCACTTATGTGAAAATCTACATAGCTTTTCAAAAATAACTTAATCTTCATGGTTATGGAGAGAAGCTGAGAAATGAGATCAATGTATGTAGTGAAGAGCTACCTAAAATTGCATTGGGGGTGTTGAGTGTGTCTTGTAAATTACTGTAAAGCTTTTGCTTTGTTTTTGCTGTTGTTGCCCAAGTAAGGGAAGAGGACCGGGGCGGGAGCGCTAGGCACATGAAATCTTGAGCTGCTGGACCGGCCTTTCAAGAAATTGAGAAAGGGGGTGTCCTCCTCCCCAAAGCTGCAAAAACTGTGCTAAAACCAATTAGCCATCTGTGCATGTATTGTAAGTGGTTGTTTGTGCTGTTACGGGCAGTTAAAGAACAACCAGCCTTTGTGTGTTTATCTCTTAATGTACTGGTTGCACTAAGGTTAACGGGACTCCTCAGGAATATAAACACCCCAAATGTAAGTGTAGAGTACGGGGTGTATATTTTTAGTGTAACATTTCAAATAGGAAACTGTTTGGGAAGTGTCAAATCTGTGCTTGGCATCTCAAATTCAAAGGCAACCATAAGACATTTTAGAGTGATCTTAGGTTTGTTTTTTATCGCTGTGGCTTCAGTGGAACCTTCGATGGAATTCCTCCTTGTCTGAGTTCTTATTGCATTAGTAATCTTACCTGTTAGTTCTTAGTATTTCTCCATTTTAAATAAATTTATTTCCACAGCCTTTTTTGAGGACAGAACATACAAGCCCTCAATATTAGAAGCTCTAAAAGCATCACAGGATTTTTGTCAGTCGTTTTTGTCAAAATTGTGTCAGGCAGCAGCCATAATGTTGTGCCAGAGGACCTCATGCGTATATGTTCTCTCAAAGAAATGCAAGACTGTTGGGAATCATACCTCAAAAGAGTTGTTCTGCAGCATTTACATTTCTGAAGCTTTCAAACCTTTCCTCAGTGAAACTTTAGGTTGCAGTTTGTCCTTGAAGTGTCCTAGAGGAAATGTTATTTCTATGTTTTTATGACTCTCCTGTTCTAGACCTCTCTTATCCCACTTACCATTCTTAATTAAATGAAGTATTGGTTTTCATGGAAATAATTGTTTTGCTCCTGATCCTCTAAAGGGTTTCATAAACAGAATTTTTGTCTGACAAAATAAGGATCTACATATGTATGTCTGTTCATAGGCTGGCTTATTTTTTCCTTGGGCAACATCTTGGAAGTTGAATAAAGATTACCTAATATTGTGTGGGAGGCAGATCATTACTCATGGGCATTACAAGAGGCAGGCATAACCTGGTTGAAGACGGAATGCTTTATTTGAGTATCAGATTATAGAGTGCATCAGAGGAACAATAGTTGCAGGAATTATATTGTTCACATTGCAAACTAAAGCTCCATGTGGAGTAACTAGAGCTTGTAATATTCTACTGCTATAGTAGGAATAATCATAATGATGTTTTATACATCATCTCATTGTTTTTAGAGTTGGTTGTATATCCGTATAATAAAAGTAATACCCAAAATGTGCTGGAAACTTTTTAAGACAAATACCCTCTTCACTGAAAAATTTACAGGGAAAAAAAAGGCAAGTATATTATGATTGGGAGCACAATAATAAAATGATGTGACAAGCCCATGTCTTGCTACAAGTTTCCTTCTTGGCTTTTTTTTTTTTTTAAACAGTTAATAGCATTATAGTTCTCTTAATCTGTTCTTCTCTTACCTCTCAACTGTATTGCCTCCTATTCCCCCACACTGAAACAGAGGCAAGGAAGGGTGCCCCCCCCCAATGCCGCCTTCATTTTAATAGGTGTCCAACTTGGCCATAGAAGTTCCTCTTAAATCTCTGTCTGTAAAGTGTCTAGTCCTGTGAGGTTCTATTTTAATAACTAGGCTGCTAGAGTAACGCTAATTTTATTTTTAATGTTTAGTTAAGAAGATGCCTTACTAATGGAAGAACAACAGAACAACAACCGAGTATCGTTTCTTCTACTACATAGAAGAAGTTTTTTAGCATCCTGATCATGAACAAATCATGTTCATTGTTGCATGATTTCGTACATGAGCCATACAAGTCATGCTGCCTGATTTGTTGAGGGTTCACTGCTCCATTCTGGAAAATAATTAAAGATTTCTCTTAAGAAAATATCTAATTCAATATATTATTACCATTTTTACTGCATGTAGATAGTCATGAGACCTCTTAGACTGTGAGAATGTCTAATTTAAAGGGTTTTGGCTTTATTTTGTGGTACAGTAAGAATTCTTTTCACAATAATCGTCTGCTAAATCAGTCTGAAATTAAATGTGGTACTAGCTTTTTTGCATAGAAGATTTTGCAAGTGGGATTAGTTGTGTGTGAGTTCTGAAGAAGGAAGTAAGCATGTGAGCACCAAGACAGCCATGCTCCAGGCGAGATGCATCGCTGCATCATTCTTCTGCTGCTAAATAGTTGTATATATGCAAACTTAGATATCTTTTAGAATGCCCAAAACAAAAATGGTGAAGTATTAGAACTGAATGTGAAGTGTTTTTGATGTATGATCACCATGGCTGACTTGTAGATTTTTTTTTTTCTCTTGGTGTTTGGAAACTTAGAAGCAAGCAAAAAAAACCCCACAGAGACCGCAGACAGATGTCATTCAAAATCTGTAAATGTTAGTACTTTGTAGACATAGTGGCTTAAAACCTTGTTCTGAAAATCCTGTAGCAGTGATTTAAGTGGAACAAGGTTCCATTCTCCACCATTAATCTGTCACTTTTATGGAATCATTCACCAGTTTGCAGAGGCCTTATTTTCTTGTCTTTCCTCATGTGGTAGGGAGTCTGACTTGATACAAGGGAGGTGGACTTAAGGTGGGTAGCTGGATTACTTTATTTTTTTCCCATGTGAGTTAACCAAGAAGAAAAAGGGTTGTTTTGCATTTAAATTTGTTAGACTGAAGCAACATGTTTCCTTTAAAAATATTTCTTATAGGAATTCAAGAACTTAATGAATATCTGAAATTAAGGTAATGGACATTCTTTTTTCTCCCCTCTGAGTTAGTATTTTGCTTCTGTTTTTAATTATTAAAGTGTTTTAGGCTTCTTGAATTTTCTTGATAAAGCACATATTTGGGGGGAGAGGGAAGGGCCATTTAATTTCTGGAAGATAGCCAAATAAATGCTCTTGATCTGAATAGAACAAATTTGTTGATGTGTAAATCCATTCCAGCCCTTTGTAGTTACTGTGTGCTCCACGGCATGCTAATTCATGTTCTTCTACTTCCCAAGAAGATGGTAGGACACAATACCTCAAGGGAACCTGTTCAAGAACCTACTCTAAGTAGGGCTAGCTCCACAGATGGTGAAAGAAATGGTTTAAGGAAGAAAAAACAGTTTAGGTGGAGCTCTGTATGAGAATGGGAACTCTTTGAACATATAAGATGCCCATAGCCATGCTAGCACTAATTGAATTCTGTACAGATAGCTTTTATGGTATGAGGAAGAGCTTTGTCCCTGCCCCCCCCCCGTCTGCAATTTGGTCTTCACCAGTTCACTCCTCCTCAGATGCTTTCCATTTCTACCTTAAGATGTGCTGGGAAAACAGATAAGCTGCTCAACATGCATTAACGCTTTATAAAGTTCTGGACTGAAGTGCCCTTCAGTGAGAATGCCCAGGTGAATGCAGCTCTCTTATCTGAAATACTGAGATAAAACAGGACAAGAAGGGCAGTCTTCAAGGGGCTAATGACCCAAATGGTAATGGCCTTTATAGGTCAAAGACAACACTTTGTATTTAACCCAGGAGCAGATCAAAAATTAGTGCAACACCTGCAGTTCTGGTGCTGGCTTTCCATGAGTGCTTGATTCAGTATTGCATCAGGTAGAGTTTTTACATGGCTTCTTGATGTACACCACTGTGCCAATTTAATTAGTAAATAACAAAGATATGGGTGACTGTAGTGAAACTGTTGTCCATTAGATAGCACAGCCTTCTGGGCAAACATAGCTGGGAGGAAGGGAGATGTTTCTCTCAAGTACTTCTCGTATTTGATCATAAGAACAATTAAAGAACCAATGATACTCCTAAATCAGGTGCTATTTGAGTTTCTTTTTAATGTTTTGTCAGCAGCTCCTTTAATCTCCATGCACACCACCATCTAACCTTCTGTTTTTCATCAGACTTGCCAGGCATTGTAATTTGCATGACATTTGTATGTTTGTCAGATCTGTCATGTGTTTCTTACAGAACTGATAAAATATCCATTTTTGAGACTTAGGGGGGAATGGCAACTAAGCCTCCAGGCAGAAGACTGTGACATGGAGAAGGGATGGAAAGTTCTCAAATGTTGCAAAACTATTGTTTAGTTGAACTGCAAAAAGTTGCCAAAGGATTTTATGGTATAGACTATGTAGATGATAAAACAGTAATACTTTCCATGCTGATATTTACAAATTGATGCTTATGAAGAATATAAGTCCAGCTATTCATGTGTAATATTGAGTCTAAATGTATCTGTGTTATTCAGGAAAAGAATCATGAGGCCAGTGGATAATAGTTTGAAGGTATCAGCTCAGTGTTCAGCAGCGGTTTAAAAAATAAATAGACCTTCAGGAATTCATAGTAATGAAATGTAGAATAAAATCAAAGCCATCATTGTGCTATTGCAGAAATCCAGCTTATGTAAATACCACATCAAATGTTAGTCATCATTTAACAAAAAAGATTCAGAAGATGACATAGAGGGACAATACAAAAATAATCAGTTAGAAGTGCAGCATAGCTTCCATTTGAGCTGAGAGTAATTAGAATATGACTACCTGTTAGAGTGTAAAGCAGAAGGTTGAGGGAGGATGAGACAGTAACTTGTAAGATCATGAGCTGAACTTATGCTGGTGAAGAGGAATAATTGTGCACCATTTCTTTAGCTGCTCTGTAGTTCCTACCTAGTGAGAAATAATCAGAGCTCTTTTTTGTTTGTTTTTAAGAGGAGGAGTAATTCAGAACAGTGCGCATGGTTGTGAAACTCTGCCACATGGAGATCAAAATGTAAATGAGTTCAAAAGTGGATTAGACAAAGATGTGAAAGAAGGTCTGGATTTAATCTTTTGAGTTTGGAAGTAAACCAATGTTGCTGGAAGGACGTACATGAGGAAGGATCATCCTCGGTATACCCTTATTCTGCAACAACTTGGTTGCTTTCAGAAACAGGCTAGATGAACTTTTTTTCTGATCTTGTATGATTATCATTATATATATTCCTCTCACATCTCTTTCAATTATGTTAATATTAAAACAAACTCAAAGCTTTTCTTTAAATTAAGGCTTTATACTCATTCTATAAAAAAAACAAAACAGTGATGGCATGTTCAGATTGCTGAAAGAACATAGCATCTCCAGAGGGAAAGCTGAGAACTGAGCCTCCATTTAACAGGACCAAAAGAAAGTTTGGGATTGATTTGTTCACCTTACTATGGTACATTATATATGAATGCATAGTCTATACTAGCTCAGTGTAACTCATTCCCTTTATTACTAGCAAGACATGAATGTTTGTTGTCTGTTACTGTCCCCGTAATAATAATGACTAAGATAGTAATAATAATGACTAAGATAGTAATAATAATGACTAAGACAGCTGTAGAGGCTGATAAGTACCATGTATATTGAATCCACTAGGGCACCTGAGGCAGCAATGGAGGCAGTAATCTGTTCTTTCACATCGTGAGTTTGTGGGTTCATTTTCTATAGATTGCTCTAACAAACATGTTTTTATACTGTAATTTTTTTCCCAATAACTTTCTGTGACAAAAAGCAGAATCTAGATATCTGTCAATGGTACTTCCCGCAGAGTGTGCCATGTCTCCTGGGTTGTTTCTTCTCCTGCCAATTGTTATCATAATTCAAAGTTGAACATTGTGAAGAGTAAGTATATGAACAGGTTATTGACCTGTTAAAGGGGAATAAGCTTGTGAGAAGCCTGGAATAATTGCTAGAATTATCTCACACCTTAAGACCAGGTCTAGGATTAAATGTCACTGTTGTGGGCTTTCAATTGTGGGATCAGTTTTTGTTACAGAATCTATCAGATGCTTTGTTATAGTAACTGTCTAGAGAAGAATGTCTTCTACTCATCTCCCCCTCCCCCTGCCATTTTCAGGTTCAGTATCTGGATGCCAAATTTGAAGAGGGTCAGAATTTAGGGAAATTGTTTTGCATGGATTCCATTGGAGATACATGCAGGTAAACCCTATGTAAACGTGCAGTCGTGTAAATATCTGAGTTCACTTCTCTGTGGCACTTCGAGGTCCCACATGAGAGAATGAAGGTAAGAATGTGACTTTCTCAGTTCCCTCTCATTGTGAATGACAGTGAAAGAAGATCTATTTCTAACTTGTTTTCTAGGTCAATGCTTTTTCAGCTTTTTTTTTTAACACAGTCCTCACTTACTCTTGTGGAGATAAGCATTCCACCTTCTTCAGTATTAAATGAGTTGTCCTTACTGAATGGAGCAGTTGTATTCACCTCAACACTCATCATTGCCTTTAGTGAGTAAATACAGGATAAACTGAATTTCAAATTAGATTAAATTTTGGGTGTCAAGACAATCCAAGGATGCATTCTCAAGCTTTCTGACATCCTACAAAGTAGTTTCTGTGTATATTTTAGAGACTACAGAAGAAGATCTCAAAAGTTTTAGTTCATTTTCTGAACTTAATTTATGAAGCCTGAGGTAGCTGACCATGTCGTATCAGATTGGAGGTGCCTTCAAAGTTTCATCTCTTAATAGTCTAGATTGGCTCAAGGCTAGCAAGTGGTAGGATGTTTATTTCCATATAGCTTCTAACCTGTCTGCAGGAAGTCTTAGCCTGTGGAACTTGAGTTCATAGACTGCATGATCTTTGTCCATGATCCTCAGTGAGTCCCTCACCTGAAAAATCCAAGTTAGATCATCTGGGTTAATGAAGCCTATAGAGGAGGGATAGAGGCAGCTGAACAGTTCTTTGGAACTGAAGTCATTCACTTGTATGTTAGTAATTTAATTCCAGTTCAAGAATTGAGTCAACAGCTATTCCCATCTAAAGATTGTTTCTCTGCAGTTCTCATAACATGGGTTCACCATTTGAATTTTTTGGCAAACTCAGCAGATATCGAAAGCTTTAGGGACTGAAATTGGTTCAAAGGATCAGCACATAAGGAAGGATATTAAAAGAGAGGCAGATTTGCGAAGTGGATACTGTAAACATGCTGCATATTCTAGATTCTTATCCTCCTCACAGATATGTGGAGATTAATTTGGCTTTATATTTTTTTAACTGCAGTAGCTTACATTTTGTGCATAGACTTTTTTTAGTTGTAAGATCTGAGATTTTTTTTTCATTACTATATAGAAAGACATCAGATGGTATGAGAAAACAAAGCCTTTCATGTGAATACTTCAAAAAGAGAAAAAGAAGGGAAGCTAAAATTCAATGCTTTCAAAAGAGTAGAATTTCAGTGTGTGACGTATTTAAACTTGAGAAAGCAATGAAGGTGATCTCGTCTTTTTGTGTTAAGTTTTAATTCATTTATAGAAAGCTTTCTTCTCCTAGCTATAATGCTATGGATGACTTTGAAATGGGATATCAGTACGTTAAGTCCCTGCATGAGATCTGCTATAAGAATAGATGTAATGCGAAAATGAAACATTTTCAGGGGTTCTTCCCTGGAGATTGTACTGGTAGGTGTTAAAAAGCTATTGTTAATTTTTTATAACTCTCCCTAAAGAAAAAAACTTTGCAAACTGTCTCTCTAGTATTCTTTCTTAACATTTATGTAATAGAAATATTACTGCCCTTTCCTGATTAAGTAGAATTTGTGTGGCAAATGTGAGAATTGTCAGCTATGTGGTTTTAGGAACTGTATGTCTAAGGAGATGGGTTAGTCTAATTAAAGCTGCTCCATTAAGCCATCTTACTAATCGTTGTCATCTTCTAGACAGAGCACATACATTTGAGTTTTGCACTGTTTCAGTTCTTTGTGGTGTTTCTGAAAAAAACATTGACCTAGGTGTGGATTGAAATGTTTTTGTCTGAAAGAGTCCAGGTTGTGGTGCTTTGTATTCGACATATTAGTTGCATTAAGATGTTAAACCAGAAAGTGAGGTTGTGTGTATGTATATGTAGGTATATCATAATTCTTATGAACTCTGATGCATTTTTTTTGGCCTGAATCTTCTTTATGTATTGCTAAGATACCTCCATTTCTATAGTGAAATGTTGCTGCCATTGACAGCATACATAACTGTATGATGCTGAAGATGACTGACTCTGCTTTCCCTTGCTGTCTTTCAGTTGGTGATGAGGAATTTAGGGAAACAAGATCGCAGATTATTTTACCTGACACTTGGTATAGGCTCCATCCTCTTTCCAGATATGTACTTTTTACAGTGTCATTTTAATATATTATAACGGCATGAATACTAGCTGAGATAGAATTGTATGTGTGTGTAATAGACTCTTTTTACAGGTATGAGAGAGGCATGGCTGGGAAAAGCAGGGTTTATCCAGTTACTGATCACACTACAGGTCTGATTTTCTTTTCTTTAAGTACTTCCGGATAATGATTGAGGCTAACAGAATTCTTGAAAATAGTACTTATATAATAGCTTTTAACAAAGAGCTAAAAAAAAAGTTATGATTGGAAAATAATGATCAGCTTCTCTAAGAGGAAATCCTAAATCAAATTAAAAGACCAAATCCAAATTGTGTAGGTACCATTGTACCAATGTGTTTTTCTTAGTCTAGATTATTTTGTTTATATGAGGTCTTTGCCAGCATAGCAAGAAATACAGCAATGGCAATAAGAAATAAACCACAAAACAAACTCACTGTAACTGTGTTATTGTTAGTATTCACAGGAAGATGTGAATTTGCTAGGAGCATTGGAGTTAGGTTTTCCTATTGCACAAAAAGAGTGTGATTGTCCAAAGTCATTGGATGAATCTTTTATGTGTAAAGAATGCTTTCACTGAGTTGAAAATCTATCTGGACTGACTTAAAGTATTTTTTTATAGATGTGTAAAACCTTTACTCAATATTCTCCCTGTTGTTGTTCCTTTTGAACTTGTACTTTAAACATTTTATGTAATGCAGAATATATTTGGAATCAATTCATCAAAACATAGAATATCTTTTTGTAGTTAAAAGTTGCAAAGATACTTGACACTAAGCATTACATTGCATTTCATTTTGGACAGTGACTTTTTAAATGAAGTTCCACCATAACAAATAATGCAGTTGGTATAGTTTAAATATTGGTATTGTGAAATAAGTTTAACAGCATGTTGCACTCAGAGTGACTTGTCACACATTCCATTGTGAAACATATTATTTACTGCTTCACTTGCCATCTTAAGCTAAAACTGATTTTCTTTGCATTCAGCACACTTTTGTCT
Organism: Apteryx mantelli; assembly: GCF_036417845.1. NCBI lineage: Eukaryota > Metazoa > Chordata > Aves > Apterygiformes > Apterygidae > Apteryx > Apteryx mantelli. Next base: position 144,584,282 of record NC_089979.1, on the reverse strand, counting down.
CTGCTGTTTTTTTTGGGGGGGGTTGTTTGTTTTGTTTTGTTTTTAGGCTGTGTCTCAAGTACTCTATTTACTTTATCTTCAAAAGGAAAACAAATTGATCAGCACAGGACGGGGATCATATTCTGTGATTGCCTGTGATAGCAGGGAACTGGACTTGGAGAGGTGTTGTCCCTTCCAGTTCTGTGTTTCTAAATACAACTTGTTAAACATCTTGTTAAATCAATTATGATGAAATATTAGTAGTGGCTTATTAAATGGCTAGATGTCCAAATCACTTTCACAAGTGAATAACATCCCAACTATGAAGTGTATTTATTTCTTTCCTATAAGTTTGGTCTTCAGTTATCAAAATTAAAAGGTATGTATTGGGTAGTGGCTTTCCTTACTCATACAGTTTCTTCCATGAGGAGGAAATGGGCTCTTGTCCATATGGTACTTGTACAAATTACTGCATGTGGTTATTACTTCTTGGAAAGGAGGGAACACTTAGCCTTTTTTTCCCCTTGCTTCCTCTTTCCCCTCCTTTATCTTAGATGATTTAGCATAGACTAATGGAAATAGAACATTATTTATAAGTTATATTTGAACAGTATGTAGTATGACTACACAGAGCACAAAGTAACTACTGACATTCTTTTCACTATATAGTATTAATAATGATGGATTTCATGTTTAGTTAATTGACCGTCAGAGCTGTGACACTGTGCAATCAGCCTGTTTTAAGTATAGTAATTTGCAAATGACTGTATATCTATTATCTTGAAAAGCTCAAAAGATGCCTCTTTATATATGAGAAATTGTTCTCAAGTGCCTCAGAGCATTTTGGAGTCTGCCCAAAATGGGCATGAAAGCGGTGGCATGACTTATAGTACTGATAATGTGAAGCTTGTACTTGCAGCTGGCTTCCATGCAGAATTTTAAAACATAAACGCATAGGTATTTGACCTTTATTTTTATTTTTATTATATTGAAGCATTTTATAGTTCAATCACTCTCCTGCCGCCCCTTGGAAAACAAACCAGCCCCATGATGTAGGGGGCTCTCTGTGATCCAAACAGCGCAGCTCACTAATTCCTGTTGTAATTCTAGCCTGCCTCTGCCTGCAGTCTAGACTTCTCGAATCCCATTTGCGGTACTACGGGCAGCAGCAAAGCATGCAGTTGTCTTGCAGCCAAGCTGTGTTCAACCACAGTCAGCAAATGGGGGTGGGAGTGGGATGGGGATGGGGCTAACACAGGGGAAGGAAGGTGATAAGAAGAGTAAGGAGGAAGGGAGTTGTCAACATAATACAGATATCCTTGGTTTCACTGAAACCAGTCTTCAGACTGCTTGAGACAAATGCTGGGTCTATAACAGGCAAACGGAAGACTTTTGCCATGCCAGTGAAATCTGCTTTTCAGATCCCTTTCTTTCTACCTACTCAACGTTTATGGTAGGGAAATACAATAAATGCAGAATTATGAATGCAATAAAAATAATTCACTTTAAAATATGGGAGGTTGGCTTCTTCGAGTTAGCTCCCATTACTTCATAGATTGACTGACTTTCTCTCTGTCTCCTTGTCTTCACTCCCAGCTCCTTGCTTGCTTTGGGAACACAGTTCCCTATTTCTCTCACTTGCATTCTCAAGTTCCTTTTGCCTTCTGTGTTCCCTTTTTCTGTGTGCTGTCCACCACTCTTTCCTTAATGTGGTGTATGTCTTTTGGTACATCTTGGTCTCTGCGGGTGATCACTCACTAGCTATTTTCTTACCTGAGGGTCTGTCTGTTTTTCCTCATCCTCAGACCAATTTGAGGTAGACAGAATGAGGAAAAGAAACGTAAACATTTAAATGTATTTTTCTTGTCGTTTCAACCTGAAACCCTTTTGCATGTTTTCCTTGAGCCCCCAACATTAGAGACATCTGAGAAGAAAAGCTTTGCCTAAATAGAGGAACTTTTCTTTTTTCAGGAAAAGTGAAACCTTTATCTGCTTACAAGGAAAACTAAGCTAAGAAACTGAATAGTCTTGAGGAGTGTGCCCCTGTGACTAAGACTGGCAAATAGATGAGGGGAAAAAACAACTTCTGAAGATCTACTTCATTTTGGGACCATCTTATGGAGTTTACTGATGCCATTCAAGGTTGTGGTTTTTTGTTTTTGTTTTTGTTTTTGTTTTTTTTTGGTCACTGATGCCATTGATGCTAGATTCAGCTGTAGCCCTTGAATCAACATGTATTTAAGGATGTGTTTAAGTCCTGGTGACTGTGGTGGAGCACAAGCAAATGGCTGCAGTTCAAGCATGTCGTGCTGCCTTCAAAGCGGGATCTGCTGAAGAGTGCATTTCTGATGTTCTTGTGACTTGGGGCATTGGAGTTGCCCAGGGTGTAGGCCAGGGCTATGTTTTGCTTCCATTGCAGCACCTCATAGCCTTGCAAAAGTACTGTTATTTGGTGCTGGGTTTTTGCACTGGGTTTTGGGTGAAGCAGAAGGTATTTCTCTGTTGAGGTTGTCATTTAAGTTGAGCTATTTTTTTCTCTTCTTAGGGTTTTGCTTATACATTATATGGCCATTCCCTTCCCTAGCATAGTCTGTCCAGCGCTGCCTTTAGCCAGGCAGGTTTCTGGGAAGTTGGGAGCCGTCTAAAGCGCAAGCCAGCAGGGGTTGCTGTAGGAGTAGGAGATAGAGAAGATTTGCCACCTCCCTTTTGGAGAAGCCCTGGTTGTGGGTTTGCTTCTGCTGCTCTCTTTTCCCTTGTACTGCTCCCAACCGAGCTTGGGCTCAGTGATGGCTTCCCAGCAAAGAGCAGGTGTCTGTCCCTTTCTCGCAGCTTTGTGTATTTTGTATGTTCATAAATTGAATAACTATGTTTCATTGCTACAGTGCTAGAATTAACTTCATAATTCATATTTTGGCTCAATACGTTTTAAAATTTTTTTTATGTCTATTGTTTTTATACAGTTGGACAATGGCATTCATCGTGCTTATTTCCAGATGCCCTTAGATTATTGTTTTAGTATCATTTGTCACTCGAAAACTTACTGGTTTCCTTCAGGACTGGGATGTAATTGAATTGGGAATGATTAGTTGCATCCTTTTGAATGTTGGGTTTTTTTTTCCTTAATTCCTATGAAATCACCATTAGCTATTTTGGCTGCAGTTCTGTATTCTGTTGAGGCAGTGCTACACTGTAAATCAATATCTTTTCAAAAAGACTGCTGTAAATTGCCTAGATAGCATATGCATGGTTACTTTGGCTGCAATGCTGCTGCAGAGCCTGGATAGTCTGCCTTTCTGGGAACTCCACAGGCAAGTCCATCATATATTTAAGAAAATATATATATATCTTTTTAGAAAGAGCGTGGTATTGCTGGTGAAATTTAGACAGAGAAATGTTGTACCCTTGGTGCTCATCTGTACCTTTTATATTCCACTCCACTGGGATTATCCTGTCTTTAGGGATTTCTTTGTTTTCTGCTTTAGATTTCCCCCTTTCTTAGCTGTAGTACAGCCGTACCATTTCAGCTTGCTAGTGCAGAAAGATGTTGTGAATTCAGTTGCTGAATGAGCCCGGCCTGACTGCAAACACTATTGCTAGAGACATGTCAAACAGTTGCAGGTGAATCTAACCTGATCAAGGCAACAGCAAAACGGTAAGATGGGGCTTTTTTAAATGTCTGAGATTAATTAAGTGCTGGGGTTTCCTGTTTAAACCTGAACCGTAGTTATCACATGCTTCCAACTTGAGCAGGATTCATTCTGTGCACATCAGGGTGGGTTTTCTCTGGAATGCTTAAAATCCAGGCAGATGAAGGTGGTGGTTAGCTGGGAATGCCACATGAGACTTCGCGGCTTCCAGTCTTGCGAGACTGCCCGAAAACACTGCCTTCGGTGTGTAAATATCAGTGAAAAGGTAGGGGAAGGCTTAAAAGAAATGTTTTTTCTGGTTACAGCGTTGTATTTCTTTCTCGAGCAGCCTTATTTTTTATTGTATGAAGAGGGTACTATGAGCAATTTTTCCGATATATGCTTGGCTGAATGCCCTCTGGGATGAGTGAGTGAAGGACATGATCAGCCACTTTTTCATCTCTGCTAACAAGTCTGTGCATCTTGCTAGATCTGAATAAATATCTTTATCAGTTACATATTCTCTTGCTGTAGGAAGATAAAATTAAAATGATCCTTTATGAAATACATGTTCTGTGATGGAGGTCAGAATATTTTCTTTATTAACCTCTGTGATTATTTTATTTCTCTTACATGTTGTCTTTATTTTAAAAAAAATTAGTGAGGTAATCATTTCAAGTTGTCATTCTTGAATGCTTGTACAGAAGTGTGTTGGTAGCATTTTAGATCTTAGTGGAATATTTCAACATATATGAAAGCTTAGCGCAGCAGCATGTTCATGAAAAGAGAGCAAGAAAAAAGCAGCAGTTACAGTTGTACAAGATAGATTAAAATATGACTATTGTATGAAATAATGTGAAATATTTTTGATGGTCTAACTGACAGTGCATTTTGGTTGTATGTCAAGTCATAGATTCATCTCAACATAAATCTAGTAGAATTGAAGAAAAAAAAATCTATTTCAGCATATGTTCTAGCATTTAAAGGAAACCAGCTGTGGTAGTAATTGTAATGAAATATGGTTTTTGCTATTACTAGATAAGGGTAAAAGCAGAGGTTTTTAACTGTAGGAGAGCATGTTTATATTTTATGCAATATATGAATTATAATCCAAGAAGAAATTAGTTGTATATCAATGGGGGATCAAGCAATTAGGTTGACAGCAATTTATATTTGTTTTTTTCTGCACTTGCCAGCTGAGTTTTTTTCTTAGTCATTGAATACCATTAAAGGGGGAAAATTCAGTCCTATCTCAACTATTTTCTGAAAATTTTATTATTATTTTATTGGAGCTACTTATTTTTAAAAAATGTATATTCTTTTCTAATTGCATGACACTGTACTGCAATGTAAGTTACATGAAGTAGGCTGCTTCATACTGTATACAAACGTAATTTGTATAGTTTTGTCTCAGAAAGTGGAGTTTCTTTTTTCTTTTCTTTTTTTTTTTTTTAATCAAGGATAGCCTCAACTGTTTCTATTACAATACTTACTTCAGCTGCAAGCTGTTTTTAGTGGAGGATTTCCTTTGCTTATACTGTTGTACCTATTCTTAATACATTGCAAACCTTCAATACATTTGTCATTGTTTAAAACACAGAAGTAATCCAACCATTTGTGTTTGCTTTTGCTTTGTATGAGGAATGAAAGTCCAGAAACAAGTACACACATGAGACTTTTAAAGCAAATTTTAAAGTAGTGTATTTCCTGGTGATATTTTTTCATTTACATATATATGTGAGAGTTGTCACTTCTGCCAGCTTTCTTAGTGTTTTTTCTCCCCAAGTGTAAAACAACCAGCTTGTTCATTGTGTTATTACTGTATTCAGTGTCTTCCCATTTTATTTGTTTAAGAAATCAATAACGCTTTGGAACTTTTTCTAGGGATAAAATTTAATATTATTTCTTATGCTATAGATAATTAAACACAGATTCCAAATTAATTAGGGAAAATTAAATATAACGTGGAAAACTTGGCCAAAAGTTAAGAACGCAGTTGGGAAATGTAAGAAATATGTTGTTTAATAGGCAGTTAGTTAGCTGAATCCTCTATAAAGATTATGATCTTCAATATGTAGATCAGTTTTGTAATGAGGCTGGCTTTTGTCACAGAAGGGGATAAGAATTTACCCTAGGAATGAATGTTTGTGAGATTCTCCTTGATGTCTCTGATTCCGGATAGGAAGAACTTCAAAAAGTTAGAGCTGAGAAAACTTAAAATAGTTAAAGTTGTATCTTGCTGCACAGGAGGTTAGCCAGCCTTTGGGAGGCTTAAAAGTCATAAAAAGAGTTAGTTAGATGACCATTCTTTCCATCTGTTTGTCTGGGTAAATCTTAAAACAAAATGAAACAAACCCACTAGGTTTTAATGCTTGTTTTTTTTCTAGAGCTGTAAGCTTGGATGGGCTATTTAAAAAGTTGACCTGCCAGTTACTTCCCACACAAATAGGTATTTTCTCTCTGGCAGGCAGTTCTTGTTTCTCTGAGAGACCCTGTAGACTAGAAAATTGATAGTACTATTAAAAGGATTTGTGATTACACTGCAGCAGAAATATCCGTAGTCAATCACAACTTGTAGTTGGCTTGGACATTGCCAGAATGAGTCACAAAGCTCCAGCGGGAATCCAGCTGTCGTTAGGTAAGAGATTATTTTGTTCTTTAAGGAAAGCCGTTGCACGGTGCCAGCTAGCACTGCGCTTTTTGCATGGCGTAGCTTCTGCTGCGCTGTCATGGGTTGACCTGGGTGGTCAGGAGGAATTTGCTGGGGAGAGACCTTAGGAGAATGGTGACCCCGGTCAGGTGAGGCTGCCGGACACTAGCGTAGTGTCAGCTCTAGTATGATGTGGGAGCTGGGGTGCCCCCTTAAAGAAGGCAGGAGCTGCAAAGTGATCCGACTGTTGGGCTTATTGCCGCTTGAGGAAGTCTTTGCAAGGCAAGAATACTTAGCCGTCAGGCAGACCTACGTCTGCTTTGTGAATTTGGTTTGATATTACTAGCATTAGAATTTCCACCAAGTACATCTCCTCCTAAATGTTTCAGGTACTCTTACAATGATAATTATGTCTTACAAAACATACTGAAATGAAGGAGAGTATTCTAGCAAATATAAATTGAAACAATGGAAACACTGTGATACCGGTGCTCCAAAGACTATTTCTGAACTAAAAGAAAACTTAGTTGCTGTTCTTAAATCGAGAAGCAAAGGTTAAATGTTCTGTTTTGTGAGCTTGAGTTTCCTTAGGTAGGTCTAGACTGCAGCTTTCGACATCTTCAATAGGTTTTTCTTTTGATTCAGTGACAGGACGGTACATGAATGGAGAGCTGGTTGGTTAAGTAATAGATTCTTGAGGACTTTCTTTTCCCTGCTCTCACAACATTAATGTCAGAACAGCTTCTCCCTTACAGCGGCAGCTCTGTCTATCATGACATGCTTCCTTCACATACATGACTTCTGTGTTTTGGTATAGTTCAGTAAATACCTTTCTGTGATTACTTGTTTTTGAGGTTTTTATTATGTACTGTCAAAATTACTGGTCATGTGCATCTCTTTCAAGCATGGCATATTTTTCATTGACACTTTCCATGCTACTCCCTAATAAAAGCATAGGTATACTTCTGCATTTAGCGATTTAGAAAAAAACAAGTAGTGAAAAAATAATTTAACTAATGTTGCTGGTGGGTCTTGAATTCAGAGGATGGTTTTGTATTATAAGATTTTTGTATCAACAGCACAAACAGAGCATTTTGACTCTATAAAAAAAAACTGTTGGGCTTTTTCCTCTATTGCTAGTGCCCTGAAGTAGTATTGTGATCTTATTCTTTTGTTTATCGTGTTTTTGTATAGATGGATTTTCTCTGTAGTTCTTGTATCAATTCTGGATTGGCCTATAGAGGATGCAGAAGCAGGCGTTTTTACTTCTTAGTTGGTTTTCTCCGTGATGGTGCACTAGTTAGAAACGATGTGAAAATTATGGGGTTTTTTTGTTTGTCTTGCAAAGATTTAGAATTTATGAATCGAATTTGGCTAACTTCATGCTACGGTAGAACTTGCTGTCTTATCCTAGTGGCTATGAGATCCACTGCAGCTTCTGACTGAAAAAAAATTGTGATAAAGTTAAGCTAGGTTTTATAGAAATATCCAGTAACCTAAGCTAGTAACAAATATCAGATCAGGAAGCTTTTGAACCATTCTGTATCATTCTGTCCTAGAAATCTGGTAGGATTTCATGTTAGTTACATTTCAATTCTGCCCTGTAGGATGTTTATAATTGTATTAAACTTTATACAACTTACCTAAAGGGGAAAGTACCAAATGTTGCCAATTGAGCAGTAAGTGAACAAAACCAGTAGAAATACGCATAATGCCTGTTTATGTATTGTGAAAGCTCAGCCTCATTTAATTAATTTCTGATACTTTTTATCCTGCTGGCTTAGTATGTTTTAATATGGGCTGTCCCAGTCTATTAAATCTTTGTGTAAAGTGCAAAGAAAAAATTATGGCTTGTCCAGACTTGCTTGTAATTTTTTTTCTTTAATGAACAAGTATGTTCTGTTGATGAATGCTGGGTATGGAAATGTCATTTTAATGTTATAAATAAGACATGTCTTGGAAAGTTCTACAGCTTAATGCTGGGGCAGGGGGATGGCAGGTCTTGCTGCTGCCTGGGGAAGCAGTTGAACCATCACTCAGAACTTTCAAGTTGGTGAGGAATTCCTTGTATTTGGCAAAGTAGTTCAGATACCCAGCAGATTATAATTACAAAATGCAATTATACTGCTGGTAGGGGCATAGCCTTGCAGGAAAAGGCATACAAAATATCTGCAGTCAGTCTCAGTTTTGTGAAATATTTTCATCAGAAACTTAATGTAGTGAAAGGATGGAGGACTCAGACTTCTTACTGATGTTTTAACTTTAGACATGTTTTTTGATCAGTTTGGTTCTTGGAACTGCTTGCTTGTTGAAAGTAGGAACTCATTCAAAATGAACTCACAGCTTTGAAGGCCCAGATTGCCACCAGCTCCAGAAGGCTCACTTGTTTTGTAGTGTTGCAGATTTTTCCTTAGAACTGATTTGAACAAAGTCATAAATCTACTGCAGGACATGTTTTCCCATGAACACATCAAAGTTGCAGCAGTGATAGTAACTTTTCTGTTGAAATACCTAGTTTTTTGAAGACTGAACATTATCTCTATGCCATTCAGAGAATTCGTCTTACAAAATTACAGTTGTCCTTGCTAATGGTGAGCTTTTCTCACTGTCATTTTGAAACTCTCCCTTTTAAGTTTGATACATCTTTACCATAAAAGATAAGCTATAGCGTTCCTTTTATTTTGAATAACTACAATTTTTATTGCAGCCCCCGACAGAATCCATAGTTATGGGACACAGTAAGTTTGCAGGGATTTCTGCCATTTTCCAGTGTAGCATATTATATACTGAGAGGCCAGTTTTATTGTTTTTTTACACCTTTTTGCTTTGAAACTCATGTGCTACTGCAAGTTTGACAAATCTGCAAAAAATCTGCTGGAAAATTCCTTTAAGGCTTTTCATTCAACCTTTGTAGAATTCTGTATCCAAGTAATTTAACTGAAGAAAAAAACAAGATAAAAAAAACAAAAGGTGTATATGAGATCCAAATACAGATGAGGACTCTCTTCATTTAATTGTTTGTGAAGCTGGACTTGTCATCCTCATTTGAGCTCAGACTTTCATAAAAGGAAAACATTGGCAGAAGGGTTGCGGATGGTTGTTACTGAGATTTCTAGGAGACTAAGTTGGAATACAGGTTACTCAGATCTCTGAAGAGTACTCAGACTGGGCAATAATGACAAAGTTTTCACTCTTTTTCTGTCTTTACCTTTACACTGTGCTGATTTGATCAAGAATACCTTGTCAAATTCAGTTGCTCAGAAGCTAATATGTCAGGGACCAGATCTGGAATGGCTCGGAGAGCTTATCTTCTCTTGTGATACTCTTCTGCCTTGGAAGCTGCATTTCTCAAGCTGTAAGGTTGCTGACCTCAGGGATGAAGCATGTAGGAGCAGGAGAGATTTCTTTCTTGGAGCCAGAATGCAGCTTTGAAATGCACTAGTTGAATGAAATAACTCATTACCTAGTTCTTCCTCTAGCTTTAGGTGAAGATAGTAAGTAAATAAAAAATTTTTATAAAGGAATTGGTCTGAATGAAGAAAGAAGAACCAAACTGATTTGCCATTCTAGTCTTGACTTATTTTTTGGGAGGCACTTTTTTAGGGTCTGGTGAAAATACGTGAGACTCCCATTGATTTGTAGTGGACTATATAGCATACTGCCTTAGTGCAATGAAGTTTGCTGTCACAGCTAACAAAAACTGGTTGGAAAACCATTACATCTGCAAATACATATATTTTGCAAAGATTATTGTGTAATGTAACATGTCCCCTCCCTCTTTTATAAGAAAAACTGCTCTTCATCTTATATATGTAGAGTGGTCTTGGGTTCTTAAACCATCTTGGTCTGATTTCTCAGTCTGAAATGAGCTCTCTGATTAATTACTAATTATAAATTACGTTCATGTCTCATTGTATCTCATTATACTTCAGACTCACCAGATAGAAGAATTTAATTGAGTATTTGGGCTTTACTCTTACACTATCAGTTGGCATTACATAACCAATTCTGACCAAAGCAGTAGTTTTTGTTATGGTCCCTGCTTGTAGAAGAAGAATTCTGGTTTCTGTTTTGGTATGTGAGCACTTGATGGTGGCTATAGCAGAATCAAGAAGCTTGCTAGGATAGGCAAAGGAGCCTAAAGGAACTAGGTAAAACCAAGTTTTCAAGTCATTGAGTTGTTTACCATATATTTCCCTAAAAATCTTACTGACACAGCCTCAGAATTTATCAGAAATATACATTTTGCTGTTATTTCTCTCAAGATTTCTCACATTAGGATGTGGTAGTGGAAAGACTTACTTCATTTTTGGATGTATCTTCGATTACTTCATGCTCAGAGGGGAGTGTTGGAGGACAGAATAAAAATACAAACCTGTAAGCTCAGAAAGACTTAATATAAGGTTAATACAAAGCTACTAATAGTGCATTTATGTGAGGAAAACTGTATAAACTTGCATTGGCACATGTAGCCATCTGTTGGAGCAGGAGGTTGATATGGGAAAGGGGTTGAAAATATTTTTTAATCCTTATTTTTAAATGCTGTTCATATGGTTACAGAGGAGGATAGACAACAGATACAAATGGGTAACTAAGTAAAAGAATTCAGAAACCACCTGTCACAATTTCATGGGAGACTGTTTATACGCAGACACTTTTCTCCACTGTCCTGCTGGTTGCCGAGGAGTCTTTGACTGATGTTGGTCGCTGGAAGATGACCCACACTGATACCTCTGTTAATCCGGTCCTATGTCAGCCTGTTTGGTTAAATGGAGGAACGACCCTCCTGCTTTTGGATACCATAAATCTTATACTAGGTTAATGGAAGCAGCAGCCCAATTCTAAGACTAAAAGCTTGAATGCCGTATGATATGCTAGTTACTTTGTAATAAAGCTGAACATCAGGCAGGTAAAAGGAAGAATTCATTTGCCAATCTTTAATAATACTGTTATAAGATTTTGCAGTACAGCAATAGAGCAAAACTCCCCTTTAGATCAGCTCCATTAAGTTTCTGTCTCTTTTTATGCATGTTGCAGGCTGTCAGGATTTGTGCATGACCTTTAGCTGGGACCCTGTCCTTAAGTGACTCCTCCTGAGTACTGTTGTCATGGAACAGGATTTTGCTTTGGAGACATACAAGAGTTTTTATACACCTCAAGTCTAATCTGGATTCTCTTCAGAGTCATACCTTTTCTCCTATGAGGAGAACATCAATTTAATGGACTGAAAACTCACTCTTCTGAAATTAAGTGGTCATATCAACAGAAAGAATATTAATTTTAGAAATGCTCAGCTTCACCTTGCCACATCCAAGGGACATAGCGTCATGTGCAGTAATTCCTGACTCCCAGGATTGTGCTTGATCCACTAATCATGCTAATTTTTAGGTACTAATTTAGCAGAATGTGTTATGTTGCAGGTTTGGGGGAGTTTGGGAAGAAATTGTATAAGTGCTCTCTATAAAAAGTTGCAGTATAATACCTAAGTTTCCCTTGATTCAGGTGTTGAAACTTCTTTCAGATTTGTAGGCTTGGGCTTCCTACTTCAGGTCTGATCAGTTGGCCTTTATATGCAAGTGACTTGTTTCTCACTTGGCAATTCAGCACAGACATTTAATCTGCTCACCGAGTTCAGTGTTTCAGACAAACACAGAGAATTAATGTCAGAACTTCCAGTTCAAAAATGCTTTCATCTGGCACTTCTGTGACCTTTTCATATTTGCATTCTTCCATATGACAAGGACAGTTGGCTTAACATCAGCTTTAACTTCAAAAATAAAATGGCCATTTTTGGAATAAGCCTTTGATATGAGCTGTGAGAGATTCATGAGAATAAGTTTGTGTTAAGTACAGCAAGTATAATATGGTATTATTGGTTTCCCCTTTCAGTCTTAAGTCTGCTTTCAGTTGTATTTGCTAATTCATAGCAATCTTGGTATCCAAATAAAGTTAAACAAATAATACCTGAGTCTGCTCATTACAGTTCTAGGATACAGCTGAGCCTGTTACCCACAGAGGTTACCACACAAATTAAAATAGGCTCTCAGGATGGGAAAAGAAATGTTTATTCCAGTATTGTTTATTTCCTCAAGTCTTCCTCCCTTGTGTGATAGTTATTCTATTTCTTGTCCTTTTGTGTTTTTTTTTTCTTTAATTTTCTATTTCATTCAAGTTCTCCTGCTGCTCTTTTTAGCTGTGCCCATCAAATGTTCAAACCAAATACCTGGTACATCAGATTACAGGGAAAGGTGAGTGCTGAAGGACATCATTTGACTTTGAGCCTGACTAGGTTGGTAGTTCCAGTAGGAAATATGACCCTGTTGATGTCTTCTAGCACTACATGCTCTCCTACACCTTTCACAATTTTATTTGTTTCCTTATCTCATCACTCATCCTTCCTTGATCTTTCCCCCTACTTTCCCAACAGATAAACTCTCTTCTCAATCTCTTCTCATGTTAGGGTTTCTCCTTGTGGGTGCAGCAGTCTTCTGCGGCAGCTGCTGCTGACCCTTTCTTCTCAATGGAGCTAGCAACTGCTGTCAGCTGCCTGGAGGAGTTGCTAACAGCACCTGTGGTTATAGTGAGAAAGATCTGTCCTAATGCTTTGTGCTGCAAAGAGAATAATTGTGAAGATTGCCAGTTCCATTTTTATTTTGAACAAAACTGCTTATAATACTCCCAAACATTCCCAGATCATGTTTTATCAGTAGCAAATGTCAAATTTCAGGGCTGCTGGAATCTGCAGATGACTTCTGTAGTTCTCATTTTCCATGGTACCAAAGAACACTAGAAAATAAAATACTAACAAAAGGTAGTGAAAACTCATATCCAGATAGGAATTTTTTTCAGTGAAAATTAATGCTGGCCTTGTGCTCTCCAGCAATTCAGCTATTCAGCAGTTTGGTTAGCAGTCATTTGACTATTTATGTTTCTTTTCTTTTTTTTTTTCTTTCCTTTTTTTTTTTTAAACCCATCTGTCAGCTAAATGCAAGTACTAAGTCTTGTTTTCTGTAATAATGAGATTGTTGTGCTATCTTCCAGAGGGATTTGGCTCTACAAATTATAATCTGTCTTTATAACATTTCACTTAAAAAGCCCTACTGCTTTACAAAATTAATTAGTGCTCCCACTTTTTTCTTGTGGTAAGGGCAGGAACATTATTCTCATTTTTATCAACAGAAGAATGGAATTGTAGAGAGGTTAAGTGACTTCCTTGCCTCAAGACATTCAGTAATTTTTTTTTTTCCTCTTGGGAGTTAGAGTTTGGATTTTCCTATACTGGGTCCTTTCATGCTTCTCCTGGTACAGAACAGATGGGAGAATTCAGATGTTTTGTTTTGATTTATCGGTAAGAAGTTTGGATGTTTGCTCTGGTATTTACCCAACTGATCACTTTTTCCATGATGTACACAGTGGGAATGACTAATAAAGAATAGAGGCACCAAAATGTGGATGATGATTTTGTGGTGATTTACATAAGTCCTTTTGTATTGGACAACTAAGGTGAAAATGTTTCAGCTTTGTAGGATGTTATATCTAGGAGTTGAAAAACATGTTTAATGAGTCTTTCGAAAAGATGTCATGAGCTTTAGAGTAGTATGTCTTTACATGTCACAAACATTGATTGCTTTTGTTTCTCCTGTGTGGTAGGATGTCTGGTCTGGCCTGCCAAAGTTTAAGACATGATTGTTCTTTGTTATTGAGGAAATCTTTATTCATATGAATAAATTCCACTGATATGGGACAACATGTCTTTTATTAAGTACCCTAACAGGTAATTAATTTAAGGGGCATTCATGACTGTTGTTAAATTTATGAACCATAAGGACTATAAATTACTTGCATCTTTTAAGTGATCACTTTCATTCTGTACATTCTAGAGTTATGACTTTTGTTTAAGTAGTAAATTAATTAATCCAGCAATCTTTGACTTTAAGAATCCTGTTAGGGAACTCTTAATTTTGCCCACAATGATGAACAGAAAAAAATCTTGGGTTGAAACCGTATCATGGTAACTAAATCTGATAAACAATTTTTTTTTTTCTTACATTAATCCCAGATGAAAATTAAGGAATGCTGTTTGAGGTGGCATAAGGTGTATCAGACACATCTGTCTTTAAAAATGATTCCATAAATGGTTATACTGATTTTTAATGGGGCATACTGTGAACTTTGAGCATGGAGCAAAAATACACTTGTGAGTTCAGGCTCTTGTGATCATCTATAGAACTTCAGCAGTGATTTATTTGGGGAAAAAAGTTGCCTGTTTGCAGACATTATGGTCTTGAGATATGATAAATACTGTAAGGTGGAGGTGAGACTCCAGGAAATTGTAGCGTGGTGAGCCTTACTGCTGTAATGGTGACTAAGCCTGTTTGTCCTAAAGCAGCTTCGGATCTCCTCAAACTGATTGTGGGACTGAGTAGGATGAGAGGCAAAAAGGCTGTGCCAGCTGTTACCCTGTGTGCTCTGCGTTGTCTTCTCATTCTGAGCAGCAAGTAAGAAAGTGGAAGAGTGTAATCTATGCCGTGTGTTTTTGTGGTTCTAAAATTGGGAATTCTAAAGTGTCTTTTTTTTGTTGCTTTTCTAGGTGTATGGTAATAGTTCTTTTTACTTTAAAAATAAATAAACAAAACCACACAGAGAAATCATAAAGAACACTTTAAAACCAGAGAGCACTAACTTTTGTGAGGCTGCTTTTTTATTTTCCTTTACATTGCCAGAGACTGTGACATCTTAAGTAACACTGGAACTGACATGAATGTTTTGATTTGGTATATAAATCTTCCTTTCTCTATTACTGTCGAAAGTAGAGAAGAGCACTTCATGCAAAGGTGGGTCTTTGCTGTAGGTTTTAAGTGTCAAATATGACTTCTGTCTCATCATGTCTCTTTTTGTCTTACCTTTTTAACTAAGACTGGGTAAATAATTGTGGAAAAATTTAAAAAGCAGGTATATTTCAGTCATCCGGGCATGCAGAAAGAATGAGATATCAGGGGTGGTTCTGATGGTTCTGGTGACTGCTTGGAATATTGTCGTACTGCTTGGCAGCGGAAGCAAAGCCACAAGGGGAAATACAGCTCTGTACTTTACATTAGGGACCCTTACATAAGAAATGTAATTGATGGGATGTTCTTAGAGAATTATATCTGTTTGACCACACCTAGGTTGACAGGTATTCTTTTCCCAAAGCTGAGTTCCAGGACACTCAACTGTTAGTACTGCTACCTTACTGGAACATTCATTTCTATTTTCAAATTAATTCTTTTCCCACAATCATTTGAGTCCTTGGATAATTTGAGTGCTGTTTTGGAAGGGGTAGGAAAGACACTTTTCCAAACACTAATATCAGACATGAGAAACTAGTTTCTGTAGGCCTGCGCTATTTTCTGTGGAGAAGAACAAGACTCCTTCCAAAGGGAGATACTCAGCACTGGACTCGAGTTTAGATCTTCTAGTATCTTGGTCTTGGAACTGAAGCAGAGACTTGGGGGATTAATCTCCTATATGTACAATTTGTTTGTGTGAATAACTTACAGATAACTACCTTTCTTTTGTTTTACCTTTCTTTTTTTTTTTTTTTTTCCCATGCAGGAGGTGTCATTTTTTTGATATTAAGTCTGCTTGTGCAGCAGTTCTTGCTTACTGCAGTTTTTCATCATTTTTCTCTGAAGTACTATTGCTGTGATTCCTGCCAGGCTGGAATTTAAGTGATAGGAAGTGGTTGTAGCTTCTTTTCCATTTAATGTCTCGAGCGGTTTGACATACCCAAGGTGAGAGGCAGTGAATCAGACAGTGACTTTCTTGAGCCTTTACTGTTTTATGCATTGTTGAGAAGGAAAGTAATGTCTACTCAAACAATCCTTGTATGACAGAGGTTTTTGGCATATTGCCTGTTACACTTGTAATAATCTATAGCTATTAAAGGTATTAAGTTGATTGGCCTTTTGTTTATCCAATTTCCTCTAAAAAAGAGAGAAGGCATAATCCAAGAAAGGATTCCTCTGTTCCCCAAAGTTATTAGATCTGCTGGCAGAAATATCTGTTCTGAAAGATAAACAAAGAAAAAATGCCTCTGTTCCCCAAAGTTATTAGATCTGCTGGCAGAAATATCTGTTCTGAAAGTGATAACAGTGACTTCATTGCATCTATTTTAAAAGCCAAGTAGTTTTCTGAAATAGCTTATACCACTGAGAGTGAATTGCATAGCACTGCTGAAACTTTTGCTTTGAATGTAGTTTTGGCAGGTGGGGTGGAGTGGGCAATACCAAATCATGGTAGATACTCCTAAAAGGGAAAAAAATCACTTAATATTGACATACTTAATGTTTTCTTGTATGATGATTTAAACTGAAGAAACAGTTATTCAGTTAGTAATTAAAACTGCTTAAAGGCTTATGCTGTTTGCTAGATGGTCATTTTCATGGCTATGAACGTGTGTCTGTTGTGACAAATACCGTGCTTTATTTGGAAAACGGTCCTTAATCTCTCATGCGAAAAGAAAACTGCAAATAAGAAGCTGTGAGGCTTGGGAGACTTCTTCTGACTACCAGCAAGGAACTACCAGACGATAGACAGTGGTCTACACTTCTAAGAGCATCTGATGTTAAGTATCTGTATATACCATTTAAGAATCCCTTTCTTATGCAGTAAAGGGAAAAATGATACTTTAAAGACTGAATTAGTGTAATACAAAAATTCAAACCTGTGCTGTTCCTAAATGTAATCTGGTCATCCCAGTTGAATCTAAGATCATTTTTATGGGCAAGATCTCCAAACTACCTTATGCGTCAGTCTTGTTCAGTACACTGTGGCTTAGTTGCATAAGAAGTTACTGTAAAATCAGTTCTAACACTAGGTAAAGCATGCGAATGGCAGGTTTGTGCACCCTTTGCCCAACGGCAGTAGAAGCAAGGTGGTTATGGTAGCTTAGCTCTTGCTGAAGGAGGGAAAGCTGAAATTACCATGTATTTACTGCAACCTTAAGGTGTGTAATTTTGAACTTATAGCCAATGCTCAGCACTGATGTTTCTGACTTGCCCCTTTCAGATTTTACAGAGCAAAGTTTCAGTGTTAAATCTGACTTTGTCTAGCAATGAAAGAAGGTATGGTAAAATGACTAGTTAAATACTGTTTCCCTTCGGAGTTAAGATAGGTGGATTGGAAATGCGTGCCTCTGGAGAATGGTGGACACCTGGCTGTGTTGGTTTCTCAGTGTGTCTTGGTCAGCAGTCACTAAGGGAGAATGTTTTATTAATGTTAGCGGCCTGTTGATACACGTGAGTGAGAAGTGGTGAATGACCCTCAGTGACGGCACTGGAATAAGAAGTGCTCCACTGGCAGAGCAGGCAGAGGGAGTAGGGCACAACGTCTCCATCTGCACTTCTCTGCAGTCTCTGTTGCTGGTGGCACAGTGCTCAGCCTGTGTGTCTGTTGCTTCCCAGAGACGTTCCACTTGCAAGAAGGGGCCTGGTTGGTGTATGTCTTGGTTTTAGACATTTGAAAGTTTCCAGTTGGCTATTAGAAGACTGTTGTGGGCATTTTTTTTATCCTACTCCAGATTCAAACAAGTGACCTGAAGGTGAAAGTGTGTCCCCTCAATATCTAATTCCAAACTACTACTGCTTCCACTAGGGAGATGATCAATAGTAACTGATGTGTTGCAAATGTGTGGGTGGTGGGGTTTTATTGGTGTTTTTTTTAACGCAACGCTTTCTTAGCCCATATTAGAGTTAGACATGGAGGTAAGTTTTCCCGTGGAAAAAGAAACACGAAACAGCAGTCACGGCATCGTTATCTCTAGTACATTTATAGCTGTGGATTGCAAACAGGCAACCAGCTACAGGTGGCCTTTGGTAATTTGGAAGGAAGACAAGTACAGCTTCTGAACCTTTTCTCCCTACACTCTGCCCCTGTTTTCTAGATCGTAAGATCTTGGAAGCTGAGGAATACTTCTTCTCATTTTCTGTTTCATTCGTATCCGTGTCGATAAAGCAAAATGAAAGTGTTGCTATTTTACATTATGTCAGAACATCTTCGTTGATAGCAAGCATTATATGAGCATGGATCTGGAAAGGACAGTGGGAAGTGTGTGGGTGCAGGCCTGTATGTGTAAGTTGTCTGAGGGAAAAGAAGCCAATTAATTTTACAAGAAGACTAATTAAAAATTCTTTATGCAGCAGTTCTTTATCTTTTCTCTTGGAAGTAAATGAAATATACCAGAATTATATATTTGCTTTAATTTTGGCTAAAGAGGGTATTCTCATTTGGAATGAAGAGGGTTTATTCCTTGTCTCAGTTAAAAGTTGGGTAAGTTGGAAAAACACTGTAATGAGAAGAAATGTGGACCCTTGTAAAGCCTGATTTGTAATGCTAGTAATGTCCGTCAATTAGAGCTGAACTCATGTATGACAGTTTGGCCAGATGGCACGGTGCAGCAAGTGTACTTTAATTATTTAAACTACAGAAGAAATCTTTGATCCGTTGTTACAGTGGATCATTAAAACCACACCAGATCAAAAACACAAGGTGTAGTTACCCATTACTTCTAGGAACAATTGAAATAAATTGGATTTCAAGGCACAGAATTCTACAGAGGAAACTGCAAAAAATAATTTACTGGAAGAGGTTTGTATTGGAGATGCTTTGGGTTATGGGAGAAGAGTCCTGTTTAAATACTTTATTAATACAGTTGTTTGACGTTCGACCCATTTTATGACAGCAAGTTTTCAAAGATGCTTTGATTGTATGTACTTAAATGGAACATTATGTTTGTTTAATTGTATGCATGTGAATAGTACAGTTGATAGCTAATTAATACTTTCTATCCTTAAATACTTGCAAATTATCTTTGAAAAATTATATTGTGGGTTCTTTTGATTTGCCTTATGATTTAAGGAGCCTCTAGGGTCTGCTTGCATCCCAATTTATAGCTTTTCCCTGTAGCCGTGAAAGCTAAAATTATTCCTTTTCTTCCCAAGTGAAAGTTGAGTCTCTAATGGCTGAATAGAAGCTGAGGCTCCAGTAAAAGAAAAAAGAAAAAAACCCGTACAATTGTATGGTTTTAACAAATGTCTTATAAATTAGAATATATTAAGACCAAATATATAAAACTCTGTAGCTGGAATATCCAGACTTTCTGTTCTGCTCTTTTCTTTTGAACTAGCGCTAGTCATGTTTTGGTAGATCAGGAAGCAAATTGTGGACTTTAAAGTTTGGCAGAATCATACTTCACAGTGAAGAAAGAATTGAACTTCTGTGCTTTAGTGTGCTATTCAGCTGTGCTCTCACGTTTCAGTGCCTGGGAACTGATTTACTGATTTGATTTTCTGAGACATATGGTGATAATAACAATAACACTGTATAAGCATTATTTAAAAAATACAATAATACACTGGTATTGGTTCTTTGGCAGGCCAGCACTGAAGTTCACGCACAAACTACCATCATTTTCTTAAGTTTAGTCTCATCCAATTTTAAACAAATGGAAATCAATACTGCTTGCAGATATCAGTCACTAGATTTGAAGAAGAAGTGAAGTGGCACTGTTACAAAGAACACACTGTAGAACTTGAGAGAGAATACACACACGTATGAATTCTATGCCTGCTCCTCTTCTGCCTTTCTTTTTCGGGATCTTATAGTACACTGTGCAAGTGTGCGCTTTTTATTGGTACAACTGTTAGTGTGTGTCCACTATGTAAAATGCATGTGTAGTTTGCAGTCATAAAATTGGAATAGAAAATGAATGCTTATGAAATCCAGTGCTTTTTTTGATGCTGAAATGTGGATTGATATGCACTTTAAGCCTGTTACAGTCAATGAATGCTGTTTTTTCCTTTCAGATATGTGTCACAAAGATGTCTACACGGAACTGCCAGGGAATGGATTCAGTGATCAAACCTCTTGATACAATTCCTGAGGATAAAAAAGTCAGGGTTCAGAGGACGCAGAGTAGTTTTGATCCATTTGAGAAACCAACCAATCAAGTGAAGAGGGTTCATTCAGAGAACAATGCTTGCATTAACTTCAAAACTTCATCTGCAGGGAAAGAATCACCTAAAGTTAGACGGCATTCCAGCCCTAGCTCTGTAAGTTCATAATACCAATATCTGTACATGTACTAGATGATGGAATAAATAACACTGAATATATGTTTTCTCTCTTACAAAGGAACTGAATACTTAAGAAGCTTATGGCTGCTACTAAAAGTGTTTTACATATATATGTGTAGTGTTTTACTGTAAGATGTAAAGTATGTGTGTATATATACATATATACACATACATACATATGTATATATAAAATATGAAAATAAAACTTGAGGAAATAATATATTTTGAGATTCCTCTCAGATATTAGCTAGTTTATCTCATAGGGTTTCTAAGCATTTTGCTCTCCTGATTCTGGTAGGGCATTACAGCTTCTACAATGTTTATGATGCATATTTTGAAGAGGATTGCTTATTTGTAAAGAGGAAGTTTAGGAAACCACATGAATTGCTCCTTCAATTTTTGGATTTAGGTTTTAGAGAAACTTCAAAACCAAATAATATTTGACAGATTGTATTTGCATTTTGAAATTCTCTTTTTAAAATCAAATAGTAAAAATGCATTTTTTTCCTGTCATAAACAGGGTGTGTGTGTGTGTGCGTGTGTGTCCGCGCACATGCAAAAACAGCTGAGAAGGGTTTGGTGATGCATTACCATTTTTGTTTTTTCTTTAGTATTTTGAAAGAAACTAAATAAATAAAATGTCATATCTTTTATGAATAATGCCCCAGACAGATTTCCCCCAAGAGACCTTCAAAATTATTGAAAAACTATTTCTGTTATGCTTTGGCAGGAAAAATCCATAATAATGTGACCTTTGAGTTGAAGATTACAGATCTAATCAGAATGTACGTAATACTTCAGATCTTAGTAGGCATGAAAATAATTTAAAAGGTTGATTATCTCTTTTTTCTTTCTTTCTTTTTTTTTTCCCCCCTCTATCTTCTGGACATCATCTGTCCTCTGTACAGAAGTTTGACTGAATTCTGTCTAACTTCTAAAAAGGAATGCCAGAAATTTATTTTCTCTAGATGAGCTTTGTTTAACCCATGTGAACTTAACAGATAAGATGTCATGCCTCTAGGGGACTGTCCTTTGTAGAAAAGGTTACATTTTAAAATGTAACCATCTGCAGCAAAAAATAAATTTGCTTTTCCATCATCATGTTGTGTTATATATCTGCTGCCAAAGATGTCTCCTGCACGTTCCATATCAATCCATAACAAGGAGTTCTTAGTGAATGTTTAACAGTTATAAAGCTATTACACTCACCAAAGCAGGATTTTGTTTTTCTCAGATTGTTTTGGAGGGAGTTGTTTGGTGCAGGCACTCCAACCCTTATATATTCAATATGCTATGTGTTATTCAGACCTTGGCTATTTATTTTCATATTAACATGTTCTAAAATAAAACTTGGGTCTTTTTAGAAGATGAGAAGCTTGGTGCCTGATACAACTTGAACCTTTTTTACTTGCGTGTGATGCCTGTTTGTTATTTGGCACCACAATTGTCAATTTAAATGAATTTATTTGAAAGTCCTTTCTTATTTTTTTTTTCTTTGTGGCATAAGCTCATTTCCCATCTCTGCTGTTTTTGTCTTGTTCCTCTTAGAAACTATTACTAATTTCTGTGAATGCTTTACATACTCCTTTCTATTAAAACTGAAGGCTTTTATTTGCTTTAGCTTCCAGAATTTTGAAACAGACTTATTTTGACACCGCGTACTGAAGTCTTGTTCTTCTTTCCCAGAGGGCCCATGCAGTCTCCAAGGATCCTCGTATTTTCCCATATCAATGATATTAATGCTTCCTTTGCTTGTACATGGCTGGTTAGAGCCCTAGCTAAACAAACGTTTTTGCTAATCTTCTCTTATGCAGAGTCACACAGACTTGGTGAGGGCTTCTCCTATGGTGAAGGAGATGCATAGGAATTTCCTGAAATACAGTTCTGATTTTTTAACTTCTTGTAATTCTCCCTGGTTTACAGAGCTCTGTTCTGTGAAGTGGCTGCTTTCTTGCTGCTTCAAGGCAGCATGAGTGATTTTTTACTCTTCCTCACAAACAGTGCTCATAAAAACACCTGAGGGAGAATAATTTATGGTATAATGATAGTATCCATGTCAATGAAGAAGAAAGAAAGTAACTTCACAGCAAAAGGCAGTGGTGGCCTCTCTGCTGGTCGCAGATCACGCAGGTCCCAGTGAGCCGACCCTGCACTCAGATGTCCACGGCAGAGACGCCATCAAGTCCGCTTTTCCCTTCCCCAGCGCCTTGACACATTGCATTGAGCACATTTCATTGAGCATCTGTCTGTGTGGTTGGGTGCAGGAATTCATCATTCTCTGGTTTTGAATTACACACGAATTGACTAAGGAAGAGTTTTGGTTTCTTTTTCTTCTAGCCCTGATGTTGTGTAGCAGATGCCCTTGCTACTTCCTCTTTTGCTTATTACTTGTTTTCCTTTTGTGCCAGAGAGCTGTCACGTATGCCCCAGTGTTGAATTATACCTTGATTCTTTGGAAATGCTTCTCCTGTATAGATTATACCAATCTGAACTGGCATTTCAGTTTCTGCAAATACTCTCCTGAGGATGGTATGCCCTCTGGGTCATAGTGGCTACAGTTACGCAGTTGTTTCCATTTTGGCTCTGCTTTCTATAAACTTTTAAAGATACTCTGATAGATGGATGCTACCTGCAATCTTCACTTTCCACACTTCATTACTAGAGACATTGAATCTGAAAATGGCTTCCTTTTAGTCTCTTTCCTTTTTCCTAGTTTAAAGTCCTCTGTACTCATCAGCTGAAGAACTGATGTATGACAGAAGGTAAATGGCAGAGGCCTACTGTCTCTGTATCTCTTGCAGATTTACCACCTGCTCTCTGCTCAGGTGGAAGTCCATAATTTGTCTGAAAGATAACATTTTTCAAGATGCCTCCTGGAGGACTGTCTTTAGATGGTTTAGGCCTAGGGCATTTAGGTTCAGTTTAGATTAGTGTCAGAAGCTTGTTGGCTACCTGGCAGTTACCAGCTTCCATGTTTGAAGATCACCAAGTAATACATGGTCCATTTTGTTTTCTGAACCTTCTGATGTTAATGGGCAAGAGCTCTGCACCTTGTGGTGAGAAAGACCATGTGGAGAAGTTTGGGAAAGCTGGAACTCAGTGTTCCTGCCCACAGACTGTCACTCGGAAAATAAATTATTTGCTTTTCAACATGAAGTAATTTTCTGCAGCTAATGTCACACCTTTCTGCAACCCTGTAGAAATCCTGTGTTGTTAATTAGTGTCATAGCATAGAATAAGAAGTTAGCACGTTGTTCTTACCAAAAAAAAAAAAAAGTTTAATGTTTAAAGTCATTCGATCTGATAGTTAAATAGTCATTATGTAAAACAGTGACATTGCATTTTATTTTCTTGGTTTTTCCCTTCTATTAAACATAAGAAAACATCTATGAATCTGATTTCAAAAGTCTAATTTGTTTGAGGTTGAATGTTATTACTGAATGAAATTTTCAGCAGGACAAACATAGGCTTTTTTAACATATTAGAATTACTGTTTGGATGATCTTCACTTGGAAGGGAATGAACTAAGTGTAGGCCTACCTGTGCATCCCTTGTTGGCCACTGTCGGCAGAGGGCAGCTTGGCGAGACGGACCCTGGTGCTGCCCCAGCACAACTGTTGCTATGTTCTGCCCTGAGCATGGTGCATGACTAATAATGTCTTTAATTAAGCAGGCGGCTCCAACTTGAAATCTAGTCTTTCAAAAACTGAATTCACAGCACATGTTGCAGAATGCCCCTGTCAACTTCTAGCTTTACAATCAAACTTCATATATATGTGTATGTGTGTGTGTGTGTATATATATGTATATATATATATATCTTTATTAACTATCAATCTGAAAATCTTTTGCTTACCAAAGAAAGAAACTTGATTTTCTCCTCTCCCTAACAGAATAAAGAGTAAAGCTATAAAATAAACTGGATGGGGAGAAAGGCAGGGAAGCACAACTCAAAAACAACCCTCTCTCCACCAAATAAAACTTGTTTTGAAAGATGAGTTGAATCTGCTCCTCTGAAAGCTGGATTTGAGATCCCTACTTTCTGGGCATGTGGCCTTATTTATTGTTCTCTAGTTTAAGATAAAGTTTTATTGTATACAAGGTACACATTTTATATACTAAAATAGTGCTGTCACACAGTATGTAAATAGAATTTTGCATTTTTATAACCTAGACATCTGGTCAAGATTTAGTTACCTGATGGTACACATCAGTGTTTATTCTTTGATTAGCTTAAGATCCATGGCAATGATCTGTTAATTTAAATATCATGCCAGGTTATGCACACTATCCTTCAGTTACTTATTTAAATCTAAATGCAGTGA
Source organism: Apteryx mantelli (assembly GCF_036417845.1). NCBI lineage: Eukaryota > Metazoa > Chordata > Aves > Apterygiformes > Apterygidae > Apteryx > Apteryx mantelli. The sequence continues at coordinate 144,559,588 of NC_089979.1, read as the reverse complement.
AACACTACTTTTCTACCAACTAACATAAATGTAAAATATGCATTGAGATGAAAATTAATTGGATAAGCAGTGTGTTATTGCTTTTATTTTTTTTTTTCACTCATTTTTGGGAGTGCAGCCTTTCATCTGCTTTTGTAACTTTAATTTTCAGTCGTATTATATGCAACTTTAATCTAAAAAGAAATGCATCAAAAAGCATGATTTGATTCTGTTTGCACTTTGTAAATCTGTTGCATAAGAGATCTAACTGCAAAGCAGAAACTGAACTTGCTTGTTAGTAGATCAACTGTGAATTAGCCATAGTCAGGAATTTGTCTCAAAGTGAATCATCTTTTGTGTCTGCCTGAGCACTTTGTGTGCCATGCTTACCAGTCTGCCTGTTCTGGAATAGGGGAGCTTTTCTATTTTTGTGAATCCATTACTTCAAGGGTAACTGCATCCCTTCCTGGTGGGTGCTTTTTATGGAAGTAAGATCATTCCAAAGTTCAGTGTAGAGAGTCAATTTTTCTTTTCAAGGACAAGGACAGTTTTTTTTCTGGAGGGATACTCTTTAAATGATAAAAAGTGGTAGTTGGTCCAGCTCTTATGCTTTAATAGTCTGGAGCACAAGTAAACATCTTTAAAAACTGCATCCAGCCCTTTCAGAAAGAGCTCTATAGTAGCTCCTGCTCAGATTGTTCTTAATTTATGGCTGCGTGTGGAAGGGATAGAAAGACACAAGTGACGGGAGGGGAATCAGACATTCGGAGACCTCCGTTTAATGTTCAGTTTGGATTCTTGTGCATCTCTGTATCCCTTGAACACTGTCCTTGAGAACAGTCCCAATTGAAAGATTTAAAAAGAAAGAAAAAAAGTTTGGTCAAATTGACCTATTATTGCACATAGGAACCTGAAGAAAACCTGAAGAAAAGGAACTAATTACTGTAAAACTTGCATATGGTTTTGCAGAGAAAGCTTTACCATTGTGCCAAGGAAGAGAAGCTTTGGTTTAAAAAAAAAATTTTTTTAAAAATTAAAATTCAGTTTGTGCCATCTAGTCTGAAGCTTCTTGGCCTATCCTTTACTCTCAAATTTTTCTAGCTATGAGTTTATTTCTTCTGAGGCATATATCAAAAGAGATCTTTGGGGGTTTTAAATAATTTACAATGGAGCTGTGAACATAATATTTTTCCCTTGAGGACAGTTTTATATAGAAGTTTAATATCCTGCAGTTTAAAAAAAAAAAGGTCTATTTAAAACTTAGGCTCAGGAGTGTGACGGTGAAGTGTGACATTCACAAGCTGTTTTGCGGTTATGAAAAATGCATGAGAACATAACCCACACAGCTTGTATAAGAATAGTCAGGTGGTTCTCAATGTAATTTTCCATTAAAGCTTTCTTTACTACATAGATTCTGAAAATTTCTGTGAAAGGCAGGTATTCACATGGGAATATAGTGCAAGAAGTCATATGGCAAGATCTTGGAATAAGCCTGTTATCCCTCCTGCAATCTATGTCAATGAAATGGCTACATGAAATGACCTGGTCAGAAAAGATAGTTTCCCCTCATTTCTTTTCATCTGTGTTATTTTTAATACTCTCACATCAATTTGAAATACTGGCTTCTTCTGTTGTGTATTCAGCATTTTGGCATACTCTTTCCATCTTTATTACTATGATCTGTATTTCCTTAACCTGAGAAAAAAATCTAATCTCGGTTACTGTAATCCATCCTACTAAAAATACTCACTCCCAGTGCTCAGTGGTACAGGTAGGCTAGTTTTCTGGCACTAGGAAAAATGTAGGCTAACAATAAGAGAACTACATGGAAACTACGTTCAAAGAAAGTGAAGCATTAAGACAAACTAGTCAAACTGCCGCTGTTTTCTGGAGGCAAAGAAGTATACCTTTCTGTGCCCCAGTCTGCCAATTTACTCTTGCAGGTAACATGATCCGCCACAATCTGGGCTGACTTTCATAGTGTCTTGGGATGTTCAGTTCTTTAACAGCTTGAGACCTCCCTTCTGTCTTAATATGTCATCTGTCTTTCCTATTTGAGTTTTTGGGAAGATTTTTCCCTAGCATGAAGATTTACTTTTCAATAACTTTCCAGTAACACCAAGTTTTGATGCTGAGCAACAGGCCTTTTTAAGCTGAAGTCGTCCCACTGATGTACAGTATGTGCAAATTTGTGTAGGATGTAGGGAGGTCTCATTTTGGCTTACATCTGAAAATCATAGTAAAGGATTTCTTAGAAAAGAATTTGAAGATTTTAGTTAACTGAAAAGAAGCAATTTACACATTAAGCAGATAATCAGTTTTCAGACAAGGCAAAAATTGTCTTATTTTCACAGTTGCATTCTGGCTGTGTTTTAAAGGGTCAAAAAGCAGTAAGAAGGAGTAAGAGGAAAGGAAGGAATAAAAATGAATAGCGGTAGAAGTATTCTGGCCTAGCTGGATAACCTGGGGTGAGTGAAATGTCCTTCTGCAGAAGACTTGCAGAACGTTTGTGATTCATATGCATGTGTGCTTTTTTTTTTTCTTCAAAAAACAGCTTTGAGCAAACATTTAACAGAAGTGTTCAGCTAAAATTAATATTCTTTTCTGTCAAGAAATCTTGTCTGGGTGAAATTGGAGGACTTGCAACAATTTTCTAGAATATATGGAAACTTCTTGCGAGTCGACTGCTTGTGAGATAGGTCAGTGGCTGATGCAAGCACTGTAAATCTGATGTGCTCTGGATATGTCTTACTCGCTGTGCGTATTTCCATCAACCACATCCTAGAAAGAATATGGGACGCTTGTGATTTAACAGACACAGGTCTCAATGTGTAGTATTGCCATATATTTTACTGGAAGGAATAAAATACTCAAAAGAGAAATGGTCTTTAAAAGTCAATTCTATATCACATTCTAATATTACCATTTGTTTAAAAAAATGAAACTGTTATCTTGTAGCAAGGCATATTTTTTAACAAAAGTAAAAATGGTTGAGAAAGCTAAACAGTAATGTGGAGAAATCTGAAGAGCAAAATTCATGGCTGTGAAGTTGGAGAAACAGCCATATGAAAAAGGGTGCAATAATAAAGTGGGGAAAGCTCAAATTGATAAAATTGTCAGCAATTACATGGAACTTCAAATTATTTATACCCCTTAAGTACAAAAATAGACCTTTCTTTAGATCCCTTTAAAGTTTTAGGGTTTCATATTTTTGAGAGTCATTTGAAATGCTTTTCTACACCAGATGCCTTCAAAAATGGAAAGCCTTTAAAAATTACGAAAGCAAGGAAAAATAACATCCACGTCTACAAATGGAGCTATAATAACAGGAGAACATTGGCCTGTGAGCAATCCCATTCAGCAATCCAGTCGGAAGAGAGGGCTGAGTTCGACTGCAGTGGTGCAGTAACGTGGAACGAGGAAGAGATCAGCCACATTATTTTGTTGCCTGTGGGCAGACAGTGCTAACAGCTGGGATTTCTGCTTGTTAGGGGCATTCTTGCTTGGCATGAGCAGGCAACAAGGAAGTGATTTGGGCTGCTTGGAGTGGGGAAGGGGCAGGTGGCAGGCCCATCGTGCTGCTGCAGAGCGGAGCTGTGTGACACTGCATGGGGGGCCCATAAGGACAGTCAAAACTGGCACCCTTCTCGCCCGATCAGGAGTGAGCGCTTCCCCCTCATCCTGCCGACATGAGTTTTTATCCTTGTCTGCTCTTGGCGAGGATGCAGCAGCTCCCTGGAGGAGAATGAGTCAAAAGACATGACCTTAAAGCAGTGCCTTTGTCAGCTGGAATATGGAGAAATAAGTTTGAGATTGTAGGAATAATTTTTGTTGATGATTTTATGTATGGTAAAGGATTAAAGGCATCTTATTTCCCGTCAAGATCTTAAGGCATTATTAGTTGTTGTGACCTTTATATTATGGTTTACAATGGTATAAAAGTAAATCTTGATATGAAAATAAGAGCATGGATGTGGAACATATGTATAAATAGTATTCTTTTTCTACCTCGCTATATGAGGAGACCAACATCAAACTGTTCACTTTTCTTAACTAGGGCAACATGTCCACTCCAGCCAAAGCTATTCACTGAGTGTTTGCAGCCTGCAATTTGGGAAATATGTTGCTATCCTTTTTCACTGTATGGTAGGCACTGAAACATCCAAATGCTTTTTCCATGAACAATTTCATAATGTTACCGTAGCTCATAATTGGATACTTAAATGAGAAAACTGCTTGAATAACTATTTTAGCCATCTCTATTAGTGACATTCTAATAAACTGTGATTTATTATTTTTTTTAATATCATTTCTAACCAGAGAGAAGGTCTTTTTAAGCGCAGATTAGGAGCTGAGAATATAACTCCCTTATCTATAATGAAGTGGTCTAAATAGTGTAACAGGAAGAAGATCTGAGAGTTCCCATACAGTGTATTTTCTTCAGTCTATTCACATTTAGGACTTGAATAGCAAAAATAATGCAGAGATTATTCGGGGTGTTGGAAGGAGATGAAAGGACTCAGTTTTGCAAGCATATGTGTGTATATCCTGATGTCATCCAATGGAAACTTGGGATGTTAGTCCGAGAAAATGCAGATACATGCCGAAGCACTGGAATTATAGCTTAGAACAAATTTAGAATAGTTAAGAGAATTTTTGTATTTTCTGCCTAACTATTGACTAATTGGGTGTAATGGTGAGGTATGATGTACCACGTCATCTTGCTTGGGATGTTCTTGTCTCTTTTAGTAGGCCCAGTTTTTTGGCTCAGTTGATTTAAAACTTGGGCCTGCGTTTTAAAGGTCTGTGCACTGCAATGTTTAAGTCTTCTTTTAAAAAGGAGAAAACTGGAGTACTTTCTGTAGATCAGGCTTAAGATCCTAAATGTGAGTGTATACGGTGTGCAGCTGGGCATGGTGCAGAACTTCCCAGTTGCATTCAGCCCTAAACATGCAAATCCACCTGGCAGAGTGCTGTGCTGTGCTGTGCGGATGTACTAGATTTGCTTCTCTACTTTTTTTTGTAGTGTTACAACCAGAGCACTAACAAATCAGTCCCTGTGTTTGATTTGAGCTTATAGCTTGCTTTGTAGCACTGGGTAAATGTGAGTACGATTTCTGGTCAGTGCTGACCCTGCAGAGCTTCTGCCCTATGCTCTTGGTTGGTTTAGGCACACTCAGGGCATCTGAGCACTGCAGTCTAAAACCTATATAGATAATGCTGACAGCAGTTGCAGGTCAGGTTTTTGCAGTGTCTTTCTTGTCTCAGGCAGAAAATAAAAAGCGCTTTCCTTCAGTCTCTAAGCGCATAAGAAAATCCTCATTCTCTGGCTGGCCTAGACAATGGGAAAATGGGGAAACTTGGGAAACAGGAGACACTTCAGAACACGCAAGCGTTTTCCCAGAACTTCATAATGTGCTGCATGTAAAAATGCTTATCTGCAACTGCTCCAGTTAGAGCTTTGTAAAAGTTAGCACTAATTCACAACTAAAATGGCGCTTAAACTGGGTTCAAAGTGTTCATGATTGAAACTTTCTTCAACTGACTTTTTTTTCTTAAGGCACTTTCATTAAGGATTTGTAGCTCAAATTTTCTTCATGTTTTTAATTGTTTTTTCTTTAAGGGAAAGGGGTGGATTGGTGTAGAAAGGGTACGAAGATTAAAACTTTTCCTCTTTGAATGACAGTGTGAAAACTTAATTGAAAAAATTGAAACAAAAATTGAAACCTCTTTAAAGAAAAAATTCTTCTGAAGTCTGAAGTTTTTAGTGCGTGTGTTTGTGTGTGTGTGTGTGTGTGTGTGTGTGTAGATATGTATATATATATATGTATATTAAATTGTCAAAATCTTCTGTGATGTTAATGGAGAAATATTTTGTTGTATATCATGGTATTTCTTTTCTATACACATGCATTCCATAGCATACATATCTTTAAAAGGACATTCAGCTGTAGAAACGAAGACGTAGTAAAACTGTTATTTATTATTGCAGATTTTTATTACTCTTCTGTCTAATATCTGTAGTTGTAGACTGACCTGATTATACAAATGTTGAAGTTATAAAAAGCAGTTGTTATATTGCGTCCTTTGGAACAGCATTTGTTTCACTGACTAAAAATCAGGAAACATGATTTTATGTAATACTGCTCATAAGATATCTTATTTTTCTCAATTTTTAATGTCACTTTTCCAAATGAATCATTTTTGTGTCAGGCGAATTTCTGTTTTTGAAGCTTTGTGGTGTTCTTCGCTAGGACTATGTAAAAGTGGGGCAAGTACCAGCCTTTCGCAAAGGTCAGCAGAGCTGTCTGGCCCTTTGAGCAAGGTTCTGTGCTTTGCTTGGTTCAATTATAGACCCCTCACTTAGGCTGCAGACGTTAAGCCTAATGGATGTGAGTAGAGTGTGCTGCATGTACTTGCCATTAAAAGTGTATGGTGTGATTATATTTGTAAGCTGAAGATTCTTGACATAAAGAGAGTATCTTGTTTCTGAATTAAAGGTACATTCCTGTAAGATTTTGATCACCGTCTGAACAGTGGTCAGTGTACCAGGTCCACTGACTACCTATAACAGAGGTTTTGGGGGAGCTTTGGTTTAGATTTTTTTTAACTTAACAGGCACGTGTTATCCGATTTTATAGGGCAGATTAAGACTGTTGCTTAGATCTCTTGACAAAGATAAGATGGCTTAGTTGTTAATGATCCTTTTCCTGGTATGAAGTGGTAAATGTGAAAAGGGAAACAGAAATCTCCCTTTGAATACGAAAAAAATCCTTTTGATGGTTTCAGTGATGTAAGGATATGGTTGAAAGCGGCAACCATCTGGGGTGTTGAATGATGTTTGTTTGAGTAGCCTGTTACATTCTTTCATTAGCTGTGCTATTAACTTTCTTCTTACTGGCTGCTAAAAACAAATGTAGGTCTATGAGTTTTGGTAATGACACTTGATCTTTCAAGGCTGAATCAAAGCAGTTAATGTTGCCAGGTGAAATACATGCTGAAAGGTCATCTTTTTTTTGTTGTTTAGCCTACAAGCCCCAAGTTTGGAAAAGCAGACTCATACGAAAAACTGGAAAAACTAGGGGAAGGGTCCTATGCTACAGTATACAAAGGGAAAAGCAAGTAAGTGTATTTTTTCATTTAATTTTCTGTGTAAGGATAATCAGAAAGTATTAATCAGTGTTGCAGCCCTTGTATATGTAACCCTATGAAAGAATGCAGAATGACTTCAGTGAGGCTGTGCTCTAGTCAGAGGCTGAGGCTACCTTGCTCAGGTAATATGCTACCTTCATAGCAGAAGAAGATGAGATCCCGTTTTGTTAATCTGATGTTTTTGTTTGTATATTATTGTTTTATTACTTTCTTAATATCCATATCAATGTAAGATATTTAATTTTTAGGGATAAGCGCACATATGCAATATACTATCAAGTACACTTTTCTGATGTTCTGAGAGCAATGCTGAATATATGCAATGGTTTTATTAGTCTTTGTTTGTTGTTAGAAAAACTTGAATAAAATATCATGAAGTGATTAAATGGAATTTTAGACTGTTGTGAGTTTTGTTTATTTACAAGAATAGCCAATAGTGATAATGTTAAGACACATTGTAACAACTACTCTGCCTCTTGTATACATGTTAAATATATAGTTTTCAGCCACTTTAACAATATTTGTTGCAATTTTTTATTCCTAATGACCTAAGCACTTCTGTATTTTATAAGATAACTCGATAAACATACTTAAAATACACTACTTGAGCTTATGCTGCAGTTGAGAACTACCTTTGTCAAGCAGCATACTTCATGGTATAAAATTCATATATTTAAATGAGTTTTATTAATCAGACTTTGAGTGATAATTAGCAGTTCTGAGAGAGGGATCTGATAATTGTGGTATCTTTATTTAAAAACTTTGTCCAGTGAATGATGGATGAGGCAACTTACCATTCTCAGCAGAGAGAATATTGTGACAGTCATGGGACAGAATAACTACTGAAACAGGGAAATAAATTTGTTAACATATTCCAGGGTCATCAAGGTACATAGGTACTGAAAATTAATTTTTCACTGAATATTTGTAGTAAATCAGAATGAGGGATGTCATTTTTCAGTAGCTTTGAGGTTAATGAGCACAATGACATTGGACTACATAAAAGAAGTATTTACAGTTCTGCTGTGTTGGTAATGTGTTTCCTTTCACACTCAGCTTTCTTCAAGAAAGTGCAGTTATGTTGTATTGTTAACTGTTCAGTTACATATCACCATAAATACCAGACATAATACAGAATAAGTAAGCTTTTTATTGGGGTTTAAGTAATATGAGAAAACCATATGGATTTCAGCTGTGCCTTATAACTAAAACCCTTTAGAAAAAATCACAGCAGCATATCTGATGATAGTTATCCCATATGCCTGATTTTCGGTAAGCTTGAACTAAGGAAACGGGGTTGCTGGATGTCCCCTCAATCAGTAGAATTGACCAAGAATTAAAAACTAAACAAAGCACAGCCCTAGAGGAATTTTATTCAGTGGTGGTCTGCTTATTTTTACTACAAAACATAGATTGGTTTAGAAATACTCCATTTGTTTTAATAGAGCTGACTGCACATCTGTAAGAAATACTTTATTGATTTTAATGGTGGTTGAATAATAAATTGAAATTACTGTACTCTGTGCATTCTCTGTTATGATAAATAGCAAGTTAGATCTGAATCAGTAGTGTGAATTATAGCACTTATATCACTTTATTCTGCTGCTTCATTACATCTTTTTCAAAATCTTTAAAATTTATTTTGCAAAAGTGTATGTAACTAGAGTCTGAGTAAGAATGCATATACAGAGGGTATCTCAGTCTCTTCCTAATGTTAGGATAATGCTCCTTCACCTGCTTAACATTTTGGTTGGTTGATTTTTATTTTTTTTCCCCCCCAAGAACTGAAATAATTCCTATATTGTGCAGCACCATCCAGATTCAGCACCTCCAGCCCAGACTTCTGTTTCTTGAACTAGAGAAGCAGTTGAACTAGTTCGCAGGAGGAGGAAGCAATTCCTTAGGAACAGGGGAGGTGCTACAGGGCTGCCAGCTCTTTCAGGAGGAGCTGTTGGTTGAAGTCCTGCTTACCTCTTTTGTCCCTGTGAGAAGCGGAGGAATCTTTGGCCCATGCGATGTCCCCAGCGAAGGGAGCGTCACTGCTGCTGTGTGCTGCAGGGAAGGCAGGTGGACAGAGCGGCAAATAGATGGGCTAATGTTGACTCCTGCAGTTCTGTTAGTGCCGAACTTTGCTGCCGCTTTTCTGGCAGATTGGCTCTGACTATTTACAGCTTTATCTAAAATGGTAGATACAGAAATATTTTCTAGCACCTGGTGTAGGTGCACAGTGCAAGGTTGCGATATGCACCACTGTGCTCCCCCTGGCTTTAGCTTTAGAGGAAAGAAAAATGGGCAAACACATCAAGAGAGAGTTATTGCCTGTTTTGGCATGTACCCAGTTTTGACTACTGAAGGATTAAGCCTGTGTGGCACACTGCAATACACAGTTTAGACATAGCAGGTATTTGAAAAAGCTGGTAATACTTGCCAGAAATTACATTTTGATTGAAATGTTTGAGAATTTTCAACCAACTCTAATGTTCAGTTTTGTCGTTTGGCAAAATATTTCTGAGATGTGTCCTTAACTGTAGTTGAAGATGGAGAATTTAAGGTCAGATTGAGCTGGTTTGCATGATACTTTGTACTCAGAATTATTGTGCCCCACCAGATACATATGGCAATTGGTGTTTTTTTGTTTTTGTTTTTTTAAATGTATTTCCTGAGATATATATGTACCAAGGTAATAGAAGTGAAGGTGATCTGAAAGTTTGAGATGTGTCTCTAAGTTGTAAGCGTAAAACATCTATAAACTGAAGGAAAATACTACTTTAAAGAATTTAATGATACATTTGCTGCTATTAGCATTCTGTGACAATACGGAGCACTGTAGCAGATATTAGTTTATCAGCACTTAGAAAGTTGCTCGCATGTTCTCATTACCAGCTTAATGCAGGTTACTATGGTGTTATTATGAGTTTTCCAAACCCATTTGCTATTTTTTGCTTATATTTCTCTAATAGATTCAATTGCTTGATGATGTTTTGTAATGATCAGTGATTCCAACTTCAAGAAATTTGTGTTTTATGGGTTGAATAAGTACAATCTTTATAGCAACGTGTGCAGCTCCCAATTCAAGCTTATTCCATCAAACAAAAACTCTTTCCATTCTTGGGCTTCTTGAATCTAGGAAAGAAAAGCCTCTGTTTACATTGAAACAAGCTGGGATGGGAGAGAAACAGAAAGAAAATCTGTTTCATTTCAAAATCCATTTTTTACACATTATATAAGTGACTGCTGGGTTTTTCATCAACGTATCACATTTCTCTGTTTCACACACTTATGCAAGTTGCTGAGAATGTCTCCCAGAAGCAGCTCATGTTACTGAGCATTGGTACTTTGCGTGAAATGGTTCTTTTCATGCCTGTTTGATGAATGGCCATTTTCACGCCTAGGTTACCAAACACCAAAGCAACCAACCCATCAAGTGGGTGAAAAAAGAAGGGAAGGACATTACATATCAAATTTTTAAACAAATTTAAATTTGGTTTCAGATTCTAAAGCGAAGTTTCTAACATGGAGGAACCCAGGAAGATTGCTTTTTTATTTTTCTTTCATAACCATTGCGCTCACATAGCTTCTTATACTTATTCCAGTATATGTGTTTAAGCAAGGTATTTTACTGAACAGATAAAAGTACTGCAGCAAGAATGTCTAAGCCCTGATACTGAAAACAGTTGTATTTTACTTGCATGCATTCAACTTTTAAGACTCCAGGTCCAAGTTGATACTTAAATATGAATAACAAACTGTAAGAAAAGGTAGATGTTTGAAAAGGAGGGAGGAATGAAAGATGACCCCAAATTTGGGCTTTAGGCCTCTGGAAGAATGATGTTTATAGGTGACTTCAGACTGAAGGAAGGGGTTTAAGAACAGCACTGAATAGTAGTTGTATTTATTTTACCCTCCCTTCAGCTCCTAAAATTGCTTATCCCAAATGTCTGTGATGATATATCACTTGAAATAACGACTCTTCAAAAGTTCCAGAACCTTCTGCCCTTCTTTCTGCACAAATTTGTGATGAATCTGGGAATTCCTGGCATGTTGCAGTGTCTTAGCTCATTGGGGTCCAGTTTTCAGTCCCAAACTGTCTCCTCCTTTTTGTGCTCTTTTGTGTAATCTCAGGAGAGCCCTGAAAGTACTGTTTGTTGAGCTGACAAGCCCCTAGTGTGTCCTTCAGTAAGCTATTGTATAGTAAAAATTCTGAAATAGGTAATGGTTGGAGTTTCAGCCATAAGGCTGTAGTTTCAAGGCTAAAACTTGATTAAATGGTTTGAAAACATATAGCTGAGGAAATCATAGACAACCATTTGTCATAATTCCTTTTCCTTTGATGGGTAGCCACTAAATAACAGGCCCAAAGTAACTTGGAGATGTACAAAATATGTTGATAATTTTTGATGGCAATGATGTTTAAGTTGACAGACATACTCCTTGGGGAACACTCTTGAAATGAAAATTGACACTGCTTGAAGGCAGACAGTTTTTGATATTAGGAAGGCTTTAATTATGTTTTCTTTCAGAGTGTAAGGCTTTTCCTAATTTTGATTCTTGTATTAAATTTTAATCCGTGATCTTTGTACAGACGGTACAAAGCCATCCTTGAATCTGTTCCATTCAGCGGGAATTTCCAGAAACACAGCATAGCAGAAAGTTGTTTTTGAACTTAGCTGACTTTTATAGGATTGTTTGCTGTAATCTTGATCCCTCTATTCCATTTTTTTCTAAATATCTGCACCTGGTTTGTTAAATAAAGAATATTTCATTCTTCTAAATTATTTCCCCTGTTGATCATTATGCCGGAAGAAAAAATTATGAACCAAGTTTACTATTTGAAAAGATTAAAAGATACATACTTGCCTACAAAGATATAAAATCAGCCAGTCTTGACCTAAAGTTCATAGTAATGTGTACGGTACCTAGCATTCAGGAAGAGCCTGGCTTTTTAGACCTTAGAGCAAGATCAGTAATGCTAAACCCTTGTTTTCCTGTCAACACCCATTATTTTTCTGCCTATTTGAGGAGTCATGGTAGTATCCCAGCAAAGTCAAATGAAGTGGGCTAATTCCTCTTAGTGGATGATGGATTTTCACAGTCAAATACAAATGATTCCCTGGAGTATGAGGATGCTGTAGAGTGAACAGGATTGAATTATTGAGAAAAGTGAAGCGGTCTTCTGTTAGACTGGGCTTTTTGTTTACCGGAGAAATAGCCAGCCGACCATTTGTTTCTGGCTGACACATGCATTAATAGGCAAATCTATTTCTGAGTTCCTGTGTCGAACTTCAGGTGTGCCTACTGAAAACTTATCTTGGTATATTCATTTTCGATTGTCTTTAAAGTTCATTTCTTGAATTTTGCCTTGTTGTATAAAATTTTATAAATTGTGTAAAACCCCCAAAGGCTGCTTAACACATGTATTGGTTGAAATTCAGATCTCTTTGAAGTGATTTATGCCTTTTTTTTTTAATGCTGGAAAAGCAGGTCTAGTAATATACTGGTAATGCTCTAGAAAACGATGCAAGTTTCATTGACTCTGTGTCTGACTAGTACTGTGAAAATTTGTTGTCTCTTTTAATAACTTTGAATTAAAAAAATCTTTACCAAACTTGAAAAGATTTTGTATTTTAACTGCAGAAGCAAGGAATGAGTAGTGTTACAGTCACACTCTCCTCTGCTTTGCCTTTTATTTTTTTTTCCCTTGATCCCTTTTCTAGGTTCCATCTTATTGTGGAAAGAGATCTCATAATAACGGAACAGAAGTAAATATGTGACATAAGGTTATGGCTTAACTATTTTCCTCACATACTTTTAGTGGGCCATTGGAAAATGTTACTGTGTTTGAAAGCAGTTTGCAGAAAATAAATTTTAGAGCAGTAGTACCTTTTCAATTTTTGTATATTCCTTTTTGCAACTGAATTTAAGAAAAAGCTGTCCGTCTGTATAAGCATGTATATCTTCTTGCTGCTATGGGCCTTCTTCCCTCTTGGGGCTGATTATGAATTTACCTGAATTTCCAGCACTGGGATCTTACTTGATCTGTGACAAACAAATGGCGGATGGGAGTCTCTGGAGCATGGTTAAGAAGGCAGTAACAGCAGAGAGGAGCTGCTTCTAGGCAGGGCCCCCCTTACTAGGCAGAGTGAGGGTGTTGCGTAGTCACACTGGAAGCTTTGCATAAGGGAAAAAACTGTGCTTTTGGCAACATTATGAGTTGGCACAGTTGTCATCCTCTCCCCTTGCTTTTCAATTGCTCTTCAAGCTGTAGGTAAGGATTAAAAAAGATTACCTCCATTAAAGTGATGTGATCTGTGACTGCTGCTTACACAGCACGACTCTCTGTTTTGAGAAGCAGGCCAGTGGTATGTCTGCTACTTCTGCACATTTATGATCTCTCTGTCATCTGTTTTTTGTTTGTCCGTATTAATTTTAGTGCTAAGTTGCGTGTGCTCAAAGTATTACAAAAATATATGGAACTCTTAACAGATGCAGTTGACGAAATACTGCCCAAAATCCCTACCACAAAATGCCATCATTTCAAACAATTTATCACTAACACAGTTGTTGTCCTAACCTCAGTTCTGGTCCCTATCCCTTTTAACCGTTGCCATGAGGACATGTCTGGTTGAGTAAGCTGATGTTGCCAGCTCAGAGGTCACTTCCACGAAGGCTGGAGAAGGCAGCAAAGTTCTTCTATCCAGCTTCCTTTTCTGAAGATCCTGTTGCCTGTCTGAACTCAGAATTTTGTGTATTCAGTTATTCCAATGTGTACCAAAAGATGAAAGGTGATTTTTCAGGTAGCCAGGACGTTTTAGGTTTATATTCTTCAAAGACAAAACCTTTTATTATTCACCTGAAAATCAATAGGGAGTTAGTGTTATGAAGTACAAATCTTGGAGACAGGTATAGCTCTGTAAGGCACTCACCATGCTCTGCATCAGCCGTGGTTTCCAAGTGGTTTTACCCCTGGAACAATAAGGAATATGTGAATGATCAGTATGAACTACCTGTATTTGTTATTGCCATGAGGTACTGTAGTATGCTTTATGAATATCTAGCTGGCTATGATAATATTTCATGTATATGCTGGTGGATGGCTACTCACAAGAAACAAGAGACTTAAGTACTTTAATTTTTGAGTTTATGGTGCTAAAGCCATCACTGAGGATGACTGACAGGGCTAATTGCTGTTTGTTTTTTTCTTTTAGTTGCATGATTTTTTTCCCCTTTTATTTGTCATGAAACCTCCTTGACTGCTTTCACTGTCCTTTCTCTTGTTTTATGTCCAATCTGTTGGAAGTGCTGTAGGTTACTGACAGCCTAAAGAGCTTGCCATGGTTTTGTCTGTCATACTTTCTCTTTTTAGTCACTCCCCTGGCTTTACTCTATGCCTATATGAGGTATTATGTTCACATACTCCCTGAGACATTTCATGTGCAGCATGTCCAGTTCACAAATAATAAATTTTTCATCATTTAGCCAATTTAGTCAGAATCTTTCAAAATTGCTGTGGTTCAGGTTGCCTTAGTGACCTAAATATTCCCAACCTTTTCTTTTCTTTCTTGTAAATTGTGTCTCATTTGCAAATAAAACTGTTTTTGTCTTGGAGTACCAAATGGTTGGAAAAGTAATGTATGTTGATGGATTATGAGAGGCACTTTAGAGGTACCTCCTTGAGCTTCCTAATTTCTCTTTTTTTTAACTGCTGTGCTTTCAGTATTTTTGTAGGCTGCTTTTCTGCAATACATTTTGAAGTCATGACATGAGTTTACAGAGTGTATAAATAGATGCTTTTTAAAAATCTCTAGCATTATCAATCTTTCAGAAAGAAAATAGCTTCAAGTTGAACTAGATGCCAAACTAGTGATAACTAGATGCTGACCTGAAATGCCAAATGGTGGAAAAATTTGTTAAAGAGGTATAAGTACTGAAAGTAGTTTTAAAATAGTTCTTCTGTCTGCAGACGTTTTAAAAACCATGTAAACTTGAAGACTCTAACTAAAGGATGAATCATTGACTATATCGATCACTTTTCATTGAATGAGTTTCTCTGCATTTAAAGGAAACACTGGGAGGTTTTCTATATAGGCATATATAAAAGAGAACAGTACACAATGCTGTGCTTACATATATTTGTAGTGTTAAAACTTAACATTTTTCATTGAACCTGCAGAGTGCTTTACCAAGGCAATTAAGCATTATCTCTTGTGACAAGTGAGAGGAAACTGAGGAAAGAAAATGTAATTATATAACTTACCCATGATTGCACAGAAAAATGCAGTAGGAAAACTGGGATAGACCAAGTTACACTGAATACAGTTCTAGAAGTTATTGGATAGCAATTTAGTGGCAGTAGCAACTGTATGCATGACTGGCATGGTAGAACAAATGCTGAAGAAATTCCCAAGCTAAATGTCATTATGCCATGCACAAATGTATTTTCCCCTTAGCCATGGAAAAATACCTTCCAAAAGAGCATCTCTAACTCTAAGAATGCAGAATTATAGGAGAGGCCACTCTACTTATAGTGATACCACAGCATTTGTCTTCAAACTCTCTCTATATGAAAATCAGTTTTTGTAGGGTCCAAAAAGATGTGAGGTATTTTGAGGAGGACCAGGGCTGCATAGTCCTCTCCCTGCTTGCAGTCCCAGGCCTGGCACCTTTTTCCCCTTCTCCTTGGTGAGAGAGAGAGAGGCAGAGGCAAATCTGTTACCAATCTTTCTAGTGCATATTCCATGTCACAGTAATTGAGATACATGAATAAAATATTTGCTTTTTCATGAACCATAAGTATCCCTGCCTGGCAAGTTACATTTATATCTGATTGCAGGGTTTTGTTTTATTTAATCTGTACTAGTCCAGTCTGTTTTAATAATGTTATGTGTATTGAGCTTAAATGTGCTTGGTGCCTAGCTGCAAGAGTGATTTTACCCAAGCTAGTGCAAAACAACAAACTATGGGCAGAGGTTTCTTTCTCATCTTAGAAACTCTCAGGAAAAAGTCATTTTCTTTCAACAGTAATGAATAAAGTTCAGGCCTTGTATTGTACTTAGTTAGGTAGCTAATTAGTTTTAACTAATGATGGAGATTGGGAGATAGGGTCCTGAAGGTAAATACTCTGATTCCGCTTCCCTGCACCTGCTCCAGTAAAGGCTGTAACGTTGCTCATGTGAGACTAATCTGAGTCCTGGGAAAAGCTGGGTCCCCGAGTTCCAGTGACAACACTAATCAATAGTTAAAATCCTGCATATCTTTTGGAATGCTTTGATCTTTTTTTCAACCCTAATAAATGTCAACATTATGCAATATCTTTAATCCACTGGTTTAAAACAAGGTACTTTTTTAAAGATGGAGGTTAAAAGATGGTTGAAGTCAAAAAGAGAAATTGTTACTCTGTGGAATATTTCCACTCTACAGCTTTAGCAGTACTGTAAATTTTTTCTGTAAATTACAAATGTAAGTCCTTTTCAGTATGAGAAATGCAATATAATCAATTTTTACACGTCTTCAATGTTAATGACTTAAAGAAGTGTTTCTCTTAATATGGAGTTAGTTACTCTTTGATGGAATAATCTGAGGTGACTAAACCTATAATGAATTTGGTTCTGTGAAGTTTCTTTCAAAGGAAAATTCTGGCAGAGCCTGGTTTCTTTAGGCCACTGTCTGTTTTGCGTTTTAGACGTCTGTTTGGGATGTTAATATAACCACAGAGTATATTTAATTAGATGTTTTCTGCATTTGAACATCATGCTTTGTATTTTTCATGTAAGTGAGTATTTAACAATTGAGAGTTGTTTTTCTAAATAAAAATTAATGCCTTGAAATAAAGCATCAGGAATACGAGCACCGTGGCAATATCTGATTTTTTTTCTTTGCAGAAATGTTCCCAAGCTCAGCACTTGTGAGGGCTATGAACTACTCCTCAGCTCCAGTCAGCAATAACACTCTACAATATAAACAGATTGAAATCAGAGAGGCAGTTCTGGTATTAATTAAATCCTTTAAATGTATTATATTTAGAACATGTATCACATCTAAATATAACTGAAGAACTTGTGAAAATAGTGTTATTTTACTCTTTTGTTCTCTATGTGACATTGTCGGCATTATCCCCAGTAAAACCAATTAAATCATCAGTTACTTTATATTCATCAGTATTATATTTTCTTAATGATGCATTAAAACATTAAATTATTTCTAATCATCTATATTTTCTCATAAATGGTCATTTGTATCAATGTATTTATTTTGGTAATGCTGATATGTGCTGTTTTAGAAAATGCAGTGTGACACACTATATTAGAATTTCTTGTAACATCTGGCTCATTTGTATTTTTTAGAATATACACACTTTTACTATATGCCACATAAAACTATACAGACCCATTTTTATTTTGTCTATTTTGCATATAAAATCCGAAATTAAATAGAAGAGTTTATGTACCCTTAAATGCTGAATTCCCATAAATCTATAATCTGTCCATCAGCTGCTAATGATTTTCCTAGCCAACATCATCCCTTATTAAAGTTACTTTGTGTGATATTTGGAGAGGCTTCAGGACTTCTCTCCATTTTTCAGGGATTTTTTGGATATGAGAAAGGAAGAGGAGAGTCGGAGAGAAAGCAAATCTGTTAGTTTAGAAAGGACTAAGGCTTGTAAATTAAAACATAGGAATTTTATAATCAATATTATCCTTAATAGAAACTAATGAGACAGTTGACAGGATGGATGGAAGACGCTGAGATAAGTGAAATCTTTGGCCATGTTAAGTGCATTGCTTTGAGATGCTGTGTAATTTTTTGCTTTGGGCAGTGAGAGCTGGTTTAATGAATCCGAGATGTTAGAATGGGCAGCAGCATTTTCTTGTCACCATCTAAAAGGCTGTCTGCCTAGCAGTTTTTCTACTTGTGTAAAAATAATAAAAATACTGAGCACACTTTGAAAGCTGTGGAAGACAAACATGAAGCATGACAAGAGTTTTGCTAATCTATTCACTATTGAAGGACACCAAAGGCAAATTCTAATGTGTTGTAGAGCTAATTTTCTCCATGTCTCACTTTTTAAATGTTGTTTCTAAGAAAATTGCCTCATTTGGGCAAGTTATCAGAAGATTCAGGGCATAATTTCATGACATAGCTGACTTGATTTTATGGCTAGCTGCTGCTCAAATAGGTGATGCCAGTTCTTCCTCTCCTTCCATTTCTAGTGGTTTTTGCATTTACAATGTGAAAAATGCTTTTATCACTTTTAAAATATGCTTTAGACTTATACAGGATCTAGCAAGGATGATTGATAGTTGATACAAGACAGAGGCAGAGTGTGTGGCAGGGATTTAGCAGGAGCGAGGCCATATCCTGATGTAGCCATTAGCTCATCTGAGCAGTATCATCCAACTGCATCCTGAGATTGCATCAGTGGGAGAACAGTTAAAGGATGTGGATGTACCCGTCTATCTCTGTTAATTGTTGATACTTAGCTTCTCTTGTCTCCAGATTTACACTTAAAAATTCTCTCATTGGTAGAAAATGAGCTGAAGAAAAAAAGGTTTTGGAGGTAAATAATACTAATGGGGAGAATGCAATCCCAGAGGAACACTGCTTGAGATTAATTCAGTCATTTTAATAGTATTAAGAGTTGCCCTGATGTCTATCAAGATGATGACAGCTACCAGTGACAAAGTGGCAGTGATAACTAAATGGCACAGCCCGCCTACTTTGTCTATTTAATAACACTATGTAATTTTGTATTCATCAAAGTCATTTGTATACTGTTGCTATTTGTGTTATATTTTGCTATTAATGGCTCAGTGAAATGTAGAACTTTAGATTAAGAACATAATCTACATGACTCTGCATGCTACATGCCAGTCTCTTAAATTGCACTCCCTCCACGCCCTGCATCCTTAGTCCCTCATTGATCTGCTTTTTCCATAGTTTTCTGCATTGCCTTCGCTGAATAGAGTGTCCATCCTGTTCTTGATCTGCAAAACTATCTTGCTTTTCCTCATTTAAATCCCTTCTGCACAGT